>NC_133386.1:103428633-104054049 GCF_047511655.1 Castor canadensis
CAAAAGCATATAGAGATTTGGAACTACAGGGTGGAGAGGCACTATTGCTTCACTGATCAGGCAGAAATCCTGGACTAGCCTCCATTTGTTAGGTCCCTTCCTGACACTGAGAATAGGAGTATTATATGGGCTGGAGCATTATATTAGCTGCCCCTGTCTCTTTAAGTCTTTGATTATAGGAATTAGTCCTTCCTTAACTTCTGGGTTTAAAGGATATCATTTATGATGAGGAAACCAGGTATGTCCATCCATCCACACTGTGGGGTCTACTTGTTCCTCTCCTGGAGGTAAAAGGAGCTGTATCCCAATTTAGATAGAAGGTCACTCCCTAGCAATGGAGTAGGGGTTTCTGTGACAATTAAAAAGGAATAACAGCAATGGAATCTCCCCAGGAACAGGTTAAAGGCAGAATGAAAAAACACTCTAGAGGCTGGCCTGATATGCCAACAAACAGTAATTATTTTGGAGGACCTGTGTCCAGGAGAGAAAGGAATAGCTGGGATGCTGGCTCCAGTACTGATAAGGAGTCTGACCTTGTGCTTAACCCAGGGCTCTTCTGCTCTTATGGTGGTTACAGAGCCTGGATGGGAGGCCCAGGGACTCATCATTGGGTGGGAGGCTCCAGCCTCAGTTCCCCTGGGAACTGGGGTCATTGTGCCTTCCAATGTTTTCCCTGACAAATGGGGCAGGGTCCCAGAGGTAGCTTTCAGTGGGGGCACTCCCTCTAAATATGACCTGT
Source organism: Castor canadensis (assembly GCF_047511655.1). Classification (NCBI taxonomy): domain Eukaryota; kingdom Metazoa; phylum Chordata; class Mammalia; order Rodentia; family Castoridae; genus Castor; species Castor canadensis. The sequence goes on from NC_133386.1 coordinate 103,429,373, forward strand.
CTGTTCCCATTGAAAGCATGTCCTCCTGTTTGGACTTAGCCCTGGGGAAGCCTCTCTGAGTGCTGTTATTAGATCCTCTTGCCATTTATCCTTTCTCTTTTCTTCTTCCAGGTCCTTCTTTTCTTTCTGTAGGTTCCTATTCTAGTATAAGGATGTAACTACATGGACCAATTGATCTAGATCTCTGATCTCTTCAGCCACCAGTTTCTGAAGTTTTTATGGATATTTCCTGCTAACTGTGTTAGAAATTTATCTTGTAAAACATTTCCTCTTCCTGTGACTCTGGTACAATATTGGTATGCTTTTGTAAAGTATCCTTAAGTCTCTGTAAGAGAGCGACTTGAGTTTCTAAGGGTCCTTGCTGCACAACTGTGATTTGGGAGTAATTAAGAGATTTTACCTTGGCTCTCCTTAGACCGTCAAGAATACACTGGATGAAATGGTTATGATTCCATTCATCCTTGTCATTTTCAGGGTCCCACTTAGGGTCATACCTAGGCACTGCCTGATCTCCTGTTGGAATTGAGAATTGAGGTTCCCTTTTATGTATACAATGCTTTTGTCTTTCTTCTCCCTCCACCTCCTTCTCCTGTGAGTGCCCAGACTGAGACAGGCCTGTAGGGCCACTTTTATCTAAGTGATAAATTCTCAAGCTGTGACTGCCTGATCTAGTACCTGCTGTGTCTCCAGAGAACTAACAGTCTGAGATTGCAATAGCATTACATCTTTCTAAATCAGTTCAAAATTTTGGCTGACTTCTCTAAATGCCTGGATGTACTGATCTGGGTTTTGTGTGTAATTTCCTATGTCCACTTTTATTTCTTTAAATTCACTCACTCTAAAAGGAACATGAGCTCTATCCCCTCCAGGAATTAACTGGAGGGGGTAGAGTCCTGTGAGACAATGTCTGTTGTGTGATGTAGCTGGGTAAGGGTGGAGAGGGAGAGCTGATGAAGTATCAGATGGGTTTTTTGGTTCAAGGGAGTTTGGAGGTTTTTTGCAAATGGCATCCCTCTCTCCCTTGCTCCTTCCACTGCACCTGTGGGTAAGGTTGTGAAGGATTTTTAGGCATTTTGGGAGTAGCCACCCCCACCCCCCCCCAAATGGCCTTTAACCAATCTCTTATCTATTTTGTCTTTCCTGTTTGCCCTGCAACCCAGGTAGGCCTTGTTCTCCTCTACTAGCTGAAGGCTTGTATTAACTCCATCAAAGTAACCAAGAGGGCTTGCATGGCCAGAGGGAGGACCCCTGCAGAGGTGTAGATGGGGACTCCTAATGAAGTGGACTTTTATACCCCTATATATCCTGTGAGGCATACAAAGTTTTTATGAAAAGAAGGGAGTGTCTGAAGGCTTTTGCTCTGAAAAGGGGCAAAAATGGAGAAGACCTGAGGTCTATGTCTTTTAACTGTTTTTTTTTTTTTCTTATTTCCCTGAGGGCCAGCTGGGACACATGTTTAACCAGTTAACTTGGTGCTTGACAAAGACAGTGAAGCCTAAATTGGAGATTAGCACTTTCTGGTAACCAGCAGGGATTTTCCCCAAACTCCCTGAAGAAACAAGCTCACTGTTGTTTGGAGCAAAGCAGGGAGTTGGACACCCATCCTGAACTACCTAGGAAAGAGGAAGGAGAGGCTGAGGGCTGGTGCAAAGAAAGTTTCCAGGCTCAAAGCATGAGAGATTATTGGTCACCACTGCTGTCCAGGTTTATCTGGCCCAAGGGCAGTACTGGAACATGGGAACCAAGGTGTGCCTCTCACATTTTGACCATGGAAACCATGAAGGAAGTGTAAGAAATCAAATTTTTTGCGTTAGACACGGCTGGAGGGGTATGAGATTTAGCTGCCTTTGTAGTCTCAGGGCAAGTCAAGAAGTTGTATCTTCAGCTTTTGGGTGACACCAGGGAGTTGGACCTCCTCTTATGTGGGTCAGATCTTGAAAGAGAGACAGAAAGTTAGAGTTTAAGGAGAGGAAAAAATAAAGCCTTGGTTCATTGAAGTCTGGCTCCACCCATGTAGCATTGTCAGTGTGGCATAAACCCCTGGCCAGCATCTGAGTTTTCTCAGATTGCCTGCCTTACACCTATAATGGGCTCAGAGCTTTTTCTCTGTTTCCCAAGGGAGAAACCATCCTTAACAAGACAGAGAGAGAGAAGGTGATCTGAGAGTTCCACTGTAACCAGACTCCATTGGAGTGCCAGACACTCATGGTCACATTTCTAGACAGCCTTTCCCAGTTTGGCACAACTCAGGTTATATCTGGTCCTTTTCTGGTCACCAAATATGATGCACGGATGACACGTGCAGGAATTTCAGGTGCTCAGGGTTCTTGAGCCTGCTCTGAGAATGAAAGCACAGGTGGACTTCAACAGCAGAGGTCAGAAAGATTATATTTGTAGAGAAGAGAAGAGAAAGACTGCATAGTGGAGAATGCAGGGGGATCTGGAAACGGGTGGTCCTGTGGGTCAGTGTGGGGAGTGAGTTTTATAGCGTTTTTCTTTGTATATTGCCTGAGTGTGAAGATGCCTTTCAGATGCTGATGGGCATTTCCTAAGGAGGAGAAGTGTCTCCTTGACCTCCCAATGTCCATACTTCACCATGTTCCTTTTGAAGGGCTGAGAGTAGAAATTATTCTTCTGGCTTCTAGGGGTTGTCTGCCATTCTTAGCATTCTTTTCATGTTAGAAACATTGCTTCAATCTCTACCCATCTTCAGGAGTTTTTCTGCCTGTATGACTGGTTTTGTGTCTTCAAGTGGCATTCTCAAAAGAAAACCATTACCTGGATTTAGAACCCATGTTAATCCAGGATGATGACATTTTAACTTCTTTAATATTTGCAAATACCCTGTTTCCAAACAACTTCAAAATTCACAGCTGTATGCTCAATATGTATTTTGGGGAGATACTCATAGACACCATAGACAAACATTCTAGAAAATCTTTGCCCTCACTATATTCATTACTCTTTTCTCCTCTAAAGCCTGTTTTCATCCTGGTTTCAGCCATCCTCCTCCTATGTGCACCATTTCTACCAAATTTCACTATTTATCTCCATCTGTGGAAAGATACAAATGTGTTACATTTCTTTATCTTAATTGGCCATTTTACTACTCCTTTCTTCTTGAATTTTTCTACTCTTTACTCATTTGATATGACACAAATGAGTATCATTTTATTTCTGCCATTTTTGTATCCATCTGTTTCTTTTTAGACTCATTTTTTTCTAGCATCAACATCTGAAATTCCCTCAGGAGTAACTCTATAGCTTCTTTCCTATTCACGGAATATCCATCTGTAGTTATCCACATGCATTTTCTTTCATATTATTCTCTCTAATTTCTGCATCTTCCCTGAATTTCTGAGCCTAGTGAACAGGCATCTTTGATGCTTCCATACCGTCACTATGTCAGTAAGGCAAAAGTTGTTGAGGCTTGTAATCACAACAATGAAAGGCATGCAAATCAGAGGTGTCTACCACAGAGCTTGAGGACATTTTTAATATCATCCTTGCTGGAATATTGAGAAACACTGAAACAATTCAAACATGGCTACCTCCAATAAAAGAGGAACAGGAAAACAACATGTATGGTTGGCTGCCCAGCACCAATGACCTTTCTGACAATGTCTAGTGCCTTCCTCCATTCCCCTTTGCAGTCATTTTTTCTAATGCCCATCCTCTTCCAACCTCCCTTTTCCCACTCTAGGATGCTTAAAACACTAGCCTGTAACAGAGGCTTTTCCTCAGCCCTCTCAAGGTGTTACTCTGATGGCTAAGGGTCCCTCTCAAGTCTCCTCTCCCTAATAAAGACCTACTGTTTGCAAAGGTAACAGATTCTTTCTTGGTCTATATCTCTCTCCCTCTCTTGCTTCTTCATTTTCCTTCCATTTGTTGATGAAACCTGGGAGAGAGTTCGGAGAAGAGGGAATGCCCTTCTTGGGCTACTGGGATTCTGTGAAAATTGTCATATGGTTAATGGTGCACATCCATGGGATCTCCAATTCAGGGCTTATACAGAAGCACCAGGGCTAAGAGGTGCTTAAGCTCCTGAGAAGAACATGGCCAGTGTCCAACTCCATCCCCAAACCACCTAACCTCTCTTTAAAACTCTCTTTCTCTCCCTTCTTTCCCTCTCCACTATCATATATATGACTCTATCACTATTATAATTTCTGCTAAGCCTCCACATCAAAATGACAGTTCTTTTGGACATGGGGTTAGGGGCAACTGCCTCTTCTGATTGGACATGAGCCCAAAGTTATTGTTGGCTGTTTCTACCTAATAGCAACACTGCTCTGGGGCTGGAACTTTTGGTCACATATAAGCCCATAACTTTCTGCTCCTCTGTGAGTTTGTGCAGTGCCCTTCGCTGATTCTACTTCACACACTCAACACCAGCTCCAACTTCTACAGGGACAGGTAAAACCTGGCATCTCGATCCTGCACTCGGTGATGCCTCAATGTGTCAAATACCAGCCATTCTTGCCTTCAGTGTTCCTATCTCTCCCCCACCCCTGCTCACACTCTGGCCATTTGGCACCAATGAGTCTGGTCCCTGGATACATAGGTTAGATATGTCTGCCTGGTTTTGTAACCTTTCTTAACCCTGGCCATGAGCAATACCCACTCTATAATTCCCTCTGATACACCGCTCGGGTGTCTTCTACATAACCTCATAAAATTAGGCCTAAATGTCAGTTTAAAACAAATAAATCTCATCCATTTTTCGACACAAATTTGGCCACAATATAGATTAAATAACTTTCAAAATGGCCTAAATTTGGAAGATTTGATACCAATATTCTCCATGATCTTGGTACTTTTATTGTGAGCAACAGCAAATGGCAAGAGGCCTCTTATCTTCAGGCATTCTTTAATCTCAAGTCTTAACCTTCCATTTGTTCAAACTGCAGAAACCTCCAAGTCCTTCTTCTTGATTCTTACCTCTTCTCCTCTGCTCCTGCTCCTAGGCCACTCCCATCAACTTTTGATCCAGATCCCGTAGATGCCCCCTGTCTTTATCTGTCCCCCCTCAAACTCACTCCTCCAAGCCCCTCTCCTCTCCAGAAGATTCTTCCTCCCCTCTTTCCCTAGAAAACACTTCCTTTATTGTGGCCCCTTCCCTTCTTTTATCTCATCCTCACACCCTATCCCAAACACATGCTCCAACTTTCCTACAACTATCCAGATCCACACATCCCTCTCCAACTCCCATTCTCCACCATAAGAGGTGGCAGGAGTTGAAGGAACAATCAGAGTCCTTGTCCATTTTTCTACGTTAGGTATCTCCCAAACTGATCAACGATTGGGCTCCTTTTTAGACAATCCAAAAAGATGACATAAGGAATTCCTCCGTCTTACTTGGTCCTATACCCTCACATGGGGTGACACTTATACCATTATTAATGACACCCTCACAGAGAATAAAAAGGAAATAATATGGAAAGCATCAGAACAACACACTGACCCACTCAATGAACAGCATCCCAATAGACACCCCTCTCCACCACTAAGGCAGTACCTAAGACTAAGTCTCAATGGAGATATTAAGATGGGGACAGAGAATGTAAACTAGTGCAACCACTCTAGAAAAAAATATGCAGGCTTCTTAAAAATCTAGACATAGATTTTCCATATGATCCAGCAATCCCACTCCTGGAGATATATTCAAAAGAATGTGACACAGGTTACTCCAGAGGCATCTGCACACCCATGCTTATTACAGTACTATTCAAAATAGCCAAGTTATGGAAATGGCCAAGATGCCCCACTACAGATGAATGGATTAAGAAAAATATGTACTTATACACAATGATGTTTTACTCAGCCATGAAGAATAATTAAATATTATTCTCAAGTAAATGGATGGAATTAAAGATCATCATTCTGAGCGAGGTTAGCCAGGATCAGAAGACCAAGAATGAAATGTTTTCTCTCATATGTGGACTTTAGGTCTAGGGCAAATACAACAATGTTGTTGGACTTGTGTCACATGCTAAGGGGAGAGCATATATGGGAGGTATGGGAATAGGTAGGAAACCCAAAACATGAAAGTGTATGATGTTCCCACTGCAGAGGAGCTAATGCAGAAAACTTAAAATGACAGAGGTCAAAATGGGACGGGGATCAGAAATTAGTGAAAAGGTCAGGAAGAGCTGAATCAACTTGGGTTGTAACACACTTATGCATGGAAGCAATGCTAGCGATCTCTCTGTATAGCTATCCTTATCTCAACTAACAAAAATGCTTTGTCTCTCTTATTATTGCTTATGTCTTCTATTCAACAAAACTGGAGAAACGGGCAGAAAAGTTTCTGCCTGGAAGCAAGGGGGAATGAGGGGAGAGAGAAGGGGTGGGGGCATGGGGAGAAGTGGTCCACACAATGTATGCATATGTGAATAAATGAATAAGAAAAATAACAAAAAAAGATGGGGACCCAGGGTCAAATTCCCAAAATAATATGATTTCCTGCCTGCTGACAGACATGGGCAAACATAGCCATACAGAAGTCAACTACAGTAGGATCAAAGAAATCACACAAAATCCAGATGAAAACCCACTCTTTTTGTTAATCACCTCATGGAGTCAATAATAAAATACACTAATTTAAACCCTGTCTTCCAAGAGTACCATATTTTCTAACATCTCCACTTTATAAGTGAGTCAGCTCCAGACATAAGAAGAAAGTTCAAAAACTTGAAGAGGGTCCCCAGATTCCCCAACAAATGTTAATAAACACAGCCTTTAATGTTTTGAGCAATAGATGTGAGGGAGCCAAGAATTAAGGGACAAAAATACCAGCACAAAATACCAAATACGGGCTTCCATCCTCCAAAACCAAAACCAGGTACCCCATACCACCCCAAAAAAACCACACAAGGGACCTGGCAAACAGCCTTCTCAGGCCAGATTCCAAAGTAGAAACAAGGGACACTGGGCAAAATCTTGCCCTAATCCACTTCCACCAACAAGGCCAGACCCACAATGTGGAAAATGGGGACAATGGAGGATGGACTGTGTCTGCAGGGCAACAGCTTTTTCCTCATGTACAGTCTCAAATTCCTAATAGCCTCCCAACCAAGGATCCAATACCAATGTTTCCACTACAAGACTGACAATACCTGGATCATAAAGCCCTAGCCACTTGTGAGTACACTGATCCATGAGTAACTGGGACAGTATCAGGAAAACATATTTCTTTCTTCCTTGATATTGGGGCATCCAGATCAGTTTTATCTGAATATGTGGGTCTCCATAAAAAGGCTTCCTTCACTATTGTTTGAGTAGATGGCATAAAAAACACACTCAGCATATCATATTCCTCTGTACTTTACTTTTGTATCTAACACACCCTACCTGGTTATTCCAGCTTGTCCCTTTCCAATATTAGAATGAGATATAGTCCATATAATCAAAACCACCATTTTTATCCCAACCATTAATTCTGTCCAGACCATACAATTTATTCTCCCTATACAGGACCTTCCACAACCCAAAACCTCTATCCACCTCTAATAGGAAGTCAATCACGAAATTTGGGACACATCCACCCCTTCATAGTTTCACATCATACTGCCTGTTAAGATTTCTTTTAAAGACCACTCCACACCCATCATCATCACATAATATCCTTTGTGGAGTTAAGAACATATGGGATTAAAATTAATTACAAATCAACTAAAAACCTCTCATTCCTTAATCCATGTTAAATCCTCTTACAACACTCTCATCTCTCCAGTTAAAAAATTCAATGTTCCCTTTAGACTAGTCTAAGACCTCAGAAAAATCAATGCTACCATTAACCCTATTCATCCTGTGGTTCCTAACCCATATGCTCTTCTCTCTCAGATTCCTCCTGAGACCTCTTTCTTTTTAGTGCTAGATCTCAATGACACCTTCTTTACAATCCACTTACATTCCTCCTCCCAACCATTGTTTGCCTTTCCAAGGACAGATCCCATTACCCATTATACCCAAGAATTAACCTGAACAGTTCTCCCCCAGGGATTCAGAGACTCCCCTCACCTTTTTGGCCAAACCCTACATCAGGATCTCAGTCTCAGTTCCCTCAATCTTTTCTCAAGCAAGGTCATCCAATATGTAGATGACCTCCTTCTATATAGCCTCTCCAGATCCTTATGTAAACCCCACACCATTATTCCCTTTAATTCATTAAAACCCTGGAGATATTGGGTATCAAAAAATAAGGCCCAACTTCTATCAATTTCTGTAACATTCTTGCAATATTTATTAACTCCAGGATATTGTCAAATACCTCAAAACAAAAACTTCCGTAATCCAAATTCCTTCCCTTAAGACTCTTTTTTGGAGTAACTTGATATTTTAGACTCTGTATTCCTAATGATTCAATAATAACCAAACCACTATATAAGGATGCTAGAAGGGACATAGATGAACATTTACCTTGCCCAAGGGCCCTTCTGAGCTCTTTTTATAAAAAAAATTTATTCATTTATTCACATGTGTCTACATTGTTTTTGACATTTCTCCCCACTGCCTCCCACCCCCTCTCTCCCAATCCTGTTCTGCCCTTTTCTCCAATTTTGTTCTTATTATTAAGCAATAACAAGAAAGACAAAGTGTTTTTGCTAGTTGAGATAAGGATAGCTATACAGAGACATTCCTAGCATTGCTTCCATGAACCTCTTTTAATCTCCTCATACAATCTTTATCAAGGGTACCTGCACTTTCCATCCCAGACTCTAACAAAATTATTTATCTATACCTACACTCAGACAAAGGCCAAGCTTTGGGCCTGGTGGCCCAAAGCACAGGAGATTCAACAGTTTTTATAGCTGACCTCTCAAAACAACTATACCCCATTTACAGCAGCTGGCCAGTGTGCCTAAAACTATTGGCAACAGCAGCTCTCTTAATAATAAAAGTTCAAAAAATAACTTACAATTTACGTATGACAGCCTGGTCATCTCACATTCAAGACCTAATTAGCCACAAAGCTCTTAATGCCATCTCCCCATCTTGTGTTCAGATCTTAAACTCCTTTCTCTAACAAACTGATCTAACTTTCCTGTGATGTCAGTGAACAAACCCTGCTACCCTCTTATCCTCAAACATCCCACCTAACCCAGAGTCCCCAGATCATGACTGCAATGTGATACTTGGTGACTCACAACTTTTCATCACATCCTAGACATCTGCATACCTGATGAACCTACAGCTTTTTAGCTCTACAAAGGCCTCCACTGTCTCTGCAGCTAGAACAGGATGCAAAATAATTTAGAGATGCCCAAATAATAATACATACACCATAATAGAAACAAATAGCTTTCCTCCTTTAACAACTTCCAAATAGGCAGAACTGTATGTTCTTATATGACCATTACAAAGGGAAAAAGACAAGACACTTAACATTTATACAGACTCAAAATACACATATGATATCATTCATTATAATAGCCAAAAAAAATTATTGGGCTTCTTGACAACTAAGGGTACAAAATTACCAATGCAAAACATATTATGAACCTTTTATAAGCTGTCTCTTCCTCACAAAGCTGACTTCCTCCACTGTAAGGGATGTCAAAAGGATAATACCTTCATATCCATTAGCCATAATTTGGCAGACACCACAGCTAAACAGGCACCCCAACAAATGCTCTCCCCCAGGCCATTCTATCAATTCATTTTAGTTACAAACAAAAAAGGATAGAACTATTAAAATCTCACAGGGCTAGCCAACACAACAAATACTGGTTTCTTAACAATACCCTTGTTCTACCAGAACAACAAATTAAACCCATATTAACTGCCCTGCATCAAGTCTTCCACTCTAACCCTCTACCATTATTCCATTTTATTAAAACTCATATTGCTCCTAATCCTAACTTCCACAAAAGTAATCCTGTATCAAATATCTGGCCTCCCTCTCTTCCCACCCATCAGGCAAGAGGTCACTTCCTTGGATCAGACTGGCAAGAGGATTTTCCTGATATGCCCCAGGTTAAGCACAAAAGATACCTTCTAGTTTTCACTGACACCTTAACAGGAAGGATTGAAGCTTTTCCCACCACTAAAAAGAGAGTCTCCACTGTGGCCACCATACTTTTCAAGGAAATAATTCCCTGTTTTGGTGTCCCCATATTGCTATAATAAGATAATGTGCCAGAATTTACTTCTACCATTGTTCAACAATTGACCTCCTATGTTGGGTCAAAATGGCACTTTGATATCCCATACCATCCAAAGTCCTCTGGAAAAGTAGAAAAGGCCAACCACACCCTAAAAAACATACTCACTAAACTTACTCATGAATTTCAAATAGACAGGGTCAAACTATTACATTTAGCTCTCTTCTGCACCCAAGCCCTCCCTCTAAAGCCTCTGCTCATCAGCCCTTTTGAGGCCATATATGGCTACCAAGTAGTAACACCTGCTCTTCCTACAACAACTTCTAACATTCCCCCTCTGCTTTCTTCTTTACTACCTACTTGAGGACAATTTGGACTCACCTAGTCACCAACCTCCCAAAACCCACCTCTCTTTCTCCTACAAACCACAACCCAGTAAAGACTAGAGAATGGCTTTATTACAAGGGACCAATACTCCTCTTCACCTACAACCTCCTTGGAAGGGCCACATACAGACAAGAGATATTTTAACAACTTCTACTGCCATTAAACTACAGGGATATTAAATGTGGGTACATGTCTCTTCTATAAAACAAGCCTCTTCTCCCCACAATGAACCACCCCCTACTGCTCTTGCCTACTATTGGACTGAACCCACATATCACCCATCTGCCCTCCATCCAGGATACTGATGAATTGATTACTTCATCTGTAGAAGACCTTCCTCCAGATTCTCCAAAGCCAAATTAACAATTATCACCTACCACAAAAAAACCTCCCATAGATCATCTCGGACCATTGGCTACAAGGAGATCTCATTGAGCTCACACCCGGACAAATACTCTTCTTTTCCTTTTGCCTTTTCTTCACATTTAACCTTCACCATTCTTCTCAGAATGATTACCTTCTTTGCCTGTACTCTCTTTACACAGGTAATCTTCTCCCTGTCTCTCCAGCAACCAGTGGCAGCCACACTGCTTTTAACTGTGTACTCTTGCTTGATTAACACCTCTGCCCAACTACTTTTAGCTGTCAGTCCTAATCTCTACTCTTGCTGGATTTGCACCAGATCCACTGAAAAGGGCTGGACTTCCACTAAAGTAGAATGGACCAACATAAAACTTTATAACAGAGCTCAACCAACCTAGGTTCCATGTTCTTTGCCCATTCTTCACAGGGCAATAGGATGAAACTGCTTCTCAGCTATTTGATCTAAAAGTTCAATTAACATCTCTGCTAGAAAAATCACAACATTCCATCCCCTCAAAAATATTCCCTACTATGACAAGCTCTATAGCACAAGCTGACCTCTATGTGACCACAACTTTATGTATACAAAGACCTTATTTCCTGGATTCCAAATCCATAAACTCTCTTAATGCTTCCCAATGCACACAGACTCTCTTCCTCCCCCCCATATAATAGTCAGTTCCAATTTTTTAACCAAAGGAGAAACAGGTATAAACACATCAAAATGACCTATTGTTCAACCACCGACTTACCCGTTCTGGACACTGTCATCCCCTTCCTCCAGGGAAACTTCACTACAATCATGTCAGACTTCTGTAACAGGGGACTCCACCCCAATGCCATTCTAGTCTTTAGCATACCAGGATTCTACCCAAATCCCTTCTCCAAAAGTAACTGCAAACTGCTATTCACATCTCACTCCCAAATTTTCCTCTATCCACCAACCCATTGACTTATCATGGAATCCCCCACACCCACTAGGGCTTCTTTACCTTTCTGACAACCCCTTTTAACAGCCTCCCTCTCTATCTCCTTTCACACATATGAAAGAGAACACAATGCATACTGGTAGAATCGCTCCTCTCTTTTGAATTAATGGGAAGACTTTCCTCCTCTTCAGGAATCTTCTTTCTGTATGGGTCCCATGCATACATATGTCTACCTACTAACTGGATGAGAGTTTGTACCCTTGTTTTTCTGATTCCCCCTGTCCCTAACACTATTGACTTAGAAATCATTTCTGTCCCTTTGTCAGCTTTATATGCACAAAAAGAGATATTGATCTCACTCCCCTACTAGTGGGACTGGGCCTCTTAACCAGGTTGGGACAGGATAGGCCAGAATGAGGGTGTCAATCAACTAATTCCAAAAATTATCCACAGCTCTAAAAGAAAGACTTAATAACATTGCCTTACACATTTCTGCAGTGGTCCTACAAAACAGTAGGGCATTAGTTCTCCACACGAGTGAAAAAGGTGGGCTATGCCTCTTCTTAAGGGAGGATTGTTTCTTTGCCAATAAATCTGGCATAGCTAGAGACAGAGTGAAAAAGCTTAGAGATAAGGGACAATAGCTAACACTCCCAAAGCCTACTAATATTCTTTCCTCCTTGTACCCATGGCTCATTCCATTGGCAGTTCCTCTCATCCTTGTTTGACTGGCTTTATTGTTTCTACCATGTCTTATTAATATCCTTCACAGATTTTTACAGGAACCTATTACTGCCATTTCTCAGGCTATCTCAGGGGAGCAATTAAAGCTATCGTATTTCTACAAACTTGGCAACCCCCCACATCATCCTGGAAGAAAGTAGATAGAAGTCTGGCAATGCCCCTTATCACACACACACAAATATACACACATACATATATCTATAAAATAAAAAGCCTGGAATGTTGGAATACTGAGAAACACTGAAACAATGCAAACATGGCTACCTCAGATAAAAGAGTCAGAGAAAAACAACATGTATGTCTGGCTGCCCAGACTCAATGACTTTCCAGATAATGTCCAGCACCTCCTTCAATTCCCCTTTGCAGTCATTTTTTTCTAATACTCATCACCCTCCAACCTCCTTTTCCCACTATAGGATGCTTAAAAACCCCAGCCTATAAGACAGGTGTTGTCTTACCTCTTTCAGAGTGTTACTCTACTGGCCGAGGGTCCCTCTCAGGTCTCCACTCCCTAATAAAAACTGATTCCTTGCAAAGGTCACAGGTTCTTTCCCAGTCTCTCTTTCTCTTTCTCTCTCTCTCTCTCTCTCGCTCTCTCTCCCTCTCACCCTCTCTCTCCCTTGATTCTTCTTTTTCCTTTCATTCCTTATCCCCTTTAATATATCTAAATAACAGTTTTGTGGCTTGATAACCTAGATATCACAAAATAAACCCTGTCTCTCTGTCTCTGCCATCATCAACTTAGTCTGATATTATGTTTGTTTGTTTTTTAATTACCCATGAACTCAATTACCTTTATCAGTATAGCAAGTAAAGTAATTTTACTTTCAAACATAATTTTTATCATATTACATCTATGCATTTTTCAAATATACCATTCTCTCTTCTTGCTCTCTCTCTCCCTCACTGTCTCTCTCTGTCTCTCTCTATCTCTCTCTCTCACATGCACACCTGTCTGCACCAAGTTCTGCTTATCTTTTGAATCTGACCATATACAACTTTCTCTAATGTTTTTGACCTCCAGTTATTTTGATCTTATTTCTCTCTAATAGCCCCATTCTTATTTTTAGAGGGCTCATTTCCTCTCTTTCTCCTAGTTAACTTCCACTAGATCTCATTTCAAGTTATTTCTTCAGGAAATGCCATGTCCTAATATTTAAGAATCTCTAATAAATGCTCCTCTAACATTATCTTCCCTTCATATTAGCTCACATTTTTAATTTTTCATAAATTTATGTAAGGCAATGATTAATGTGGCCCTCCTCTAGAATGCAATCTCAAAGAAGGCAATAAATATCTTTTTTTTTTCATCATTTGATCACAGCACTGAATGGAGTCCCTGAACCACAATGAAATTGTTATGAATAATAGATTAGTGCATAGGAGGAGAGAATATGATTGGATGCTATGCATAATTTGTTTGACTTCTAATGTGCAGGTAAATACAATGAAATGGATTTTAAGTCAATATACAAAGAATGTTTTAACACATAATATTATTTATAGATGAAATATACATTTTTGAGAGTGAAATGTTTATCAGGATGCTCAATTATTTCATTACTTATGGTTTGACAAATGAATTTTTTTTCATGTTTTTTAAATAAACTCTGGAGAGTGGATTTTGAGAAGCCTATCAGAACTGGACATAAGCAAAGTGAGATGCAGCTGAACTGTTTTTCCTAAGATTCCTACAGCCAGTAAGCCAAGATAGGCACAGTCCTGGCCACGGAAGAGGGAAATGTAAAACAGCTGCTTCTGAGTTGTTTACATTCAGAGCAGCAGGAACACAGGTTTCACCTGTTACAATGTTATGCCACTCCCCAAGAACCACTGCTCCACCCTGTTTACCACTGGATATATAAAACTCACTGAAGGAGGACACCAGGCTTTTGCTCTGGGCTTTTGTTTGGTGGCTTTTTTCCTTTGCTTTGGGCTTTTTGCTTTTGGCTTTCTGGTGGGGAATGCTTCTTGGTGTGGGAGGCTTTTGGAAAGGAAAATAAATTGCTGAAGGGGAAAGATTGCTTAAGGGAAAAGAAGGAAAATGGCTAAAGGGGAATTGCTAGCAAGCCTGAGGGCTGAGACTTTAAGAAAGCTAAAGAAAGAGCATGGTACAGTGCAAGTTGGCACTGAGAATTTTATACATAGGCTTGAGAAAAGCTAAGCTAAAGAAAAGCTACAGAGAACAGTGTAAGTCTAAGTACTGGAACTTTAAGAGTTACGCATATGCAGTTTTTAGACAAAGGTGTTGTTTGCAAGTCAACACCTTTCTTAAAGCACTGATGCTTTAAGAAAGCTAAAGAAACAGTGCAAGTATAGGGGCAAAGATGCAGAGATTATGCTAAAGATAAGCTAAGAGAAAACATGGGCAGAGTGATTCTAAAGAAAGAGGTTTTAAGGAAGGTTTTAAAGAAGAATTTAGAGGCAAGATTTTAAAGAATTGTGAAGGACCAAGGCCTTAAAGAATAAAGAGAGAGAAAAGAAGCAATGAGGGTTGTGC
This sequence comes from Castor canadensis, assembly GCF_047511655.1. NCBI lineage: Eukaryota > Metazoa > Chordata > Mammalia > Rodentia > Castoridae > Castor > Castor canadensis. Next base: position 103,444,402 of record NC_133386.1, read on the forward strand.
ATCTCCACATGAGTGCCCAACACACATGATCCCACTTTCTGTCTGTCTGTCTATACTGTGACTTTTCTGAATCTCCAGTCACCCCCAGTTAGCCCCAGTTAGGTTCAGTAATAATTAGGAGTGAGAGAAAGCTCACTGAAACATAGGAGTGAAAGAAAACAGCATGCTCCAATAAACTTTATATTTTAGGACAATTTCAGATTTATGAAAAACTTAGAAAGATATAAAAATTCTCACATAACCATTATCCTGTTTCCCCCATTAACATCTTACATTGTTTTTACAATGTACAATGAACAAATATTGAGATATAGATTATTTAAAAATTTTCATAATTTATTCAAATTTTCTAAGTTTTAAGCTAATGTTCTTTTTGTGCTTTAGGATCGCATATAAGATAGTGCATATAAGATACCCATATAAGATAGTTCTCTTTAGACTCCTCTTATTGCAACAGTATCTCAAACTTTCTCTGTTTTTGATGACCAGAAATTTTGTAGAATGTGCTGTAATTGGGATTTGTCTGATTTTTCCTTATGATTACACTGGTGTTAAGTGTTTTGTGGAGGAAGAATAAGTACTTCACCATTTTTATTACATCAAGTGTATATACTACCAACATGACTTTTCATAGTTAATTTGACCATGATCTTCTAGTTGAAGTAACATCAGGTTTTCCACTATAAAGCTACTCTGTTCTTCCTTTCCATACTGCATTCTTTAGCAGAAAGTCACCAAGTGTATCCTTCATTTACGGAATGAGAAGTCATCTCCTGATAGCTGGGGTTCTACATAAATTATTTGGGGTTCTTCTGTGTGGAGATTTGTATATTGCCTCCAATTTATTCAGTTACTTATTTATGCCAGTGTAGACACACTCAAGACTATTCAGTCTATATTTTGGATTATAATCAATGCTAGTACATTTTGTTGCTCAAATTGTTCCAGCTTTGGTCATTTGAGTGCTATTTCCATTAATTCCTACTTCCCCTTACATTTTCCCATCAATTTTTGTTTTGGTTACTTTCTTTCTGGCATTATCAGATGCTCCTTTCATTCTATGTATGTCTTGCCCTAGCCCTAGAATCAGCCATTTGTCTAGGAAGCCTTTGTTTCTTCTTTTGAACTCAAGATCTGGGTGATAGTATGCTCATTATAACTAGTGTCTCCTTCTAGGCCTTTTTCTGTGACAGTGCAAGGAAATACATGTATATACACATATATAACTATTCCTGTGTATAAAAATCTGTATATTTTGCCAAACATGAGTTCCTAGTGATGTCACCAGTTCTAATCCATTACAACACAACTAATTCTAGTCTCTTCCCCTTGCTTCTCTCCGGACTCTTATTGCAATAATGAGAAACCTGGTTTGCACTATCCACCATCTATTTAATTGGTTGCTCAGTTCCAGTATACATGTAGAGTGGTAACAGAATTGTTAATCCAAACTTCCATGAGAAACAGCATTTTTAAACTATAGTGTAGTACATCTGTACAGTTTCTTTTGCCTTTATTTTAGTCTTAAATTTCCATATGTTTTCAGGGTTACTTAGATCATAACTGTCTTCTTCCCTCTTCAGTGAGGTTGATTTATAATTTGTAATACAGTATGAATAAGTGGTTTGGATAAAGCTGCTATGAAGAATTTCTTGCAGATTTATATGTAGACATAAGATTTCAAATCAAATCAGCAAAGACTAGGAATAGATTGCATGGTTCATCTTTGTAGGATTTTACTGGTCTTGACTTTTCATTGTTCTTTTTCTTTGGACAAAATAACCTCCTTTTCCATTTTCCTCACCCACTACACTATCAAGTTCCTGTTAATTATTGATTCCAGGTCACATCATCTCCACAAAAGAACACATGTAGATGTTACAGAATCGCAGCTGATCATCTTTTGGGGGAAACATAGCCCCCTGTGATCTTTGCCCTACAACTGATGAATGGATTAAGAGAATGTGATATTTATGCAAAATGGAATTTTATTCAACAATAAAGAAGAATGAAATTTTGTTGTTTGCAAATAAGTGAATGAATCTGGAGATCATCTTAAGTGAAGTTAGACTAGTGATTTTAAATATTAGTTCTTTTACTTCTTACAACAGTTTTGCATAAATGACTAAATTAATCTCAAATTAATAAAGTAATACATTTTTTATTTTTTACAAATAAAAAAAGACTAGTTTAGTAAAAAAAATTCTAGGCATCAATTCTGGTCTGCATTACCTAGTGTAATCTCCTCCTGTTGTGTGTGAGTGAAACCCATTAATCTGAGATATAACTTCTATGATTGTATTAAATTATATGAAAAAATAAATATATCTCAAAGAGTAAGTAATGACATGAGTATTTTTTAAAGTTTTCTCCATTTGGTGAGCAGAAAGGACAAGCTACTTTTGATGACTATGAAGATGGAAGATATTTCATAAGAAGGTGTTCATGTTACCTCTAGGAAGAAAAATTAGTTTGTAATTGAAACTCAGCCAGAAAACTGGCTAGTCTAATTACATAGAGCATAAGGAACTAAATTCTACCAACAACTTGAATGAGCTAGGAAACAAATTGTTCTGCACAGACTCCTGGTAAGAGCCGAGTCTGTTCAGTACCTGATTTCAGTCTTGTGAAATCCTAAAATGAGAAAAATCAGCAGATCTCTCTTAGATTTCCAAGGTACAGAACTTTGACCTAATAAGTGGGAACTATTTAAGCTGCAAATCTGTGACATTTTGCTATGCAGAAGTAGAAAACTAATGCATCTTTTGCAGGATAGTGACGTGACTAAATAATGGGGTAAAGGTTGTAGTCATCTTTGGCTTCAGTTCTCTAATTGCTTTTATGTTAGAGACAAGAAAGAAGCAACAGAGACAATGAAAGGATCAGAAATATTTTGTAATTTTTGCTTGCATCATGAACAAAAATATGATTTAATTTAAAAAAATTGTTCAACTGGCAATTACTAGACCCATGTTCTAATCCTAGTATAGTTATTAACCTTATTTTTCCATGTCAAATTTTTCTTAATTAAAAGGAGATTGCCTGCCTGGACTTGAGAGGATAGAGGGGAGAGAGAAGGGATGGGGGAGGGGGCAGGGGAGAGAAACAGTGCAAACAATATATGCTCATTTGAATAAATTTAAAAATAAAATAAAAACAAAAAATTTAAAAAAACTTTCTAACTCTAATTCTTTTTTATTTTTATTGCTTTTTTCCCCCTTATCTTTAAACAAGATTGCCTTGAGATATTGGAACTATTTTTAGATGTTCTCTGACATCTGAAATATATGTAGCAAATACTGATTGTCAATGTGTAGCTCACTATTACAGGTCTTAGCAGTTTTTCATTGCTTACCCCAATTGTTCTTACTCAAGAAATCTAAAGCAAAGAGAAGACCTGGGATGTAACAATGATAAATTTTTGAATTCATCACTGAAAACTTCAATGATAACTTTCTTTTAGAAACCTCATGGTAAAAAAAAGATTTCTTTTAAATAAAATCCATTTTATGATTTGTGGACTTCATATTTTTTTCTGAAACTAGGTATCCTGTGGAATCATTGAGAGCATTTATTATGATACAATTGACTTGTGATAATTATACTTTAAAATAGTTAATAGCTCACTGCCTCCACCTGTATAATAGATTATGGGGAATGTAGTCTTTAAATGAAAGAACTATTCATTTTATCTCTTCAAGCTTCTCATAACAGCATTTCTTTCTGACTGGCTCATCTTTTCTGGAACTTAGGCTTTTCATATTGTTCCTACTTTATCATTCCATTCCTATGTTCTCAAGACAGAGTCTGAAGGATTACTTGGTAATTGTAGTAACAGCAGTTGTTGTAATTGTACTAGATAAATGTATTCTACAAAGTCCATTTTCATCTACCTTAGGAGAAGAGCCTGATATAACAAACTGAATTTTTGATAGAATTTCTAAAATTAAAAAAATATAATATTAAAAAAATCACAAATACGTTAAGCAAGAAATCAGATTTAATTTCTCATGTGATAAATGGCAGTGAATAAATTTCTGAGATGCAATCTATGAGCTTCCATCTTTCTTTTTAACATTAAGTAACACAGGAAGAATTTTATACTAGATATACTCACATTCTGATGCACAGTGGCAATCTCTATATTTATAATTTCCTTCACTTGGTCTGTGTATTGTTACCCAGGCCATGCTATTTGCTTCAGTTGTATTCTCTTGTTTAATGCAACTAAAATATTTGTCCTCCACCTCATACAACTGATCTCATATATTGACACTCCCATTCTCATTGGGCATGAACTATTTGTCGTAATTTTGTCTCCTGTGTCTAATGATTGCTTAAAAACATCAACCCATCATCTTAAATCTCATAGCAATGCAGGTAATTGAAAAGACTTAGCCAGAAGTGACTCCAGTTTTCAAAAGCTTTACTGTAGAAGAAATTTATGGCTCTTGCATTTTCAGACTTCTGTGGTATCACTGTGTACCTAGTCAGCAATTCAAGAGCAACTAGTTAAATATATATATATATATATATATATAGAGAGAGAGAGAGAGAGAGAGAGAGATATTTTTGTGTGAACAAAGGGTAATCTTAGTCATCAACTTAGTTTTAAAATAGTGATATTGTTTCAATTGAATTACAGAAGTCAAATCATTTTCTTGATATATAGTAAAGAGAAAGAGAGGGAATTGTTTTGGTAACAGAGCTGCAAATACTGAGTTTTAATGAAATGACTGTATTGTGAATAAATAATGAGCCTCAATGTGGTAAATATTTAGACATGCAAGCATAAAAAAGAAAAAAAATCTTTCCTAATGTATCAGAAAGTAATTCAAAGATAACACATCATATACATTCAGACTCTACAAAAAATGCATTTTCACAATTAGAGAAGTAGGAAAGAGGCACACAAAACATTTCAGTAAAGCATTTCAATGAGTGTTGATAAACCTGACTAGAGTTTTATTCTATAAATGGTTCAGTGAGGTTAAGAAGATAGTCAAAATTTTAAAGTTAATACTTTTGATAAAATTTTCCCTTTAAATGAAGGGAAAATTACTGAAATGTATTTGGCAGAAAAATTGAGTAATATTTTGGTTTTAGAAAATAAACAGATATGGCAGAGATTAGTATGAATTCAAATTGATGAAATCATGAGTCTTTTAAAAACACAGTTCAGACATAGTGAAATTGAGCTTTGTTGCCAGAGAAATTTTAGATACTGATGGGTTTCTTTGAGAAATTTGAATATTCCTTGGGAAGGTTCAAGGCTGACTAAGACTTCTGTAATTTGTAAAGCTAAACAGAAAATTCAAGATCAGGAAAAACCAAGATACATTTGCATGTATCTGACTGTACCACCCTAGGAGAAAGCTTTTGGGCCTAATAAACTGAGGGAAATCTCTACCCTGTCTGGTACAAGAGGGGTGCCATGACACAAAGATCAGCCCGTGCTCTTCTCTGTACAAAGAAAGACAGGCTGAGTGTAAGTTAGCCAAGCCTGAGCCCATCCTGTGGGAAATAACTCATTCCATCATTTCTGAGCAGCCTAGCAATGAGCTTAAATTGACTGCCTTTCCCAAACAAGAGCTTTTGTCTAGACTACCTGAGCTACAGCTCAGACTTGCCTAGTGGAAGAGGCTGACCAGAGCTTTCTGCTCAGACCCCCACAACCACCTTGGAGAACACAACTAACCAAGCAAGCTGAATATACTTACCCCGGACCAAGAGGAGCCTGTGGCTAAAAATCCTGAATGGAGCCTCCAAACCAGCCTGAGGCGGAGGGGCATTACTGATTGCCACTCAGGCAGCCATATGTATCCTAAGGAGGGCAAGCACCAAGAGAAAGCCACTCTCTAAGGAACATAGAAGGAATACATGAAAACTGCAGACTTGGGGGAAGGGTCCAGAATACTTATCGAACATCTATTCCATTTTGTTGACATTTCTACTTGTCTATCTTTTTATTCCAATTTTTTTCAACTTTTTTCTTCTTTTTTCTCCTTTCCTTTTCCTTTTTCTCTTCCATTTCCCCCAACTTTATCTACCTCTTCCTTACAAATCATTGAATGAGTGTTTTTTTTCTACTGCCATCTTATATTTATCCTATCCTTCCTATTCTGCCATAATTAACAACAGGACCATCTTTTCACACATTAGGGTATTATTACCCTGCAACCCCCACATTTCACACATCTTCTCCCCTCTCCCTGTTGTCCTTCTTTATCTTCTCCTCTATTACCATTATTTTTATTTCCTAAGATTTAATCCCTATGCATCAATTTTATTTCCCCGTCACCCCTCTGTTTATAGATAATACTAACAAGGGATTTATATTTCACATAAATAACTGGTTTGGCATTGGACTGGTGAATTTATTATTCTTAAGTTATACCCTCAGATCAAAATAATAACAGAAAACTTCCCAAGTCTCCAGAAAGAGATGCTCATCCAGGTCTAGGAGGTCTCTAGGACACCAACAGACATGCTGAAAATAGAAGCAATCCATGGCATATTATAATTAAAACAATAAACACAGAGAATAAGGAAAGAATATTGAAAGCTATAAGGAAAAATTTCAAACAATTTATAACAGTAAAACCAGAAAAATAACAGCAGATTTCTCCATAGAAACCTAAAAGCAAGAAGGGAATGTTCCTGTGTTTGTATTCTTGATGATAGTCATGCTAACAGGGGTGAGGTGGAATCTTAACATGATTTTGGTTTCCATTGACTATTCAAGGTCTTTGTGATTTCATATGAATATTATGGTAGAGTTTTCAATATGATAAATTAATAATACAAGAGATTTTATTGTGATGATTCCATACATGCATGCAGCAGCCCTTAAAGAAGTTCATCTCCTGCATTATATTCCCAATCCCCCTTCTCTCCTTCTCTTTCTTCTCCCTTCTTTCAAACATTGTTTGGTAGATCTCCTTACACTGTTTTAATATATATATATATATATATATATATTAGATATATATATATATATATATATATGTGTGTGTGTGTGTGTGTGTGTGTGTGTGTAGCATACTTTGATCTTCTTCACTCCTTAATATTCTTTCCTTTCCCCTCCCTCTTCTGCTGATCCTCCCAGACAGTTACCCATTTACATTCATGTTCTTTCATTATTATTATTATCAAAAAAATCATCATTTTAGGTCTAGTCTCCATAAGTGAGTGAGAACATAAAATATTTGGCTTTTTGGATTTTCCTGGATTTTTCTGATCTCACTCAACATCATTTCATTTCTTGTGGCTGAATAATATTCCACAGTATGTACATATCATGTTTTCTTCATCCACTCATTGGTTGTTTGGCATCATTTTTGTTATAAGGATTATTACAAGCAGAGGACAAGAAATCTAGATTTAGAAAACTTAAAGTTGTAAGTTGTAATTTGAATCCAAGTCTGAGGGTAAAAGAAAATCAATACTGAGCTTAAAGACAGGTTTAAAGAAAGGTTTCAATGATGTCTACCACATTAGAGAGAAATATCTGCTTTACGCCAAATTCACGTTCTAACTTTACCCAAAAATATTATCACAGACACACAATATACACAATGCAGAAATAATATTTAACTAAATACTTGGGCTCAAAATCCATCAAATTAATTAATGAAACTAAACATCATATGACCTCATTTTACTTATTGCATAAAATAATAGAATACCATAACCTGTTTCACAAAAAATGCATATAGAAGATGAAATACTTCCTTGAAATGAATTGTGCAATACCACATTACACAATCTTGTTAGAAAACATAATTAAATTAATATTAAAATCAATGGAGATATTTGAATTTAGATTGAAAAAGATCTTTTCATTCAAATATTAACAATTTCTCCTAGAATATATAGGATAGCTGACAGTAAGCCAAAAAAAAAAAAGGCTTTACATTCCTTTTGATGACAAGACTGTGTTAACTTTGTCTTCTATATTTCAACTGTGATTTTAAAAGAAGGCTCATATAAGACTAAACTTTTGGCTCTTACTCTTGACTTCAATTACCTTAGCCCCCAATTATTCATCTTTATTTCTCCTACTAAACTCAAATTATCTAATGATCTAACTATTACTAAAGTTCACCCTGGTCTGCTGCTTCTGCTGGCTGAATTATAACTTACACAGTCTTAGTTCCCCTGAGCATTCTAAGAATGTGAACAGTAGTTAATTCTAGGAACAAACTAAACTGAGAATGACATTCATTAATTTTAATCCCCTGGAGCTGTTCTTTTGCATTACAATGTTTCACTGAAATTTTTGTATTTTTGTTTTTCTGCCACAAAGACTATTATTGATAGGATAAGGTTTTATTTTCTCTTTCAGTACTAATCAGAAATAATAAACGTGCATTCTACTTTATTCTTGGTAACATAACAGAAAGCTATCAAAATGTCTTTTGAGCAAAGAAATTGTCTTATAAGATTGCTTCTGTAAAAAGACAGATTTAAAAATCCTGTGAAGCATATGTTAACTGAAAAGAAACAAAAGAGGTTTATCTTAGATGGCATTCAATTTACTCTCTCTACAACAAAATTAGAAGTAAGGGCAAAATAGTTTCTGCTGGGTATTGGGGGGGAGGGGGAGGGGGTGGAGTGGGTGGTAAGGGAGGGGGTGGGGGCAGGGGGGAGAAATGAACCAAGCCTTGTATGCACATATGAATAATAAAAGAAAAAGGAAAAAGAGATAAATTAAATAAATAAATAAATAAATAAATGAGGGTCTGATCTGGAGCTGTGAAAGTGGAAATGGAAATGAATGAGCTAGTAACCTGATGCAGTAAACTTATACAAGTATTTGAAATTTCATTTGCCTTTATAGTTTTGTGCTTGGATACTCTACATAGATAGGTAGAAGACAAGAATAAAGTTAGAGGTTTGGAGGTTAAGGAGGGTGTGAAATTGGTGGGAAAGGATTGATGGAGAGAAGCTGTACTTTAATTTGAATGTAATAAAATCATGTGGAAACTTCCAAGTAAAACAACAAAAATGAAGGTCTAAGAAGAAATGACTACCAATGAATATTTTTTCAATTTACCTGTATAGAACCTATATGGAGTTGAAATATCTGTGAAAAGATTTGGAGGAAAAAGAGAAGAAGCAGAGACGAAAGGCTTAAGAATAGACAAAAGCAAAAGAGAGGAGAAAGATTGGTCTATCTGATAAACCTATGGTGCCATTAATTCTATGACATAAAGATTTTGTATATTATGAGGCATAAGTTATATTCTAAGATCAGTTTGTCCGTCTTAGAATCAAAGACATGTATTATACTTAAGATAGAATGAAGAGTAAAGGATGGTTGTAAATATAAAAAATAATTAAGCATTATATAGAGAAGAATTTGCAATATGGAATAACATGGGTTGTATATACTTGTGTGCAATTATGTGTAGGTGGCTATATAGCAGCCATCTAAAAATGAAAAAGGCAAACACTTTGAATGGTTGTTTAAAGAATTCTCAGACAACATTGGGAGCCAATACTGTACTTTAATGCCCTGATTTCCAAAGAAAAATCAGGTGATATAGTTATGTGAGCATGAAGATCAAAAAGTGGAACAGGGATTCTTATAGACCTTTCCACAATTTGAGTTTGTCCAAAAAAAAACCCAGTTTACACTAGAGAGTTTCACAAAATTGCTGTCATCAGGAGAAAGTATGAAAGACCTGTAGGAATAATCACTTATGAGAGCTTGTAGATTGGAAAGAGAGTACACAGTTATTAAATGTGGGGGAAAGATGGTTCAAATTCATTGCAGATCAATTTTCATATTCAGAATATGCTTAAAATCTAGTATTACATCATCAAAATATTTCTAGAAATCATTTCTCATGACTGGTATTATTTGGAAGACATTTTGAGAAACTTTCGTTAGCTATTAAACACAGACTGTCTTCTGTTCCACAGTCTGAACGTACTTATTTACACTATTTTTATTCTTACTTATATCTTATAGTAGTAATTCAGAGAGACGCTACTTTAAGAAAAAGAGTCATTTAAGAAACAGTCATTTCAATGTATACAAAAATCTTTGCCATAGTGTGAGGTGTTCACTTGATATGTGAAGGCCAAGTGTCACTAGAATGACCTTGTTAGAAAACCAGTGTAGCTGAAAAAGGAAAGTAATGACATGCCAGATCATCCTCTTCCATTTGTCATTTTTCTGTCCCTATCCAGGAAAATGATGTGTGGCTCACAAATTTAGGTTAATGATGAAGGTTAACTCGTTGTTAATTGTAAAACAAACACTATTAGGCTTAACACACTGTATGTTAGTCCTATTGATAGATAGTAACAGACGCCAATAATGATGTTTCTCCATTCTAAATATTTTTTAAATACTGAGTTATTTTAAGGTACCTCATAGATTCTTGGGATACGAGGAAAAATTGAGTTTATTGCCATTTCAGTCAATTTCTTCACTACCAGGGGTTTGATTGAAGCCTTAGTAGTGTTAGGAAAATTGAATCTGATAGGTTAACCTTGCTCTTTTTAAAAAACATTTTAGCAGTGATGCATTCTCAATTACTGTTTAACTGTTGCTATGGGGAAAAAATCAATTATTTATTCTTATTTTTTTCTGACTTCTGCATTGTACATGGTCTCACCTTGGCTGTTTTCAGGGTAACAATGTGATATCAATATGCTCTAAAAAAGTTTGAAAATTTTACAATTGGTTTTTGTGAGTTAGTGATACCCAGCATTTTGATGAATCAGACAATATTACTTAGCAGAATATGTTAATTTTAGATTGAGATGTAAAGACATTGACTTTACCATTACCTCATACTAGTCTAGAAACTATCTAATTTCCCTTGGCCTCTTGGTGTCTATTTCACATCCTAGTATTTATGAGATATTCACAGGAAGATGGAAGGATGATAGATAACATAGTAGCTACTGTCATTACTTTGCATTTGGTGTAAAAATTGAAAATATTTTCACTGCAAATTATTTTGCTTGAACATTAATAGAGAAATACAGCAGTGCAGGCCAATTTCTAAAATTTACTTCAACTATTCATTATAACTACTTGATGTTCAGGGAAGTAAAATTGAGTAAATGGTTCAAAAATTTCATGAACAAAACCAGATGGCAAAATGCTGTTCTATCTCTCATAGCGTTAGTTTTTGGATCAATAGCTTTCTCTTTCTATAGAACTATGTTAAGCATTCTCAAGGGAATAGGACTAATCTATTCATATCTATAAGCAACAAGAACATAATCTCCAAAACATAATCCAAGAACATAATCTTCAAAGGTACTAGAAGAAAACAAAAAGTTGAAAAAGCAGTGGTGCGTGGATGGTATGCTGTCTAACAGAGCTTTCTGTAGTGATCTCTTTATCCTCTTCTGACCTGTGCAAGTCAGTGGTTACCATGCAAGTGGCTGTATGACTGAAATGTGATTAATATGATTGAGGAACTGAATTTTACATTAAGTTTAAATGACTTCATGTGACTCTTACCTGCATTTTTCAGCCACACAACTCTAGATTTCAGTGATAAAAAGTTGTTTTCATGAATATCTGACGTAATTTTGAAGAATAAATCATTTAAGTAATTACTTAACTTGTTAGCCAATTATATTCTCTTTACCTTACAGTAAAATGTTTGTTTCAGTTGCTTTTTCCTATGGAGTTGCTTGCAGTTCTCAAAGAATAATTAGAGCCCTCTTAATCCACAACTACCCATTAGCTTGGAAACTTCTTGTCATTCTTCCCTTGGAAACTGAAAGTATTGGGATAGGAAGGAGTCCGAAATGTACTCTGCATCAAGTGGTCTATCAACTAGTAATAAATGCATTTATTTAAATCTAGAGAAGAAGAAAATCTCAAGTACCTTTTTATATTACTTATTTTCATTCTATCCTTACTTAGAATTGCAAAGTACCCAGAAATCAAAGCATACAATTTTCACTTAAATTTGTATTCATTCATTTTAGTCACAATCCAAGCTGAGATTCCAATTATCATTTATTATACAACTACTAGTTAAAAATATTTAATAGTGTTATAATAAAAATATTAGTTGTGACTAAGCACAATGCTAATTAATCTTGCAAATGACAATATGAAATGTAGGAATTTTGATAGTTTATGAATGGAGTATAAAAAAACAAAGACCACAATACAAATAAGTAATAATAACAGGATTTGGAGTCAGATCTACTTGATGACATAAAATTATATCCATAACTATAACTATGTAGCACTCTACATAAGGTAAGTAAACCAAAGGGCTCCTTTAGAATGACCTTGATATGTGTGCACATATCTGAGTATAAAAGCTTAGACACATCCCACTTGCTCTTCTTTCCCTTCCCCTCTGGAGGTCACAGTAGCAAGGTGAAGGACACCAAGGAAGAAGAGAGCAGATCTCTTGAGACACCAAACCTTGGACTTTTGAGCTTTCAAAATTGTAAAAACATAAATTTGTGCCATTTCTAAAATAAATTATAAAAATTTAGGGTTTTTTCTTTATAAACTTTCAAGACTGAGTTACAGCACCACAAACAGACAAAGAGAGCATATGTGAGGGAAAAAAAGGAAAATTAAAATTAGTATTACTATATAATATTATATTATATATCATATAAGTATATAATATAACATATTATAGCATTATTATATTATATTATTTATGTATAATATATATTATATATTAATTACATTATATATTATATATATTAATTATACATTATAAACTATTATATAATTATATATAATATGTGATATTATATACTAATATAATAGTGTTATTGCATAATATCTAAAATATATACATTATATATGTATAATAACAAATTATCATAGAATATCTAAAAGACTTAATGAGGCAGCTTTTGGCAATTTGCAATTCTAAATTTAAAAGAACTTATCGTGTTACTGGTGAGGTCTACAGAAAATACCTGTGAAATTGATAATTATTTAGTGAGTAAAGAAATTTATCTGTTGGAACATTTATAAAATGAAGTAATCGGTTTTCTTATATTTATCATAAACTGCTCAAGCAAATATCAATTCAATATGATTGTGTTGGATCAATGAAGTAGAAGCAAGAACAGATCTAGAAGGCATAGTAAAATTTTTTAATTACCTGATATTAATCATCAAGAATAATGACAGATTTTGTGTTATAAATGGAATATATAAATGGTTAGAATTGAGAAGGAGGTAAAATTAAACCTGACAACTTAAATTCTGCATATTCTAGCTACTTCTTAATATTTTACTTCCCAGTACAGATTTCAATTTACCCTGGAACTTCAGCTCTTAGTTGCTTAAGGATTATATTTAAAATTTTAAAAAGGAAAACAAAATAAAACAGGGGAGGTAGGCTGGGCAAGATGGCTCACACCTTAATTCTGGCTGCTCAGGAAGAGGAAATTAGAAGGATCAAGGTTCAAGGCCAGCCTGGGCCTGGGCAAATGTCATCAAGACCCCATCTCAGCTAATAAACTGGGCATGGTGTTATATTCCCAGCTATACAGGAGGCATAGGTAAGAAGATCTTGGTCCGGGGCCAGCCCCAACAAAAAAAGGCAGACACTACCTGCAAAATAAATAAAAGAAAAAGGCCAAGAGCATAGCTCAAGTGAAAGAATGAGGTCCTGAGTTCAAGTTCCAGTTCCACCAAGAAAAATACAAAAAGTAAAAAATAAAGTGTATTACAGGTATGGAGTCAAGACAAACCCATTTACTTATCAAGCAAAATATATCATAAGTGGATCATAAAGAAACAAAATGAATGAATTTTAGATCTTTGATACTACACATATCCACAGAAAGTCTATGGATACACAAAGGCTACCAATTGAGATCACGTTTACTTAATGGAAAAAAAGTCATACCAATAGTTATTCAGTACATATTATCAAATAATAACTTTATCTCTGCTGTATCTCTCTCTTTCTCTATCTGTGTGTGTGTGTGTGTGAGTGTGTGTGTGCGCGTGTGAGTGTGTGTGTATAAAGAGAGGGAGAGAGACCATTAGATAATAACTTACATTGTTACATATGGTATATTATTTCAAAACAAACTCACTTTCCAAAGGATAACAGGGTCTAGTGAAGGAAATTGCAGCTATAGTCTAAGCCTGAGGACACTGTGTGTACTGTCCAGGCTGGAATTCCACTTAACCAGGATTAGCACACTTAAGCAAATGAAAGTAAAGAGAACAAGCCACCCTGGTAATCTTTTCGTCTAAGTCTTCAGGCACAGGAATTAATGTAAAAGGCTTGGAACTTAACCACTGCACATGACAGAGATGTATCCTATTTTCTTTTTCTGATAAATCCATTATCAATCTTTGTGCTCCTCAATATGAGACTTATGCTGATGAGAAAGTGAATTAAATACAAACAATGATTCATTTGTCATCAACTTGCTCAGAATTCCTTTTGGTGGGAACAATAATGTCTTTACATTTTCTCTTTTTTTATAGCAATTGATGTAGTAGTGACATGGGAATCATTTAATAAAAGCCACTTAAAAAGTGATTGTGTGTGTCTGTGTGTGTGACATTGCATGTCTGTGTGTATGAGTGTGTGTGTGTCTATGTGTGTTTCTGTATGTCTGTGTGGTACTGAAGCAAGCATCTATTCTGGCAGTCATCTTGCCCCAATCTATATTCCCAGCCCTTAGTTTCCTGCGACAATCTTAGTTATAGTCCAGGATGGCCTGGAGCTTGTGCTCTTTAGGCCTCCAAAAAGTGATCTTAGAGACAGAATTAATACGGGAGATATAGGAATACATAGAAAACCCAAAACATGAAAGTGTTTGATGTCCCCACTCCAGAGGAACTAATACAGAAGTCTTAAAGCAATAGAGATCAACATGAGAAGGGGATCAGGAACCAGTGTAAAGATCAGTTAGAGGTGAATCAACTTGGGTTGTAACACATTTGTACATGAAACCAATGCTACGATCTCTCTGTATAGCTATCCTTAACTCAATTAGCAAAAACGCTTTGTCTTCCTTATTATGCTTATGTCTTCTCCTCAACAAAATTAGAGATAAGGGCAGAACAGGTTTTGCCTGGAAGTGAGAGGGGGAGAGGGGAGAGGTTGGGCGAGGGGGGCAAGGGGGAGAAATGACACAATGTATGCACATGTGATAAATGAATAATATATATTTTTTAAAAGACAGAATTAAAACTTCCATATCTTAAAATTGCCAGGGATTCAAAGACATGGGCAGATTTATGCTCATGAGAAACCCATTAGCTATGTGCCTTTCTTGCCTATAAAATGAAATCGATGAAAATACTAGAAACATTGAAAACCTCTACTAGGCAAGGCATGAAAGAAAATGCTTAAACTGAATGCTGGAATAAGGAAAAAAAACAGCCTCTGCTGGTTTTTCCCTAGTGCAGCTATTGAAAAAGTTAAACACATCACTAAATAAAATATTGATAGTATTGTTGAGAAATTGAATTATTTCCCTTTTTAAAAAATAGCATAAGACAAAGCAGTATTTTTAAAAAATGAGAAGGAGTTTCACAATAAAATTTAAGTGACATATGAACCAAGTAAATGAAACAATGCTTCTCAG
Organism: Castor canadensis; assembly: GCF_047511655.1. Classification (NCBI taxonomy): domain Eukaryota; kingdom Metazoa; phylum Chordata; class Mammalia; order Rodentia; family Castoridae; genus Castor; species Castor canadensis. The sequence goes on from NC_133386.1 coordinate 103,459,978, forward strand.
TAAAAAGTTCTACATTTGATTTCTGTGTTTGGTTATATTTAGCAAATCTATATCTATTATCTGCCAGTCTATGTATCTATGTATCTGTACCTATCTGTCTATCTATCTATCTATTTATCTATCTATCTATATCTGCTAGGCTGAGGGTCCATCCTAGGACCTTGTGCATACTGTGTAAACACTCTACCACTTGAACTGCACTTTTAATTTTACTTTGCTTTTTGAGAGATGGTCACACCACTATATTGCCCTAGGTTGGCCTTGAACTCATGATACTCCTGACAATGACTTCTGTGTAGCTGGTATTACAAACATGTACCACAATGCCTGGCTCATATTAGGTCAATATATAGTCAATGTAATATGTACATGAGTAAACATTAAGCAAATTCTATTATGTGAAAGAAATGACAATTAAATGTGAGAATTGTAAGTTTTGCCATCATTCATATCTTCAAAAAATATAAATTTCCTGAATTTTATGTTTGGAACAGAGACAAAATTAAATGATTTTATTAAAGTAGTGCTATACATTGGTCAAATACTTGCCCAAAAGAGTAAAGGGAAAGAGAGAAATAGAAAGGAAGAAGAAGATGGCAAGGAAAAGACAGAAAGTTTTTGTATGTTTATTTATTTTTCATTAAAGGAAGGCTCCCAGATATAAGGCCAGACAAATCCTGGAGAGGCATGTCTTTAAAGTGCCCTCTTAAAAGACAAAATATAGGCCAGGCACCAGTGGTTCATGCTTATAATCCTAGCTACTCAGGAGGCAGAAATCAGAAGGATACCAGTTCAAAGCCAGCCCAGACAAAAAAGTTCACGAGACACATTCAAAAACCCTGCACAAAAATATGGTTGTTGGAGTGGATGAAGGAGAAGGCCCTGAGCTTCAAGCCCCAGTACTACAAAAAACAAAACAAAACAAAAACAAAAACAAACTATACAGAAGCAAATTTAAAGCAAAGTCCCAAGTTATGCTATTTTTTGTGAAACTTTTGTAACGACAATGAAACAGTATAAAGAAGACTAAACAATAAAGAACAACACATTGAGATTAAAAGTAGTATTAATGTGGTTCTTCAAACACAAAATATTTAGATATAAAGGACACAAAAATATAATGCTGTTTTTTTTTCATTTACTTACATATGCATATATTGTTTGGGTCATTTCTCTGTCTTGCCTCCGCCCTTACCCTCTCCCTCTCTCCCCACTCCCTTCCAGGCAGAACCTGTTCTATGTTTTTCTCTAGTTCTGTTGAAGAGTAGAAATAAGCAATAATAAGAAAGACATAGCATTTTTTCTAGTTGAGATAAGGACAGCTATATAGGGAGAATCCTAGCATTGCTTTTATGTACAAATGTGCTACAACCCAGGTTGATTCATCTCTACCTGACCTTTTCACTAGTTCCTGATCCCTGTCTCATGTTGAAGTCTTTTGCTTTAAGATTTATTTATTAATTCCTCTGCAGTGGGGATATCAAATGCTTTCATGGTTTGGGTTTTCTATCTAACCTGTACCTGTATGTGTTCTCCCTTTGTCATATAACCCAAGTCCTACAACATGCTGTATTTGCTCTAGATCTAAAGACCACATATGAGGGAGCACATACGATTTTTGGTCATCTAAGTCTGACTAACCTCACTCAGAATGATGTTCTCCAATTCCATCAATTCACTTGAGAATGATAAGATTTCATTTTTCTTCATGACTGAGTAAAATTCCATTGTGTATAAATACCACATTTTCCTAAACCATTCGTCAGTAGTAGGGCACATTGGTTGTTTCCCTAACTTGGCTATTGTGAACAGTGCTGCAATAAACATGTGTGTGCAGGTGTTTTGGAGTAACCTGCCTTGCATTCCTTTGGGTATATCCCCAGGAGTGGGATTCCTGGATCATATGGCAGGTCTAGGTTTACATTTTTCCAGAGTGGTTGTACTAACTTCAGAGTTTCAGGTCTGATTTAAGGTCCTTGATCCATTTTGAGTTGATACTTGTACAAGATGATAGACTTGGATCTAGTTTTAGTTTCTTGAAGATGGATAACCATTTTTCTCAGCAGCATTTGTTGAAGAAGCTGTCTTTTCTCCATTGTATATACTTGGCCACTTTGTCAAAAATAAGGTGGGTATAATTGTGTGAATTGATATCTGCATTCTCTATTCTGTTCCACTGGTCTTCATGTCACTTTCTAGGCCAGTACCATGCTGCTTTTCTTGCTGTTGATTTGTAATATTGCTTGAAGTTGGGTATCATAATGCCGCCAGCATTGCTCTTTTTGCTGAATATTGCTTTGGCTATTCCCAGTCTCTTGTATTTCCCAATGAACTTAAGGGTAGATTTTTTCAGTCACTGTGATGAAAGTCACTGGGATTTTGATGGGAATTGCATTAAATATGTAGATTGCTTTTTGTAGTATAGCCATTTTTACTATGTTGATTCTTTCAGTCCATGAGCATGGGTGATCTTTCCATCTTCTGTAGTTTTCCTAGATATCTTTCTTCAGGGATTTGTAATTCTGTTGTAAAGGTCATTCACATCTTTTGTTAAGTTTACTCCCAGGTGTTTGATTTTTTTTTTTTTTTGAGGCTATTGTAAATGGAACTGTTTCCATGTATTCCTTCTCAGTTGGTTCATTGTTGGTATATAGAAAAGATAATGATTTTTGAAAGATGATTTTGTATCCTGCCAACTTGCTATACCTGTTTATGGTGTCTAAGAGTTTTTAGGTAGAGTTTTTTGGGTCTTTAAGGAGTAGGATTATATTATCTGCAAATAGGGATATTTTGAAAACTTCTTTACCTGTTTGTATTCCTTTTATTTCTTCCTGTTGCCTAATTGCTCTGGCTAGAAATTACAGTACTATGTTGAAAAAGGAGAGGGATTAGTGGTCACCCATGTTTCAATCCTGATTTTAGTGGAAATGGTTTTAGTTTTTCACCATTAACTATGATGTTAGCTGTAGGTTTGTCATATATATCCTTTACAATGTTGAGGTACATTCCTTCTATTCCTAGTTTTCTTAGAACTTTTATGATGAAGTGGTGTTGGATCCTGTCAAAGACTTTTTCTGCATCTTTTGAGTAGATCAAGTGGTTTTGTCTTTGCTTCTATTAATGTGCTGTATTATATTTATGGATTTGCATATGTTGAACCACCCCTGCATCCCTGGGATGAAGCCAACTTGGTTGTGGTGAATGACTTTTCTGATGTGTCATTAGATTTGGTTTGCCATTATTTTTTTGAGGATTTTTGCATCAATACTCATTAAAGAGATTCGCCTATAGTTCTCCTTTTTAGAGGTGTCTTTGTCTGGTTTTGGGATGAGAGGAATTTTGGCTTCATAAAATGAGTTAGGCAGTGTTCCTTCCCTTTCTATTTTGTGGAACAGTTTAAGGAGGGTTTGTATTAGTTCTTTAAACAGCTGATAGAATTCAGCAGTGAATCCATCAGGTCCTGATAGATTTTCTTTTTTGGGAGATTCATAATTGCTGCTGCAATTTTGTTTTGTTTTATAGATCTATTCAGATGATTAAAGTACTCTTGCTTCAGTTTTGGATGGTCCTAAGTATCGAGAAATATGTCCATTCCTTCAAAATTTTCAAATTTATTAGAGTATAGGCACTCAAAGTAGTCTCTGATGATTTCCTGGAGTTCCATGGTGTTTGCTATCTCCCCTTTTTCATTCCTGATTTTACTGATTTGAGTTTTTTCTTTCTTCAATTTAGTCAGGTTTTCCAGGGGTCTTTCAGTCTTATTTATTTTTTCCAAGAACAAGCTGTTTATTTCACTGATTCTTTGTATGTCTTTTGTTTGTTTGTTTGTTTGTTTCTATGTCATTGATTTCAGCCCTTATTTTAATTATTTCTTTCCTTCTGCTTGTTTTGGGGTTTACTTGTTCTTGCTTTTCTAGGAGTTTGAGCTATAGTATTAGATCATTGATTTGAGATCTGTCTGACTTTTTAATATATGCAGTCCTGGCTATAAACATTCTTCTTAGATCAGCCTTTGCTGTGTCCCATAGGTTCTGGTAGGTCATGTTTTCATTTTCATTAACTTGCAGGAAACTTTTAATTTCCTCTTTTGTTTCATCAATGACCCATTGATCATTGAGCAATGTGTTGTTCATCTTCCAGTTGTTTGCATGTTTTTTACTGCTGTTTTTGTTGTTGATTTCTAGTTTTAATGCATTGTGGTGAGATAGAATGCCTGGGATTATTTCTATTTTCTTTTATTTGCTGAGGCTTCCTTTGTGCTCTAAGATGTGATCAATTTTGGAGAAGGTTCCATGAATTGCTGAGAAGAATGTTTGTTGTGCAGCAGTTGGGTGAAATATTCTGTACATGTCAGCTAGGTCCATTTGATCTATGGTGTGATTTAGTTCTAGAATTTCTTTATTGATTTTTTGCTTGCATGACCTATCTCTTGGTGATAGGGGGGTATTACGGTCTCCTGCTATCACTGTGTTGAAGTTTATATATGTTTTTATGTCCTTCAGAATATGTTTGATGAAATTGGGTGTATTGATGTTGGGTGCATATAGGTTGATAATTGTTATTTCCTTTTTGTCAATTTCCCTTTTTATTTAGTATAGAGTGACATTCTTATCTCATTTGATCAATGTAACTTTGAAGGCTACTTTATCGAAGATAAGTATTGCTACCCCTGCCTGTTTACAGGGTCCATTGACTTTCACTCTCAGCCAGTGGTTGTTTCTGTCAATGAGGTGGGTTGCCTGTATGCAGCAGCTTGTTGGATCTTCCTTTTTAATCCAGTTTGCCAATTGGTGTCTTTTGATGGGGGAATTAAGTCCATTAATGTTTAGTATTAGTATTGATAGGTATGTGGTGATCCCTGTCATTTTGTTGTCTTTGTTGTTTAAGGGTTTGATTGCATGTAGCTGAATCAGTGTTGCTATCTACTTTCTTGCCTTTTCTTCTCCTGTGGTTTAGCATTGTCTGCCCTTTCATGGTTTTGTTTGTTTTCACTTTCTCCATGCAGAATTCCTTGGAGGATCTTTTGTAGTGTGGCTTGGTGGTCATGTATTGTTTTAGTTTCTGCTTATCATGGAAGACTTTTATTGCTCCATCTATTCTGAATGATAGTTTTTCTGGGTAGAGTACCTAGGGTTGAAGTTACTTTTGTTTAGTGCCTGGAAGTCCTCACTACATGCTATTCTTCCTTTGAAGATTTCCATGGAGAAATCTATTGTGATTTTGATGGGTTTATCTTTGTATGGTATTTGTTTTTTCTGTCTTACAGCCTTCAGTATTCTTTCTCTAGTGTCTGTGCTTGTTTGAATAATAATATGTTGTGGTGTAATTCTATATTGCTCAAGCCTATTTGGTGTTCTAGAGGCTTCCTGTACCTGAAATGGCATAGTTTTCTCCAGATTTGGGAAATTTTCTGTTATTATTTTGTTGAATACATTACAGAATACTTTTGTTGCATCTCTTTTCTTTCTTCAATGCCCATGATTCTCAGATTTGGTCTTTTAATGGAGTCAGTGAGTACTTGCATATTTTTTTCACAGGTCTTGAGTTGTTTGACTAATAATCTTTCAGTTTTTCCTTTAATTAGCATTTTTATCTTGAAGTTCCGAGAGTCTGTCTTCTGTTTGGTCTATTCTGCTGGAAAGACTATCCATTTTATTTTGTATTTCTGTTTCATTCTTTTTTCTGAAATTTTCCATCTCGTGGTTCACTTTCTTTTTAATATCAATTTTCATCCTTAATTCATTTATCTATATATTTATCCTATTTTCTGTTTCATTTTGATTTTTATTTGGGGCTCCTATTAGTTCACTAATTTGTTTTTGTGTTTTCTCATATTCTTTATTTTTGTTCTCTTGGAATTTCTTGAGTGCCTCTTCTATGTTTTGGTTGACCATGTCTAGTAACATCCCCATGAAATTCTCAGTGATTACTTGCAGGATTTCTTCTTCAGAATGTTTGTGTGGCCCTCCTTAGGTTCTTTGGCATAATTTATTTGTGTTTTGTGGAGTCGGGACCTGGATATCTGTTTTCTTCATTTCCATCTGAATCCTGTACTAATTTATTTTTGGGAGGAGAGTGGTTTCCCTCCCTCTTTTGTCTTCCCATATTTCCACTTGGTACATTTTCTGTCTCTGGACTATGTGTAATTTAATGTCAGTTGTGTTACAATAGTGAAAATAACAAAATCAAGGATGAAGGAGAATATAGAGAAAGAAATAGAAGTAAAAGAAAAAGTTAAAAAAAAGTGTACGAAGAAATACAGCAGGGAGAGATGGTGGATGTGGCCAACCCATCAAAATATATTTTTTCTCATTTGAAAGCAATGTATGTGCTATGTAGAAACAAAGAAATTACAAGAAAACTTAAACGTAAAAATTACAAAATTTCTGCTGTGAGAAGTAACAGTTGTACAATGCTACAACTTTCATTACATGGCACAGCCTGTTTTGCATTTATTTTTGTGCAGTACATTGGGTTTGGTGAAATGCATTCTTTTTAGTTAGCAATAATATATTCTGAAAATTTCCTACATTACTCAATTTTTATAGCATCATTTTTAATAGCTACATAAAATTTCAGCATGAGATTGCAATGTAATTAATGAATTTTAATCTTATGCATCTATACACTTTTCAATGTGTCACTTTCATTAGAATACTGAAAATAATAATTCTAGGTACATTTTGAAATATTTCTAATAATGTATATTTTGTAAAGTGGAATTTCATGGAAAAAAATGTCTTCATGTTTATTTTTTACCGGTTTGAAACTACATATAGAATTTTGCTAAATTGTTCCTAAATGATGCCATTTCATATATTTTGGCAAAATTTTATAAGTTCCCACTAATCAGGGGTGTGTTTTGATGTCTACTGACTGCATCTTCTCTCCTACTGGATACTGCTATTTTTTTTAAATAGTAGTCATTTATTTGACAAATTACACCTTACTTTTAATATGCATGTCCCTCCTTGTGAGAGAGGAAATCTCTATTGAGATTAAATATTCATTTGTTTCACATAGTAATTTCCCCTAGAGGAAATATTTCCCTGAATAAATCATCTAGAATAAAATAGCCTTTAAAGAATATAAATGTACATGTTTATATTAAATATTTTCATGAGTGATTTATGTAGTATTAAAATATTGAAAAAAATCACTTTTATTATGAAAATTAATAAATTATGATATACCTTTTTCTTTTTTTTTTTTTTCATCCCTGGCTAGCATCTGTTTTCTTTTTTTTTTATTATTATTCATATGTGCATACAAGGCTTGGGTCATTTCTCCCCCTGCCCCCACCCCCTCTCTTACCACCCACTCCAGCCCCTCCCTCTCCCCTCACCCCCTCAATACCCAGCAGAAACTATTTTGCCTTTATTTCTAATTTTGTTGCAGAGAGAGTATAAGCCATAATAGGAAGGAACAAGGGTTTTTGCTGGTTGAGATAAGGATAGCTATACAGGGAGTTGACTCACATTAATTTCCTGTGCATGTGTGTTACCTTCTAGGTTAATTCTTTTTGATCTAACCTTTTCTCTAGTTCCTGGTTCCCTTTTAAAAATTAATAAATTATGATATACCTTTTTCTTGAAAGAAAATATTACGGTGTATTCATTTGTGTGTAGATATATGAAAAACATATTATGGTGGTTAAAATGATGACTGAAGATGTTGCAACTATATGGATAAATGTCATGCTATAATTGTATAGACAATTATACTTTTGCCTGTGTGAAAGTGACAAAGTTTTTATGGATAAATTCATGTAGATAAAATTAAAATATAAAAAGATAATATACAAAACTACATGAGGGACTGAGAGATTAGAGAGATTATTTCCCTCTATATACAAAACTTAAAAATTGATATGAATATAGAATAAAAATGAAGGACAAAAGGCATTTGATTTAATCCAAAGTGTGTGTATGTTTTTGTGTCACTAACTTTATTCTGCTTTCATCACTTCATTTTGACAACTCAGCTGATCACACTGCTATTATATTTCACTCATCATTTCTAGTCCATTCACATGGTTTTCAATATCCTTTGCACTTTTTTGCAAAATACAACTCAAGCTTTTGATAGTATAATATGCACAAAATTATTTGAATGCTTAATAGTGAATGATCTCATATTAAATTCCTTGGTTTCAGTCCAAACTTTCTCAGTTAATAAAAGCTTGTACTCCAATAGGTTATTTGTGAAACTTGGGGCTAAGGTTACTATGGAAAATGAGGATATAAGTAATCCCCAACGTGGCTCCATGCTATTACCACAGAGCTTCTTGCCTAATGCATACGTTTCAATGACTGTTAAAGTTATTATCATTTCAGTAATCATGCTCTTGATACTAAAATCCTGCCCCAGGTTACCTTTCAATACTCAGCTCTATTATGGTAACTATTCACTAGATGATCTGTAACATTTGGAGAAATTGTATTTCATACACACACACACACACACTTCCTCCTGTGGTTGCTGTACAGCAACCCCACACACAACTCCCAACCCTCACAGTACACAGCAGCACTTTCCCATCCCTGTTGTATAAGTACCTAATTCTCTGACATCCTATTCAATTTTCAAATAGTAGTCAGAAAGTTCCCTTCAAGGGATCCATGGAGCCAGTTTGTATGGTACACAAAAGATGAATATTATTTTTATGATGTTTATGAGCTGGTTGACATATTTTTTGTTTATTGAAGAGAAAAAAGGATGGGTGGCTTACATTAGCACAATTAGAAAATCAATCTATAAATAAGTCCTTACCCCTATATTGTTTCTTCTGTGATCCAGTTGTTAAACACTAGCACTCTACTGTATCTTTATGTCTTCAATATCCTTTATTTCCCATATGACATCTATAGGCCTCTGTGAGTGTGTGTGTGTGTGTGTGTGTGTTCCTGGGGATCAAACCCATGGCCTTGAGTATGCTAGGCAAACTCTCTACCATTGAGAACTTTCTACATCCTCAGCCCTTACGTTTTTAATATAGAGTCTCACTATACAGCTCAGACTGGCCTCAATGTTCTGATTTTTCTGTCTGTGTCTCTTAAGTGCTGGAATTACAGGCATGACACACCATGCCCAGTTTGGGCCACTTATTTTTAATCAGAACACATTACTCAGTATTTGCCTTCACTGTATGATATTGGTCATTCATCAATACAAACTTCATTTTGCTTCATCTCTTTCCTGTGGATAATATTTATTTGACACGTTACTTAATATCTAAATCAAATTAACAAATTTGAAATTTACTTGCATATCATACAATGCAATAGACAAGAAAAGTTCCTCAATTACCATTTAATATTTCATTTTATCTCTTTTAAAATTAAACACATTTTTAAATGTCAATCCAGAAACAATATTCTGTTTTACTAAACAATTATGTGCATCTCATGAATAATTGTCTATATTTTGCATAAATAAAATTTAATCCTATTGATTTAAGGACTTAATTATACATTTCCTATAAAAATGTTCTCTTGATGTTGGAATATTAATCTGAAAACACTGAGGTCACTGGGTAATTTTAGTCATTTCATTTCTATGAGAAGTTGACTTAATCTTTAAAGTGTGTTGTCTACTTAATTAATTTATAGGACTAAGCACATGGAAAATAGTAAAAGTCGTATTGACTTACAATTTTTCATGCTGCTTTGCATTGAATATCACAGTTACAGAAATTAATTTACTATGACTCCTATGAGTTTAAATTTTATGTTCTTCATTTAAAAATGGGTTCTTCTACTGTCTTATACTTAATTTTGCATTTGTTATTTTGCAGAATGTTTTTAAACTAATGTCTACAAAATTGTACAACATTCAAGTCTCTTCTTATCTCAGATAAGAAACACTGCTTGGGCTCAGTGGCTGCTAGGCCTGCCTTGGTTTCTAAAGGATTCTTTCTGATCTAATGAGTTCAATTGATTCACCAGACCTAAGTATGTCTTAATGTGAGAACATGCTTGTGCATATCCCATATAGTAAAAGTTAAATAGTATATTTAAATGCCATCACCATTGTGGTTTGGGGCCTAGTCTTAGAAATAAAAACTTCGGGCTTTATTGATCATTCATTTCTTGGTGGAATTGGCAAAAGTGAGAGAAAGGTGCATTCCAAATATCACATATGTTGATCAGGATCCATGATTCTGAAAAATTAACTCTCTTTGTCAGATTCGAAGTGGTTTTTTTTATGTCTTCTTGTTTTATGAATTGTCATTAGATATTTCTAGTGTATTCACAGTTGTTATAACCCTTTATGAATTGTGCAATGAACTTCTTTGTCTTTTTTTGTAATTTTTTTCATTAAAGTCTAGTTTATCCAAATATATATCTTCCAGGTCTCATTTCATGTCTACTTTCACAGCATATAATTTCTATCCCTCACTTTCAGTCAATGTGTTTCCTTACAGCTAATGGCATATTTCTTGCTTATTGTGTGAGTTTGGGGATTTTTTTAAAAAATCAGTTCATCCACTCTGTATATTCTATTATGAGAACTGAATCCATTCATTCTCAAGATCCTTATTTATAAGGAAGAATTCACTTCTTTCACTTTATTGTTTTCTAATTGTTGAGTCAATCTTTTCTTTCTTTCTTCCTCTCTTTTGCTGGCCTTTATGATGTAGTAATTTTCTAAGAGCAAACTATCTGATTTTTGACCTTCTGAGCCTAACTTCACTTAATACGATGTTCTCTAATTCCATCCATTTCCTTTCGAATGACAAAATTTCATTCTTCTATGTAGCTGAAAAAAATTCCATTCTGTATAAATGACATATTTTCTTAATCCAAGTAAGGCAAATTTACTGTTTCCATAGCTTGGCTGTTGTTAATAATGCTGCAGTAAACGTGGGTGTACAGGTGCTTTTGTAGCTGAATCCCATTATTTTGGATATATCCCTAGGAGTGGTATTGCTGGGTCACATGGCAGATCTATGTTTAGTTTTTTAAGAAGCCTCCATATTGTTTTCCTAAGTCATTGTACTATCTTATTATCCCAACAGCAGTGTATAAGGGTTCATTTTCATGCACATCCTTGCCAGCATTTGTTGTTGGTGGTGTTCTTAATGATAGCTATTCTAACAGGAGTGAGGTGGAATCTAAGTGTAGCTTTGATTTGAAATTCCTTTATGCCCCAGGGTGGTGAGCATATTTTCATGTGGTTTTTGGACATTTGGATATCTTCCTTAGAAAAAGTTCTGTTTAGTTCAATTACCCACTTCTTTATTGGTTCATTGATTTTGGGGGAGTTCAGTTTTTTGAGCACTCTGTATATGACGGTATCAGTCCTTTGAAGTATAGCTAGAAAATATTTCCTCCCACTCTGTGGATGGTCTGTTCAGTTTACAGAACATTTCTTTTATTGTGCAAAAGCTTTTTAATTTCATGAAGTCCAATTTTCTATCCTTTCTCTTAGTTGCTAGGCTGCTAGAGTTCTACTGAGGAAGTCCTTGCCTATACCTATTGCTTTCAGAGTATTCCACACTCTTTCCTATAGTAACTGCAAGGTTTCAGGACTGATATTAAGGTTCTCAATCCACTATGAGTAGATACTAGTACAGGGTAACAGGCATGGATCTAGTTTCAGTTTTCTGCAGGCAGATAACCACTTTTACCAGCAACATTTGTTAAAGAGGCTGTCTTTTCTCTGTGCCAAAATTAAGGCAGGCATAACTGTGTGGATTCATATCCGAGTCCTCTATTTTATCTCACTGGTCTTCATGTCTGTTTTTGTGTGTGATTTTATTGTTATGGCTCTGTAATATAGTTTGAAGTTGGATATTGTGATTCCTCCAGCATTGCTCTTTTTGTTCAGTATTGCCTTGGCCATTCATGTTTTTTTGTGTTTCCAAATGAAATTTAAGGTAGATTTTTCAATCTCTGTGATGAATGTCATTGGAATTTTGGTGGGAATTGCATTGAACATATAGATTTCTTTTGGTACTACAGTCATTTTTGCTATATTTACCCTGCCAATCCATGAGCATGGGAGATCTTTCCATCTTCTGTAGTCTTCCTCAATCTCTTTCTTCAGTGATTTGTAGTTCTCCTTGTAGAGGTCATTTATATCCTTTGTTAAGCTTATTGCTAGGTATTTCTTTTTTGTTTTTAGGCTACTTTACATGGAATTATTTTCTCAATTTATTTATTGTTAGTGTATAGAAAGGCTACTGATTTTAGTAAGTTAATTTTGTATCCTGCTACATTGCTGGGGCTGGTTTAGTGTCTAGGAGTTTTTGGTTGTAGGTTTTTGGGTTTTTGAGGTACAGGATCATGTCATCTGCAAATTGGGATACTTTGACTCTTTCTTTACCTATTTGTATTCCTTTTATTTCTTCTTTTTGCGTTATTGCTGTGCATAGGAATTCCAGGATTATGCTGAATAGGAATGGGGAGAGTGAGCATCTTTCTCTTGTTCTTCATATTAGGGAAAATGGTTTCAGTTTTTATTTATTAAATATCATGTTGGGTATAGGTTTGCAATATATAGCCTGTAAAATGTTGAGGTTCATTCCTTCTATTCCTAGTTTTCTTAGAACTTTTATCTTGAAATGGTGTTGACTCTTATCAAAGGCTCTTTCCGCTTATACTGAGATAATCAAATCATTTTTCTCTTTGTTTCTATTAATGTGCTATATTACATTTTTTGATTGGCATATGTTGAACCATCCTTGCATCCCTGGGAAGAAGTCAACTTGGTCATGTTGAATGATATTTCCAATATACTGTTGAATTCAATTTTCTATTACTTTTTTGAGGATTTTTGCAATACTGTTTATTGAGGAGATTGTCTTATACTTGGATGTATACTTGCCTGATTTTGGGATGAGTGTAATACTGGCTTCATACAGTGAGTTAGGCAGTGTTCCTTCCTTTTCTATTTCATGTAAATGTTTAAGGAGCATTGGTAGTAGTTCTTGTTTAAAGATCTGGTAAAATTCAGCAGAGAATCTGTCAGGTCCCAGACTTTTCTTTTATAGAAAACTTTATTGTTACTTCAATTTCATTAAGTGTTATAGACCTGCTTAGGTTGTTAATATACTCTTGGTTCAGGTTTCAAGGATCATAAGTACTTAGAAAATTGTCCATTTCTTGATAATTTTCCAATTTACTGGAATAAAGTTTCTCAAAGTAGTCTCTGATGATTCTCTGTATTTCTTTTGTGTTTGTTGATATCTCCCATTTTTGTTTCTGATTTTATTAGTTTGGGTTTTTCCTCTCCTCATTTTAGTTAGATTAGATAGGGGCTTTTTAATGTTGTTTACTTTTTTCAAAGAACCAACTTTTTCTTTCATTGCTTCTTTGCATTTTTTTGTCTCTATTTCATTAATTTTGGCCCTTGTTTATATTATTTATCTTCTGCTTGTTTTGTGTTTTTCATGTTATTGCTTTTCTAGGTGTTTGAGATGTAGAATTAATTGTTTATTTGGGATCATTCCATCCTTTTAACATATGCACTTATGGGTATATACTTTCTTCTTAGGACTGCCTTTGCTGTGTTTTTGTGTGAGTGCCAGTGGGCTCCTTAGTGATATTTATCATTGTTTTGTTTTGAGGTCAGAATCTAAGTATCGATTTTATTCATTTCCCTCTGAATCATGTATTGAATTGTTTTTTTTTAAGGAGAGTGGTTTCCATCCCTTCTTCTTCCTATCACTCAACTTGGTGCTGTGCAACTATGCTTTTGATAGGATAGTTGTTGGTTTTGATTGCCTATTTTCTTTCACTTGATTTAAATTTTGTGTTGTGGCTGACTTGGCTGTAGCTAGGTTGATGTGCTCTTTCTGTCCCTGGCCTGTAAGTGTAATTTAATAATAACAAGTTCACAGGTTCTATACTAGAACAGTTGCTTACATATTATATATTAACCCCCTTGATAAGCTCTATAAATAGTGGGATCAGGAGGGGTAATTGTTATTAGGCTACATATAGAAATTTGGGTAATTGGTAAAGGTGGCACTAAAAGAGTGGGTGGGGAAGAAGTATGGGGACTTCTGGGTTTTGTGGTCCTTGTGCATTTTTGGTTATATTTCTGTTGTTCTATTGGAGGTGCTTCTGTAAGGGATTTCAGGTGGCTGGGGTTGTATACTGTTGGTACAGTAGGCTAGTCAGTGGGTGATGTGTTAGAGGAAGGGGTATTAGTATGGTGACAGGCTGGAGGAGGCTGGGGGACAGAGTGGATGAGAAGGAGTAGAAAGGGTAGTTGGAGGGAGAACAATGTATTGTTGCACATAAAAAGGAAGGAAAGTGAGGGGGGTAAGAAAAAGGGTAAGAAAATAGTTATTGTGAAGTTAATAATAGAGGAATAAAAAAGCACACACACACACACACAAACACACACACACACAAAAAAAAAAAACAAGTAGAGGAACAACAAAAATCTGTCTTTTGGTAAAAGTTTTGGAATTATTTCCCAGGTGTCCAATCCTGATATTGCCACACAAGCAGGAGCTCTGATGCGATCTCACCAGGTGAGTGGCTTGTGATTCACATTTGGTTCCTTCTGTCTACAGGGTTAGTTGCAATTGAGAGGTGAGGTAGGTCTGCCAGAATGTGCAGGGTAGTCAGAGCTGTTGTTTTCACCAGGTGGCAGCTGCATTATCCTTCATCTGCAACTCTGTTTGGTCAGCAACTCCCCTAGCAAACTGGAGCAATTCAGTTTTAAAAATGTCCTTTGTCTCACGAGATCAGCTCTGGGATCCACCATCCCCCTTGCTTTAGTAGTTGGCTTGAGCACCACCCTTGCTCTCAGTCTTTGTGCCTCCCTTGGCCTCTGCTGGGTGCTAGCTGCTCCTCTAGAAGGTTGGCTTTTCACCTCACACCAGCTCTCAGCCTTTGTTGTTTCACCTATGTTCATTGAGAGTTTGGCACTGAGAGTTCAGCTCTTTTACTCACCCCTGTTCTCTGGGGCAATGTTCACTGTTCCATTCCCACCTCTTCTGCCAGTGTTAGATTTCAGTTTGCTGCTCATGATTTTCAGTATTGTTGGGGATGGTTTAGTTTGATCATGGTCTATGCTGTATGATGTTCCCAGGGGGTGATAGAGGAGTTCCACATAGTATATAATGCTCACCTGTTTATTCTTCAGATTCACTCAAGTGGCTTTGAAAGTGGCTAGTGGGAAGAAATGGTGCAGCATAAGGAGGTTTTCCATAGGTCAGGGGTCCAGGATCTCACAGAGTTTGATTCTGATTCATGCTCTGTCTTCTGCTTTTTGGGAGAAAAAGAAAATAAAAATAGAAATGGCCAGGGGGCTTTTTTCCGAAGACTAGACAAGATTTGCTATCTGTGGCATGTGCGATTTTCATGTCTGTTAGGTGCAATTAAATCCTGATTTAAGGGTCATTCTTTGAATTTTATGTGCACCTAATGTGATGGTGGTTATTATTTTGGCTAGAAGCAATCAGAATTACCCGAGCATAGCTTTAGCATCTCAAGGTTGTTTCTGGAGCCACAGGACTTAGCATTTCTGATACCCTGTCCTAACCACCATCTTGGATCTATCTTTTACTCATTTCTTTTAGTGTTGTTCTAGTTGTGATGAATTTCCTCACTTTTCCTAGTCATGGGCTGTGGAAAGATATATTTTTCCTTTGTTTTAAAGGAGTGCTTTCCTGGGCATAGCATTCCTAGCTGTCTATTTTCTTATTTTTGTGACCTGAATACATCAATCTATTCTCTCCTGTTAGTCTAATAGTGATTCTGTTTTATGATAGACATTTCCTCTGTGCTTCTAAAATTTCGTCTTTCACCAAGATGATCATAATTTGCCTCAGAAAGGATGTCTTCAGATTTATCTAATTGGGATTCTGAATCTGTATCTGAACCTAGATGACCATACCTATCCCAAGTCTTGCTGTTCCTTTAAATAAGCATTCTATGTCTTTCCCCATGGAATGTGAATAATTATTTGCTAAGCCATGTCCAGTGAGTCCAATAAGCATTTCACACTCTTTTTAAATTCTTTTTTTTTTTTACCCCTCAGGCTGGAGTGAATTCAAAGGTCTGTCTTCAAGTCATAAATTCTCTTCTGCTGATCTATTCTGTTATTGAAATAATCAGTTGTATTTTTTTTTTGGTGGTACTGGTGTTTGAACTCAGGGCCTCACACTGTCTAGGCAGGTACTCTACCACTTTAGCCACTCTATGAGCCCTCTCATTTGTAGCTTTTATTTCATTTATTCAAGTCTTCAGTTTATGATTTGTGTTTATTCTTTATTTTTATTTGTGTGCTATTGGGAATTTAACCCAGGGCCTTTCTCATGCTGGGCAAGCATACTGCCACTGAGGTACTTTCCAGCACATTTGCTTGCTTTTTAAATATTCATCTCCCTATTGGGTAAAATTTCTCAGAGTAAGAATTGCTTTGATATCTTTGAATCACATATCTGTACTCAGTGGAGTTTCACTGATCTTCTTTAGACCTTTTATTTGAATTCTTCTTCAGGAAAAGCCACATAGTTATTGTGTCTCTTTAGTTGAGGTCAGTGATTTTCTAGCAGTTTAAGTGGAAAGTTTCTTGCCTTTTTATACTTGTGTTCTTGAACTGTTATTTGTACATCTTTGGGAGCAGTCTTCTAATTTTGTTGAATGGGTTTCAGGAGAAAAAAGTGTTTACCTGTAAATGTGTCTAAGGTATCCATTAGTTAGGGTCTGTTGGCTTTGTTTCTGGCTAAGTGCAGTGTTTAGTTTCTGTACAGTGTCTTCAGTTGTAATCAGTGTCAGTGGTGGCTACAAATGCTCCAGTGGCTCCAGTGGTTTGTGAAACACTTTCACTGGGTCATGAGTCAATCCATATTGAGACTGGAGGCAATGTTCACTGTTGTGGACATGGCTGATCTTTGCTATGTGGCTTGTGGCTCTCTCCATGCTGGATAAAGGCTCACTGAAGACTATAAGTTATGAAGAGGCTTGCTGCTCCTCATCAAGTGTCATGTGCTCCCTCTACATTGGGTGTGGGGTTGCAGTGGGGGTTCACTATTCTTTACTGAGTTTTACTGAGGTTATTCACTACTGAGCAGAACTACCTATTCCTTGGAGTGCAAGACCCTATGTGTGGGCTCTAGAATAGGGATTGTAGCTGCTGTAATGATTACATAGATGCTGAAGTTTCTGAAGCCAGAGCAAGGGTCTTGAGGCCTCCTTTAATTGCAGGCCAGTAGAAATAGAGTGCCAGAGATGGGAAGATGCAGTGCCTACTGGCCCAAAGATCAAGGCACACTCTAGCAATGGGTATTGTCTCAAGATGACAGAATAGAGCAGCAGTCTGATTCACTGAGGTCATGGGTGACAGTGATGAAAAGAAAGAATGTGAGGTCCTTCTTTGGTGCCAAGTTACTGTATATACTCCAGGTGGCTTCTTAGACTAGGCTGAGGGAATGTGAATACTGTAGGATATTTCAGCAACAAATACTTAAAATGCCCATAGATTCAATTTAAACTGATAGATCCCTAACTCTTAGATCTTTCTTCTAAGAGAAGAACTTCTTGAAGAGGTAGGAACCTGTTCCTGACTGTGGAGACATGGTGGCAAGCACAGATTTAGCTTCTTTTTTTTGACACAATCTTGGATCTGCATAAGTGGTGTTTTCATCACTCATTTTTCCCTCCAGAACTCTCTGACAGAAACTCTAGTCATAAGGTAATTATTTATTTTTTGTTCTACTTCTTTTGTTGTGGGTGGAGGGGATTGCCATTGGTCTACATTTTCAATGCAATGCCCATCAAAATTTCATTGACATTCATCACAGAGATTTAAAATCAACCTCAAAGTTCATTTGGAAGCACAAAAGAGTGTTAATGAAGGCAATACCAAACAAAGACCAAAAAACAAAACAAAACAAAATGCTGACTTAAAACTATACTACACATCCATAGCAGTAAAAAACAGCATGGTACTTCCTCAAAATCAGACATGAAGATGAATGGAACAGAATAAAAGACACAGATATGAATCCATGCAGCTATGCCCATATGATTTTTGGCAAAGGCACACAAAGCATACAATAGAGAAAAGACAGCTTCATTAACAAGTGTCGCTGGGAAAACTGGATGTCTGCATGCAGAAAACTGAAATTTGATTCATGTCTTTCACCTTGTACAAGTTATCAACTCAGAGGGAATCCACTTTATATTAAGGACCTTAATATAATACCTGAAAATTTGAAGCTAGTGCAGGAAAGATCAGGGAATACACTGGAATTAAGAGACATAAGAAGTAACTTTTTAAATAGAACTCAAATGGCTCTGAAATTAAGAGAAATAATTGACAAATGGGACTATATAAAATTAAAAAGCTTCTTCACAACAAAAGAAATGGTCACCACAATGAAGAAGCAGATGTGAGAAAATCTGTGTCAGCTGTACCTGACAAGGAATTAATAACCAGAAGGTACAGAGAGCTCAAAAACTAAAGTCCCCCAAAATCAATGACCCAAAGAAACGGGTAAAAACTGAATAGAAGTTTTTCAGAGAAAAAATTCTAAGTTGCCAAAAAACACATTAAAAAATGTTCAACATCTCTGGCCATGAAGCAAATGCAAATCAAACCATTTTATGATTCCACTTCACTCCTATTAGAATGGCTATCATCAAGAACACAAAAAGGAACTTTCATACACTGCTGGTTGTAATGTAAATTACTCCAACCATTATGGAAAACATTACCAAGGCTCCTGAAGAAACTAAAAATGAAATTACCACATAATCTACCAATTCCATTCCAGGGTTATACCTGAAAGAATGTAAGTCAGGTTACAATAAAGGCACTTGCACATCCATGCTTTTTGCAAAATTACTCACAGTAGCTAAGCTATGGAAATAGTCAAGATGTCCCACTACTAATGAATAAGTTAAGAAAATGTGGTATTTAAATGCAATGGAATTTTATTCAGCCACAAAGAAGAATGAAATTTTTCATTTGTAGGTGAGTGCATAAATTGGGAAATATCATAATAAGTGAAGTTAGCCATATTCAGAAGGACAAAATCTGCATGTTTTCCTCATATATTGCTAGTGGGAATGTAAATTGGTACAACCACTATGGAAAACAGTATGGAGGATCCTCAAAACACAAAAAATAGAAATGTCATATGATCTAGCAATACCACTCCTATGGAGATATCCAAAGGAATGTAAGTCAGGTTACAAATAACACAATGACACATCCATGAATATTGCATCATTATTCACAATAGCCAAACTATAGAAACAGCTAAGATGCCCCACAATTGATGAATGGATTAAGAAAATGTGGTATTTATATACAATGGAATTTTATTGAGCCACAAAGAAGAATAAAGTTTTGTCGAGAAGTTTGCAGGTAAATGGGTAGAACTTAAGAACACCATCTTAAGCTAGGTTAGCCAGGTTCAGAAGGCCAAAGGCTGCATGTTTTTTCACAAATATGGACAATAGACCTAATAAAATTACAAGCAATATTGTGAAAAATAAGTCATGCTAAGGGGAAATTATATACAAAAGAGGGAGGGTAAAAGAAGGAAGTTAAGAAGGTGACTATGGTTGATGTGTTCTCTATACAAGAATAAATGTAGAGTTTTTCAGCCATTGAAATCACTATAATAAATGAACTAAAGGTTTGGCATAGGTGGCTTATGCCTGTAATCCTGGCTACTCAGGAGGCAGAGATCAGTTGGGTCATGGTTAGAAGCAAGCCCAGGCAAATTCTTCATGAGACCTTGCCTCAAAAATACTTATCACAAAAGACCTGGAGCAGTGGCTCAAGATGTAGGCCTTGAGTTCAACCCCAGTACTGCAAAACAAACAAACAAAATAATGAACAAACAAAAAAGAAAAAACAAAGAAAGGAACTAAGGTAGAAAGGAGAAAAAGAGCAGAGATGAATCATTTCGGGTTATAATACATGCATACACGGAAATGCCATAAGGAAAGCAATGTATAGCTAAACAAACAAAAATGCCATTTTTTTTTTTTACCAAAAGGGAGAATAAGAGGGCAGAATAGGTTCTTTCTGGGGGCTTGATTCCAGTGGAATAGAGGAAGATGTGGGGAAAGAGTGTAGGAGGGTGAATATGGTGCAAATACAGTGAGCATATTTATGTAAATGGAAAATGATACTTGTTGAAACTATTCCAGGAATGGGGGAAGATGAGATAAAGGAAAATGATGTTGGGGCTGAATTCAATTGTAATGCATTTTAGTAATTTTTGTAAATGTCACAATGTATCTCTAGCACAACAATAAAAATAATGTTTAAGTGTTAAGCAAAGTGACAATGTCTTGAAAACAGCATAATCAAATTATGTGTAAAATATTTACAAGGTCTGCATGTTATCATTTTTGGCCTCTTTTAAAAAAAAAAATAGTTGACACCCTCACCATAATCTCACTGGCTGCAAATGTGCTTTCTAATTTGACAAGCTTCTTCCCGAAAAAACCCATCCTTACTTTTGACTCTGTGATTTAAACCAGAACTGTTTTAGTAGTAATATATCGGTTTTACATATTTACCAATAAGCTCAAATTCTTGCTTAAAACTTTTTGAAAATATGTAAGAAGTATTTATTTTGAAACCGTACAACATGTACAACATACTTTGCATATAGGAAGTGGTAAACAAATGTTGTTTGAGTTAACTGAATTTCAGATAGATTATGGAAAAGGGGGCTTTCTTAACCTATTTATCTTTATTTTATTACCCAAAGTTTTATATAATATATTTTCTACAATAATTGAAGACAAAACCTAGCTTTCTTAACCTATTTATCTTTATTTTATTACCCAAAGTTTTATATAATATATTTTCTACAATAATTGAAGAATTAATAAAAGTTTGAATTATGAGAAATATTGACCATTCCAGATGCTATAAAAGCCTGAGTTTCTTTCTCTTTTTTGCAATTCTGTTCTCAACTAGAGAGCTGCTAAGCCCAGTTTGAATGTTTATCTGAATATGAATCCCTTAAGGTACTCTGATCTTCTTTATGAAAGTCCTTAGTTTGGGTTCTAGTTATGAGGGTGACTGGTTAAGTGTTAGGAATTCTAGGAAATCATTGCCAATTTAAGATATTTGGGCCTCTCCTCACCCAGGTGTGGCTGAAACCTAGCAGAGGGGTAGTGGCATGAAGTGGGAGCATAACAAGCATGTTTGGGCAGGCTCTGACCTGTGCTGCCCAGGATGAAAAGATAAGAAAGTGACTGAGTCTCAGTCCCCAAGGGCAGAAGCCTGTGAACTTGGTACAAACCTGTTCCCCAACCCCATGCCTGCAGCCTGCTGTACAATGGTTGTCCCCTGTTGCCAGGTAAGTATTCAGGTTCTAGAGTTGTATATTGCTTTTTGTGGCCCAGCCTAGCCACGGCAAAAGTCACAGCTGCCTTGACACCATCAAAGGAGCAAAGTCCGCCACTCAGTGGTACTTGAGGCTTATCTTGAGCCAATTCAACAGGCTTGTGGCAGCAGATATTAAAGAGCTGAGACCAGGCCCAGATCCCAGTATGTTTCCATGGGAGCTGGAGATATGTGTGACTATTTTTGGACTTCTGGCTCTTATGTTGTTTTTGTGGTTTCATGCCATAAGACAAAAAAAATTTGCTACAAAGCATTCTGAACTTATGGAAGAAAAATGTGAATTATTTCAAAAAGTGAGCCTTTTTCAAAAGGAACTTGAAGTCTTAGAGTCATCTTTGAAGGATGCCAGTTCTGGGAAGGTCTCAACAGTAGAAAAGAATTTAAGACAACATGTGCAAAGCTGGGGAGGTCCAAATCTCAACTTAGGGGTGAAACATTCCTCCTTGAAAGAGAACTACAACAGCATCAATCTCAGTATTCTCAACAACAATTAAAGGTAGAGCTATCAAAAAGTGAGTGGTCTCTAAAGGAAAAAAAAATCCCTGACATCACAATTACCTAAAGCCACAGAAAACCACTAACACTTCAGACTACTGAAACACAACTAAAGGGCTCAATCACAGAGGGTCAGAAGGGAAACTCACAACTGCAGAAACAGCCTCTACAAGAAGCTAAAACACAGAAGAAACAAGTATGTTAACTTAAAAAACAGAAAACAACTCCTGAACACAAAGTAACATGTCAAGAAGTGCTGCATGCCAAAGAAGATCACATTTGGAATCTGACTTCATGCTTCAGAAAGAAAAGAGAGTGGGGTCCTGTGCTTGGAGAAGACCTAGCCATTGATGGTGACATGAAATTAGAAATGAATGAATCTGAAAATGAGCCTCACCTAGAAATTTAGCCAAAATCTACTTTGGAAAAATTGATGCATGGTGCAATTTTAAAGGTATGCTTACAAATCTTGAAAGGAGAGAGAAACCAGATTCAGACCTCACATTTCATATTATAATCCTCTACACTGAGCTAGCCTCTTTACAGTCATAAAATACACAGGTTAATCAGAAGCTTCAGCAGAAAGTTAAAATAATGATGGAAATTTATTTATGAAAAGATAAAAAACTAAACAGGAATTTAATAGTAGAGGAAAATTACCAGCTAGCTATAAAGGAGAAAGTTTGCAAATAGGTGCATGATCTCAGCCATGTAGCTGAAGAGCTGCAAAAACCTAGCCAGCAATCTGAAAGAAAAAATGGAGACTGATATACTTCATCATCAGAAAGAAATCAAGACATATGAGAAAGATGACAGGCTTACTTTGACTTTAATTGAGACAACTGAAAGACACATCCAAAATTTCAAAGAACACAATGTGCAGAGGCGAACATGTAGACAGCATGCTCGGGCCCCTGATGTTCCACACAGCATGTGGAAGGAATGATTTCCCACATGATCTCTCACCATTGGGCCAAGCTTCCTCCACCTCCTCCAGAAGACATGCATGGAATCTCTCAAGATTATTTTCTACTGAGAGATTTACTTGGCACACCATGTCCTCCATTCCCAGCGAGAAGCATGTATTCACAAACAGTGTTTTTCATATACTTCCCCCAAGTGTGGATTTTTAAATCCACCTCCACATTAAGAAAGAAGTGAGATGTCTTCAGGGTTGATTCCACCTGCATATGAACCTGCAGCTGCTGGACCTCCCAAAGTCCAATATTAAAACTCATTAATACTCCTTGATACTCTGTGATATTGAATAATTTTTGATAATTTTTAAAGGTCAGTTTTTGTTTAAATGCAAATTATTTGTTTTAATTATATGCTTCATAATTATTCAGGTTTTCTGGGCAATAAATACCACCTTCATTTTTTTCCCCTTCTGATTCATGCTTTTCCTGCCTCATTTCCAAAAACATTTTTCTATACATTCTGTAAAGTCTTTGTCCTTTTCCAAAATGAATTACAAATAATTTTCCAGTTTCCAGGTTAAATCCCTTAGAGGCCTATGAGTTTATGTCATATACTTAAACTAGATATTCTTAAACTACATTACTTTCACTTTAAAAACATTTTTAAAAACAAATGTCAAATCTGTGAATACATTATTTAATCAATTGCTACAGTCTAATTGGTCTTTCTCAACAGAAGATAAAAAATTACTACCTTTATTTTTAAAGGACCCCTTTAAATGCCAGTGGCAGGGAAAGAGACATGAACTCATAAGTGAATATTAGGCAAAAATTTGTGGGTGTAAATTTCTAAAAACAATATGATTTTTGCATTGGCTTATGATACATTGCAATTACATTGATTATCTGGCATGTGCCAAGTATATGGCTAAAGGATTCTCACTGACATCTTCATGATGGCTAGACTCAGGGGTTTCATATGCTTTGATATGTCTCTTACCTCTTACATGACATCTCTTTTGGGACAAAGTAGCCATCAGAATGACAGGAGAGTAGCTGAGTAATATAAACAGAAATAACTGACATTTCTATATTGCTCCAAAAGAAATACTAGAATGACACATTTGATTACCCTGCATTGTACCTACACTCATCTTCAACTAACTGCTTTTCTGAAGAATATTACATAGAAAAGATTCTTCAGGAGAGAGAACCTGTGACCAAAAAAGGAGACACAATATCTGACAGGAAAAAAAGAAAGAAAAAAATGAAAATGCTGTAAAGGTTCACCATTATTCCCTTTCCCAATGCTCTATGTCGGTGTATTTCTTCAATATTTTTTTATACCCACATCTAGATCCAGGCATTCCTCCATTCTCCAATGTACATAGAATTTTTCTCACTCATTCATAAGAGCACATCATTCCATAGGATCAATCAATAAATAAACATTATAACAAATATTAAAAATTCTTACTTTCTTTATAAATACAATATTGATTTCCAGTTGCTCACATCAAGCATGTTGAGGTGTTTCTGAGGCTTATTGAGTAGATCTCAGGAGTTATGGTGCTGATGGCAAATTGGTTAATATTAAATGGCAGCACAGACTTTCAAATTGCCAGGGATGGTAGATTCATGACAAAGAGCTCCATGCATGCATAAGTCAGAATCACATTCATTTATTTCTTCACTATACTTTTCACAAGTCCATCTAGATGCACAGTCAGAGCTGTAACAAAATTTTCTGAGTGTACAGAACACTTTTTCAACTTTGTTCTTTGCATCTTCAATGCAATTACTCCACTGAACTAATAATATGTGATATTGTAAAATTTATGATAGGATTAATAAATTAAACATAGTTGGAAAATATTGTTATCTCAATATCTTGGAACATTTTCATGTATTTTGCTGCAAAACTTTCTGCATTGGTTAAAATAAGAGTTAAGTAGCCTCTCGTTAAATTTCTGATATTGGTAGTCTGCTGGGACACAACAGAGAATAATTCTTGAGCAAAATTCCCTATTTCTTTAATGTAGTTTGTTAAAGATGTTATCACTTTTTATATGCTTAAAATTAAAATGATATAAGAACTTTTGTAAATGTCAAAATGTACCACCACTTAAACAGTAAGGAAAAGAAAATACATATTAAAAAATATTCTGCTTTTCCAAGATCTTACTTGAATAAGTACTGTACTACCTAATTATGCCAAGGCTAAAAATAAAACAAATGATAATATGATATAAGTGTTATGATGGAGACAATCTCAAATAATAACTTTGTACTCTTCTGATAAGTTCAGAGTTCAGTCAACACATGCTCAGATGTAAACCACATCTCTGAGGGAGGACAAAGCTATGTAAGTCACTGAGATAACTGTTCTGCTTAATAGCCCAGCTCATAGTTTCCTCTGGCAAAGCATCTATCAAGAAGTCAGTGATGTTTTCTACTATTCTCTGGCTCCTGAACATTTCCTGGCATGATGTTTCACACAAATTGAAGAAATGTAGCCCTGGAGTAAAACTCAGTTGTCTATATTACGTTGTCAGCAACCTCCTTCCACCTTCCATCCCTTTTTCTAAACACTCCAGGCTTTTATTTTTGTTACTTATTGAACTTACATTAGTAAATTCTTCTTGGGAAGCTTTTCACTATATTAGAGTATAACAAAGTAATACAAATTATGATGACCAAAAAAGAACCAAGAAAGATCAAGAATGTCAAATGACAATTTGATTTTCTCTAAAAAGAAGTTGCTTTTGTATTTCCTATTAAGTCTTCTAATGAAGTTAGTAAAAGATTCTTGGTAAACTTAGAAACAGAATTCTTGACAGTTTAAAAGCTATCTTTTCCTTCTCACAGGAGGAATAATTCAATTAGTTTATGTAACACTTTTTAATAAGTCATATATATATGCCAGAGCATTGAGGGAAAAACATGATGTTTCTATGCCACTCTGTGGAATTCCGCATTTACATTCTGTAAAAATAACTTCAATACCTTCAGGAAGTCTGCTAACTGCCTGTAGTTAACCTTAAGGAATTCACATTTTCAGTAAAGGTAGAACAAACATCAGAATGACATTTTTTTATGACAGCATACATTTTGTTTTATCACAAGTAAGTGTAAAAGATCACCATCTGGGCTCCAGACATGACTTGAGTTTTATACTCAAGAGCCCAATCTATTTCTTACTGAAAATGACACTAATTAAGCTCTATGGTAATTTTGAGACATCTTTAATTTTTCATTGGATGTAGGATATGAATGCAATGGCTTCTATGTTACTCTTCATTGTTAACACTTATTAAATGTCACTAATTCTTTTTACACATAGGTGTCAACTAATGATAGTTCTAGAAAATTACAACTTTTCAAGGTAAAATGCTGAATAAGTGTTTCATGTTAGCATATGCAATTATTGTTGAGGATATAAAAATTTGAGATGCTAGAGTGCAAATGACTCAAGTTTTTATGTACTCAATTAAGAAATTTTGTGCATAGAGCACATTGAGGAAAAAATTTTACTAAGGAGGTCATAACTTTACATAAATTGCTTGTTAGAATTGGAGGTACTACTCTTTTCAGTTAATGATAAAAATAATGTCACATTGTGTTATGAAATGTGCTTTCCACAAAGTTATTACAAACTATAAAATCTCAAATCTAAACTAAAAAAGCAGATAGTATGATATGGTAGAAATTAAGTACACAGAGACAAATTTTGTATTTAAGGTATGATATGGTAAAAATTAAATACACAGAGACATTCCTTCTATTTCTAGTTTCCTCAGAGCTTTTATGATGAAATGTGGAATCATGTCAAAGGCTTTTTCTGTCTACTGAGATAATCAAGTGTTTTTTGTTTGATTCTATTAATGTTTTGTATTACATTTATTGATTTGTGTGTATTGAACTATCCCTACATCCCTGGGCTGAGCCGTCTTGGTCATGGTGAATGATTTTTTGATATGTTATTGGATTTGGTTTTCCATTATTTTATTGGGGATTTTTACATCAAAGTTCATTAAGGAGATTGGCCTATAGTTCTCCTTTTTATATGTGTCACTGTTTGGTTGTGGGATGAGTTCCTGCCAGCTATTTATAGCTGTTGTTCCTTTCACCCAGCTGCAGCTCTGTTGCTCTACAGCTACAACTCTGTGTGGTCAGCTCCTCCCTAAGCATGGTGGGACAATTCAGTTTTGAGTAGTGCCCTCAGTTCAGTGAGACCATCTCAGGTATCTACCAGTAGCCTGCTTTGAAAGGTTGGCTTGTCCCCACAGGCCTGCTCTTAGCCTTTGTGGCTTGCCTAACCTCTGCTCTGTGCTATTTTGGCTCCTCCAGGAGGGTGGTTTTTTATCCCTCCCTTCCCCAGTTCTCAGCCTTTGTTACTTTTCTCACCTTCATTCACTGAGAGTTTGAATTCTTGTGCCCATTCTATGAGGTGGGTTCTGTGTTCCATCCCATCCTAACTCTCAGTGTTATATTGTAATTTGCTGTTAATGCTTTTCAGTTTCATTGAGAGTAGATTCAATCTGTCCAGGGGCTGCACTGGATTATGTTTCCAGGGGGTGGGTAGGAGAGTTGCATGTGATTCTGCAGGTTTACACAAGCAACCTTGTAACCAGCCAGAGGAGAAATGGCTTCCTGCTTTTCTCAGGACAGAAGGGTTTAGGGAGGTTTTCCACAGGTTAGGCATCCAGGAAGATATAGAGTTGGATTCTGATTGATGCTCTGTCTTCTGCTTATTGAGAGGGAAAGAAATAGAGAGAGAAATGGCCAGGGGACTTTGTTCCCACAGCAGACACACCTTGCTAGCTGTGCTGCACTAGGATTTTCCTGCAGTTAAGTGCAAATAAAAGGTGTTTTAATGGTTAGTCCTTGAATTTTATGTGCACCTAATGTAATGGCAGTTATTATTTTGGCTAGAAGCAATAAGAATTACCCAAGTGTACCCATGTTTCAAGGTGGTGTCTGAAGTCACAAAGCTCAGAAATTATGATTCCCTACCTAAACCACCATCTTCAATCTCTGTCTTTATGGTAATTTTGCTTCAAAGTTTACACAAAGCATAGTAAAAACCAATGTCCCTACTCTCACTGATGATTTATTAATCAAATTGTTAAGTTTTTACTGACTTAAATTTAGAGAATAAGTATCTAAACATAAACCATTGCACCTTCAGGATTTTATTCTCTTATTTTGATGAAAACTACCTTATTAAGATACATCATCCCTCAATGATTGAAACAATTATTCTATGTGATAGGTTTATTAATGATTTTAAGGGAATCATTTTCCTTCCAAAAGAAATAATTTGTAGAATCATATTAAAAAACAAAAAAAAGAAGATAAGTATTTTAGAATTGCCTGAAAAATTTGAAACTACCAACCTAATATACTTGGTTATGCTATTAGAATCACATATTAATTACAACTTGCTGGAGTAGACATTTTTCAAACTTTGAGGATTTTATAGTAGATGATATTGCTTTGTTATAATCTCCATCATTGCAAGAACAAAACAATTTTATTATTTTTGTTATATGATTTATGCTTATGTTATATACTATGAATTCAGTCCTTTGTAGAAATTGACATGATTTAGCAAAAATTTCTTTAATAAAAAAAATATAAAAAATTTTTATCCAAGTGACCATGAGATACAGAAATCATAATTTAAATTCCTTGCCTTTGTAATATTAAGTGCTTAACTACAATGTTTAATAAATGATGAATTTCATTGTTTTTTTATTTCTTCACACATGGAAAAATTATTCTTTCAGTTTTTCTTGTATGCATTAGCATGGATTCAGTCATTCTGCATTTTAATTTGAGGAATGATATTGCATACATATTGTGTATTACACATTTAAAACTCCTTCATGTATTTAATTTTTTTTAAATTTACTTTTTATATTCCTTCTTATATCTCCAGCTATTTCTCAAATTTTTATTTGATTTCTTGAAGCATTATCTTTTTTTTATTCAAAAAGAAGACATGTGCATACATTGTTTGAGCCATTTCTCCCCCCCGCCCCCCAACCCCTCTCTCTCCAACCCACACCCCTTGCTTCTATGCAGAACATGTTCTGTCCTTTTCTCTAATTTTGTTGAAGAGAAGACATAAGCAATAATAAGAAAAAGAAATCATTTTTGCTAGCTGAGATAAAGGATAGCTATACAGAGATTCCTAGCATTGCTTCCATGCATAAGTGTGTTACAAAAAAAATTGATTCCTCTCTACCTGACCTTTTCACTAGTTCCTGATCCCCTTCCCATATTGACCTCTGTCACTTTAAGTTTTCTCTATTAGCTCCTCTGCAGTGGGAACATCAAACAGTTTCATTTTTGGGTTTCCTACCTATCCCCATACCTTCCATATGTGCTCTCCCCTTAGCATGTGACCCAAGTCCAACAACATTGCTGTATTTGCCCTGTTCTAAAATCCATGTATGAGGGAGAACATATGATTTTTGATCTTCTGAGCTAACCTCACTCAGTATAATGTTCTCCAGTTCCATCTGTTCACTTGGGAATGATAAGATTTCATTCTTTTTTATGGCTGAGTAAAACTACATTGTGAATAAGTACCACATTTTCATAATCCATTCATCCATAGTGGGGCATTTGAGTTGTTTCCATAACTTGGCTATTGTGCATAGTGCTGCAAAAACACATGGGTGTGCAGGTGCTTGGAGTAAACTGTGTACATTCCTTTGGGTATATTCCCAGGAGTAGGATTATTGAAGCATATGGCAGATTTATGTTTAGATTTTTAAGAAGACTCCATATTGCTTTTCAGAGTGGTTGTATTAGCTTGTATTCCCACCAGCAATTGTTTGCATGTTTTTTACTGTTGTTTTTGTTGTTGAGTTCTAGTTTCAATGCATTATGATCAGATAGAATGCATGGGATTATTTCTATTTTCTTATATTTGCTGAGGTTTGCTTTGTGCCCTAAGATAGGATCAGTTCTGAGGACAGTTCCATGGGCTGCTGAGAAGAATGTATAATGTGCAGAAGCTGGATGAAATATTCTGTAGACATCAGCTGGGTCCATTTGATCTATGGTGTGATATAATTCTAGAATTTCTTTCTGATTTTTTGCTTGGATTACTTATCTGTTAGTGAAAGATGTGTATAAAGTCTCCCACTACCACTGTGTTTGAGTCTGCATATGTTTTTAGGTCCTTCAGAGTATGTTTAATGAAATTGGGTGCAATAACATTGGGTGCATATAGGTTAATAATTGTTACTTCCTTTTGGTGTATTTCACCTTTTATTAGAATGGAGTATCCTTTATCTCATTTGGTTAATGTAAGTTTGAAGTCTACTTTGTCCAATATATAGTATTGCTACTCCTGCCTGTTTTCAGGGGCCATTCACTGGTAAATCTTCTTGCACTCATTCACCCTAAGCCAGTGCTTCTTTCTGTCAATGAGATGGGTCTCCTGTCAGCAAAAGATTGTTGAATTTTCCTTTTTAATCCAGCTTGCAAATAGGTGTCTTTTGATGGAGGAATTAAGTCCATTAATATTTAGTGTTAGTATTGGTAGGTATGTGGTGATCTCTCTCATTGAGTTGTCTTTGTTGTTTAAGGTTTTGATTGTGTGTAGCTGAATCAGTGTTACTCTTTATTTTCTCGCCTTTTCTTCTCCTATGGTTTGGTTCTACCTGCCTTTTCATGGTTTTGTTTGCTTTCATTTTCTTTGTGCAGAATTCCTTGGAGAATCTTTTGTAGTGGTGACTTGGTGGTCACATATTGCTTTAGTTTATGCTTATCATGGAAGACTTTTATTGCTCCATCTATTTTGAATGATAGTTTTGCTGCGTAGAGTAGCCTAGGGTTAAAGTTATTTTCATTCAGTGCCCAGAATACCTCACTCCATGCTCTTCTTGCTTTTAAGGTTTCTGTCAAGAAATCTGCTGTGCTTTTGATGGGTTTACCTTTGTGCCTTGTTCTTTTTTCTCTCTTACAGCCTTTAATAATATTTCTCTATTCTCTGTGATTGTTGTTTTAATAATAATATGCTGTGGGATAGTTCTCTTTGCTCAGTTCTGTCTGGTGTCCTCGAGGCTTCCTGTACCTGAATCTCTAGATTTGGGAAATCTTCTGTTATTATTTTTTTGAATATATTATGAATTCCTGTTGCTTGCACCTCTTCTTCAATGCCCATGATTCTCAGGTTTGGTGTTTTGATGGAGTCAGTAAGTTCGTGCATATTCCTTTCACAGGTCTTGAGTTGTTTGACTAATAATTCTTCAGTTTTTCTTTTAATTACCATTTCTTCTTGAAGTTCTTAGATTCTGTCTTCTGTTTGTTCTGTTCTACTGGAATGAGTTTCCATTTTGTTTTGTATTTCTGTTTCATTCTTTCTTCTGAGGTTTTCCATATCGTAGGACACTTCCTCTTTAATATTGTCAATTTTCACCCTTAATTCATTTATCTCTCTATTTATTGTGTTCTCTAATTCACTTTGGTGCTTACTTAGGGCTCCTATGATTTCTTTCATGTGTTTTTGTGTCTTCTCACATTTTTTATTTTTGTTGTCTTGCAATTTCTTGAGTGCCTTTTGTATGTTTTGCTTGACCATGTCTAGTAAAATCTCCATGAAAGTCTCAGTGATTACTTGCAGGTTTTGTTCTTTCAGGATGTTCTTGTGGGCTTTGTTGGGTGTCTTGGCATTATCTTTATTTTGTTGTAGTGTGGGTCTGTGTATCCATTGTCTTCATTTTGCTCTGAATTCTGTATAATTTATTTTTTGGAAGAAAATAGTTTCCATCCCTTTTTTGTCTTCCCATCTCTCCACTTGGTTCTGTATAACTATGTTCTTGATAGGCTATTGGTAATTTCAGTCACCTGTTTTCTTTCCCTTGGTTTAATTTTGTTTTGTGTGTGTGTTGAGTTTTAGGTTAGTGTATGTGTGCTGTTTCTGTCCCTGGTCTGTGTTTTATTTAGTATTAGCTAACTCACAATAGTAAAACTAACAAAAGAAAGAAAGAAAGAAATGAGAAGAGAAGAAAACCAAAGAAATCAGTAGGGAGAGGTGGTGGACAAACAAACAGGGAACAAAACAAACAAAGAAACACATAAAAAAATTCCAGGTTCAGGAACAATTGAATTTCAATCTTAGGAGTTCTGATGTTACTCCTTCAGCATCCAGTTCTGGTGTTGGTAGTTAAGCAAAAGCTCTGTCTTAGTCTTGCCAGGTGTTTGGGGAGACTCACCAGTTTTTTTTCCTGTCTTTCAGCAGCAGCTGCTTAGTCAGCTCCTCCATCACTGAGATGTAGCTGGTCCTTAGGTTCCAGAAATCAGCTCTGTGGCCCACCAGCTCTCCTGCTGTTGGTCTGCTGGATGTTTCCCAAGCATATTTGGAGCTAGCATCTGGCAGCACTGTAGCCCTCCTGTTTTCTCAGTGTAATTTGGCATGGAGAAGCTTTGTGTGGGCTGGGGTTCAGGGTGTCAATATTTTTATTCTTTTTCGTGCTTTTTTCTGCCAAGTGTGGCTGCAGTGTCTGAGCAAGATTTTTGATTTGCAGAGCTCACACTGTCAGCTTCTGCACTCTAGTTGCCATCTTGGATCCCCATGAAGCTTTGTCATAAAGAATGTTATTTATCCTTTTACTTTTCAATGTATATCAACTATTCAATGTATATTACCTTTTTTCCCTACAGTACTTTTTATTTAAAAAAGTACATTATATATATATATAAAATAGTCTTAGAAAAGGGAAGAAACACATGTAGTTAGATATTATGACTATTATCTGGATTCAGTTAAACATCTACTTTGAACTTTATATACTGGTTCAAAGTTTAAAGACATTAGTGGCTTTGCTGACCTTACTAATAGCTTCTTTCAGAAGTCCATAAATATTATTAAGTATGTGTAACATTATAATAACATTTTAATGAATGCAGGTTTTATTAAAACTATGTTGAAATTACACTAAAATCAAAATTAGAGTGACCCAGCATAGGAGAATCGAAACAAGTAAAAACATTACATATAACCTTTATATCTGGCATCTTGTAGATTATAAAGAATAGAAGAAATAATTTATAAAATACACTAGTGAGATGTAGAGCAACTTGTTCTGTTTTGTTATGTTTTTAATATTTGAAATTCTGCTTCAAACAATTTGTTTTTATGATTCATATTCTCTCTCTGTCTCTCTTTCTTTCTCTCTCTCTCTCTCTCTCTATCATACACACACACACACACACATTTTTGCAGTCCCTTTCCATACCCACATCCTCCAGTTGCAAATCTCATTTCACTCTATTTCCATTCATATTCCATACTCTTTGGTTGTAGTCTCCAAATTCTTGAAGTGTTGCATATGCTAGCCCATGCCATTCACCTGAACCCAGTGTGAATGGCTCACAATGTGTTGTGTAAAGAATTGCTAAACTTCATGCTTTATTCATGCCACCATTTGTGTCTCTTTGCTAAAGATTTGAAGAAAATCAATAAAAATGAATGGACATTATATTTTAGGGTCTCATCAATTATAAGATATTGTTAAATGAAATATTTGAGATATTTCAGCCTTACTGAGTCTCCTGTGTCATATTTGAACAGGTGCTATTTAATGCACAGGAATGAAGGTTCAGAGTTAGGAAACTTGTGGTGGCTACAGGGTAGGGATATTGATTCTACAATGATCCACTCTCAACAATCATCATTTGCCTTAACTAAAAGTTTATTGACTTTAGAACTTGGAGTTAGTCATTGGTATTGTAACAAGTGTGGTTTTCCATTTGATAGCCATAGTTTTTTCAAAATGTGAACTGGATGATGTATGCTCAAATGTACAATATTTTTTTTTTTACTTTCTCAATCTAGTTTGAAAAATTACATAATTTTTCTTTATGAAGTATTGCAAGGAAGAGGACAGTAAGCAATGCACTGTTTCCTTAATAAGACTGGAAATATAGATAGCATCTTTAGTGATTTTGCACATTACTTCAGAACATGAAGTCTCAAATTTAAAGTGTGACACTATTTTGATTTTTATGTAGTAATGAAGACTCCTTCTGATGACATTATAGTCACAATCTTTGTCATTAGTCAATAAATATTTTTCTTTATTCATGGTTTAAAAAAACTGCTAGAAGTTCTAATTATCTTTGAATGTCTTAAATTATACATGTCCGTACTTTAGCTCTCAAATTCAAGTAAATTTGATTATAATGTTCCCCACATTATTAACTTACTGTAAAATATAATATTATTGTAGATATATCAATATAAAACATTAAATTAAAATTGCATTAAAATTTCCATATTCATCTTTCATATAAACTTTGGAACTCACTTTGAGTTTGAGGTCTTCTATGTTCTGTCTTTAGTTCTGTTATGATTTCTACTTCCTTTTGTCACTCCATGCCAAATAAATAAAAGTGTTACCAATATTGAAAATTTGCAAAGCTGTTTACTTTTCAAAACAAAAATAACTTCCCACAGCCCTGCACCCCATTTTATGTTATAGGTTAACATAAAATAATTAAAATAAATAATTTATATTATATAGTCTATTCTTTGCAGATACTCCTTCCAATGTTTGATATAATTCCAATACATGTATTAGTCTTTATATATTACACAAACTTTAATTTATAAGCAAAGAATTGAATGAAAGAACATATTACATCTAAATGACTATAGAACTTTCAGTGAATCAACAATATTAGAAATTCATAGAGTCAATTGTGAACCAGAATAGATAGTAATTGCAAAGTCCCTTTTCTTTATTTCTTTTCAAAATTTTATTATACAAAGGTAAGTTAAAATACATGTTAACAATTTGGGATATGAAGCATTCTATTTCTGTTATGTACTTTTTGTGTAGGATATGCTTTGAGGGAAGTGATAAAAATTTGTTTTTAGTACTTGTAATTTAGCATTTCCTTTTAGAATGATGTAGTTTTTAATTTATGTTTGAATTTTAAGTGGAGAGAATAACCTTGTTTATAAAGATAATTAATTATTTGCAATGTTTTGTGAAAAATAATTACATGAGAGTTTAAAATACTCAAATGAACCATTACAATCTTTTAACAAATGATTGACCCCAAAACACGAAGCTTTAACATATTCTTTTTTATGGAAATGAATGCCTTTTAAGGGTGTAATTCTCACAGTATAAATTTGTAACAATTTAGACAGATTTCTATTTTTTAATAGGATAAATTTCTCATTACTTTAGTAATACAGTTTAGTCACATGATAGAAGGGAAAAGAAATTGTGACTTTCAATTCTGTCCAATAGTTTGAAATCAATGTATGTACTACCACAGATTAATCTGACATTTGCTATTGTAAAAATAAAAATTCATAATTCAGATGCATTTTTTAATTTTCAAAAATTATTACCCATGCTAGCAGCTTAATTTTCAAATTTTGCTGCATTTTGTAATAAATCAAATTCACAATGAAAAGAAATAAAATTTACCTTGATACCTTTGCTTATTTTATTAAATGAAAAAACATATAAACAAAAATATAACATAACCCTTATGAATTTGACAAATACATAAGTGTACTTAATTAGATAATAGTGCTAATGTAAATAATTTACCAGGAATCTGAGGACTCCATAAGCAGGTGCAGTTACACTTAAAATTAGAAAAGCTTGACTGAAAAAAAAGTGCAGGTAAAATTTTCCTATTACTTTATATTTACAAAGGTACACAGATATTTCAATACATATAGAAAAAAATTAAAATTTTAATGTTTGTTTCTTATTCATATACAATTTTTTCTTGGTTTGCTTCAATATAAAGTATTTTCAGAAAGCTCCAAATACTTTACAATAAAAACAATGTTAGAATTTGATCTCTGCCAACCTGAACGTATTGAATCTTTGATGACATGTTCTGCAATCTCAGTTGATGATCCTCTCTTTCAAAGACACTGGGTAATAAGGAAAGAAATCAATGCTCATGTTTCTTATTGTCAGTGAAATTTCTTTATCTCCACAGTTCAGGCATCAGTGCATACACAGCATACTTCAGTTCTTTATCAATACCTTTTGTAGACCAATTTATGTCCTTAAAACTCAACTTTCCTTGCAATTTCAGAAGTATAATTGTGGTTACTTTTTATCCATAAATATCATACAAGAAGTGTTTGACCTCATATCTGATATCATAGCCAAAGAAAAAATTGGAACAAGGAAATTCTTGGTCAATTACAAGTACATCATTGTCACGCATATTAAAATGTAATTCAGCATGAGAAAACAAGCTTGGTGTATGTAGGAGCTAGACCTACATACACCAATGTAAAAAGTTCATTTCAGGTTGCAGAACTTACTATTGTAAATAATGAGAGAGGGCCCTTAATAAGGCTTGTAGGTAAGGAAATGAACTGGGCCAAGTTTGTAATTTAACAAATAATTTTGGGGAATAATTTATCTCCTTCAAAAGTAAAGTAATAAGTACAGTAGTCATCAAAATAACAAGGATGTGTGTTGAGCAGTGATGGTGAAAAGGAAGAAAAGAAAGGATTGAGAGAGATAGGAAGGATAAAAATAAAACATTTTATTATTGAGTGAATGCAGGGAATAAAATGAAGACTCTCCAGTTCAAGTGGAAAGAGATATTCAGTCTCCTTCCCTATATAATTACATCACTCAGTCAGAATGACTTGTGAGCTCAAATCCTTGTAACTTAAATAATGCAAAAGAGCCAGCCAGGACGAATAATCCACTGATGTACAGAATTAAATATATAACAGGCATCTCTCACATGAATTGAATTTTTAGTTTTATCTTTATTTAGAATAATTTAATCACATTTTAAGAAATAAAAGTTCACATAACCTAAAATATATGGAGCACATTCTACATATGCACAAACAGTTCACTATTTTGGTCAATTAGGTGAGATATTATATGAGATATAAAATTTTTCACTTTTGGTGTCTAGGTTGATATTAGTGTGCATTGGAAAGATAAAAATACTGAAAACATCAAGATTTCTCTAAAAAACAATACATTGAATTTCAAACTCAGAGTTTTATGAAAATGTATTTAGGAAAAGACTTCGAGGGCATAAAGTGTTGGTGAACTAATTGAGACTCTTTGAACTGGGAGACATGCATAGAAATCAATTTTATCATTATTAATGCTATTATTATTACCAATTGTGGCTTTAACTTTAATATTTAAGATTATTAGTTCTGCTAGCTTGTATTCTCAATGATTAAGACTGTTCTTTTTTTAAATATTATTAGTGTTGTGCTGGCGGTACATTGTAACATTTATAAAAGTTCTTACAATATCTCATAGTTGAATTTGTCCCCTCTATCATTCTTATTTATTTGCCTTCCTCCCATTCTAGGAATACTATAATATTCACTATGCTTTTTTTTTCTCATAAATCTCTTTAATTCTCATTAAATCTCTTTTATTTGTTATCAGAGTCTGCATAGCATATCTCACAATATTTGCTCTTTGGAAGATGATTTTTCTCCTTCTATGACATGCCGCATTGTTTTGGAGACAGAGACATGTCACTGGCTGTCATGGAAAGTGTTAAAGAAATGTAACTAGTATGAATGTCCCTCAACACACTCATGGCCCCCAGTAAGAGAAATAATACATCAATTCTCTAAATATTTTAAGTTACAAGAATGGTGAAAGAAATTGTAGAAAATACCCAAGACTTAAATGATGTCTAGGTTATGCACAAATCTCTTTGTTTTAGCACAAAATTTTAAGGACACACCATTAACTTGAGAACAGGCAACTGTGCTCTTTGTATACCATTGGCTATGCAGCATTGAGTCCGGATTGGAAGTGTTGACACTTCAGAAGACAGCCTCTGTGAGAATGCTGTTGGCATCTCTGTGAGGAAACTGGAAAAAGTTCCAGTTCCTGAAACTCAATTTCAGAGTCTCTCTCTTTCTCTCTCTCTCTCTCTTTCTCTCTTCAGGCATTCCTTCATCACCCTCCTTCCCTCCGACCCTCTTTTTTTCCCCTCCCTTTCTGTCTCTGAAATGATTAAAATGAGTTCTGGCAATACAGCCTCAGACTGGTCTCAAATTCCTGAGCTCAAGTGATGCCCACTTAATCCTCCAGAAGTGGCTACAGGCATGTGCCCCCTCTGTAAGGATAAATCTATTTTTAAGTGTTTGGTTACCCTATGAAACATCTGAGTTCTAAGCCTGGTCTTGCAAGAAAATGTCTCACATAATTTCTCCAAAATGGTGTGTTTTTAGAAAGACACTGCTAGTCTCCCCTTCCTGGAAGTGGTAAGTAGTAGAGCAACCAGACTGATGTGCCTTTCCTCTCCTCACTTTCTATTCTTTTTCATTTTTTCATTTTTTCATTTTTTTTGTACTACTGAGGTTTAAACTGAAGGCCTTCACCTTGAGCCACTCAACCAGGCTTATTTTTGTGAAGGGTTTTTCAAAATAGGGTCTTGCAAACTATTTGTCTGGGCTGGCTTCAAACCATGATCCTACTGATCTCTGCCTCCTGAGTAGTTAGGATTACAGGAGTGAGCCTCCGACGACCAATTTCACTTTTTATTCTTAACCAGTTTATCAGTAAACCTATTTGTCTCTTGAACAATAGCCCATCCCTGTAGCTGATATAAATTTATGCCATTGAAGAATTGCTAGGATAATCACTTCTGCTTATAAGCATAATCTTCCATTGTGGAACATACTAACAAACACTAATTATGTAATTTGGATATAGGGTAGGTTTTCAGAAATCTTCTGTCTGTCTTATTTTAATAGACTCTGTAGCATCCTGATGCATCCTTGCTCACTTTTTTTGTAGGATTATTATCAGCTTAGTTTCAGCATGCATTAGAGGCATTCTACAAATCAGTAGCTACTTCCACAGATGCAGTAAACATGCTTGTTTTGAAACCGTCTTCCTTCATTCCTAGATTGCTATTCATTCTACACCACATACACACACACTTTGTAGACTCACAGCAGTTTGCAGAAGGCCCTCACAGGTAGGGGATCTGGCTTGGGTGTGTTGGTGAGGAGTACCACACTCTTTGTCCTTCTCTAAATAAAATTGATTCAGATCTGAAATCCTATCACAATGAGCTAGCAGGGTATTACATTTTGAGTGTTACTCATTTTACCTATTAACTGAAGTTCATAAAAAAGTCAAAGATAGGATGTGATTTACAACAATCAGGAAAGAATATATCTTCTGATCCTTCCAAGAATTTCCCCAATATTAACATTATTTCTTCAGAGGGGAAGGTCAGAAAAGTGAATGTAAGATTATTCACCAAGTTCTATATTACTTGAAGTATATAATAGCAGTACTCAAAATTTGTTGCTTCATAAAAATATGGGTTATAATAAGTGGAAAGATAACATACCCTGCTGAAGAACAACCATAGATGTATTCTCCCTACGAAGAAGTGTGGTTCTTCTCTCTGACACCTAGCATATCTACTTCCTCTGTATCTTTATCATACTTTAGCTTGCTCCTTCTTCTTGACATTTCTATGATTTATATCCCTTTAGGAAATGAAAATGTTATACTCTGCATACTTTGAATATAAAACACAATTTCTACTTCTATCTCTGTGGTACAAAAGCCCAAGGTCATATGTGTGTGTGTGTGTGTGTGTGTGTGTGTGTGTGTGATATGAGTGTTCCACAAATACATGAAAAAGTGTTCACCACTACTAATCGTTAGAAAGATACAAGTTGAAAAGATAATGAGACATTACCTCACACCAGTAAAAAATTGCTGTCATCAAAACCTTGAAGATAGCAAGAACTGGTGAGGATGGAAGGTAAAGTCTTGTACGCTGTTGGTGGGAATGTAAAACAGTGCAACCACTATATAAATCAGTATGGAAGGTCCTCAAAAATGTTAAAAATTGATATACTATGATCCAGCTATCCTGGATCCAGCTATCTTGGACATCCATATTTCCAAGATATATGAAGTCAGTGTATTATATAATAACATCAGTATTATTATAGTGCTCTTCACAATAGTAAAAAAAACTTATGTATGGAGAGAATTATGGTACATATATAAAATGTATATGTATAAAAGAGTATAATCTTGTCATTTGTGACAAAATGTATGGAACTGAAGATTACCACGTTAAATAAAATAGGCCAGGCACAGTAAGACAAGCTCAACCTAATATCATTCATATATGGAGTAAGAAATTGGTGTTATAGAAGACAAGGATAAGATGTTGGGTACCAGAGGATTTTAAGAC
The DNA here is from genome assembly GCF_047511655.1 of Castor canadensis. Lineage (NCBI taxonomy): Eukaryota > Metazoa > Chordata > Mammalia > Rodentia > Castoridae > Castor > Castor canadensis. The sequence goes on from NC_133386.1 coordinate 103,499,973, forward strand.
GGGGGAGATATGAGAAAAAGTTGATCCTTGGGTCCTAAATTACAGAGTAACAGAAGCACAGATTCTGGTATGCTATTGAATGTTTGGGTAATTAAAGTTAACAATAACGTGCTGTGCATTTCAAAAATCTAAAATAACGGATTTAAAATTTTCACCACAAAAAATGACAATGTTTGAGGATAAATAATAAATATGTTAAATGATGAATATGTTTACTTGATTTAAGAATCATACAATATACTCATTCAAATGTTATATAGTATCCCATTAACATGTACATCTATTTTTTAAATAGATGGGCCCAGTTGGAAATCTTAAGGTCACATGGGGTACATGCTAGACAGGGCATTTGTGTCCTGGCCCCTCCTTTGCTTTCTTTGCTTTCAGATCACCAGAAAATAAGTAGTTTGCTCCACCACTTGCTCCCTTTCTTGATGTACTATGTCAGTAGAGGCCCAAAGACAACAAACCCAAGCTGCCAGAGATTGAAATTACTGAAAGAGTAAGACCACAATGGAGCTGAGTTGATTACGTCAAGTGCTGAGTAATGTCATGCTCTATTATGCTGGGCAGGCTGTGCCACCAGAATTTCTTATCTATTAAAATTCTGAGACCATCAATGTAGACATGGTACTGCATTGACCAAAAGAGCATCATGCTGCACATGACTGTGTATGTGCATGTACTTGTGTGTAGAGTAAATTAGTAGACATCTATATCTCAATTATTTATCGTATGCTTTATAACATCATAATAATGGAGATTGGTTATTTGGGTTACCCCATTGCAAGAAATAAAAAGAAATTGCCATCTATGGCAGGATTTCCTACTTTGTTACATTTTATTAGTATATATTAGTTGTGTGGGTTTTCATTGTGACACTTACATATGTGCTCAAAATGTATATTAATTAGATTCACCCCCTCCATCATTCTCCCTCACCCTCTACCCCTTCTTAGAACATTTACAACAAGTTTCATTATTCTATTTTTCATACACATTTACAAAGTACATCAACCATATTCCCTCTCCTTCACTCTTTCCATTTATCCTCCCTCCTCTTATGGGCTGAAAATACTCTATTATATTTATATGCCACCTTTTCTTCATCTATTTATTTACCAATTAACCTTTAGGTTGTAAATAATATTTCAGTGAACACATGGGTGCAGATTTCTCTTTGATATTCTCCTTTCAGTTCTGTTGGATAAAAAAATAGGGATTACTGATATATGTAGCAACATGGATAAATTTTGAAGATGTTATGCTAAATTAAGTAAGTGAATTACAGAAGGACACATATTGCATGATTAAATTCATATGAAGTATCTAAAATAGTCAAACTCATAGAAACATAGAAGAGAATGGTTGCCAGTGGTTAGGACAAGAGGAAAATGAGTAGCTGCTCTTCATAAGGTATATAGTTGTAATTACACAAAATGAATAAATTCTAGAGATCTGGACATATGCTATGTTGTATGCTGAAACATTTGTTAAAATAACAGGTCTCATGTTAAACATTCAACCAAAAGAAAGAAGATGGAAATAGCCTTTTCAGAGACAAAGTTATAAAACATTTTAATTGTAAATGATATAATAAAACATATGAGAAAAGGAACATATACTAGCAGTTCAACACCAACTATGAACAATGAAATTCACTGGAAAATTGACTCCTGAAACTTAAGCTAGTGAATTTGAGATTATAAATAAAGTGAATGGTAACTATTAAATTTAAAATATTTTTATCAGATTTGTTATAGAATCTAGTTACATGTTCAATTGCTAATTTACAAATCTCCATTAAAACTAAATTTAGGCAAAATTGTCAAATACTCACTTGAGAAGCTTTTTCAGCTACTAAAGACACTCACTGTTTTACTATTACCACTATTACTTAAGAGCCTCCATATAATAATATTCCTTCAGCTTATATAACATTTCTTGTCCTAGGTCATAATTGAAATTTTATAAGATATTTGTCAACCAAACTTCTTGAGTTTTTAATTTATAGTTATTTTAATACTGTATAATTTACCCAAATAAGTAGTAAAGTATAGCTAAAAATATCTAAGGAATTAAAATTAACTCTCACACTGGGAAAGACAAGCATTCAGCCATTTATATAGCTATTTTTCAGAAAAGAATCAAATTTTCCTTGTGTTCTTTCCATTTACTCCCCTAATTACTACTAGGAGATGGTTTTCTTATGAAGGTAATATAGTGATAAGTAAGAAATCAAATGTAGAAAAAAATTACCGTGACCCATTATTTGGTAAGTTATTTTTACATTCTAGTTTCACATACTAGTTTCGAAGTGTACCTGAATGTGTAATGACAGATCATTACTATTCTGGGTATTCAGAGGTACTTTTTTCACTAATTCAGTTTCTCACCAACTATAGTTGATGTATTTTCTACATGTGTGAACACACAGCCCTGAAACATGCTGAAGACATTTTAGGAAGTGGGGGAAGAGAGAATGGAGGGGATGAACCAAACCAGAGTGAATTATATGTATATATGCAAATGTCACCGTGAAACTTCCTATACAACTATTATCTACTTACATGAGGGTTTAACAAAAGAGCAAAGATTTAGGTCATAATAGCCCAAGGTGTTCCATTAATGATATAAGTCAAAAAAGCATTTAAAATCACTGAAGCAGGAAGACACGGCAAGAGCATTTTCTAGGCGTGATGGGAAGTGAAAAAACAAAAGCACAATATCCAAAACCTTGAGTCACACAGTACACTGTATTGATTTTTGATCCTCATGGTTGGCTGGCTTGCTAGGAGCAATAACTCACTGCCACTGCCAGTTTGGTGAGGGTGTCATACCACATGCTGGTGGCCAAGGAAAAGACCAAGATTCAAGGTTCAAAGAATGTTTCCTAACCAATCATCATGTTTGCATGCTGTGAAATCCAAAAACTATCAGGGGAAACATCATCTTCAGGAACCATCTGCACATAGTACCCACACATGCACACTTTCACACACGCATACACACATGCGCATCCATACACATGCACACATAAACATGCACTTGCACACAAATACACACACACAGCAGAAATCCTTTGGAAACCATTTCTTATTCTAATTTACTCAGACTGCCTGACTGATGCTAAATAAATAAATAAATTCTTTGAATGAAGATGTTGCTTTTGCTGAGCTTAACATAGATTTAGTTCCCTAAAATATTTTAATTTGCCTATGCTTTGATGCCTTGGCTATTAACTGTATATTTCTTATCAAAGCAATTGATCTCAACCTAGAATGAGAGATGAGATTAACATTGAGCCTAAAAATTAACTTATCACATTTTGATATTGCTTAACTAAAATTTATATATATGTATATATATATATATATATACATATGTATATAAATATGTATATATATATTCATATATATATGTTTTTTTGGTGGTCTGGAGTTTGAACTCAGGGCTTCACTCTTGCTAGGCAGGCATACCACTTGAGCCACTCCACCAGCCCCAAGAACTACCTTTCATAGCATCACTTCTCTTCAGTGTTTTTCAAACTAGTGCCTATGCATATATAAGTAGAGATTTAAACATTTTCACAATACCAATCTTAATTTTATATGTTGATGTTCATCAATCACCTAATGAAAGCAAATTGTGTCCTGCTTGATTGGATTGTTGCTATGTTTTATATATATATATATATATATATATATATATATATATATATGTATATGTATATGTATATATATGGCTTTGGAGCTAAATTATATCCACCTGACATCATACAAAATAGAATGAGTAAATGCCTTATAGTAAAAAGATCTTTGCTTTTCCTTTCTTTTGGAATGTTTTCTTATTTTGTTGCTCATGCTAGTCTCAAACTGATAAGCTCAGGTGATTCTCTGCTTCAGGTTCCCAAGTAAGTGGGACTACAGACACTTGCCACCATGCAACAGCCACTTTTATCCACAATGGTGAGAGAGAATCATGTCATCCTAAGGCAAGTGAGTATAAGTAGGATGGCTGAGTACAGGTAAATTAGCTCAGCACAGAATTATTATGGCCAGTATCACCAGACACCTTAAGTAATGGTGTCAATTCAGCCATGTCATCAACCACAGAAATTGTCAGTAATTCAAACTTTATTATTTTGTAGTTCTATGAGTACCATATTGCAAGCTCTTTGGTTATAATTTTATAAAAACTTATAAACATATGGTGTTACTGCCACAATTTATGTTTACACTGCTCTTCCTTTATCTGTATCTTTGCATTTAAACAAAATTGCAGTTCTGGGTTATCAAATGCATAACCTTGCATATGCTAGGCAAACACTTTGCCACGGAGCTACATCCACAACCCTTGGTTTATTGAGACAGGGTCTCACTAGCCCAAACTGTCCTTCAACTCACAATCCTCCTGCCTAGGCTTCCTCAATGCTGGGATTACAGGCACGAGTCACCACGTCCAGCTTGCATTTTTGCTTTCTATGTTTGCAGTTACCCATGGTCCACAGTAATATGAAAATATTAAACAGAAAATTCTAGACATAAACAATCCATAAGTTTTAAATTGCACACTGTTCTGAATACCATGATGAAATTGTATACCATTCAGCTTTGCTCTGCCTGAGACATGAATCATCCGTTGTCGAGTGCATCCATGCTGTATATGCTACCTGCCTTTTAGTCACTTAGTATCCATTGCGGTTATCAGAATCACTGTCAAAGTATCACAATGCTTGTATTCAAGTCATCCTTAGTTTACTTCATAATGAACCTAACATGCAAGAGTGATTCTGGCAACTCAGATATGCCAGATAGAAACCATGAAGTACTTCCTTTAAGTGAAAAAGTGAAAGTACTGAACTTAATGAGGAAGGAAAAAATTATGTTGACATTTCTAAGATCTTCTGTTGCATTCTAAAAATGAGAAAAAGAAATTCCTGCTAGATTTGCTGTCATATGTCACACTGCAAAAGTTTCAGCTATTGCATGGAAGTGGGTAGCTAAAATGGAAATGACATATAATCACAGGATTAAATGCTATTTATGATTTCAGGCATCTGTGGAGGTCTTGGGACATACCCCAGAAAAGGACACTAACTGTATTCCTAGTTAAATGGTATACTAACAATAATTCAATGAAACATGATGAGATATGAGAATGATGTTTTCATTAAAATACATTTAGCTTGAAGTTTACATTTTTCTGCAGGTTTAAGATTATTTGTAACACAAAATAAGGTAAAATGGCTGCAGTTGCTAACAATAATGAATTCATCACTAATTCAAAGTTGCAAATTGTTTGTTTCTAAGTTTTCTACTTTATACATTTCAAAGCAAGTAATTACTTAAAATGTAGGTACAGTTTTAAATGATGGATGAAAAAAATGTTGCTTTTTGTTTATTAGGGTCCTGTTCTATGATAATGTTGCATGTCAAAAATTTTGAGTTTAATTTTTCCAATTAGTGAAAATTTTAAGACATATATTGCTTGATTTCCTTTCTTTACGAATAAGGTAGTGAAGGATATAAGGCCATTTTGATTTTTCAGAAAATCAGAACTAAAAAGAATACAGAATATTTCAAGGTAGAGGAAATAGAATGTTTGCTCAAAGTTCATGTGTGTGTGTGTGTGAGTGTGTATTACTACAAAGAATGAATAAATATTCTGCAGTGGAATAATCAGATCTGTATCAAGAAAACAATGATTTCAAATTATTAGAAAAAATATTTTATAATTTTATGCCCACCAAGCTGTCAATCATATGAGAAAATGAAATAAAGGACCCAAAACAAATGAATTAATATTTTTATGTATGTTATATAACATGATGCTCTGAAATATAGACTCATTGTAAATAAAGTTCACATTGGCTCAATCAGGTTAATCAGCGCATGCATTACCTCACATTCTTACTGCATTTTGATAGTGAGAACACAAATCCATGCTCTTAGCAATTTTCACATATATATATGAAAATATGTATGTGAGTATATTTATATATATATTGTTATAACTATAGTCAAAACCTCCAAAATGTATTCCTTCAAACTGAAATTATGAAATCCTTTGGCCAATATCTCCCAGCCTGTGATAACCACATTGTACTTTGTGCTTTTAGAAAAACAGTATTTTTAGAAAACGTTAACTAGTTTTTCTCCTCTTAAAATTGCTATACTATATTCATTGGTTCCCAAGATTTGACTAAATGGATATACTTTCAGTGCAGATATTTCAAATAAAATAAATTCATTTAAGTAATTTTATGGAGACTCCCAGTGATATCTAATTGTAACATTTTTTTCACAAGGTGTTACATTGTCTGATAATGGATTTGAAACATAAAAGAAGAAAGAAAGAAAAGTGAGAATCTTGGAGGTAGAGGTCTGGATTCTAAGTCCCATGTTTGATAATCATATGACTTTGGAAAAACCATTTAATCTTCTGCACTTTCAGCTATTTCATACATGAAGAATAAAAACATTTCTTCTATCTGTTTTAAAGTTTTGTTAAATGTGTCAAATTGGATAATGTATTTGACAGTTAAAAAAAGGCATGTGACTTGATGAACAAATGAATGGTTCCACTAAGAAATTCATATTATTTCTAAACACTTCAAGCTGGTAGAGCAAAAAATTATTTTTAAAAATTTATGAAAGCAATTAACAGCCAGTGTACCTAGTCAGCAATGTAGATGTCATACACCATATATTCTTTTAGCCATCACCTATTTAACTTTGTAACAATTCCATGACTTTTTGGTTCCATTGAACTCTGCAATTCTCAATTTCTCAAATGAAACACAGAGTCAAACATCAAAGATCTTATTCCAATCAACACTCACACTATTTCAACATGTAATATGTCCTTGACAGTGTGGCTATTCAAGTAATTTTTACACATCATGAAACTGGATGCTTACTAGCAAAATGAAGCAATACAAATTGTTTTAATTCAAAGTATTACATGTTGTGAATTTCTGAAGGCTGTACAAAGCAAATTTTAGGACAGAGTGAAATCAAGCATAAAATTATTAAATACATGACAATTTAATTATTTTCCATTTTAAATAGTCTCAGGCAAGTCAGTGCGTGTGGTCAACAAACTTGCAAGTCTATTTAAAAAAAAAGAAAAGAAAGGAAACCTGGGTTTGAGTCCCTCAAACAAATGATTTATGTGATTTCATGAAGCTATTTCTATCCTTGCTGATTAGCTGGTGTGAATGCTAAGCATCTTCAGTAGGCTTGCTTAGAAGCACTCAAAGTAGGGAAATCCCCTCCTCAGCAGTGTATTGCATGGAAACCTCAGTTTATTGCAGCCTGTTCTGTGTAGTGGGAACAAGAATAGCACAGTAATAGGAAAGGAGAGAGGAATAATAAAGTGCTTGAAAAGGTTTAACCTGTAATCTATATTAATTCGTTGATATTTTATAATTTACATTGCTCATTGGGAAATTATAAGATATTCAGGGATTTAGGGTAAAATTTTGCTTAGGTCTTGTTGAAAAATTAAAAGACAAGCAAGTTAAAAGTTTAAAATTCTGCCCTCCCTCTCTCTCTCTCAATAGAATCTGTCAACTGAAGAGTGGGAAAAAATAAAAACATCTTTAGAAAGGTCTAAAAGTTCTTATCCAAGTGCTACATTTTTATTGTGGCCAAACGGCTATTTACTGGTAATAAAGTTCCTCATACTTTTTATACATATTTTCTGACAAGCACAACTAACTAAAGTTTGACTTTTGATATTGTGAACGTAAGAAACTAGTGTTTATTTTTGAAAAATAGAATAGATTTTGAATCGTCAAGGTAATGTGTGAAACTATTTTTTGAATCATAAAGTGTGTTACTTAATAACTTTGCAAGAATATCTTTGAATATTGATGATCATGCTAGACTTTCCTGCAAATTTTCTTTTCCTTAAGAGTCCATTCAATATTTCTTTAGACATAGTGGCTCACTTAATTACTATTTTATATTATATGAGTTAATGTAGTATATATAGTAGTTTCATGTACTACATACTATGTTATACAGTACACAATGACGTTTTATAATACAGTTAAATTTGCCTTGTAGAATTCCATAATTAACTTTGTATATTGCCAACAAAATTAGCTCATCTAAACTGTGTCCAGCTAGTTCTAAATATACATTTTTTCACGATAAAAAAAATTCCATAATCATGTCAAACACTTTTAAAGTAACACAAGCTTATTTTTAAAATAAAAACCATCAAATATTAACTAACTTGCCCAAATACGAACAAATCACAACAGGACAGACATTCCACTAAATTCCTTAATCATATTTCTTGGTGGCAGCTATGTTGATGTTTGTGTTTATGTTCATGGGAATACAGTATTATGTAGACTGAACCAGAATGTTCTTCAGATTTAATTTCTAATTCATTAATTCTTTCTTCAGTCATAACAATCATGGTGTTTAAAAATCCCATCCATATTTCTCTTTTCTTCAACTCTTATATTTTTTATATGCCAGAAATCTACTTTTAAATGTGATTTTTATTGTGGTATCTATACACAATGGAATTCTATGCAACCATGAAGAAGAACGAAATGTTACCATTCGCTGGTAAATGGATGGAATTGGAGAACATCATTCTGAGTGAGGTTATCCTGGCCCAAAAGACCAAAAATCGTATGTTCTCCCTCATATGTGGACATTAGATCAAGGGTAAACACAACAAGGGGATTGGACTTTGAGCACATGATAAAAGTGAGAGCACAGAAGGGAGGGGTGAGGATAGGTAAGACACCTAAAAAATTAGCTAGCATTTGTTGCCCTCAATGCAGAGAAACTAAAGCAGATACCTTAAAAGCAACTGAGGCCAACAGGAAAAGGGGAACAGGTACTAGAGAAAAGATTAGTTCAAGAAGAATTAACCTAGAAGGTAACACCCACGCACAGGAAATCAATGTGAGTCAATGCCCTGTATAGCTATCCTTATCTCAACCAGCAAAAACCCTTGTTCCTTCTTGTTATTGCTTATATTCTGTCTACAACAAAATTAGAAATAAGGGCAAAATATTTTCTGCTGGGTATTGGGGGGGGAAGAAGAAGAGGGCGGACTGGGTGGTAAGGGAGGGGGTGGGGGCAAGGATGAGAAATGAAACAAGCCTTGTATGCACATATGAATAATAAAAGAAAAAGGAAAAAAAAAATAAATGTGATTTTATTTCTGTATCTCTTTGCTAATATATATCATTCTATCTGTATTTAAGGCTGAATAACATATTTATTTTTAATACTGATTTAAAAGTCTGTTTCATTTGCCATCAGTCATTTTTCCATTGTAGTGGTAGCATCTCCCAGGTTTCTACTTATTTGTTTCCTACACCTAGGGGTTTCATTCCCTGGTCTCTATGTTCAGAAAGCACCAAATCCCAAGCAAGCTCTGGACTGTGTTCATTCTGGAGTATAAGGACAGACAATAATGTGGCTATTGTCTATCTTATTATAGATTATATACTGTAAAACTCTAGTGGAAGTTATTTACATGAATGACACTTGTGACACTTGGAGAAAAATAATCTCCAAGTTTTGATATGTAGGGGATGGTGAACAATACTAAATCATAATCAGATCTGGTCATTTCCTTTTAATTAACTTACCAACCAGAGCATCTCAAAGTTTTCCATTTATATGTCTTATTTTTGAGCAGTTTTAAGTTTGCAAAAAAAATTGAGTGGAAAGTTTAAAGAGTTTCCACATGTCCTTCCACCCCAGGTTTGTCTTCTATTAACATTAGTGTGATACATTTAGTACCATTGATAATCCAATTCTGGTACATTAACTTAAATCCATAATCTAGTCACTGTGTTACATATTCTCTGTGTTAAATATTCTATGAGTTTTGAAAAATATATAATGACATATATCCACCATTACCACACTACACGGACTAGTTCAACTGTCATAAAAATCCTAAGCTTCCCCTATTCTTCTCTCCTCTCAACCTCAAACTTAACAGGTACTGATCTCTTTATACTTTCCACAGTTTGACCTTATAGTTTGAATGTCATTTAGTTGAAATTAGGTAACTTTTTTCCATTGGTTTTTTTGACTTAGCACTTAGGATTTCTCCATGTTTTTGTGCTAACAGCTCATTTCTTTCCATCTTGAAAACTATTCCACTGTATTGATATATCAAACTTCATTTTTCTATTCACCTACCAAAGAGGTTCTTAGTTGCTTCTAACTTTGAGTAGTTATGAAGAAACCTGTTGTAAATACTTTTGTACGTATTTGCATGGACATAAATTTGAAGTATTTTTGAGTAAATTTAAAGGAGTGAAATTGCTGCATCACATTGTAAGAATGTATTTAGTTTTCAAAATCTGACAAACTGCTTCCCAAAGTGACCACTACCATTTTGCATCCCCACTGTCATGCATAAGTGTCACTGTTGCACCACATCTTTGCCTGCCTGCAAGTGTTTTCAGTGTTTTGTGTTTGTTTTCACTGTTTTGTGTTTTATCCATTATAATAGGTGCATAATGATACTTCAATGTTCAAATTTATACTTCCCTAATAACAAATGATAAAAGTCTTTACATAATGTGTTTTTGTGATTCATCTTCTCCAGCAATTTGTCAGGATAGTTTTACCATCTTTTGATTTGATTCTTTATATTTGTTTTTAATTGTTAACAGTTGTTTGTTTGTTCTGAATACTTCTACCCTATCAGATAATGTGTTTTAGAAATGTTTTTCCCAGTGACTAGCTTATATTTCACGCTGTTGACCAAGCAATGCTTTTTGGTAAGGAAATTATGTTTAAATTATTATATAGAAATAACCAAGTAAAGGAAGATCTTCTTAGTGCAATCCATTAGACCTGGGTATATCTGAAATGTAAATGAGAAGAAAATGTATGATCTCAGTGGATATTTGAAACTACTTTAATTTCGTCCCATTTCAATACTTGGAGTCTAAGCTTTTATAAATTCCTTTCAACATGAAGCAAGCAATTCAGATGTTTCTCTTTTTTATTTTTCAGTCTTTAAAAGCATATATTTTCAAATTCAAAATAAGAAATATCTAAACCATTACAAACCATGGTAAGAAAAACTTTTCACTTTGAAGGCATGACCACTGTCATGTCTGAGACACATATATAAAAACATCCTGGATTCTCACAAGCACTGAAATCTTGAGTCAGTCACTGATGGAGATTACTTCTAACAATCCCCTTCTAAAAGCAAAAGACTAAGTCAACAAATTAATTTAAAAGAGAAGTACATCATCTATTATTTGATTAGATTGAAATCTCAATGAAGTTTAAATTTTATCCTTTAGATACTAATAGGCATTTTAGTTATTTATCCATCCTATAATATTGTATACTGGCATTGAATAAATGTATAACTCAACTTCTAATTAAGGCTTTCAATGTCTTGAGACTATTTTCACCTCATGGCAATTTCCTCAGGTTAAGATAGTTTGTTAATACTGTTGCGAGAATTTAAGACTGACTGAAAAAGGATGAAACAACTTAGAACATGAAGACTGTTTATTTCCCCAGAATACTTTGCATATGGATGAAAGGAGGAAATTCTTAATTATAAAAAGAAAGGGAAATTGCAAATATTTTATCTCTTATAGTTTATGGTGTTATGTACTAGCAATCTTTATGGCAAAGCTTTTATTTAGAAGAAACAACATTGCTGTGATACGAAGCTAATCAATACAGAAGTAACAAATCAAGCAACAACAAAAAATAGAAGATACTTAAGGAATGTCCAGAGACCATTCATTATTTCTTGGTCAAGTATTGAAGCCACTATAAACACTGTAAAGTAAGAAGCACATAGCATTATGTACCTTGTTACTTCATTCTGTGAGGTGCCATTTATTTCTTTTGGTTATTTAACTTTACTGGATTCAACATTCCAGCAGCATGTTCACCATCAAATTAAGGACACTGGTTGTTGTCAAGTGTTTTGAGAGTCTAAGGCATAAAGAATAACAACTAAAGTTGTATCATTATCTGGAAGCCAGAGTTCCACTTAATATGGAAGTCTGTCTTCCTCATTTTATATCACAATCTGCTATATAATTAGATAGTATCTGAAATCTAGCAGGGGCCTTATTACAGGGAAGTTCCTGACTGACTTCTTACTCTAGCTAAAGAAGCATAAAAGAAAAATTTTGCCATGTCTATCACTTCAACTTGTGATACCAACTTGACAGTTTGACAAATGATACTTGCTAAGCAAACAAACAAAAAAAGAAATTATTATTCAAAATATGCTTTTATTTTTATTTAAAAATATTAAAGAAAAATGATGAGATGTGTGGTGATAGATTAGAACATACGTCTACTTTTAGTACAACACATATAAACAGTCTTCTATTTCTGATATTATATAATTACATAGAAATAGCAATAATCAGAAAATTATGAATAAAATGTCTCCATTTAAAAGTAAACACCCTTCAAGAGAGCTAGAGATTATATTTAAATAGAATTTGAAGGGTTATATTTTTCCTACAAAGGTTTAAGAAGTGACTTCTTGTGTAAAACTATCATTCTGAAAAAACCTTTGTGTAGCATTGCAGATTGGCATAAACTCTCTGGTTCTGCCAGTACATCTTTTATGATGTAAATAGGATACCCTGTAGCTATTTACAAAGTAATTTAAAACTCATCCTATAAAACTTTGTGAGCAAGGGAAATAGGAAAAACATGTCTGGTCAGAAAAAAAAGTTTGCTAGATCTGTTCAAGAAATGAATTTTTAAAAGCTTTGCTTAAAAAACAGAGTGTGTCAGCTGGCAATGTCTGTCCACATATGAGGTCTCAAACACTTTTTTCTGAGCCCAGGCAGCTGGGTGATTTGTATTATATTTGGTTTTTAGTTTTTGTGCAGCCCATTTTTATTTAGTTCTTTCTGTATTTTTATGATCCAGCAGCAGACTTTTTTTTTTTTTTGCTGGTAATTTTGAAAGTTGACAAAACTAAAGGGTTTTTATATAGTTTTAAAATATAGTCATTACTGAGAGATAAGTCTCAGAAGAAATGAAACAGAAAACAAGAAATTATATCTCTTAATTTTTTTTCAAACTTAGATATACTGCCTTTATGTTTACTACCTTTTTCTACATATCTGTGATATTTTGGACTTTTGACAAGAAAACATAATAAAAAGGCACAAAAAAAGTAATATGTAGAATGCATACATGGAGGAAAGGAGAGGATTAACATAAAATACAAAATACTTGGAATTTTGTCTTACAGTTTTCTTCACAAGTTATCCTTTCATCTTCCCAATACACATTTCATATTTCTTTAAAAGAACACACTGAAGCTCAGAGATGTTAATAACTTACTTTGATTTGTTCATGTCATAAGGGAAAAGTACATGGCCTAAACCAAATCCTTCTTAAATCCTGTTACTACAGGACAGTTTTATGGAGATAAAACCCTGTCAAAATGCACTGTGTGAGATGCCTTGATGGAAGGAAAATAAGAAGTAGCATACGTGATCTTGTAGTGAGAAGTACAGGAAGAAGCAGCTTAGCAAATTTGAGCCACTACACCAAAAACTGGGTAGGTAACACAAAATAGAAATTTATTTCTCACAGTTCTAGAGCCTGAAGGTTATAGTATTGGTGTCAGATGAAAGCTTGCTTCTTGATTTATGTATTCTGTCTTCTCAAGGTGTCCTTATGTAGTAGAGGGGACAAAAGAGACTCTTGTTTTTAAGGACACTAATTCTATCCATAATGTATCTGATCCTATGACCAAAGGACATCGCAAAGGTTCCATCTCCTATTACCATCACAATTAGAGCCAGAACTTCAACATTGGATTTGGGGGGAACATTTAATAGTCCACATCAAGAGAACTGTTGTAGTAGAAGTGTAAAATTTGCAGGTGTCTCACACTGATGCCTTGGGAGTGGTAATCAGAGCACTTTTGTTTGTTAACTTGTACTTTGTAGCATTTTAGAAATAGTTTTATTTTGAATGTACTTAGGCAGTTACATATTTCTAGCACTTACCACTCCCTGCTAACTTCCAGCTCAAAGTAGGAGAGAATAGATGAAAATTTATGCCAAGACTTACTTGATGGAGTAAAATATATATTTTAATAATGAAAACAGGTTAGGCTGGCATATGAAGATAAATCATATATTATTCTCAATATACAAAAGGATATTGTTATAAAATTAACTGTAGGCCAAAGGAATAATAGAAAAGTGCTAGCAAGAAGAACACAGTAGCACATATGAAAGAATTAAATGAAACAGGATTTTTCATGTTGTACTAAAAATTTGAAAACCAATACAGCAATATTTATTGAAACAATAAATAATTTTTAAATGCACTCATTGAGTTACTTTTCTCAGAGTATAAAAGTTGAATTAGAGAAAAGAAATAAGGATAGAGTGTTTATAAAATGTAATGAGATAATTTGTCCTTACATTTAAAGCATTGAGTACAAGACACACAAAATGACCCTTCTTTTAAGACATTAATGAAATAAGAGCAAAATAACTATGAATGGAATCAAAAAATTATCTTAATGTGGTCATACAGACTGGCCACAATACAATAAAAATTGAAATTATATAAACTAAATAAGCAATAAACTAAATTGACTTTGATTGAAATTAGAAATTATAAGTTATTTAGACAAATAAATTGCAATGAAATTCACATATTAAAACTGATAAAGACAGCAGTGAAAGGAAAATGTATACCCTTAATTACAAGTAGTAGAACTTACCAATTGAAAATGAATAAATAAAAGTAAACTAAATAATAAAAAGACCAACAAAATAATCCCAGAATCTGCAAAGGGAGCCCTAAGCATGGAGGAAATGAAAAATAAATATGGTATAATACAGCAGCATAAATAAATAAAAGTCTCAACAGAAGTACAGTTGACCCAACAAAAGATAATATAGCTGTTTGAAAAGTCTCATGGAATGGGCAAATATTTGGCAATACAGAGAGAGGAGAATTACATATAAATACTAGGGATGATAAACTAAATGAAACTATAAACATAGAAAAATGTTTTAAATAAATAATCCATGTGAATATGAATAAAAAATTTGAGGAAGTTTTAACATACAGTACAGGAAAAGAGGTGAGCTGTGAGGAGCTATGAAAGAAATTGAGAACATGGAAAGAGAGATATCCTGGAGTCAGAGGAATTAAAAGTTATATAAGGGGTTCCTCAGTGTTAAGTTCAGAGAAAATTCAAATTGGCAAGAACTGAATTAAAACAACAAATAAATTTAGTCCGCTTTTCTGTATCTTGGAAGACAACCACAAAGAAAGTGGTCTTAGCATTATTATTGATATTACTGGTATCTAGTGCTACCAACTGCAATATTTTTAAATTTTTAAATGCTATATACAAAAAAGAACTTCTTGTTATAAGTGTAAAAGCTCATTTGAGTATTACTATTTATAACTATTACTAATAATCATAATTTACTTAAGGATATTATGCATTTGGCTCTCATCATGGTGGTACACACCTTCAAATCTTCCCATGCTCACCACCATAAAGCCTCATTCAGATTTGAAGGTGGAGTTCAAAAGAGATGTACAGAAACAATGGAACTCCAAAGCAGTGGACACTGTTATGGGTCAATACACTTACAATTTTTATTTAACTGTGCTGGTGAATCAATCTATTTTTCTATGAGATGAATTTTACAAAACTTCTCCCCCTGTAGAAAATACAGTGTTATTTAAAAAAAAAATAAGGAGTGATAAACCAAATACCGTGAGAATAGCTGTGAATTTTCACCTTGCAACTGCCTGAGAGACAAATGTACCTATGTAGATTTCAATGCATATTTCTTTAATTAGTGTGTGAAGCCGATTTTATATAACCTTGAAGACGTAACAATTTTTTTAAATTTCCTTATGAACTAATATAGAACATTCCTATTTGTATCTATATCACCTTTACACATAAATTATGTTTATATAATTGTTTTATGTTAAGAGGTAACCAAAAGATAGTAAGAATAGGATCTGAATCACAACACTCTCTGAAAATCCAATTGTGTGCTCTTGTAACCATATGCCTGAGAGTCTACTAGACAGTATAGCAAACATCGAATTTCAGGCAGTTTCTGTGCTGTCATAGTCATTGTCAAATTCTTGGGCAGGAATATGAGGACAAACTTACAGAAAAATTATTTCCTTCCCAACTGTATACTTAGAGTCTTATGGTTTCAAAATTATTTACTTGCAATAAAAGTTGCTCAGTTCTTCTTTAATACTCTTAGTTCCTTAAACTGTGTTCTATTTTTCTGTTTTTAATCTCCTTGACTTGACACATTTTATTCCCGTATTCTGCTGAATATCTTCTATTCATCCTTGCTCAGCTTCCTCTCACTTGTATGAAGGTTTTCTTAATTCTATATGGTAGGGCTGGATATATTTTCTAAATTATCCAAACATACAGGCACCTGGTTTTTGTACACCCTATCAGTTAAGAATAGCCACTACATGATTAAAAGTTTACAGCCAAATTAAAAATCAAGGTCATAATGGGAAAAATACATGAAATTCAGATTTCAATATCTATAAGGTTTTATTAGACACAGCCATGCCTAGTCATTTCCAGTATTTCTAACACTGCCTTTGCTCTATGAAGTCAGAGTGCAGCAACAGCAACACAGACCATTCAGTCTTTGCAGCTTGACCCATTTCAGAAAGTCCTTAACACCTTTCAATAATATCAACCAACAATGATGTAAATATAATATCTTCAAACCCTCAGCTATCATTTTTATTCAGTAGTCCCAAGGGTATGGAGGAGTGCCATTATTTCTTACCCTAGTCAATACTAAAGGAGCTCAGATTCATGGCTGTTGAATGCACTATTGGATGCTCCAAAATCTTGATGTTTCTCTGAATGAATATTGTTGTGGTCATGGTATATACTCACAGTAAAAAGGGGAACATTGTACATGTGTTAAAGTCCTGTTTATCTCAGGAAGATCCTGACAAATGTCTTGGCCTCAATGAGCTCTGATGACTCTCCTGCTATCAAAAGGTAAAAATCTTTTGGCACATATTTGTAAAAGACTGCTTATCTTGACATTTCTACAAGTTATATGATCAACTTCTAGAGTCATTGCTGTGGCTCCAAAGATTTTTCTATCCTGTGAGATTTTTTTCAAACTGTAAAAAAGGATATGAGTTGTATTTCATTTTCAGAACTGGGGTTAGCTTAGTGGTAGATCCCATGCATATGACCACAAGCAAAAACGTGTGTGTGTGTGTGTGTGTGTGTGTGTGTGTGTGTGTGTATGTGTGCGTGCGCGCGCGCGCGCGTGCGTGCGTGTGTGTGTGTGTGTGTGTGTAAATACTCAATCAAGCATTTCTGTCAGCATGACTCACATATTAACAGCAATTAGAGGTCCAGTACCTTTTCAGCCATCTTCCTTAAGGGATCCAGTAAGGGTAATATGGCTGAGTTTAGGGAAAGAAACATTAGAAGTGTCTATATTGTGAACACAGCATTTCTATTTGTTAGGGTGAACCTATCTTCAGACCCTCAGGTATGCCCAGTGTTTGTTTGTCCATACATGTTTTCATTTCCCATAGCGATAATTGCTCCAGGACAGCTTTTGATCTATTTATTTCGCAAATTTGGTTACAATTTCAAGCTGCTGTTCTAGAGATGAGGTTGTAGGTAACAATCTGTTATGTAAGTGAATGATTTAAACTAATCAAATAAATTCTGGATTCCACTTAAAGATATCTTGATTCTGTGATCCTACTTTCCTTTATTCTAAATGTATTATGAAACTTGGAGCAGTTATGGCTATACTTTAAAATGGATGATGACAATTTGACCTTTCTGAACACTTAATATGAGTAAAATGATATCCTGTGTATTGTGGAAGGGGTGGGAACAGCAGATAAAAAACTAATAGCGTATTCTCCTTGATATTTATAACCTTACTGAAAATAAATGTGAGTAGTGTAATCTATTAAACTACTTGACATATTTGCATTTAAGTTTCCCTGTCTTTGAAGCTTCCTAAAAATAATAGTTGTCATTAAACTTCATACAATGATTTGGGATTACAAAGCCATTGGCAATATTTTACTAATTTACTTTGATTTTGGTAAAAACTAATTTTTTGACCTTGGACGAAATCTTTTTCAATATATCTTAAAGATAACTAACTTCATATGGTCCTGTAGAGAAGGTAATTTGGGGACTGTAATCAGAACCTACTTAATCCTCCTTCTACTATACTAATGCCATTCAAAACTGTTGGCCATAGAAAACAATATTTCTTGGGTTTACAGTAAACCAGAGTGAAGATGGGAATGTCACAAGAGTAGGGGAATTGACGTGCTGGAATATTTAAGGGCAGAATTTGAAAATAGATACATTTTTGCTGTACTGTTGTACCTTCGATTGCTTTTAGGAAAGAAACATAAATATGCTACTCAACTTGAGGAAATAGCACCTTTAGGAGATACAGGTCCACATGAAAATGTCCTCTTGAGAGGTAAAAGATAAACACAGGGTCAAAGATGACCTGGAGATTAGTTACTTTGGTGGTTGATTGGTTATCATTAGTCCATGATACTTTTAGTTCCAACATTTCAATCTTCAGGTTCTAGCAATTTTCAGAATGAATCTTCAGATTCATTCATTGAAAAAGACTGAATGTGAAGTTCTCCATGGAAGAGCATTTGCCTTTCATGCACAAAACCCTATGTTTAATCCCCCACACTACACAAAAGTACTGAATGTGGAGTTCAGTTACCTCCAGCATGTACAAGCTATGTGACTGGTCACCTGGTCTCTGGTCCTTTTTGTACTGTATTTGTAAAATGAGAATAACCTTCCATATAGCATGAATAGTTACTCTGAGTAAATATGACAATCAAAAGATGAATAACAGAAAAAATGGAGCCCACTCAAGTGTAAAGTTTCTCTCATTTTTTAAATGATTTTTTATTACCACCCCACCAGTAAGGACACTAAAAAGAAGGTTTTTTTTAAAGAAAAATATTTTCTTAGGTTGAGATGTATTTTAGTGTCACTGGCCACTGTAACATATTTTCAGTCACCAAAATTTCATATCCTTAGTGGTGATATAGCCCCTACTAAGAACGCATGCTTTCAAATAACACCAATTGTTCATTATCCCATAAATTCCAATTTCTCTTTCAGCTGCAAAACATTTACCAACTTAAAAACAAGTTATTCAACTCTGAAATAGTATAAGACATACCATGTTTAGTAACTCTTCCATTAACATATGTAGTTTTCACATAATGTTTCAGCAGAAATTAATGTAAGTTCTTATTTTTCTCTTGCAGAAGTAGGTCTTATCATTCCAGTACATCAAAGTGACAACCTGACAGCAGGTTGGGGTGCAACAAATAAGCTACTATGTAACTTTAGAAAGTTCCTAATTCAGCTCCTACACAATTGACAATACTTTTTTCCTGTCCCCATCATCAATGTAAAATATGTAAGCTCTGCCTTGCTGTTGCCCTGAAAAATGCTCTAGTGATCTTCTGCTGCCTTCCCTGCTATTTTAATGAGATTTCAAGGTCCTGAATAACAGCAGGTGAGATGTGATCATGAACAGCACGCCCTTGGGTGGTAAGGGATGATACAGCAGTAAAGGCCCCATTCTATGAGGTGGCTCATTGCAAGTGGATTTTCTTTAAAGTTCAAATCACCTCACAGAAAAAGTTGAACCTTTCTCAGCCAAGGTCTGATATTATGATTGCAAATTCATTTAAATATATCCTTATCAATTTATCAGAGAGCTACCCTGAAGTTATAATAAAACTTTCTAATAAGACCAAGGATATATTTAAGGGAAATAGTTCACATTGGTGATCCCTACAGAAAGAATTTCTTGACAACAATTTTATACAAAGACCAGAAAGGTAATTAACCTTTCTGCAAGACCAAAGTATACCATCAGGCCCCTCTCCAACCATTCTAAGTCACTCATGAAATAGAACTGAATATCCTTATCTCTGTTTATTTTATGTGAGTATTCCTTTTCCTAAATATATACATGAAAATATTATTAAAACTATTATCATTTTTATGTTTTCTACTTCAAAACTATGCATGTTCTGAAATTTTCCTATTTACTTTAAATATTTTGCACAATTTTTATTTTAATTGATATCAACACACTTTTAAATGATATTCCTACTGTGATTATTCTATATATTTATATTGAAAATTTATGTACCAACCATAAATGTTTAATACATTACTATTCTGTTTTTTTCATTCTTCTATGCTAATTTAAATTTCGCTTCATGTTAGTAATAGGAATGTCAGATAGTACTTAGACCGAAATTTACCTGTCAGAGAATATTTCACATTTATTTAAGTTTGAAATATTTGTAGCTCAGGAGAATGTAAGAGGTGCTTAAACTGCTTTTGCAGAAAAGCACTGACTCCTTACTTGGGTCCATGAATTAACTAAAAATAGGAGAAAAGGTTGGCATCTCTATTTTCATTTTCTACCTATTGTCTGCTCTGAGCCATTCTCTCCTTCAGCTACATTGGAATCAAGGAAAGCCAGGAATGATCAATAACTTCTTTATTGCAAGAGACTGAGACTTACTGTAAGGAAAAACAGAGCCTTGAAGGATAGACCACCTCTCCAAATGAGGACAATTCCCTTCCCTCCTCCCTGATGAGGCTGCACCCTGGAACAGGAGTAATCATCTCATGGGAACCAGATTCCTCCCCTCAAGTGGTAATAGTGGTACCATCTCTAGAACCCTTCTAGGATCCCTCAGAATGAGGTAATGATCAACCAGGGAGCACTTGTGGCCAGGACTATTTAACTATGCATAATTTGTCCCCTGCCTCCAGTTCTTTATTTATTTAAACCTATATATAGCTTATGTCTATACCCAGAAAATAATGGTGGGTTGAGTGCTTACTCTGCCTCTTCCCATGGCATGACCTGAGCAGTGTAATAAATCTCCTTTCTCTTCCCTTCACCATGCCTCTTTATTTGGCATGAAGGGGCAAGTGGCTGGACATGGCAGGTGGAATACCAGGATTTGAGTACTGGGGTCCAAAACTACAGTTTTACCTTCATCGAATGTCTGAGTATGATAATGTCATAGCATACATAATGTCAAAATGTTTTCCTCATAGTTACTCTGAGCTCTGAATGATCTCTAGACTTAAAAAACGTTTGACTTCTAAAAGGCTTTTTGTTTGTTCATTTATTTGTTAGTTTTGTGGTACTGGGGCTTGAACTTTGGGCCTACATCTTGAACTGCTCCAAGTGCCCCGTTTTCTGATGGCTGTTTTCAAGATAGGGTCTTCAAAAACTATTTCCCTGGGCTGGCTTCAAACTGTGATCTTCCTGATTTCTGTTTCTTGGTCTCTAGGATTATAGCATGAACCCTGGGCTCCTGGCAGCTTTGTTCTTATGTAATTGAAAACACTTTCCCTCTATTCACCCTTTACCTAATTCAGCTATTTTTTTTAAATGAGAAGTAAGCCAAATGAATTACTATTACAAAATACTATTTATTCATCTATAAAGAATGAAATTATGTCACTTATAGGAAGATGGATGGAAATAAAGATCATCATGTTAAGAACAAAGCCATACTGAGAAATACAAATATTACATGTTTCATATGCAGATCTAGACAAAAAGAAGAATGACAAGAATATAAATCAAGCATAGAGGATGGTGAAAGGAAAGGAGTTTGGGGCCGTGAATATGATGGAGCTACTTTATATTCTTGTGAGAAAATGGAATAATAAACTCCATTTAAATTGTTTAAAAGGGGGGAGGGGATAAGAAAAGTAATAGAGGGGATGAATTTGATCAGAATATGCATGTATGGAAATAGCAAAATGAAACCCCTTTGTACATTTTACTTCTGGTAATAAAAATTTAATCAATTCTCAAATCTGTTCAAGGGATTAAGTAGTGACAAAGTATAAATGTAGAAAATTATGTATATATTTGATTATAGTATCTGTGAAAGGTTTTAAAATTTGTTTTTCAATAGGTCAGGTATTAATGTGTCTATAGAATATGCACAATAAATAGCTTTTAGATATCTTTCATGAAAAGTAAGTACACAGAACAAAATAAGGAAGGAAAGGAGAGGGGGTGAGAGAAGAGAAGGGTAAGAAGAGAATTGAGGGGAGGAGAGGAGATGAAAGGAGAGATGAGGAGAGAAGAGAGGAGAGGAAAAAGGATACTTTAAAAACTCTGTGTTATCTTAAAGTACAAGGATGGGAGAAGTAATGAGTATTTCTCCACAGTTTTCACCTTCCTAGAAGGACTGAGTTTGTGTTTGTCTGTATTTGTATCATTAACAAATGATGATATAAATACTTACTAAAAGATGTTCAAATATTTCCTTCTTAGCTTAGCTAAGAAATATTTTTATGGCTCTAATTATTTGAAAATAGAATGCTAACAACTCTATGAAGTTTAACTAAAGTTGTGGTGCCAAATATTTTCAGAATTTGTTATATCTGAAATATACCAATAAAAATATTTTTAAAGTATAACCTCATTGCTTTCAAATTTATTCCTGTAGCAGTTTGAAACATTGAATAAAAAAATGTTCCTTAAAAAACAATAATCCTTATTTTTTAAATATTTTATTCCTTAGATAAAAGAAACACTAAACATTTGTTGAGCAGTAACCATAGCAAGAAACTTTATTCTCTGTTTCATAGTGTGTCTGTAGTGTCTATTTAAAAAGTTGGGGTTTACAGCAGGTTATTTTCAATAACTTCATTATTATACTTTCAAAAGGAATTTGTTTCTTTCTAATGTGGTATTCTGTAGATACAGTTGTGAAAATAATTCCATTTCATTATTAGAGCAATCAAGCCTAAAGTAAACTACAGATGTATTTACTAAAATCTATATGCTATAAATGTATTATTCTTTCAAAACAATAAAGCATGTACAAAACAGTATAATCACTTGTACTAAATGAACACTTTTTTGTCTACAAAAAGGGTGTGTGAGTACATTCTCAAATATGTAAACATAGATATATTTTAAAGTTTCCTGAACACATTTTTTTCTTTTTGTGTGTGAAGAAAACAAGAAATATAACAAAAAAAATAGGATGAGTTTTTTAGAGAAATTAATCATGTCTAACTCTCAACAGAGTAAGAGAAATAAGCCTGATTTCCTCTTTCATCACTCTCATGTTGCTCTTCAGAGAAATATTACAAGTAGCCCATGATTTAACTTCACACTGTGGCAGATGGCTCTGCAGGCAATCAGTGAACAGAATCCCTAATGTGTGCACAGTGCAGCAACAGGACATCTGCCTTCCGTAGCTTGCTGGAAGAGGGCGTTCATTTCTTTTCTTTCTTTTTTTTTTTTATTATTCATATGTACATACAAGGCTTGGGTCATTTCTCCCCCCTACCCCCACCCCCTCCCTTACCACCCACTCTGCCCCTTCCATCTCCCCCCACCCCCTCAATACCCAGCACAAACTATTTTGCCCTTATTTCTAATTTTGTTGTAGAGAGAGTATAAGCAATAATAAGAAGGAACAAGGGTTTTTGCTGGTTGAGATAAGGATAGCTATACAGGGAGTTGACTCACATTAATTTCCTGTGCGTGGGTGTTACCTTCTAGGTTAATTCTTTTTGATCTAACCTTTTCTCTAGTTCCTGGTCCCCTTTTCCTATTGGCCTCAGTTGCTTTTAGGATGTCTGCTTTAGTTTCTCTGCGTTAAGTGTAACAAATGCTACCTAATATTTTAGGAGTCTTACCTATCCTCACCCCTCCCTTGTGTGCTCTCGCTTTTATCATATGCTCAAAGTCCAATCCCCTTGTTGTGTTTTCACTTGATCTAATGTCCACATATGAGGGAGAACATACGATTTTTGTATTTTCTCACTTTAAACCCAGACATCAAAAAAGTTGCAAAGCTCATTTGTTTACTTTAAATTGAAATATAATCCCATATATTCATGTAGGGTACAATGTGATATTTTCATACACGTTACATTATAGGATGAGCAAATAAGGCTAATAGGCATATCTGTCTCTTCATATGTTTATCATTTATTTTCAGTGAGAGAATTTCAAATCCACTCTTAGCAATTTTAAAATATAACCTGTAGTCACCTTGCTTTGCAATAGACCACCACAAATTTTACTGTCTGAAACTTTTTAAAATTAGCGTACATTAATTGTGCAAAGTAAGGGGTTTCATTGTGGCATTTCTAATCAAGTGTATAGTACACTTTCATATTTACCCACTGTATTTTCTTATTCTTCCATTTGCTGTTTTTTTTTTTATGGCATTGAGGTTTGAACTCAGGTCCTACACCTTGTACCACTCCACCAGTTCCTTTTTGTCGTGTTTTCTTTGAGATAGGGTCTCTCAAACTGTTTGCCTGGCTGGCTCGAAATGGGCTCCTCTTAATCTCTGACTCATGAGTAGCTAGGATTACAGAGGTGAGCCACAAGGGCCTACCTTTTTCACAATTTTTTAATGCATTTCATTATGATATTGTCAAAAACGCATAAAATGTACTTGGATCATATTCATCCTCAATTACACTGTCTTTTTTCCTCCACCATTCTGCTGGTAACTCTACCCTCAACACACACAAATAGTCCCACTTTTATATTCCTAACTTTTTTTAGACCTAGATTCCATATATGAGAGAAAACATTGTGATATTTGTCTTTCTGAGTTTGACTCATTTCACTTAATTAATGATGATTTCCAATTCCATCTATTTCTCTATAAATGGCATGATTTCATTCTTTTTTATGGTGCAATAATTTTCCATTATGCATATGTTATATAATGTGATATATATATATATATATATATATACATTATTTATAATTTTCCAACATTTGTTGCTGTTTGTTTTCTTAATGATAGCCATTCTGAGTGGGGTGAAGTGGAATCTCAATGAAGTTTTTATTCTTATTTCCATTATGACTATGGGTGTTGAACATTCTTCATGTATTTATTGACCATTTGTACTTCTTTCAAGAATTATCTGTTCAATTCATTTGCCACTTATTACTTGAATAACTTTTCTTTTGGTATTTAATTTTTTGAATTCATTAAGTATTATGGATATTAATTCCTTGTCAGATGAACAAAACTGGTAGAGTTTCTCCTATTCTGTAGACTGTCTCTTAACTCCGTTAACTTTTCCTTTACTTTGCAGAAGGTTTTTCATATTTTGCTATGCCATTTGTCCATTCTTGCTCTTATTTCCTGAGCTATTGGAATGCTATTCAGAAAACCATTGACTATGCCTATATCTTAATGTGGTTTCCCTATGTTTTCCTGTGGTACTTTCTAAGTTTTAGGTCTTTAATTTAAGATTTTTGATACATTTGGAACTTAAAAAAAAATTTTATTAGCATAAATTAATAATATGAAGGGGTTTCATTGTGATACATATATGTATATAATGTACTTTGATCAAATTGTCATAATCTTTATTACTCTTTCTAACTCCTCAAGTGATCTCCCCTCATTCAATTGATTTTTGTAAAGGAAGAGATACAGGAATCTAGTTTCAGTTTTCTACATGTGAATATCCAGTCTTCCCAGCATCATTTGTTGAACAGACTGTCATCTTTTCAACATATGTTTTCGGCAAATTTGGTGAGCATCTGATGGATGTAGCTGCATAGATTAATTTCTGGGACCTCTATTCTATCCCATGTTCCACATGTCTGTTCTTGTGTCAGTACCAGTGTGATTTTCTTACTATGGCTCTGTAGTTTGAAGTCAGTTATTGTGATGTCTCAAGCATTGCTCTTTTTGCTCACAATTGCTTTGGCTACTTAAGAACTATTCTACTTCCATATGAACCTTTGGATTGTTTTTCTAGTTCTGTGAATATCTAGTTCTGTGAACTAGAATGTCATTGGGATTTTGATTGATATTGCATGGAATATGTAGATAACCTTCAGTAATATATCTGTTTTCACCACATTAAAATCCAAGAACATCAGTCATCTTTCCTTCTTCTAGTGATTCCTCAAAATTTTTTTCCATACTAGTGATTGAACTCAGGGCAGTGTGAATGCTAGGCAAGTGCACTAACCCTTGAGACACTTCCAAACCATTTGTTTGCATTTTTATTTTTGAAAAAGGCCTCACCACTGTCTTGCCTGAGTTTGCTTCAAGTTCACAAACCTGTTGCTCCTGCCTCCTGAATAGCTGGGATTATCAGTATGTACCACACAGAACTTCTTTGATTTGTTTCTTCAGTATCTAATTAAAACTTTGTAGCTTTTAGCCAATATTCCTCTTTTCCCTTATACCTGTCCATGTAATTTTTAAATGTTTATATCAATGTTCTTTATAAATCATATCATTAGTAGGATAAGTTGAAATATTAGCATATATAATTTATGTAGACCTAACCTGTGTTTACTCTTTTCTCTTTATTTTTTATCCCTTAAGAATTAAAATAATACTAATACAAAACAACACTGATACATTCTTTGCTGAGCACATAAAATATAACACAAATGTTATTAAAGGTGATCTTCATAATACTCTGATGTAGACATTTGAGTTGGCATTATTATTATCTTGTATTTACATATGGGTGAAATATGGATAAACTGAGTCAGTTTCCCTGGACAAAGAAAGTTATAAATAAGTAATAATCAGGATATGTTGTTGATCTTAAAACAGCATGATTCTCTGCACTTAATTGAGAAGGTAACCACCTCTTCATTCAACATCTAGTCCTTTCTAAGCCCTCAGTATCCAAATTCCTCAAAAAAAAAAAATGCCAAAACATTAAATTTGATGCTAACTCACTTTTGCAGATAGCTCTATCTGAAATCAAGTAGACTCAGGAAACCTCCAAAGTCAGAGGTTGTATAAAAATGTAACAGGAATATGTTCACTCATTTTTTTTAATTTAAAGCAATCTAATAGTAAACTATGGGAGAAAACATGTTTCTCTTCCTACCTCCATGCTCCTTTTCCAATAAAGTTACATCAAAGAATTGGAGGGTACTTGGTTTCTCACTGTGCCCCCAATCTCTTTCAATGTTTTTTGTCTCCTGACTTCACTAAGTCTCATCCTCTGTCTTCCCAGGGCTCCCCATGAAGATCCCTGCCTGGTGTAGTATGGGCTAACCGTCTTGGCCCTGTGAAAACACCAGGCTTTACCTGCTCTTCACCTCCAACTCACAAACCTCAATTGAAGGCACTGAGATTGAAGACTGGTCCACACATCAGCTTCTGTTTCTTGAAGGAAGAGAAATAATAAAATATCTGAGATGGGAACTTAGGGAATACATTTAGTTGCCGATTCTATAACTGAGTGTAATATGTATTCTATCTCATTTAGTAGACTGGGAAAATAAGTTTTTGGTCTTCCCACAAGATACAGTAAAGATAATCCCCAGTTACTAAAGTATGCATTATAATAGAAGTCTGAACAAATTTAGAGAAGCAGAGCAGAGAATTCATCCATGTTCCTGAAACAGTCAAGAAGGAACCAAAGGAATGGCTTTCCCAGGTTGAGCAGGGTTCTCTGTGAAGAGATCATGAAGAGCATTCCTTAAGAACACATATTTCTTGGAAAACGGATAATCTCATTAATGTGTTAAAGATAAGGATGGAGATGTAGAACAGGAGTAGTTAGAGAGGCTTTCATTTTCATCCTAAGAATTTATGTTTTATTATCCAGATATTATTTTTATCTCTGTGTGGTTTGTGTGATGATCCATCTATCACATCTTTAAAATGAATAATGAGTCTAAGGCAAAAATAACTATTAATTGCATTCTCCGTAAGTACCTTCATCATAGAACATTACATTTGTAGAAAATGCTATGTATGTCATTTTTTTTTAACCTCAGGGAATTTGTTGGCTTTTGTTTTTTAAATTTATCTGTGTCTACTATGAATTTTCAGGAATTTTTTTCTAAAGTGACCTGGGGTAGATAATAGGACAAATGTTTATCTTACATTGTGAACTGCACCCAAGAAGATTTGTCTTATGCTGAGAAAAAGCCCCTCAGTGTATTGATTCTTATAACAAAATTGGTAAATGTGCTGACAAATTTAATGAATTAAATCTGGAATTTGTGGAAATAATATTAGAGCAAAGATATTTTGAGACAAGTTTTAATATATTAGAGCTTGAACTCTGCCATGGTCCTATTCCCACTTGTAATTCATGTGTATCTAATGACGATAAATCAAAGTATTTGTCCAAATAAAAACTTCAGATTTAGCATCAGGAATGCCTACAACACATCATTAAATGATGATTTAATATTTTCATGATGTTTTGTTGGTGCTTCAGGCTTTAAATATTTTCATAAAGCATATCCAAGCTCTAAAAGGATTTGAAACTAGATGTACTTGCTTCTAAAACAAATTTTGGAAACATATTTTCAGCTATAATAATAAATACTTGATGTTTCATACTAAATAGATTTTGAGGGTCAGTATATGTGCCTACTATGACAGAATAAATTTTTATGTCCATTTTGGTTAGAAAAATAACTTGCTAAATAATTTACTAAGAAACAATTTTAAGTTGAATAAATCTCAGTGCCATTGTTTTCATATACATTTGAATGTATTTCATAATATTTTCAATTCATACATTAAGAATATTTTACATTACATATGCATATGAAATCAATTTAAATCACCTAAAATTCCTTTTCGTGTCATGATTTTCTCTAAATATTCACTTGTGAGTAGACTCATCCAATTTTATGCAGGTGAATTTTTGGAATTTTGTTCCTTTGTGAAGTACTGAGGATTGAACTCAGGGCCTCATGCTTGATAGGTAAAGTCTCTACCACTTGAGCCACAATCCTAGTCCTACACGGATGGCTTTAAAATGCGCAACCCTAGCTCATTTGTTTTCTTTCTATTGTAGTTTTCTTTGGGTGAAACAGATGATGGTAAAAAAATTACCAGTTTATTGCATTATATGAATTCTTTCATTTTCCTCATTATTTTCAATTTAATTTGTATTTTCACCAGTGTACTACACTCAAAGCCATAGTTTTATCTTTACCTATTCATTCTTTACTGTTAGTCTTTGTAATTATATTATTTCTTGGATTTATGGCTGTAGAATAATCTATGAATTTATCATTTTTTACCTGAAGTACAGAGAAGAACATCTACCAGCTTTATTTCCTCTTTTTTCCTGATTGAATTATATATTTAGTTTTTAGCAAAATCTTCCCAAAACATAGCTTTGAAAATAACCGAGTAATATTATGCCCTTTTGTAATAAATACCATGATCATTCAGAAGTGGTCCAAAGACGAATTATCTCTTTTCTATGTATTAATTCTAAATAAGATAATAAAATACAAGTATACTATAAAAGAAAATAAAATTCTAACAATGTATAGAAATTTTAATAGTTCTGAAAAACTAGGAAATATAACTGATTGTGATTACTCTGAGGTATTTTATTATTACCACAATTAAAATGTTTGTTATGATATATTATGCCCTAGCCTTTGATTTTTTTTAAACTCTGACATTTACTCAATAATAAAATTCAAAATGTGTATGAACAAATAAAAATTGTACAATAGCACAATGGCTATGATTGAGAGCTGCAGAGAAGAGAGGCTGGGCTGTGGATCCTCAGGCTTTCTGGAGTCCACATGCATGAGATGTGCCTACTGATCAGAATTCCTCTGGGAAATTCCAAGCTGAGAGTAAGGTTGATGGCTCTTGAGCCCTGGGGTCAGAAGGAAGACTATCTCCATGTGCATTTTTCCTGTTTTTTGGTGTCATCTTTTCCTTAAGTTGAAATATGTGCATGAGTAAGGCAGAAACAGATTGAGATTTTCTGTCTTCCCAGTTTTTGCCAAATTATAAACTGTAAATGAATTTGTCCATTTTCTTTTTGTTATTTTTTGGGATTATGTATTTATTTATTTGATGTTACTGGGGTTTGAACTTTGGCCTCATGCATGTTAGAGCCACACCTCTTGCCCTTTTTGCTCTGGTTTTCATGGGTTCAGTGTCTCATTTTTTGTCCAGGCCTTTATGAACCCAGATCCTCCTATTTAAAGTTTCCCACTGTAGCTGAGATGGCAGGCAGCAACCACAATGTACAGCTTTCCCATTGAGATAGAGTCTCATAAGGTTTCTTTTGTCTGGACTAGTCTAGAAACATTATCCTCTAGAGCTCAACCTACAAAGTAACTAAGATTACATGAACGAGCCACAAACAGCCACCTCTCACTTGTCCATTTTTATATGTATTATGTGATTTTCTCTGAATGGGGTCAAGTGGAATGCCTAGCCAGATCTTATGGTGTACAGGGGACTGGTAACAATGCCATTCATTAATCATGTGACCTCAGGTATATTGTTAACTTCTTCTTACTTCATTGATATAACCCATTTGTTCAAAAGTTATTCTTTGTAGATAATAAAAATTCAAAGTAGTATAACAAAAATCCAATTTTTGTCAGTTATTATATAGTTTAGAAAATTCAACGTAGGTACAATTAGAGAAAAAAGCTTTGTGTGACAGAAGAGGAAAGGAGAGCCTTGGGAAAGTTTGTGACTTGACTGTTCTCATAGAATCCTTACCACACAGCTGCCTTCAGCACAAGTATGGCATCAAAGACCTGGGTGGACAAATTTAGATGCGTCAGAAACACAAAATGCATCAGCCACAAGGCACAAAATTCCTGTTCATGGTTTTCACCCCAAGTTGTTCAAATCTACTTTTCAGTGTTCGATGGTGTATGTGCTTAACAGCATGTACATATTGTAGTCTTTTAAAAAAATCTTTCTATTTTCTTATTCAGGGAGACTCACAAAATGATTTTAGAATTGATCCTTGAATTATTTAATATATTAGAAGCAGTACAACTTTATGTAATTTTATGACTTTTGATAGCCCAGCCATGTGACCTATACTTTGCAGTGTTTGACATGTGATAAACTTCCAAATGTTAGCAATTAGAAGCCTTTCTCTATCTGTGCCTTGAACAGTTGAGTGTGAACCAAACTCTAAAGCCTATGTCAATAGGCTTCTAATAAACTAAGTCCTATTATAAGGACTTAAATAAATAAATTACATACGTTAAAAGGTTATAACTAGATGACCAAAGCAGTGCAAAACACATAATCTACATTGTCATCTATGTAATTATAGAACTCATTGCCATTTTGATAAGAAAATTAAAATAACTAACTAAGGTTTAAGAGCTGCTCACAAAATCTCTGGTATACAGATTTTAAAATATATTGTATTAACCTTCTAAATTCTGTGAAACCTGAATCCTTAGAGCAAAGTTAGAGACATGGCAACATTCATGCTGTTCTTTTGCAGTTTTAGACTTTGGCCTCATTTTCCCATGCCCACTGTGTAAGTGTAATACATGCATATTTCAGGTTTGTGGAGAGTGGAATATGAGAGGCCTATGAGAACTTGACATAAGCACAGCTATGTCAAATAAACTACAGGCTGAGTTTGTCACGGCCCCAGCCATAGAAGGTAGTGAGCACAGTTATGCCCAATCTTCAGGCTGAGTTTGTCATGACCCCAGCTGCATAAGGGAGCAAGCAAAGTTATACCTAGTAAACTGCAGGCAGAGTTTGGCATGGCCCCAGCCACAGAAGAGGGCAAAATGCAGCACAGTTGTGTTTCCAAAGATGTTTATGATCAGAGAGAAGCAGCTGCAGATTTTTCCCATTCTTGAGAACTACAGTGTCATACCTCCCACCAGAACTGTTGCTCCACCTCCTTGTTTTGCCAATGTGTATAATAAACTCACTGGAGGAGGACAAGGCTGTTGTGTGTCTCTATCTGAGCACCCAGCCTACCTGGCCCCAAATTTGTGCTTGTTTTGCCTTGTGTCTTTTGTCCTTTCTGCATCTCCCATTGCCACCAGTTAGGTTTTTAGGATAAGCTCACTTGTGTTGTGAGACAGTTTCCCCTGTGTTTCCCCAATCTCTATCTGCTCTCAGTTCATAGGATTCACTGAATCCCTCCCTTTTATTCTGTCTGTGGGTCACTATGATAAATACATTGCTTGGGACACCAAGCCTATGTTTTCAGGTGAGATATTTGGAAGATACTTAGCCACAGGGGCAATTTTGGAGACTGAAGATTGAGAACATAAGTTGGAATTGGAAAACTTTTATTAAGGAATAGTTGGCAGGGTGATGCAACCTACCAGATATAGATGTTCATAGGCAAGGGTGAGAAAGTAGTATTCAAAATGGGTTTAAAAAATTAAAGAAGGTGGTGTCCTAACAACAACAACAAGAAGAAAGAACAAAAGTAAGAGAAACAAATATTCAGAAAATTAAAACTAATAATACAGAAAGGTGTGGGCAGGAGGATGGAGAGGTTGAAGCTAACCCTGGGAAAGTTAGAGAGACCATATCTCAAAATTGAAATACAAAGACAAGAATTGGGAGTGTGGTTCACATGGTAAGAATACTTGTCGAGCATACATAAGGCCTTGGGTTCAATCTGCAGATTTTAAAAGAAAAGCAATAGTACTTTAGCAGTAACCAATGCATAGAACAAGCCATTTGTTTTTAATTTAAGGGGAAAAATAATAACCTTCAAAGTTTGTAGCTGGAAATGACCTATTTACAAAAGACAGGTTGATAAGAGAAAAACCAAGGGAAGCTGATCAACATGTATATTTCACATATACATAGTAGATATCCATGGAATGAGTAGTTCTCAAAGAGGTAGGTTTGAATTTGAGCATATATACCACATTCCACAACTAACAGTATGTACTTAGAGAAATGACAAGGAAGGAAAAGGAATTTGAGTCTCTATGTGTAGAAGCTGGGGAAAGGGAAGTACATGGAAGATAAAGTCTACTTAGTAACACTTGTTAACATATGTTCTTCTGGTATAATTTCCTTTTCTCCCTGATAAGATGAGGGGGGGAGAATATCTTTGTTTTGTAAATATAGATCCTACTTTTATACAAACAGAAAAAAGACAGAAAGCTTTTCTGTGTCTGCTGCTTCTGAGTTGTCTTTATTTCAGCAAGCCTGCATGTTCTGGAAGGCATACCATGGTCTCCAGTGAGCTCAGAATCATTTCCTATGCCTGCCCTCTCATGTCACAACACAATAGCCAAGAAAAGCAACATAGTTCATGTTGTTAAAATAGTTCTAGGTATCCTAATATCCCTACTTTCAGTAGCTGGAATATCAACATCTGTGGAATATTTTGGTATGCATTTGTAATTATATTTAACCTATTACCTATAAATCACATTTTTTTAAATATACAGTTCAAGAAATAAAGTTACATTGAAAACTGTTACTTTGCTTTCTGGGGATCTAACAATGTAATTTAGCTACTAATGTAGCAAAACCTTGTTTTCCATTCTTGATGGAATTTACTTAATAGAAACTACTTCAGGTGATATAAATGATAGATAAGTTAAAATAGTTCCCATGTGAAAAACACAAAAGAAAAATAACTAACAATTGACAAAGTGCACACTTATCACCAAATAACAGAAAAGAGAATTTAACTCTTTGCAACATTTCAAATTATCCACCCCCTCTTGGGTAGAGTTAGTAAAAGACAAAAGAAAAGGTAATTCCATTTTTTTGAACAAATCCTAAATCAGAAAAGAAAAATCTAGTCTTTCTTAGCATAGTGACACTCAAAGTAAAACTCTCAGTGTTACTGTCTTTCACTGCACAAACTAATGGCTCAAACTGGTCACTGAGATTGATGAAGAATCTATTAAGTCATTCTGACACTGCAGAGCTAAAGGGTAAAAATGAAAGCAACATATGAAAAATAATTTAGAATGTCATGGAACTAGTAAGAGAAAGCCTTGTCTGGAAATTAGGGATACTTACATCCAGAACAAATCTTTTCTTCTTCAACGGTCAGGAAAAATTACCCTGAGCCTACCATATATCACCCTTTGAGTACAAGAAATTTTCACTGACCCTTGTCAACAATTGTAAAGTAGTGTTGCTTGCATTCATAAGAACTATGTTAAATGTGTATTACTTTATAATTTTATCTGGAGAATGTATACAGATTGGCAGTCTACAGAGAAGATGTAGACATAGAAAAATTATATTTCTTTAGCTGTGGCTTTGATAAAGACTACTCCAAGTAAGTTAGCTCTCTGCAGCCAGAAATTTGATGAGCAATCCTGTTTCCAATACCAGACAAAGACTGTAGAAGAATTAACCAATTGCAGAAAATTGAAATCATCTAACCTAGTGCAATCAGTATAAGTCCAGGTGAGTCACACTATCATTACAGAGGGCATCAGACAACCTGCAAGAAAACAGAGAATCCAGGTGATTGATGATGAATGAACTGATCCATCAACTTTAGCCACACAGGAAGCACATCAGTTCATTTAATAATCTGTGCAGAGACTACTCAGAATAGATTTTAGGGTAGTGATAGCTCAAAAGGCTAACAGGTATCCATGGAAACAGTATGATGAATATTGGGAATTGAGTAGTCCCCAAATTTTTTCAAGTTCTCCCAAAAGTTATTTATTTAAAAAACACATATATACACTATTATATTAGTATCCCATAAATGTTTAAAACCATTACCTCATATGAAAATTTTGAAGCATAGAAATAAAAGATATTATGTCCTCTTGTCATACTATAGAGATTGATATTTTCCATCCCTAAGGACCACTTTACTCTCAGAGGCAGTTGCTCCAGACTTTCTCAAAGATATGTTTGACACTGGCAGTGAAATGGAAATTTCTCTGCTTTAATTGGATTTCATTCTTACTCATAGCTTTTGGTTTTTAAGGCAAATAAAGAAAATAATGCTCTATGAATCTGCATATGTAGATATGTGTAAATATGCACATATTTATACATATCTGTATATTTATATATGTGTATATAAATATACACAAATATACACACATACACTAAAATGAAAAATAATTTAAGTAGAAGTGTATACCAATGAAGATGAGGCAGTTTAGTAATAGGGAAAGGGGAAATCATAATGGAATTCCTTTTGATGACTCTCTTCAGCACATTTCATACTAGACTCCCTTCTTGTCTCAGCCCAAAACAGTTCTTTGAAGTTGTAAATTACTTTTCAATTGTAAAATCTTTGCTGTTGTAGAGTCCTCTGTAAATTCTTTGCAGTTATAAGTTTGGCTAGAGACAGGCACCTTGGGAGAACTCTGCTTTCTATTACCTCTCAGTTTAAATCCCTCTGCTTCAAATATGAATGTTGACTGGACTGATGGGTCATATCTGTAACCATAACTACTCAGAAAGTAAAGATGAGGAGACCCTATCTTGAAAAAACCCATCATACAAAAGGACTGGCAGAGTAGCTGAAGTGGTAAGATCACCTGCATAACAAGCACTAGACCCTGAGTTCAAACCCCAGTGCTGCCAAAAAAAAAAAATCCACATGGATATTGATCACGCCTCAACCGAAATACTTGAATTAGTATAAGTACCTGTGCAGAATGATCCTTGTTGTATGACAAGAGCTTGTCAATCAAACCTGTCAGTCACCTTAGCCTATCCTGAAAAGACTGGCTAGATCTTCCCACCATTCATCTTTTCAATTTACAAAGACCCTTTAAAACAGGGACTGGGGCTTCTATGCCACTTGACCAGCACCCACTACTCCCTCTTGTCATACCTTCTCCTCACCTTCAATAAATAAAATAGTAAAATAATTTTTACTATTACTTATTTTTGCATCCTGAAGTATTCTAAAACCTTCTGATCCTCAGAGTCTTTATACAACATTTACAATAACAGAGTCCTCATTAAGTTTCAAAAACCATATAAAGTTTCTGTGACTACCTGGGTGCTGGTGGCTTATGCCTGCAAACCAACTTCACAAGAGGCAGAGTTCAGGAAAATAAAAATTAAGGTCAGTCAGAGCACAAAAGAAAGACCCTATCTCAAAAATACCAAAACAAAAAAGGGCTGGCAGAGTGGTTTAAGTAGTAGAACACCTGCAGAGCAAGCATGAAGCCCTGACATCAAACCTCAGTACAAAAAAAAGGGAAGTTTTTGTGACCAGAGGAGTGACAAGGGGCTTCCCTTGGGTTCCCATACAAGATCACAGATAATGTGAGATGCACAAACATGAAAAAAAATTCAAGGTGTCTCACAAAAAGGACAGTCTCACAAGGTGTCAGTTTTAGCAAAGATATATTTTTACATAATAGAATAAATTAGGAAGAAGTGAGGAAAAATGTGTTGTGCTGGCTGGGAAGCTTGGGCAGTGGTGAAGATCTATTGTTTCATGCTTAGGTGGAAATCAGAGGCTGATTCGAGCAGCAAAGTTCAAGCAGTTTTATTTGTAGGGAAGAAGATGGAAAGGTGGCATGGGGTCATGAAGCAGAACCTGGAAACTGGTCGTCCCTTGGATCAGGTTGGAAGTCTGGTTTTATAGCTTTTTTTTGGCAGAGGATGGAGATTTTCGTGTGAGATTTTTGGTCTGTTGGGAAGGGGAAGTGTCTCTCTGGTGCAAACAGGGGTTTTATTCATTGGGAAAGAGAAAGGGTGTTTTTCCCTCTGGCTAATTGCCATCTTTTGGGAACATGTGGACCTCCCACAGTCCACCTTTCAAGAATCTCCTCTTAATGATCACCCTAACTGCTTTAGGAACAGGGACTATGAAGTCTATTCAGTAAATGCTTCCTGCTGAAAGGACCCACTGCATTAGGCTGACCAGAAGACAGGTTAGTGAGAGTACCATGATGTTATGGCAGGGTAGTCAGAGGAGAAACCAAGCGACACTCAGAGGAGTGGAGAACTCAGGTTTTTTTATTTTTACGCTAGCGAGCCCAGACATGTACCAGTGTCTGAGCCCTGAACAAAGGATTCACAAGATATTTAAAAGGTAGTGTAGGGCATCAGGTTACAAAGATGTGCTCAGGTCATGGTGTCCTAACCAGTGAGTTAAATTGTTTAGGTTAATTGGGCTGGTAGTGAGCTAGGAACCTAGTGTTGTTTAGATAAGAACAGCAGGGGAGACCTGCTTTGGGAAGTTTATTTACAAGTGGGGACAAAGAAGGGCAGGAATGGGTGCTTATCTCTGCTTGGTGCCTCTTATCTCGGTCCTGAGCTTTTGCAGGGCTCTAATGGGCAATTCCTCACAGCTCTGTCCGAGGTTACAGCTTTTAATTGACAGTTTACCATGTTTTACAACCCTGTTCCAGGGCTATCTTCCTCTTCATGATAGTAGGTTGTTTTCATTTCCATCAGGGGCATCTGTAGTTTGATGGATTCTAGAGGAGAAGAAACAAACTTGACAAGTAACTTTACAATGCAAGGCCCAAACACAAGAGAATAATGGCAACTCAAAGCCCCAGAAAGAGTAGGAACCATGTCTTATAGGGGAGCCAGGATTTTATTTGATCTTGTGTGGATATCTGAGTTTTGGGGAAGTGTCCTTGGAGCCACCTATCCTGTTGGAAAATGTAGTCTGCACATTCTTATACAATGCCTCAGGTGTTCATATATGTGCAATAGGAATTATTGGAAATGGCACATACCCCTTCTTCTTTATCCAAAAGAAAAACTAGGGCTAGGCAGTGGTCTATGACCATACAGACAAGGGATGACAAAGACCTTTGCATGTCCTTAATGCAAGGTCAACCCGGTCTGAGGTGTCCTCTACTATGTTGCAGTTACATGATTGGTAATGACTCCATATCTTATTCCAGCTAGGGCTGCAATCAATGCTGTTATCCCCAAATCTATTAGAGTAACCTCTCTAATATTTCCTATGGGAAGTATTATCCTTATGGGAAGTTGTTCATATTCACTAGGTCAATTATTCTGTTGTATTATGGTATTTTTCCAAAAACAGTATAAGTTGTGCAATTGAGTATAAGTTATGCAATTTACCAATTTCCTTGACTATGATTTGGGCATAGACCTGGGAGTCCCCACACCTGGTTTTTCTTTCATGACCTTCATACAAAAAGATATGAGTTCTCAAGACATAAAACACCTTGGGTGTTGTCAGCCTAGGCTTGAAAGGTGTCTCCTGGAAACAGATAGTCAGGGGCATTAACATTGTTGGTAAAAGGTGGAGGCACAGGGGTGGCAAGGTGGGGTTATACAGTTTTTTAATGCTTTTTTATTTTTTGTTAAGATACATTGGTGATGACCAGTAGCAAGTATGGAATAAGAGTTTTTACTAGTGAGGTTTAAGGACTTGGTCAGATTGAAAATGAGGCTCCCATTACAAACACTACCCATAAGTATATTGGGACCTGTAAAAGTGGGGCTCTTAGAGTTATTCATATACCATCAGCTGGCTGTCAGACAATAGTCCCCTTTAAGGGTAGTGAAGTTGTACATGTCCTTTCCTTGGGATGCAGGCCCCAAGTCCTTTATTAATGAATGACATACTGACATATAGCTGTCAGGGACAGAGATGTTAAACATCCAAATTTTTATCTGACAGATTAGCCCAAGCCAAGAGTAAGATATAGTAGGATTGTTCCTCCATGTGACCCCTGTAAGAAAAGCCAAAGCATAGGTGAAGTTATCTGGCCTGAATATCAAAGAAGGGAAAGGACCCTGAGTAAAATTTAATAAGACCCATGATGGCAAGTGAGCATCTGTCAGTCACTCATAGCAAACCCAGGAATCCTGTAGTGGGGATTTTAGAAGGGCTCAAGACTGGTTTAAAAACCCAGTGGTCTTCCAAGAAGGGCTGTACCTCTTCCCATACAGGGGTACTAATGTGCCAAGAAAACCAAGCCTCATAGCAACACAGTTAGTAAATACAAGGAACATGTTAATGCTGCTTTTTGAGTTCCAGTCCAATTAGAAGGAGCTGTAGTGGCTAGTTCCATTCCCAAACTAATTGCAAACAAAATATATAGACTGATTAGAAGGTATTGGAGGTTTGGATCATGGAGGTGACTTATCTATTTCTGTAGGCATTTTCTGTTTGAACAGCAGTGTTAATCCATCGAAAGGTTCCTATGAGAAGGAGGCAGGCTCCAATTCTGTGTCTAGACATGGAAGTGCAATGGTCACAATGGGATTCCAGTTCTTGATTCTTAAGTAGTGGATCCAGGAATCCAGGCCAGCCACTAGCACTGCTGTTGGCTACACGGAATAACTGGATATGGCCCCTTCCAAGCAAGGGTGCTTAAGTCCTCAGTTGGATTTGGGGAATTTATTAGTACTAGGTATCCAGGGGGAACCTTTATATCCTCCCTGTGGGTGGCTTGTTTGATCTCTGAGAGTGTATGTTGAGATTTAGCAAGTTGAGTGACATTGGAGATTAACTGAGCTATCTCTTGATAAACAATGAGGTCATTGGTTAGGAAGGACCTTTGGTATAGAGATTCAAAAGAGGTAGTCCTGCTTCACTGTGGTCTTTCTGAGCCTTATGAGAGCACTAGGGAGGAGTTTGGTCCAGTGGAAATGGGTTTCTTGGGCCAATTTAGCTGAGTGTCTTTCTAAAAGTTTTGTTTTCTCCTACTTTTCCAGATGAATGGGGTTGTCAGGCACAGTGGAGATGGTATTTTATGCCTATTGCCCTAGAGTGTCCCTGGGTTACTTCTGCCTTAAATGCAGGCCTGTTGTCACTATAAAGGCTTTTGAGGAGACCAAAGCAAGGGATTATTTCTGTGATTAGCACTCGGAGTACCTCTACTGAAAGGAAAGGCCCATCCAGTGAACATGTCCACCAATACTAGCAGCAGTTTTGACTTGTTCTCCTGGCATATGGATAAAGTCTAATCGCCAGTCCTCCCTGAGATAGGACTCCTACCTCTGTGCCCTTGGCACCTGGAGTCTTTAATTATTGGGATTATTTGTTGGGCATGTTTCACATCCCTGTACAACTTGTTGGACAGTGTCCCTTTATATAGTCATCAGCTGACTGCCCCAGGACAAGTCGTCTCTTTTCATAGATATATAATGGAAACTTGTCCTGTATCAGAAGACACAGTGCTGGAGCAGTAATAAGGGCCATTTTTAACTGGTGGAATGCACTTTTGAACTTGTCTTCCCTTTCAATAAAATGATGAGGATTCCTCTGCATGTCCTTGAAAATCTGATATAAGGGCATAGTTAGGTCTGCATACCCTGGGATCCAAATTCTATGGCATCCTGTCACACCCCAAAAGGCCCTCAATTGATTTAGAGTCAAAGGTAAAGGAAATGAAAGGAAATGTCAGGATTGGATGGATTCTATCTTCTCCTAGAGCTTCATTTCCTTCTCCAGGATAAGACCCAAACATGTAATGCTAGACTGGTAAAATTGGGATTTCTTTGAAGAGATTTTATAACCTCTATCTATTAGGACATTTAGTATGGATTCTGTGGCTTGTGAAATGACAAGCTCAGTCAGTCCACAGAGCAGGAGGTCATCTACTTATTGTAGCAGAGTAGCTTATAGATATTGCCACTCTGATAAGTCTTGGGTTAGAGCCAACCCAAAGAGACAGGGGCTGTCTCTGATTTCTTGAGGGAAGACAGTCCAGGTGACCTGTCCAGCTTTTTGTTTGGGGTCCTAAAAGGCAAAGATAGGTTGACTTTTAGGGTGCAAGGGAATGCAAAAGAAGGCATCCTTTAACTCCAAGACAGAGTAGTAAGCAGTACCCAGTGGTATTTGTGCTAAACACATATAAGGATTTGGAACTATAGGATGGAGTACACTACTTCAGAGATCTTGGACTAGTCTCATTTGTTAGGTCCCTTCCTAACTCTAAGAATAGGAGTAGTATTTGGACTGGAGCATTCTATTAGCAGTCCCTGTCTCTTTAAGTCTTTGTATATGGGAATTAGTCCTTCCTTAATTTTTGGTTGTAAAGATTTTGAACAGGGAGATGGAGGGATCTTCCTCAGACTCAGCTGAAGAAGGAAGCCCACTACTATCTAGGTCGAAGGGGGTGTCCCCTCATCCTAATTTAGTTGGGAAAGAAGAAGAAGGAGAAGCTGAGGGTTGGGAGAAATAGAGTTCACAGGCTCAATGCATGAGAGATTATTAGCCACCACTGCTTTCCAGAGGCAGTACTGGAGCACTGGAAGTGAGGGGTGACCTCTACTCTGGGGCCATGGGAACTGTGAAGAAAGTGTGCAGATGTGTTTGTGTGGCTCAGGAAATAGCTGGATGGGTTCTAATATCAGCAAACTTTGGAGCCTCAGGGGAGCCAGGAAGTTTCACCCTCAGTCTTCAGGTCCCAACAGGGAGTTGCCTCAACCAGAACACCCTTGAAGCTTGAAGGGAAACTTTCCTTCCCACAAGCCATTTTTGGACACCTTCTTTAGTGGGTCAGATCTTAAAGGAAGAAGGTTGAAGGAGTAGAGGAGCTGAGAATTGAGAGGAAAAAAGCCTCCAGGCACTGAGGTTTTAGCTTGATCCACACAGCATTGGCAGTCCAGTATAAGTCCCCAGATGGCCCCCAATTTCTCAGGTTGCCTACCTTAGCGGTTGTAGTGAGCTTAGATCTTTTTCCCCAGATTCCCAAGTGCAAAACCATCCTTACTGAGAGAGAGAGAGAGAGACAGAGAGAGACAGAGAGAGAGAGAGAGAAAGAGAGAGAGAGAGAGAGAGAGAAATTCAGTCTGAGAGTTCCACCACAGTTATGCCATGGTGGTTTGGGTAGCTTTCTGGAGGACTCCATGGGAATGTCAGATGATTACAGCCACTTTGTAGGCAGTCCCCTCTAGTTTGCAGCAACATGTAGCAAAGTCAGATGAAGAAGAATTCCCTTTCATGATTGTCAAGAATTTGATGGATTAGGAAGCTCAAGTGATGGTAAGCATCTTTTGTTCCATGCTTAGATGGAAATCAGATGTGGACTTGAGCAGCAAAGGTCAAGAAGGTATTATGTGCAGAGAAGAGAAAGGAAAGCCCTCATGGAGTCATGCATCAGGGTCCAGAAACTGGTAGTCCCTTGGGTCAGATTGGAAGTCAGGTTTTATTGCTTTTTTATTTCCAGAGGGCAGAGATTTCAGCGTGAATGGATGTCTCCTGGGAAAGAGAGGTGTTTCTCTGGTGCAAACAAGTGTTTCTTGGGAAAGACAGGGGGCATTTTCCCCCCTGGTTAATCACCCTCTTTTTGGGAACACATAGACCTCTCTCAGCCTGCCCTTCAAAAGGAGAAACATTTCCTTTTCCTTACATAGGAAATGGAAGTAATGAATTAAAATAAAATTTCTTATCTGTGGTCCATAATTTCTGATCTGGGGGAATATACATGGTTCTGTAATCTAGTAACCACTAATCATTAGACAATGGTGTATGCCCAAGGTGAGTGCTGTTTATTATTTTGTAACATGTAGATGTCATCTAGCCCTAACCCAACCACAGGAAAAATAGGTGAGTTTTAGGTCTTCCCTTTGCCAAACATGACTTTTATTCTTTCTGTTCCTATCTATTCAAGGAGCTTGAAAATTCTTCACATATCAAGGAAGAAAGCAGGTGCAAAGAACCCCTGTATGTCTCCCTATCCTCCAAATTAATATCTAAATGAAATAGGGGGGCGTTAGCTGCTCTGAATTTTCAGTTTTTATTTCCTGGTTCCAATTACTAGCTGTGGCCCTTTTAATATTTATTAAATAAGATCACCAGGTGCTAGTGATTCATACAGCAATTCTAGCATTTCAGGAGGCAGAGATCAGTTGGATCATGGTTTAAGGCCAGCCTGGGCAAAAAGTGAGACCCTATCTCAAAAATACACAACACAAAAACTGTTGATGGAGTGGCTCAAGTGGCATACTGCCAGCTTAGCAAGCAGAAGGCCCTGAGTACTGGAGCTTACTCCAGTACTGCCAAAAAATAATATAATTTTGCTTCTCTTCATATATCTATTCTTCTTTAGTTTTTTTCTCCTAAATTTTTTATAAATTGTTACTTTTTTTTGTTTCTCAGTGGCTAAGTTCTAGAACAATGAAACTTGAGACTAATTAATGAGTATGATGTATTCTTTTGGAGAAAAGGAAATCTTTTGGAAACTGATAGAGACAGGAGTTATATGACATTCTGAATGAACTAAATACTACTGAATGTTACACTTCAGAAAGGCTAATTTTATGCTATATTAGTTCTGCTTCAAGTAAAATAATTAAAAGATAATTGCTTAACAGAGTAATATTTTTTTTAAAAATTTTGTAACCCTACTAAGTTTACAAATGACTTCTACTATTGAAACTAGAGTTTTAGACTCTAAGCCAAAACTGCTTGGTTTCCACTCACCCCTCCCTATATACCAAATAAAGAGTTGATTATGGTGAAATGCAGACAGTGGAGATGTATTATGTGACTCAGGACAAGCCATGGGAGGAGACAAGGTAAACACAGTCCATCTTCAACCATCTTTGAGGTACAGACATGAGCTTTAGCTTTAAATACACAACTAATTTATGCAAGGGACATAAGGTATACATAGTTCCATTCACAGGTTTTTCCAGTGGTTTATGTTGGTCCAGTGTGTCCTGGATGAACATTATCTCATTCCATGTTTATCAAGGGTTCCATAGAAGTTGTTATAGCTGTCATCCCAAGACATGATGACTTCTGCTCAAGGGTACAACCTCATCATTACAGGTTATTGTCCTTTATTTGGAAGGGTGGACTCTTTTGCAATGCTCCACTGTTCCTTCAGGGTAGTTTTAGTCCCTTGACATAAAGATATTTTTGATCATTCTTGTCCTTCCATGATTCCAAAGTGATGGCAGAGGAGAATGGCTCAGAGCAAAAGACAACAGGTAACAAACAGGAATGCCATGATTTTTCTCTTGTTTTTAGCTAATTGGTGGCCCAAGTAAGCAGTCAGTGCTTTTCAGCAAAAACAATTTAAGCACATTTTACATTATATATTGGCATATATATATACTATTTTAAAATTTTTTCTTTTCCCCATCATTTCATCAGCAATATGTATTTCTATTATTCATCTCTCTAATGAATTTCATTATTAAGTCATTGTGAGGCTTTTATGGGAAAGCCAAAGTACTGGATCTAAATTTAATTTTTGGAAATGCTTCCAAAGAAAGAGTGAAGCAGTTGTGAGATCGACTCTCAAGTATGATGAAATGTTTTATCTTCTGTTTATAAGGGCAGAAAAGGGCATTGGAAACCCTCAGAATTCCCTCATTTGACATACAAGAGATTTATTTTAGAGATAGAGGAAAGTATTGGTACAAATTTGCTCATACCTATTTGAACTTTAAGTAAAAATATATCTGTTTCCAATAATGAAACAGTTCAGAAAAAATGGTTTCCAATATGCCTGGAAATTCTGCCTAAGACCTGCTAGCATGCCCCTTACAATTGATGCTTTTGTGTCTGTGTATACAATGGGGATACACATGATTCAAATAATTGACATGGTTGTCTATTCTTCCTTTGATCTGTTAAATTTAAAATAAATGCTTTTCTGAGATAAAGTTTCTGGGTAATATTTCTTGCAAAAAAGCAGAAAACATTTTTACATAAGTACGTTCTGAAAGTAGTAGTGCTTCTAATCTACATATATTATGTATATACCTTAACATACACATACACATTTTTAGCACAAATTTGGTTGTTTTTGAAGAGCTAATTGTATTCATGTGTATAGTAGTACATTTAATTTTCAACCTCCTTCCATAAATTCTGACATTGGTAGCATACAGCCATGAAGCTCCTGTATAGGTAGTATTATGCTCTGAACACAAGACAATTGTCCTGGCAAATGCCCAGAAATAAACCAACACTGGCTGGCAATGAGATGTCTTGATTATGTCACTTAAATTTAGCCTCTGGAGCATAACTATAATTTTGGCCATCATCT
The DNA here is from genome assembly GCF_047511655.1 of Castor canadensis. NCBI lineage: Eukaryota > Metazoa > Chordata > Mammalia > Rodentia > Castoridae > Castor > Castor canadensis. The sequence continues at coordinate 103,544,767 of NC_133386.1, forward strand.
ATACTTATTTCTTTCTCTCCCTCTCTACCTGCTGGAAACTGCCATTGTAGTCTCTGATTTTGTGAGTTTTACTCTTTTAGATTCTGCATATAAATGACATCACACAATATTTGCTTTTCTATGACTGGCTTATTTCACTAAACTTCATGTCTTCCAGGTCCATCCATGATGTTGCAAACAGTATAGTGTCCTTTAATAATAGTCACCCATGAATGAAGGCTGAATAATATTCCACTGTATATAGACATATATATATATATATATATATGTGTGTGTATATATGCCACTTTTCTTTATCCATTTGTTGACTGACAGACATTTAGGTTGTTGTCATATCTGGGGTACTGTGGGCTAAAGTGAATTTACAGTGTTGATCTGCAATCCTGATTTCAATTTCTGTAGATTATTGTCCAGTAATGGAACTGCCCAATAATGTGATGGTTCAATTCAGAACTTCCATACAGTTTTCATAATTTACATATATACATATATATGTATATATATAAAATCTTGGAAAGTAAATAAAAACCACCAGGAAATATGCTTTCAAAGATGGCTGCTATTAAAAATATATGCTATAAATATTCAAAAATTGTCCAGAGATGAACCAATGTGGGTTTCAATACACATGTGCATGGAAGCAATGCTAGGCATCTCTCTGTATAGCTATCCTTATCTCAAACTAGCAAAAATGCTATGTCTTTCTTGTTATTGCTTATGTCTTCTCTTCAACAAAATTGGAGAAGAGGGCAGAACACGTTCTGCCTGGAAGTGAAAGGGGTGGTGGAGAGGGAGGGGGCAGGAGGCATGGGGGAGAAATGACCTGAACAATGCATGCATAAATGAATAAATGAATTTTTTAAATCTTTTAAAAAATTGCCCAGAATATTCCAAGAGTTTTTCCTCTCTCTCCTAGAAGCAGGATGTCCTTCAAAGCTATACCCAGTATGTCACATTGTTCTTGAGTTATATAACCCAGGACAGACTAGGACATCTCTTTTAGGACTGGGAATTTTTGAATTGACTTTTACAAGATAGCCCTTACATCTACAATCATCTAATCATAGACAAAGGCAACAAGAAGATGAAATGTGGAAAAATAGTCTCTTCAATGAGAAACTAAATTTTCATAAGCAAAAGAATGGGATTGGATTTTCATCTTACACAATAAACTGAATGGGGATTATTTTTGACTCAATAATGGAAAAGAGAAGTACTTCCTACAAGTGGATGTTTATCCAATCTAGGTAGAAATGCTTTCTTGTGTGTGCTCTGCTTAATTATACAAGTATATAGGTTAGGTTAGATGCCAAAATAAAACTAATATAATATTATATGAAATATACACAAAACAATTGTTCTCAACTTTTTCATCAAAATGGACAGAATATATATGTAATCAATGTAGGTGACAAAACACATCATTTGTATTCCATAATCCAAGACTGAGGTTTATGACTTAAGATCATCATGTATTTTTCATTTTTTTCTCACTTGAAAACATATTCTAATTATATAATGTAAATTTTGTAGGGACAATATAACAAAGTATTCTAAACTTTAGAAATGTTTTAAAACTCATAAACATGTTCAATATATAGGTATATTTTTTGTAATTAATTTTATGTATGTGAAGCATATTAACTATGTATTAATTTTGTATAATAATCTTAGTAACCTTCTGCATATAACTATTAACATGAAATATTAACAGATCTGAACATGAAATAAGACTTTGAATTTTTTTCAGTTATTTTGTATAACTAATAGCAATATTGCTTCTAATTTTCCCCACTACAAAATATATTATGGAACCCTAACCAGGTTTTTGTAGGCTCTAACATTTAAGCTAAAATATATTTTAAAATATCTCAGAATGAAAGGGACAATGGTGTTATAATGTCTTACATGATTTTATGATAAACAGTAATTTCTAATTTTATTCAGAATGCAATGAAAGTTTTTTTGCAACAGAATATTTAAAGTCCTTTTGCATAAGACAAGTAATGATTCTGGATGGTGACATATCACAAAGAACAAGAGGTCCAAATGGAACATGTAAAAGACCACTTTGAAGGTTGGGATACAGCAGATGGGTGGTAGAGTGTTTGCCTGGCATACATAATGCCCTAGGTTCCATGATTATTACAGCACTGTTTATAATAGCCAAACTTTGGAAGCAGGCCAGATACCCCACTACTGATGAATGGATTTTTTTAAAAATGAGGTATATATACACAATGGAGTTTTATTCAATCATAAAGAAGAATGAAATTATGGGTGTTTGCAGGTAAATGCATGGAACTAGAGATATTCATGTTAATAAAAGTAAGCCAGGCTCAAAAAATCAAAGGTTGTATGCATTCTCTCATATGTGGAAACTAGAGCTATAAGTTAAATGTGAGTCCATCTGAGGGGTTATGGGAGGTGGAAGAGATAAAGAAAATATTAGAGATGAAAAATATTGAAACATAGGAGCACGGTGATAGAGAATGAGTAAGTAATGGGGGGATGATAGGGTTAATTTGATTAAAACAAGATATATGCAGACTTGAAGTACCAAAGCAAAACCCCTTTGGACAATCAATGTTCACTTTTTTTAAAACAGTGAAGGTCATGAGAGAGCAATAAATCTTTTCCTGGGGTGGGCACCAGTAACAGGGAGATGGGCACAAGGAAAGGAGGAATAAGAGTGTGTATGGTAGAAGTAAAATATGCCATAGCAAGCACATATGTAAATATCACAACTTATCCCCCTGAACAACTACTATATGTTAATAAAATCATAAAATATAAGGCCCTATTTTCAATTTTCAAATACCAGCACCACATAAAAAAAGCAAAAAAGGAAAAAATACTTTTAAATACATTGACCTGCCTGATACAATCAGAGATTAAAAGGCCTAAACAGATCTTTTCGGTACCATGCTGATGATACCACATTTTGTTATTTATGCTCATGATAATTAATTTCAAACTTTGGTCTTTGTAGAAAAACCTATATGATAGCCCATAAAAATGATAATCAATTTTCCCTTTATGAAGCATGAGACAATTGGGCTTCATTTTCACCTGTAAGCCTCGTTTAGATTTTAACCTGTTACAAGTTCCTCCAAGAAATGATATCATGGCATAGTTTTAATTTGTTAGTGTATATAAATGATTTTACTTTGCAAAAACTAAATAGTGATTATATAAATTTATTCAGATGTGATTAAAGCTAGTGTTGTGTGGTTAATCCCTTCCACTTGAAGAATGGAAAAGTCTATTTGATTTTTTGAGGTCATAGAGGGCAGACTAAATAATTTGTGGACCCAGTGAAAAAAGAAAATAGGAATCTTTTCTTCAATCAATAAAAAAGAAATGCTGTTAAAATTGCTGAGATACAATTTTTCCTTTTCTTCAATGGGTTCTGTCTGTTCTTGTCCTATTTTTTTTTCAATTGAATATTATACTGAATAAAGAAAAGCTAGTTATTAAAATGAGCATGGATCTTACAATCTATTTTATATTTTACAATGCCAGTTATAAGTTCAAGTATATAAAATCTTTTAACTTGAAAGCAGAATCCACAAAAATACACAACACATATTTCACACTTAACACAATGATAGGAATTCAGCACAAATTCTAGTATTTTTACTTCACTTCTTAATGGCACACATGAAACCATAACTTCATAAATTGTATTTTACTCAATAGAACTTGTCTTTTTATCAGAGTAGAACATACAGTAAAATTGCTGAAAATGTACTAAATTAGAGATAGAAAGATTCCTTAGATTAATAATGCCTAATTAGGTTACATTTGGCAAAGAAATGTATTTTATTTTAATTGTACTTTTGAAGCTATATCTCTAGAAATATATCACAGTGGGTTATTATAAGATTTCTACTACAATTGTGATCCTTATAAGGTGTCAGATACATGTTTCATGTTCCCAGACTCAACCCAATGAATTAAAAATGTCATATCACCTTGTTCCCTACCAACTTGGGATATAGAATTTATTAGACTAAGTGTGTTTATTTACAATTTGAAGGACCAGAAAATGAAAAATCTTCAGGTAATGTAAAGTTTCAAACTGAACACCATTTTTTCCAGAAAAGGACAAGTCCCTCAGATTACAATAAAATTTCCCTTCATAGGATTTTTTCACTAATTAAAATTTCACATTTCCTTTTGTGGTTGCTTCATTCTCTGTCTGTTTCCATAATTAATAAACTTCTCTGGACTGATTTTGCTTACAATTATACACACCATGCTTGTCTAAGGGTCTTGCAAAACCTGGTAAGTATATGTAATAAGTGCTTAAAGTGAGAAGTTACAGAAATACTGAATTCAGAACGCATTTCACTGTAGTGATACAACTAAGCAGTTAGAAAGGAAAATATTTACCTTATTTGGGAAGACTTTAAAGAAAAAATGAAATAGTAACAATTATTAAAATAAGACAAAGGAGGAAGGAGTTTATAGAAAGATTCAATAATCAATATTTCTCAATATTTTATAGGAAAATACTTTAGTTTATTGTTATTGAGTCAGAGTGTTCCAGCAAAAACATTAAAATGAGGATAATTTTAGGAAATTAACATTTTTGATTTTTTCTTCAACAACTCTTTAGAGAATGTTATTTTAAATATATGTAAAATATTCTAGGAAATCATTATTTTTCTTCAATTCTCTAAAAATAGCATTTCAGTTTTAACTACATAATTCATTCATATCACATGTATTGAAGTATCTCATTTTTATAAAAGTTAATATATGTCCAACTTTCCTTGAACCTAGACCAAGAAATATAAATAATAAATACAAATCTGTATTAGAATATTTCAAAATTGTTAAGGTTTGAATTAGTACATTTGGAAGAATTTATTGTAATATTTATTAATAAGTAGTACAAGCTAACATGAAAAATTGTAATCATGAGAAAGAGTGAGTGAGAACTTTAGTAGCTAACTTTAGAGCAGATGCCAATTGTGAAAACTAAATTTAATTCACTTTTTATAGAACTATAAAGATTATGCTAGCCTTTTGATAATAGCTGATATGTCAAACTCTAAAAAAGCTTTATTTAAATTAAACTAATTATAATACAGGCTTTTGTTTACTTCCATCCTAACACAAAATGAGAATTAGCATCTACCTCTTGGCTATCAATGTGAGTTGCATTATATACATTAGTAAATGTCTACCCACCAACTTTGCTGAGTGTCAAAATACATCTATGTCAAAACGAAAAACAAATGATTTTCAAGCACTATCTATCAATGTGACAATTATAAAAAGTTCTATCTTTATATGTTCCACAATTAAGCATTTGGTAATATATGACATAATTCATATGTATTCAATCACTTTCCTTTGAATTAATAAAATCCACCCTGTTGTGGGGGTACATACTTGCAATCTTGCCTACTCAAGAAATGGGGACAGGAAGCTCATGTTTCACCAGCCTATGTAAAATTATCAAAACTCTGTCTCAAAAAACAAAGAGCAAATAAAATTGTTGAAGTTGTGCTTCAAATGGTAGAGAACTTGCTTTACATTCATGAAGCCCTGGGTGGAATCCTCAGTAAAGAAAGAAAATTAAACTAATGAATTTTTACATAATGGATATACTTCAATAAGAAAAGTTTAAGTTTGTGGTTTATGATTTTTTACACTTTCTTTCCCATATGAATAGATTATGCGCAAGTAAAATCCATGAAAAGCAATTTTGCCACTACCCAAATTTGAACATAAAAAGAAGGAAAGTCAGAATATTTGTATTTACCATAAATTAATTTTTACTAAACACGTTAATTTTGAAATTTTGTGGAGTCTACACTATGACTACTCTACTTCATGTCAGCATACTTCTGCAATGTCAGTTATAACTTAGAGGATGACAGAGAAACAACACAGCAACAATAGAGTAATAAATCCTTTTTATAATAAAATGATAATAAGTAATTCTATAATAACAAACAACTCTGGATCTTGCCATAAATAATTTAGAGCAGGCTGTCTACATAAACCTTCAAATTTTGGTAAGAAAAGTAATTCATTCTGACATTATGCTTTAACAGTATTTCTAAAAAATAACTGCAGCAAAATACTGTTATGTTGAAAGTAACTATCCCGACACTATCATATTCTGTTATTTTAAAAGCATTTTGTTACTTCCTTGAAAATTGAATTAAATAATTCTTATGACTTACTTTCTAATCTCTCTGCCTTATTTTTCAAGATAAAGTTTTCCTGACCCATGTGAATGATGATGTTGTTTGAGCAAACCTTTGACTCTCTTCTTTCCAAAGTTCAATTGTGGTTCCTCTGCAATGAAAACAAGAACACAGAAATAAGTGGACATTAGACATTGAATGACTATTCCAAAGGGATGCTTATTTAGGTCAAAATTTAGAATAAATCTTGTCAAGAAGATATATTTCCATTAGTAATGTAATAAGGTTGGAAATGTGGCATAGCTGATCTTATTGTTACTTTCCTTGCTATTGACATTATACATTGATATTCACAAAAATACAGCACAGAGTTGTAAGCACATGGGATAACGATCAGTACATTCTCACTTTCCTGCCACAAGATCTTGGGTTTTACATCAAGAGAAAAGTAAATTAAGTAAGTAGCTCCATGGAGAAACAATAAAAAAGCATGATATGAAATGAATGGGAAAAGGCAAGAGCTAAGAAGTTCTACACAATGAGAAATCAACAGGAAATTAACTAACTGAAGAAGGAGAAATTTTCTTGGAGAAATACTTGAGATCATTTAAGAGAAAGAGGGAAATTTAGAAAAGTGGAACAACATTTTCAAGCTTATACAAAAATAAACTAGTTATATATTATATATACATATAATATTTTCCTACAGGAGATAAGAAAAACAACAGTGAATCAATATTGTTAAATCATAATCTAATGCACTACACTAAAAAAAAATGAACTTTGCCACCTGGCAACTGGGAGTCTGGTAAAGGATTTAACTTAGAAGAGTGGTGGCATTTGCCAGTGAGATGTAAGAAAGAAAGGAGATTATGAAGGTTAAGTATTGATATTACACATTCAAACAAAAGAACTCCCTAAATTCTCTGTTCATTCCTACAACTCAAAGTTTTGTTTTGAATGTTGGCAAATATGTTATTTAGCACAAGCACCATCTTGTCCATATTCTCATTTCACCAAATCTCTGTGGTCACAACATACACGTGTCGTGTTTTGCAATATCACTCATTTTCCTCTCTTACTGATTAGAGGAAAAATTTGTTTCCTATATTTCACTGTGTGGTAAATATCATTCACAGCCTAACTGAGCTAGAACTTTGTTTAAAATCAGTCAATAACTCCCTGCCTTGCATTTTAATTCTGCTTTGTTGGTATTTTGCTTCTAATTTGAAATATGTTAAGATCCTTTCTTCCTTTAAAAGAGAAAATATTAAACAAATCCAAAAATCTTCTCCATCTTTCTGTCCTAACACTTCTTCTAGTATCATTTTTGCATCTCCTCTTTCTTCCACTAACAAAATTCCCTTTATTTATCTATATTTGCTATTCTTCATTTTTTTCTTTTCACTAGGTGCTCTGTCTTTCAAAATCTTCAATCATTAATGTCTTTATATATAAAACAAAGTGAAACTTTTATTATGTTCAACTCATTCACTCATTTAAATCAATAGTCTCAAAATAAAAGGACTTTAGAAATCTCCATTCTTGGGAGAGGGGAAGATAAAAGAAATGATACAGGGGATGAATTTAACTGAGATATATCATACGTACTTTTCTAAATGTCACAATTTACTCCCAGTACAACAGAAATATGATAATGAAAAAAAAGAAGAAAAAAATCTCCATTCTCTTTGTGTTTTGATAAAACACAATTCTTTCTTTTTTTTCCTTGGTATATTGACGGAGTTCAGCTAATCAAAAATGTCACCTCATTGGGTTTTTTTCCTAACTAGGAACTAAATTCACCTGTTTCTCATCCTCTTTAAGTATGAGGATACCTGAAGTATATTCTTCTTAAGAAAAATAGAAGTGCAAGAGGACAAGTAAAATTAATCGAGCACATTTCAATTTCTGCTCAAATCATGTCTTCCTCATTAGACAAAAAGCAAGGCATATACTTATACCCAATGTCAATTGTGCAGAGAAATATTATCCTCCTTCCACCAAAAAATGACAGAGTAAATATTTCCTATGTGATAATGTAACATACCTCACATGAGTTTCTTAAAACTATAGAGCCTTGGAAATTATTTCTGTTCATCTCTAAATAGACCTAGAAATGATGATATGGCTGCAGTCATGGAACTCAGATGTGTTGTCTTAGACAATCTACTCATTGGACAATTTGCAAGTTGATTACTTATTTCTTTGAATTATATTATAATTAACTTTGATCCAAAAAATGAGTGGAGCTCATGCTATACTTCAGGATTAGGTCATTGTCTGAGCATCACGTGATGAGATTGTGGGGTATGATAGTGTTCATATAAAAATCAATCAGGCAATCTTGTGAACACAGAAACAACCACCACATTTACTCTTGGATATATTATTAAAACTGGTATTTTCAACATTATTTTGAGATTTTGTTTTTATATTTCAATTTCAGAAATAATTCTGGATTGAGTACTTAGAAAATAGTGTCAATAGCCTGTGCTCCCTGATGACCCAAGGGACAATATAGCTGCTGTGTGATGTCCCACCAAGGCTGGGGCATGGAAATTCATGAAGAAACTTGTAATTGTCTGTGTGACCATTTGATGATACATATGCAAACAAAAAATACAAATTAATGGACAACTCAGTTATTTAAATCCCTGCAAAGTAAGAATATGAAGGAAATTGTGTCCCTAGAAATACATAGCTATGTAATAAAGATATGTTAGTGTCCCTCCAATATGAAGCTTCAAGTATTCAATGTTCCATTCCTCAGCATTATAAATTACCTAATCTTCTAAACTCTATATCAATGCCTTAATGGAAAAATGTTTCCAATTATTTGCTTGCATTTAGTTACAGTTAACAATTATATATACAAGACATTATAATTATCTTCTGATGTATGTATTCCTCTGCAGAAAAATCTATTGGAATGCATCTCATTGCTTTGTGTTTGCCCACCATTTTGTGACAGGATTCATTCCTTTTGCTAAGAAATAAGATTACTATAGTGTAAATTATGTATGCTGTTTCAACTTTCCTCTGTATAAGGTTGTTTAAGTGAGTGGTGCTCATTGTTTATGAAATGTTTCATTTATAAGTCTGTTTTGAAAGACTGAAATGGAACATTATGCTTATAGATTTTGTTTTCATTTTAGAGAAAGTATATCTTAAATATTACACTGCTTTCTGCTGTATAATCTTCCACACCATTCCTGAAATCTCAGTATATCACTATCATCACTCATGTGAAATAACCATTAACTCACTGAATGGTGTTATATGATTAAACTCTATAAAATGACTTTGCTGTGGTTGAATTAGTGAAGTATATATTCTGACATTTATCATAGAAGAAGAGTGCTCTTTACAAGGACATTTACAACATGGAGCCCTTCTTTTTTCAACTTGAACATTTTAGTAGACATATAGTATGACAGACCTTAAACAATATTGTTACATAAATACTGTCTATTATTAACTACTAACTTGTAAGCCATGCTGATATCAATAGATAAATACATTGTGTTTGCATATTTAAAAGATTATAGACTTTATTTGATTTAATAAACATTTAGGAATACTCATGATAGGCAATGAGTGAAATACTGGGAATTAAAAGTGAATTAAACCTCTGCTCTTCAGAGGCCCATTTCCAAGTATGTATGTAAATTGTTAATAGACATACATAACACACTGTATTGTCCAAATAATTTTAATGTCTAGAAAAATAAGTACATAGAACAAGGCTCACAAAAGAGGGGTGAGATTTGAATTGGGACCTGAAGGATCAGCTGCATATTGTCTGGCAGAAATGAAAGGCAACCTACAACGAAGGAATACGGAAGGGAGTCTTAGAAATTATCAAGTCATAAACACTTGGGAAAAGTAAGAATTTCTTTGAACCTATAACAATAACTCTTATGGTTATTGGAATATGTTGAAAGACTGGTTTATATTTCTCATGATGAAAGTTTAACTTCTTAGGCATTAGAGGACCACTTTTAGGTGTGTCAACAGGAGGTAACATGATTAATTTCATTTTAGGAGGAAATCTCTCAAGAAATTTTATGGTATAAAACAGAAGAAAGGAAAAGAAAGAAGCTGATTAAAGATAAGCTACTAAAGGCATAATCAATAGACATGGCTACAAAACAAATATGGAAAATGAAGCAGAATCAATGACTTCAGCCTCTCTGCGCTGGAGGTCTTGGTGGATGGTGATGCCACTCATTTGTGAAATACAACTCAGAGGAGCATGTGACTTTTCTAATATTTTGAGATATTCTTCTAATATTCATTAGAGATACCGAGAAGAAAGTTTGAAATATATTTAATAATTTAATATGGACATAAAAGTGTTGATATGGTTGGAAATACTACAACTGATGACAAAGGAATAAATTTTAATTTCAGGGGGAAAGTCCTGAAATAATATCTTAGTGAAGAATATCAATAATGATACTGGAAGAGGACATTGGGCAGGAGTAATTGCACCACTCAATTCATGCAAAGAGAAAGTGTTAAAAAAATCATTATTACATGTGATTGTAGCAGGATTTCAGAGGCAATGTTTGTATCAGAAAATATAAAGTCCTTATTGGCAGATTGAATGTAAGATATTGCTGAGATACAAAGCTGCAGCATCAACCTGGCAGCACAAACTTCACACATGCAGGTTGGGAAGTGGCAGCCATAGGTACAAAGGCTGCCACAAAAGTTGTTTGCATAGAGTTAGTAGAGAACTATTGAGAATGAAATGAATGATATTTTGTGAGGGCAAATACAAAGGGAAAAGAGATATGAAGGAGAAAATCATGCCAAATGCAGAATTGTAGTGCCCTAACTTAGTAAAAGACTTGGTCAGCAATAAGGAAAATTGATGAGGTCAGAAGAAAGCTAAAAGAACACTATGTGGTGAAAAGTCAAATGAATAAAAGCTTTAAGAAGCCAAAAAAACTGCACTGAGGCTAAAACTCAGAAGAGAGAGGTAAAGCAAGTGAGAAAATGTTATCAAGGTTACAATTAGAAGTATACTGATAATGTAAACCTGATTTGGTGGTCGGATGCAGGTAAAGTTCAGATTGTATGAGATTGAGAATGTGTGTATGTGTGTGTGGTGTGAAGGCTGGCAGAGACATTGTATAAAGTTGATACATTAGTTAGTTTTTCATTGCTATGACAAATACCTGAGAGGAATACTCTTTAAGGACACAGGGTTTATTTTGGCCCATGGTTTCAGAAGTTCCTTAGATGCTTGGTCCCATCCTGGTGACCTGTGATGAGGAAGAGTATCATGGCAAAGAGGGTGTAGTAGAGCAGACTGCTCACCTGTGGCAGACAGAAAATAAAGGGAGAAACAAGAAGGGACCAGTGACAATATGTCTTTGAAAAGCAGGCCTCCTGTAACCTGGTCCTTCCAGAGAGGACTACCCTCAAAGTTTCCACCACCCCACAATAGCACCACCAACTGGGGACTATGCCTTGAACCATGAACAGATGGGATATCTTATATTCAAACCATAATAGTGTACACAGCAAGGAGTAATGATTCTTCCTAGATATCCAAGTGACCACCTTGAAAATGGCAGTATTGATCATTTTCCTACTTACATAGAAGAACAGGAGTAGCTATTGTTAAAAAAAAAACCAGAAAAACAAAAACTAGGTATTCAAGTAAGAATTTCTGGATAAGACTAGAGAGAACACGTAAAAGTTTTCTTAAGATTTCTTGTTTGAAATTGTATTAGTGTCTGAAGGGACAACCTAAGGCAGAGAGGGGAAAAAAGTTAGAGAATGAAGCAACTCCTCTACATACGAATACAGTATAAAGTACTGCACAGTAAGCTGTTGAATATTAGGGAGCATGGTGTTAGGGAAAGAATAAGTAATGAGGAAGGGAGTTAATTTGATTAAAGCACAATACATACAGTCCTGAAGTACCCAGGCAAACTCCCCACATACACTTAAAAATAAGAAAATGAAAGGAGGGTAAAACAGATCTTTTCCAGCAGTAGAAAAGACTGGAAAGTGGGAAGAGTGTGGGCATAAGAAAAGGGTGAATGAGGTTGTATGTGGTGGATGTATTTTGTATTCATATATGAAAATAGAAGAATGAAACCTGTTGGAATTATTTGAAGAAGGGAGAAGGGGGATAAGGGAGAATGATATATTGTAAATACATATGTAAATATCACAATGTATCACCCTGTACAGCTATTATATGCTAACAAAAATTTTTAAAAATATTTGTTTTTAAAATGTAGCGAGGTAACCTAGTAAGTAGGGAGTTAACCTAGTAATAGTATTATAATACAAAAAAAGAAATGCAACTTTTATAAATAAGTTTAAAATAATTAATCATTCTGATTAGTTTTATGAGAAATTCCTTACAGAACATTACTGTGATTGTTTTCAAATTGAGAAGAAGTGATAAAGTCATAAGGACTATAATACTTTAGAAATGTGCTTGTACAAATAGAGAATTCAGATTTCATATCACATTTACAGTAGGAGTAAGGCATAAGAATGGTCTGATTCTTACTTTAGATGTAGTTTGTGTCTCTAGGAAGATAAAATGATTGAATTTGTAATTCACTCATTTGCTTCAGGAACTCTGAGTGGAAAATACAATGATATACAAAACTTTGGGGATGGGAATGGAGAACACAGTAGGAAATGACACAATACCAGAAACCTTTTTCTTAATGAGAGGAATGAAATGAATGGTCTGCATTAGTAATTATTTCAAGCATGACATAATTACCCATTTCTTCTGTGATGACTTTCTACCTAGATATGGCAACTCTACCGTGGCTGAAGGAGACAGCTCACATCTCTTCTACTAAAAGCCACATCCATCTACTTTTTATACGGGGAGAGGTCTTTTATTTTTAGAAATTATCTTTAGTAGTATATATTAATCATACAATACAAAGGATTTCATTGTGACATTTGCATATATGTCTATAATTCACTTTGATCATATTCACCTTCTCTACTAGACTTTTTTATCCCCCCACACCTTTTTAACTTTCTTGAATATTTTTAAATAGCTTGTGTTACATTTTCAAACATGCATACAATATACTTCAGTCATATTTTCCTGTTTCCCCTCCACCCTATCTTTCCCCTCTTCCACCTACTGTTGGAAACCCCCCTTTATATATTCATTTCCTGTTTGGTTATTTTTTATATCTGAATTTTGCATTGACAGAAAATTTGGATATTTGTCTTTTAAGTCTAGTTTATTTCATTTAAGAGGATGATCTGCATTTCCATCCATTTTCTTGCAAATGAAATGATTTTATTCTTCTATATGGCTGAATAATACTCCACAATGTGTATATACCACATTTTCTTCCTAATTCATCTGTTGAAGGGCAATAAGGCTGATTCTATAATTTGCACAAGCCACATCCAACTTAAAGAGGATCTTAAATGTCAGGTTATTCCATCTTGTTATCAGAAATAGAAGATATTGTATTCTACTTTAAACACTTTTTGCATCCAAAAATATATTCTTTTGGTCTTTTTTATCTTGGAGTTTTTTGCTTGGCTTTTTTTGTTTTGTTTTGTTTTGTTTTAACTTTTCATTAAGTATGTGGTGAGAAAATTCTTAGTGTAGCATCTTATTTGAATAAAACAGAAAAGATTATTTTCTCAAAAATTTTTTCTAACAGAATTTGGAGCTATCCCTTACAAATTATTTTAAAGTGGTATATTATTTGCCTTAGTTGTATGATATTTTAATTTGAAATCTTTACTGATTCACAAGTGATATTTTTTTCACCTATTTTTTTTTGCAGTACTTGAATTTGAACTCAGGGCCTTCACTTTGAGCCACTCCACCAGCCCTATTTTTGTGAAGGATTTTTTGAGATAGGGTCTCAACCACAATCAACCACAATCCTCCTGTTCTCTCTGCCTCCTGAGCAGCTAGGATTACAAGGTGTGAGCCATTAGCACCAGTCATATTTTACCTTTATAAAATAGTCTCACACTTGAAGTATATGTTCAATGATGTACATAATAGCATATAAAAACACTCAATTTGTCATGAAGTTTTTCTAATATCTTAGAAAAGATTCTTTAGTTAGCCCATTCATCATTAATGTTTTATATTAGCATAAGAAGTTTCAAAACTAACAAAAAATTAATATTAAATCCTGTGCTTTATTTAAAACTAGGATTACAGGTCTTGTGATTTTTGACAGCATATGGACTTTTGTACTTTAAAGTGATGCTACATCAAACATACTGTAAAATGTGAAAGCAGACCTATTTCCTGTATTTAAAATAAAAATCTACATCAGTGATTGGAATTTGAAAGTAAGCCAAATTCTCATCTTCAGAGCATTGCAGCAGTGTCACCTGTTTGTGCTGGTGACACATTAGTACATGGAAGCAATGCTAGGAATCTCTCTGTATAGCTATCCTTACCTCAACTAGCAAAACTGCTATGTCTTTCTTATTATTGCTTATGTCTACTCTTCAACAAAATTGGAGAAAAGGGCAGAACAAGTTCTTCCCAGAAGTGAGGGTGATGAGGGGGAAAGGTAATGGGTAGGGGGCAGGGGGGAGAAATGGCCCAAACAATGCATACACATATGAAAAAATGAATAATGAGAAAAAAAGAGAGAAAAAAAAAGTCTAGGGCCAGGCTGTGGTCCATTACCATACAGGCAGAGGACTACAAAGACCTTTGCATGTCCTTAATGCCAAGGCCTACCTTGTCAGAAGTGCCCTCTACTACTTTGGGTAGGTGTTTTGCAGTAACAGGAGGTCTCAAAAGGTGATAATTGGCCAAGGAGACACTTCTCCTTCCCAGAAAACCTCTGTTTGCACCTGAGAGAAATCTCCACCCTCAGGAAATACAAAAAAGGGCTATAAGTACCCAATTTCCAACCTAATCCATGGGACCATCAGTTTCTGTGTCCCTCTGCATGCCCCCATAAAGCTTTCTCTTCTCTTCTCTACAATAAAATCTTTCTGACCTCTGCTGTTGGAGTCTGCCTGTGCTTTCATTCTCAGAGTGGACCCAAGAAGCCTGAACACCTGAAATTCCTGCGCGTGTCATCTGTGCATCTCTAATATGTCAATTACATGGGATGGAGTCTGTGGTTTCAAAAAAAGTGTTAGGACTGTAAAAAGAGGCAGAAAAATATGTTAGAGCAGATTCATTCCATAATGATGTTTGAGCTCTTATATTCTCTCTCTTCCTGTCCCTGCACACATTAAAAAGAAAGACCAAGAAATACAAGAGAACTGTGAGGAATTCCCACATTGAGATGAAGTTTAATATACATTATAATTCTTTCTCAACATCTTCTAAGGTATTGACTCTCCTATTGTAGCCTGATAAACATTATGCAGTAATTTATGGCCATATCATCTTTGAAGCAAAGTGTAAAACACTCCTGACATCCATACATCCCATCTGGGACTTTGAGTAAAGCCTGACTGCATAATTTCAATAGGGATTCACTTTAGTTTGGTACACACATTTGGAAGACTCTATATTTCTTAATGTACAGGGTTTTTCTGTCAACTACACATTAACACAACTAAAAAGGAGTTGGCAGCAGTTGGGAGTGGGTGAAAGTTTTCAACTGCTCATTGAGTTCCAGGTAATTTATACAGTTGAATTTTCTTCTTTCATAAAATGGATTGGGTGGGGAAAATCTCATTAATGTACTTATTTTATAGATTACAAAATTGTGCTAGGTAAATTGAATAGCTTTCCCACATTACACATGCATCAACTGGAGGAGGGGCATGTTAAAACATGTGTGTATGTCACTGGGGAATCTGCTATATAACATTGCTTTCACACAATAAACATGATTGAGCTAAATAGAAACTATTCATACTGACTATTCCAGATATACTTTTGCAATCTAAGTAAGGCAAGTATATAGAAAGTGGAGAGATCTCCCATGCTCATGGATTGGTAGAATCAACATAGTAAAAATGTCGATACTCCCCAAAGTAATCTACATGTTTAATGCAATTCCCATCAAAATTCCAATGACATTCATTAAAGAGATTGAAAAATCTACTGTGAAATTTATATGGAAACACAAGAGGCCATGAATAGCCAAGGCAATACTCAGTCAAAAGAACAATGCAGGAGGTATCACAATACCTGACTTCAAACTATATTACAAAGCAATAACAATAAAAACAGCATGGTACTGGCACAAAAACAGACATGAAGACCAGTGGAACAGAATAGAGGATCCAGATATGAAGCCACACAACTATGAGCAACTTATCTTTGACAAAGGAGCTAAAAATATACGATGGAGAAATAGCAGCCTCTTCAACAAAAACTGCTGGGAAAACTGGTTAGCAGTCTGCAAAAAACTGAAACTAGATCCATGTATATCACCCTATACCAAGATTAACTCAAAATGGATCAAGGATCTTAATATCAGACCCCAAACTCTTAAGTTGATACAAGAAAGAGTAGGAAATACTCTGGAGTTAGTAGGTATAGGTAAGAACTTTCTCAATGAAACCCCAGCAGCACAGCAACTAAGAGATAGCATAGATAAATGGGACCTCATAAAACTAAAAAGCTTCTGTTCATCAAAAGAAATGGTCTCTAAACTGAAGAGAACACCCACAGAGTGGGAGAAAATATTTGCCAATTATACATCAGACAAAGGACTGATAACCAGAATATACAGGGAACTTAAAAAACTAAATTCTCCCAAAACCAATGAACCAATAAAGAAATGGGCATGTGAACTAAACAGAACTTTCTCAAAAGAAGAAATTCAAATGGTCAGAAAACACATGAAAAAATGCTCACCATCTCTAGCAATAAAGGAAATGCAAATTAAAACCACACTAAGATTCCACCTCACCCCTGTTAGAATAGCCATCATCAGCAACACCACCAACAACAGGTGTTGGCGAGGATGCGGGGGAAAAAGGAACCCTCTTACACTGTTGGTGGGAATGTAGACTAGTACAACCACTCTGGAAAAAAATTTGGAGGCTACTTAAAAAGCTGGACATCGATCTACCATTTGATCCAGCAATACCACTCTTGGGGATATACCCAAAAGACTGTTACTCCAGAGGCATCTGCACATCCATGTTTATTGCGGCACTATTCACAATAGCCAAGTTATGGAAACAGCTAAGATGCCCCAGCACTGACGAATGGATTAAGAAAATGTGGTATCTATACACAATGGAATTTTATGCAGCCATGAAGAAGAACGAAATGTTGTCATTCGCTGGTAAATGGATGGAATTGGAGAGCATCATTCTGAGTGAGGTTAGCCTGGCCCAAAAGACCAAAAATCGTATGTTCTCCCTCATATGTGGACATTAGATCAAGGGCAAACACAACAAGGGGATTGGACTATGAGCACATGATAAAAGCGAGAGCACACAAGGGAGGGGTGAGGATAGGTAAGACACCTAAAAAACTAACTAGCATTTGTTGCCCTTAACGCAGAGAAACTAAAGCAGATACCTTAAAAGCAACTGAGGCCAATAGGAAAAGGGGACCAGGTACTAGAGAAAAGGTTAGATCAAAAAGAATTAACCTAGAAGGTAACACCCACGCACAGGAAATTAATGTGAGTCAATGCCCTGTATAGCTATCCTTATCTCAACCAGCAAAACCCCTTGTTCCTTCCTATTATTGCTTATACTCTCTCTACAACAAAATTAGAGATAAGGGCAAAATAGTTTCTGCTGGGTATTGAGGGGGGGGAGCGGGAGGGGGTGGAGTGGGTGGTAAGGGAGGGGGTGGGGGCAGGGGGGAGAAATGAACCAAGCCTTGTATGCACATATGAATAATAAAAGAAAAATGAAAAAAAAAAAAAAGAACTCAGAAAGAGGGCACACATAGAATATAAAAAGTAAGATTCAGGCTTAAAAAAAAAATAAGTAAGGCAAGTATAAAAGGAAACATAATATTCCCATACTCACTTTCCTCTTTTTACCTTCCTTATTACTAAAATAATCACAGAATTATTGATGCCCAAGATCACAGGGCTAACTTTGTCTCCCCTCATCCTCCTCATGTAATATTTGACTAGTTCTTATCATTCACTAAATCTTAAATATTTCCTTCTTTATTTAACCACCATTCTAATGCAGATCATTCATCTCAAAACTTTATTACTGAAATAATTCTAACTTATCTCTCTAGAAGATACAAGAAACCCCAAGATATACTTTTAAAAATTCATCCTTCAAACCACCAACACATTTAGCTAGCTATTATAGAATTCATAATAAATGAATACAATTAGGACTCTGGAAATACATGTGTTTGTAAATCCTCAGAAAATGTAGAAATAAGGGAATTTTACATACAGAAAGATAATGCAACATTAATATACATTTGTGCACATTTTCCAAGGTTATTAGTTTTATGGAAATTTGTCAAAGTGGGGTAGGACCATCCCAGGTACTAAGTGTTAAGAAGTACAAGACAGCCATTTTTAATGAATGAAGACGTTTCATAGAAAGGATTATTTAGCATGTATTTATAGTAGCTAGTATATACATGTCATAGGCACTGAGAAATCCCAAGAGGCTTCACTTCGTCAAGATGGTTGAACTCACCTGAAAACCTGAAGAAGTCTTGCCTTTCTATTAATGTGTGCACAGGATTTGTAGGTTCCTGGTTCTTTTTTTAAGTCGTCTACACTCCCCATGGTACCTGCTGCAAGCTGCTGACTGTTTGCTTTCAGGAATGTCTATAAATTGAATAATTAACAGACTTCTATAAACCTTTTATAAAAGTGTCCTCTTCTGAATAAATGGAAAAGAATAATAATTCTACTCAAAGCCTGTTTTAAAAAATGCCATTTAAAGATTAAGCTTGAGACACAATTGTTTTTTTCATGCTGACACTCTTATGAAAGGAATTTGAAAGCAATCACTCTGCAGAGACTACCAGTGACCACTGTTAAAAAATCCAAACTACTTTCATTGAGCTTGGAGAGAGAGACAATTCAGAGTCTTTTTTCCTGCTGCAGTTTTGGAAGGTGTATTTGGGAATCCATAAAGGAATGCTTTTGAAAGTTTCAGTATGTTTGAAGGAATATTAATTGCTTTGATTTTATATTTATTACACATATTTCTGGCATTTTAGGACATAAGTTTGCTTTATGAGTTATAGTAAGTGCATTCATTTAAAGACCACTTTCCCCTTGTCTGTTTTGCACTTCAAAGATGAGTGAATTAGGGACACATGGGTGCTGGAACCTAGTCTAGCTTGGCTTGTGAATATTTTGTATCAGTGATGTTGGGGATGCTTTCAGAATGCCTTTTCTAACAGTTGTTTTCATGCGTGTCTCTGTGAATGTGATCCTTTGAAACAAACTGTGCTACATTCCTTTGCCTTTGAGAATTTGGCTCTATTGTTACAAGGTTGCCTTCTGTTTCACCTTTGAGTATTTTAGGTTTTTTTGCAGGGAATTGGATCTGAAATACCTAAAACTTTCCATGATTTCAAACAAATTGAAAAACAGGTGAAGAAATCATTTTATTCAGGAATTACTACAATGGCTCTAAGTGGCACTAGCAATAGATTTGATCTATTGTGCTTTGCAATTTCTTAGTATAAGAACTCTTTCATTTTTTTTTCTGAAAGAGATATATAAGCTTCAGAATTCATGACTTTCAGAACATAAATTCTTGGATCTATGTGGGGGTTTTTGACAGTTTGTTTCTGGTTTACAATGGTGTTAGCTTTAGTCTTTATTATTTCTTGCTTAACTTAAAGTTCTCCTAAAGCCCCCTTTCTATGAGCCTCCTCCTTCTTTGTCACCACCATGATCACCACCATTACATCTTTACTACACAAGCTATCTTTCTGAAGTATGTTAATCCTATTTCCACCATCCCTCTCTTCTTAATCAACAAGATCTAAGATAAATGCTCCAACTGCCCTTTGTTCTTCATAAGCTACTGCTCTCCTGTGCTCCATTTTGAGTGAAAGACACCTCTTCATCACACATTCACACACGTTTCATCACCATGAAATCACTCATGACTTATTTCATGCTATTGAAAGCAAACTCAAAAGAATATTTTCCTTTTTACCTACCTAGCTAACTTGAATTCATCTTTTAAAAGTTGTTTTAATCATTCACCTATTTATCATTTAAGATAGATATAGTAGTTGAATATCAATCATGACCTATGTGCTATGTTATAAAGTGAGTAAAACAAAAAATTTCTTTAAACAACTGCATATTTTTGCCTCCATGCCGGGGCCCATGCAGTCATAGAGACAAAAAGAAATATTAAGAAGATTCCAGTCTCTTATCCCAATCCACTTTATTGTTCATATTCTATTTTATGTATTGCAATGTGTATATCTGAATATCTTCCTCATTATATTTTAAACCTTTGGAATATTATTTGTCTTACTTCTGCAAAATTCAAATGAATATACAAATCAGCTGTTATGTTCTTTATATATTCTGGTGATGCTCAGACCAAAACCAAACAGGTCTCTTGGCAATGGTTATGGTCCTAGTTTATCATATGTAATAGATTTTCATCTTCACGAGTTTATAATACACACTCGTAAAGTACAATTTCTCAGAGGTATTTTTTTCCTTTCATTAAGGATCTCAGTGAAAAGGTTTAACCCTGCAAATGATTATGAGCATATCCATGTGCTAAAATTTAGAAAATTGGGAATTGTAAATAGAATGTTATTTTTCTAACAGAATACAATTTTTCTAACGTGTCAACCATCTTAATACAGAGAAATTCTTTCTATTTCCTGAAAATAGGAGATCCTAATTTTTTTAAACTTCTATTTTATTTTCTGCTTGAAGCAGATTTCTTAAACTTTATTTTTGTATAAATCAACATTGCTACAATCAATTGCTGAAATACACAATGTTTTTTTAATTATTTGGACTGCGATATCTAATTACATAATTAACAACTGATTCATGTCTTATGAAGATAAGATGATCAGAAAACTCTATATTTATAGGAATCTCTGCTGTATCTTGCAGTACAGTATTTTTCAAGAAAATACTTTTTCTCTGTCCTGGGACCTCTTGAAGGACAGACTGCAGGTGGTCCCAAAAGGTGATAAGTGGTCAAGGAGACACCTTTCCTTCCCTGGGAACTTCTACACCTGAGAGACATCTCAGCCCTAAGGCAATTCTCAAAAAGGCTATAAAACCTAATCCCCCTACCTGACCCATGGGAGCACTGGTTTCTGGGTCCTTGTGCATGCTCATTCATGCAGCTTTTCTTCTCTTCTCTATAAATAAAATCTTTCCAATCTCTCCTGCTGGAGTCCACCCATGCTTTCATTCTCAGAGAGCACCTGAAATTCCTGCACATGTCATCTGTGCATCATATTTGATGCACAAAGGGGCCAATATTCACCTGAGATCGGTATAGCCTGTGCCAAACTGGGAAAGGCTGTCTAGGAATGTGACCATGACCATCTGGCACTCCGATTGGGTCTTTTCTCCAGAAGAACCCCCCCCCCAGGCTGAGCTATGGTGACCCTCTCAAGCTGACCTCTTCTCTCTCTCTTTCACTCTCTCTCTCTTGTTAAGGAGGGTTTCTCCCTTGGGAACTTGAGGAAAAGCTCTGATCCCATTACAGCCATAATGCAGGCAACCCAAGGAATTGGGGGCTGACTGGGGACTTATACCAGACTGCCAATGCTGTATGGGTGGAGCCAAACTTCAGTGCATGGAGGCTTTTTTCCTCTCAACTCTCAGCTCTCACCCTCCTTAATCTCTCTCCTTTTCAAGATCTGACCCACTTAGGAGTAGGTCTGAAAACAGCCATTGGAAAGGAAAGTTTCTCTTCAAAGTACAAGGGTGTTCTGGCCAGGCAACTCCCCACTGTGACTGTTGTACCCAGATCGCAAGACCCCAAAAGACCACTCAGGAGTCTGAAGTTGCATGCAAAAACAAAGAGCCTTTATTCGGGCTTAAGCTTGGGCTCTCCAACTTCAACAACACAGCGGGTCTGCACAGAGAGCCCCAAGCCTCATCCTGGCAGGGTCTTTATTGGGGAAGGGCAGGAGGCAGGACTTCCCATCCTAGAGGTAAACAGATTGGATGTTATTCAGGTGAGGGGGTCTTGGCATATTGGAATTGGTTTTTACTCCATTGTGTCTTGATCATCAGGAGTGTGGCCAGAGTTATTCCTTTTTTTGGTCACCTTGGGCAAAGGCCTGCTTTGCTCAATTATGATTGGATCAGGGCTGAGGTAGTGCATTCCAGAGGAGGGTTCATGCCCAGGTTATGGTGCATTCCAGGGGAGAGGTTGTGCTCAGGTCAGTGCTAAGGAACAAAGGAGCCTGTGCCTGAAATGATGATGTCCCTGTTATTTTTTAAACGGAGCCCCACATCTGTTATTTTTTTTCCTAGTTGGGGCCCAACATTCCCCCCTTCTTCTAGTGAATTCTTCAGGCCCAATCATGGGCCTGAGGAGGAGGTAGGGGTTATAGTGTATAGAGGTTGATATTGCGACCTCAGCACCATGAGTTGGACTGCATTTACCCATTCTCTGATGAAAGTTAGCAGCCGGTTAATTATACATGGTCCTATAGTCAACATTAACAGGAGGAGTATTAGAGGCCCTGCCAAAGCTGAGAGCAAGGTGGTGAGCCATGGAGACCAATTGAACAATTGCTCATACCATCCTGAGCTTTTAGGCTCTCTATCCTTGATCCTTTTTCTAAACAGCGTCATTGAATCTCTAATAACCCCTGAGTGGTTAACATAGAAGCAACATTCTTCCCCTAAGGCTGCACATAAGCCTCCTTGCTGCATGAAGAGGAGATCCAGGCCTCTTCTGTTTTGCAGAGTAACCTTTGCCAAGGAGTTTAGAGATTCCTCTAATTTAGTGATTGACTCTTCCAGATTTTTGAGGTCAGAATCGATGGCTACCTGGAAGGCCTATAATATTTGTCCTGCAAAATTAGGGCTGAGGTGCCAACCCTAGTTGCCCCAGCTATTCCTAGCCAACCAACGAGGGTAGTAAAATTGCTGCTACCCCTATAGCTCTCTTAGTTCTGGAAGAAGGTATGGGGGAAAAAGCTAGCTCCATCTGGGTTTCTTCATAGTAAGTTATCCTGGGGAACAGTTGCACCATAACACAGTAACCGTTACCTTTGTTGAGGACTGTTCCATGGATACAAGGGGTTAGTCCTGTGGAGCAAGCCCACCACCCTGAGATAGCTGAATAATAAGTATTGTTTGAGATATCAATGGTTTGATTACAGAGTGCTGTAGGGAGCTGGGCTTTAGGGGACCGAACACAATTCCCTGTTCCTGTCACTTGTTGGAGAGAAAGTTTGCTGTTTAGTCCCCAAGAGCACTGGGTCAGATTGACCCATGTGTGGTTTCCCATTACAGCTACTCCAGTATAAAATGGAGGTTGGGCATTCAGGCAGAGCCAGCATTCCTTTGTCAGATTTGGTTGGGAGGAGTTAAGTACCTCAAAGGTCTTGGTCATCAATTCCCAGATAGGATATCAGGAGAAGGGAAGGCTCTTAGTATGGGAATATGTACCTGGAGAATGATGTTCCTGAACTGCGGTTGCAGATCTGGGAGTCATCGGGGGAGCCGTAGCAGGTTTAGTATCGCTGTGGGAATTAAGACAGGGTTTGGGCCAATGGGTATGGGTTTTGGAGAGTTGGGAACTCCTTTTCGTAAGATGATGGTAAATAGTCCTCCTGAGACTCACCAGACCTTGTTATAGGACCTTAGCCTCCAGGTCTTTCCTGTTTCCCAGGTTGTATCTTGTCTACTGGTGTTGGTAAAGATTATCTTGATAGGGTTGAAATGACAATTACTGCTGGGAGTACAGGTTTTGGTCTTAAGGCTTTTAGGAAGGGTTGAGGGGGTATCATTTTGGATGTTAATGAGATCCCCTTTTACTGGAGGTGACCAGTAAATGTCCCCTGTGCTCACACAGCCCCAAGAATAACAAAAGTAATCACTGACTCCCCCACATTGTTTTCTCCAGCCCTTATCAGCCCTCTTCCCAGGACAAACATAGAAGTAATTATGGTGTAATGCCCATGGACTGCAATCAGGGAGCAAAGCATGTAGGTCAAAACCCAATTCCGGGAACCAGGTGTTAAGGGGTGCTATTTTTGAGACTTGGGTCAAGATTTATCCTGTGGAAGTCTCTGTGACTAACCAAGTGAGGTTAAGGGGTTGATGAGGGTTAAGGGGAGCAGTACATACTGTTGTAATAAGTGTTAGGATAACTATCAAGAATGGCACAGCTTCAGTTTGAGGGGATTGTCTGTGTCTCTGTTGATTTTCCATTGTGAAGTGTAATCCTCCAGTCAGTCATGGGGATACACAAGCCAGACATGGGTGTGATGAATCCAGGTGGCGACCCCATTGATTTTAGTAGCCGTCGGTGTGGTCAGAAGCAAAATGTATGGTCCTTTCCAGCATGGTTCAAGGTTTTTCTGGAGGTGTCTGTGCACATAGACCCAGTCTCCCGGTCAGTAGTTATGCAGGGTAGGTGGAGGAGCAGCTTTGTAGATAGCCTTTAAATGAGGCCATACATCTTTGTGAGCTTGTGCTACAGCTTCTAAGGAATCAAGCAATTGTCGGTTATCAAATTCAGCAATCAATTCAGCCTTTAGATTAGGTAAGATGGGAGGAGGACTCCCGAACATAATTTCATAAGGGGTTAATCCTATCTGATAGGGTGAATTCCACACCCAATACAAGGCAAAGGGAAGAAGAGCCACCCAGTCCCTGCCAGTCTCCATGGTTAATTTGGTAAAAGTCTCCTTTAGAGTTCTATTCATTCTTTCTACCTGTCCTGAACTCTGGGGTCTATATGTACAGTGTAATTTCCATTTTGCCCCCAGTGCCTTGGCTAACTCTTGAGTCACCTGAGAAGCAAAGGCCGGTCCATTGTCAGAGCTCAGGAGTGCTGGCATACCATACCTTGGTAGGATGTCCTCCAGCAACCTTTTGATGACCGTTTGTGCAGTCATCAAAACCGAGTGTTGAGCACCCGTATCCATGAGAAAACTTATAGGTGTCCCCTCCACTTTAAGAGTTACCCTAGGTTTGGAGAGGGGGTCCGAACCCCTTCCCCACTAGTCATCTAGTTCCTCTAATTCCAGGATTTGGGCTCGGCCCCCGCCATCATCTTGCTGTGTAGTCAGTTTCTCAGGATACTCTTTGATCCAGTGGCCTAGCTTTCTACAGTAAGCACACTGGTTTTTCTGTAGCTTAGGGCACCCCCCCGGTGGGCCCTCTCTTACCTGGGTCAGCTGTGAACCGGCATAGTTGATGTGCCCGGTCTTCTGGCAATTCCACAAAGGAGGCCAGGAGAATCTTGGTGAGTTGGCAAGTCTGCTTTGCTCCTGCCTCCAAGGTTATTCGAGTTTGTCTCTCCTCTGGAGTTTCCCAATGGTTATAAACCTTTTCAGCCACTGTCAGGAGTTCCTGTAGGGACCTGTCAGCTAACCTGTCCAACTTCTGCAGTTTATGCCTTATGTCGGGGGCTGACTGATTTACAAATGTTAGAATAATTGCATTCTTATTTTCAAGTGCTTCCGGGTTCATAAAAGTATAAGTACGGTATGCCTCTAGCACCCATTCCAAGAAGGCTGCCAGGGATTCAGCCTTGTCTTGTTGCACCTTGGCCAAATTAGTGGGCTGCCTAGCAGCCGCTCGGAGGCCCCCATTAGAGCCTGGTGGTAGACCCAGAGCCTCTCCTTACCTTCTGCCCTGTCATAGTCCCAATTGGGTCTGGTCAAGGGGAATCCCTCGTCAATCCTAGCTTGGTTGGTGGTTGGATTGCTGTCATCTCTGGGAACCAACTTGCGGGCTTCTGCCTGGATTCTCTCTCTTTCCTCAGTTGTAAACAGAATCTGTAATAACTGCTGACAGTCGTCCCAGATGGGCTGGTGAGTGAATAGGACAGAGTCTAAAAGATCAATAAGACCCTGAGGTTTTTCAGAAAACTTTGGTGTTTGTAATTTCCAATTATAAAGGTCACTAGTAGCAAAGGGCCAATATTGCATTTGTTGGTCTCCCGTTTCATTGCTTGGCCCTATTGCCCGTAAAGGGAGAACTGTGGAATTAGCTGATGGCTTTATCTGGTCTGGCTGAGACCTTCTCCTGGTATGAGGGGGACTTCCAGCTCCGGGAATTGGGTTTGCCTCAGCCTCCCCAGGGCCCTGCAGCTCAGGTGTCCACACTCTCAGCAGTGGGGACTGATAGGGTGGTGGTAGAGACAAGAGGTGCTCCTCAGTGCCACCCTGTAAGATGGGGTAGATGGGGGCAATAGAGTTCTGGGTAGCAGACTCAGGAGCGGAGGGCTTATTTTCATTTTTTTACCGCTCATTTTCCAGGTCACGATATAAGGGACTTGGTCTGGGTGTCCCGGCTTTCCAAAGATTACATCTTTGGCCCTGCAAATGGTAGGAAGGTCTAGAGTGCCCTCTGGTGGCGATCTGATGCCGAATGTCAGCCATTCATTCCTGCAAAGAGTAGAAAGTCTGCCTTTTTAAATTTCCAGTCCTTGTTCCCTAGCTCGAGCTCTAACATCTGAAAAGTGATCTGAAAATAAACTGAGAGGCGTCACCTGCATCTGTCCCATTTCTAAAGTCATATAAGTCACACACACAACAATGAACACTAAGACTATGCACAGAGAAACAATATTTCCTGGCGCCTTAAGGCAAAAATGAAAATGAGACGATGGCCTCTTGCTGTTCCGCGGGCGTGACCCGCTTTGTCTCCTCAGTTTAACCAATGGGATCCAATCCTGGTCCGGTGGGCTCAGGATGCCTCCCGAGTCCCACAGCCTGGGGTCTTCCAACGCATCCGCCTAGACCACCTGAAGGCTATCCTAATAGGGCCTGACACTCAGAACAGACACTTCACAAAAATAGAACATTTACCAGCCAGTGTCAGACTCCATGAATCAGGGGTCCTGGGGATCTGGGGGATCCTGGATGAGGCCCCAAATGTTGTACCCAGACCGCAAGACCCCAAAAGACCACTCAGGAGTCCGAAGTCGCATGCAAAAACAAAGAGCATTTATTTGGGCTTAAGCTCAGGCTCTCTGACCTCACTGACACAGCGGGTCTGCACAGAGAGCCCTAAGCCTCACCCTGGCAGGGTTTTTATTGGGGAAGGGCAGGAGGCAGGACTTCCCATCCTAGAGATAAATAGATTGGATGTTATTCAGGTGAGGGGGTCTTGGCATATTGGAATTGGTTTTTACTCCATTGTGTCTTGATCATCAGGAGTGTGGCCAGAGTTATTCCTTTTTTTGGTCACCTTGGGCAAAGGCCTGCTTTGCTCAATTATGATTGGATCAGGGCTGAGGTAGTGCATTCCAGAGGAGGGTTCATGCCCAGGTTATGGTGCATTCCAGGGGAGAGGTTGTGCTCAGGTCAGTGCTAAGGAACAAAGGAGCCTGTGCCTGAAATGACGATGTCCCTGTTATTTTTTTAAACAGGGCCCCACATCTGTTATTTTTTTTCCTAGTAAGGGCCCAACATTACCTGAAGCCTGGAGATGCAACTTCCTGAGTCGCCATGATGCTCCAAAGGTGGGTAAGTCTCAGACCCCTCCAGCCATGTCTGAGGCAAACAGACAATCAGATCTCTTATACTTCTTTCATGGTTTCCATGGCCCAAGAGTTGAAGTTACCCTTTGCTTCCAGTGCTCCAGTACCACCTTTGGGCAGGATCAACATGAGCTCCAGTGGAGAGCAATAATTCTTCATGCATTGATGTGGAAACTCACTTTTTCCTCAGTCCTCAGCCTCTCTTTCTCCTTTCCCAAATAGTTCAGGATGAGTGTCCCCCTACCCCCTTGACTCTAAACAGCAATGGGCTCTCTTCTTCAGGGAGTTTGGAAAAAATACCCTGCAGGCACCAAAAAAGTGCTGGTCTCTAACTTGTGCTTAATTGCTTTTGCCAAACATCTGGTTAAACTCGTTAAACAGGTTTCACAGTCTGCTCTCAGAAAATAGAAAAAAAGACCAGTTAAAAGGGAGAAAGCACACAGTCTTCTCCATTTTTGTCTCTTATCACAGCAAAATTCTTCAGATGCTCCCTCTCTTTTCATAGAAAGCATATCCCTGACAGGATATATAGGGAGACAAACGTCTACCTCATCAGACATCCCCATCCACACCTCAGCAGGGGTCATCCCTCTGGCCATGCAAGCTATCATGGTTATTTTGATAGAGTTATTTTTAAATTATAAGCCTTAAACTGGTAGAGGAGAACCAGGTAGCTGGGTAACAGGGCAAGCAGGCAAGTCAAAGTAAACAGATAAGAAATTGTTCAGCAGCTTTCTGGGGGGTGGATGCAACTGGAAAACCTAAATATCTTCCAAGAACTTAGCCACAGGTAACAGTGGCAGGACAGCAAGAGAGAGGGACACCCTCTCTGACATAGACTTTCTCCTCATCTGCAGATGACTAGGTAAGTGGAGAAAACCTCTGTTAAGGTGAACAATTCTCCCTTGTTTTCCTTTTTAGATGGGGAATCACACCTCAAGGATCCATGCAGGATCCCCCTTTCCCACTTATTAAAACATTGAGAAGACCTTGATCCAAAAAGTCTTCAGCAAAAGTGACTTAAGTTTTACTGCACCCAGACTTGGCCACATTATCCTCTGGGAGATGAGGAAAGATGGACAGAAGGAGGGGGCATTAATTACAATACCATTCTTCAATTAGATATGTTGTGTAAAAAGGAAGGAAAGTGGACCAAAGTTCCATATGTTCAATTGTTTTTTTTTTTTCTTTCCTAAGAGATAACCCAGAATTGCTGAGCAAATGCAGGATAGATACCTAGACCATGGTGACCCTTTGAAAAAAGCCACCAAACTCCCTTGAGGAACCAAAGAACCCATATGATGCTCCATCAGTTACACGTCTTCCTCCTTATCCAGATTCCTTACACACCAGACATCATCCCACAGGACTCTACCCCCACCCCAGTTATTTCCTGGAGGGGAGAGAGATCATATTCTTTTTAGAGTAAGTGAACTTAAAGAAATAAAAAAGGATTTAGGAAATTACACAGAAAACCCAGATCAGTACATCCAGGCATTCAGAGAAGTCAGCCAAAACTTTAAGCTGAGTTGGATAGATGTAATGCTGTTGCTATCTAAGACCCTTACTACTCTGAAGAAACATCAGGTAGTAGATCATGCATCCAAGATGGAGACACTTATCACTTAGATAAATGTAGCTCTGCAGGCCTATTTCAGACTGGGCCCTCAAAGGAGAAGGAGAGGGAGGGAGAAAAGGAAAGACAAAGACACTGGTTACTTAAAAGGGAACTTCAATTCCCAATTCCAACAGGAGATCAAGAAGTGCCTACATGTGATCCTAAGTAGCACTCTGAAAATGACAAGGATAAATGGATCCATAACCATTTCATCCATTCCATTATTGATGGCCTAAGGAGAGACAAGGTAAAACCCCTTAATTACTCCCAAATCATGGCTCTACAGCAAGAACCCTTAGAAACCCCAGTAGCTTTCCTGTATAGACTTAAGGATGTTTTACAAAAGCATACCAACATTGTACCAGAGTCACAGGAAGACAAAATCATTCTAAAAGATAAACTTCTAACACAGTCAGCATCACATATCCATAAAATTCTTCAAAAACTGGTGGCAGAAGAGAGCAGAGATCTAGACTAAATGATCCATCTAGCAACATCTGTATACTATAATAGGAACTTAGAAAAAGAACAGAAGGACCTGGAGAAGGAAAAGAGAAAGAATAAATGAGAAGAAGCTCTGATAGCAGCACTCTGAGAGGCTTCCCCCAAGAAAAGCCCAAACCCAAGGACATACTTTCAATGTGAACAGACAGGTCATTTTAGGAGGGAGTGCCCATGGAAAAAGCTACCTCTGGGACCCTACTCCACTTTTTGGGGAAAACATTGGAATCCACACCGTCTTCATTCCTCAGGGGAACAGAGACCAGACCCTCCTACCCAATGATGGGTTCTGGGGCCTCCATAAGGATCCAGTAATGACCATAAAGACAGAGGAGCCCCAGGTTATACTTACTATAGAAAAGGACAAGGTCAGCCTCCTTAATGATACTGGAGCCAGCATCTCAGCTATTTCTTTCTCTTTCAGACACAGGTCCTTCAACAAAATTACTGTTCAGAGCATTTCGGGCCAGCCTCTAGAGCATTACTTCACTCAGTCCTTAGCCTGCTTCTGGGGAGATTTCCATTTCTGTCACTCCTTTTTAATTGTCCCAGAAACGCCTACTCCTCTGCTATAGTGAGACCTTCTGTCTAAATTGGGGATACAGCTCCTTTTATCCCCAGGAGAGTACTTTTTCTTGCCCCTAATACAGGAGCAAGTAGATCTCATGGTGTGGACAGATGAACATACTGTGGAACAGGAACAATCAATGTTCCTAGATCTAATTCATCTTAAGAACCCCTCCTGGTTTCCCCATCAGAAATAATATCCTTTAAAGCCAGAAGTTAAGGGGGGGGCTAACTCGCATATTCAAAGACTTAAAAAGACAGGAACTGTGAATAGAATGCTCCAGCCCATACAATACCCTATTCTCTCTGTCAAGAAGGGACCTAATAAATGGAGGCTAGTCCAGAATCTCCACCTGATCAATGAAAGAGTAGTACCTCTCCATCCTGCACTTCCAAATCCCTATATGTTTTTAGCCCAACTACTTCCAGGTACTGCTTATTACTCTATCCTGAACTTAAAGGACACCTTCTTTTGAATTCCCTTACATCCTAAAAGTCAACCTATCTTTGCCTTTGAGGACTTCAAAAGAAAGTCTGGACAGGTCACCTGGACTGTCCTCCCCCGAGAGATTCAAAGGCAGCCCACATGTCTTTCGGTTAGCTCTAAACCAAGACTTGGCAGAGTGGCAATATCTACAAGTTACTCTGCTACAATATGTAGATAACCTCCTGCTCTGTGGACCAATGGAGCCTGCCATTTCACGAACCACTGAAACCTCACTAAACTTCTCAGCAGGTAGAGGATATAAAATCTCCAAAGAAAAACCCCAAGGTTACATATTTAGGTCTTGTCCTTGAGAAAGAAATGAGAGCTGTAGGAGAAGACAGAATCCATCCAATCTTGATGTTTCCTCTACCTAAAGCTCTAAATCAATTGAGGACCTTTTGGGATGACAGGATACTGTAGAATTTGGATCCCAGGGTATGCAGACATAGCCAGTCCCTTATATCAAATCCTTAAAAGAGCACAGAAAGATCCACAGCCCATTATGGAATGGGATGACAAGTCAAAAAAAGGCATTTCACCAGTTAAAAAAAGCCCTTATGTCAGCTCCAGCCCTGGGTCTCCCAGTACAGGAGAAGTTTCAATTATATGTCTATGAAAAGGAAGGTCTGGTCTTGGGAGTGGTGACTCACTTCCGGGGCATCACTCTCCAGACCGTAGGATAGTTAAGTATAGAATTAGACCAGGTAGCCAAGGAATAGCCAAGATGTCTTACGGCAGTGGCTACAGTAAGCCTTCTGTGTCTGAACCTCAAAGACTTATTCTAAACTGCCCCCTAACAGTTTATACCCCACATGACCTAGGGGGAATTTCAAGTTCAAAAGGAGAACTTTGGCAATCTCTTAGCCATCTACTTAAATACAAGGCCCAGATTCTGGGAGGGACAGAAAGAACTTTAAGGACTGTCAGAGCCTAAATCCTGCATTCCTTCTACCAGAGGCAAAGGGAAATCCTGAAACTCACATGAGGAGGTACTTATGGAAAATTATGCCACCCAACCTGACTTAACTGATTGACCCTTAAAAATCCTAGATCGAGAATTATACACGGATGGCAGTTCCTTTGTCAAAAATGGTATCAGACATACAGGGTTTGTGGTTGTAACAGAATTTTGCATATTCAAATCAAGTCTTCTTCCTCCTAAAACAAGTGTTCAGTTGGCAGAATTAGTGACCTTAATAGAAGCCTTAAAACTGTCACAAGAACAGAGTCAGCTGACTCTGTTCTTGTGACAGTTTTAAGGCTTCTACAAATTCTAAGTATGCCTTCCTAATCCTGCATGCTCATACAGCCATCTGTAAGGAAAGGGGAATGGTAACAACAAGAACAACTTCCCATAGGAACAAAAGAGACATACTCTAATAGTTTTAGGGACAACAGCATTAATTGCAGTCTTAGCTGAAATCAGATATGTGGTGATTGCCAATCCTGCACCTGCAAAAAAAAAAAAAAAAAAAAAAAAAGAAACTAACCAAAGTAATCTCAGACCAGCTAGGCCTTGCCATTAAGGACATGCAAAGGTCTTTTTCATCCCTTGCCTATATGGTGCTGGACCACAGCTTGGGCCTAGATTTTCTTTTGGCCAAACAAGGGAGGGTATGTGCCATCACCAATATGTCCTGTTGCACATATATAAACACTTCAGGCATTGTAGAGGAATGTGCAGATTACATTCTCCAACAGGCCAAGTGGCTCTGGGAGCAATATCTTGAAACTGAGGTTTCTACATAGGTATGGGATCAAATAAAATCCTGGCTCCCCTCCAGGACTTGGTTCTTTCCCTTTCTAGGGGCTATAGTTGCCATTATTCTCTTGCTTGTGTTTGGGCCTCGCATTTTAAACTTACTTGTCAAGTTTGTTTCTTCTCACCTAGAATCCATCAAACTACAAATGCCTCTGATGGAGATGAAAATGACCAACTACCGCAGTCCCCTTAACAACCCCTCTCGTGGTGAGGGCTGATGTTGTGGGCACCTTCATCTGCCCCTGTAAGCAGAAGCAGTTACTGAATAGACTTCATGGCCCCTATCCCTAACAGCAGTTATGGCAACCATTGAGGTAGGGAATTGAAGGATGAACTGCAGGATGTCCCAAAAGGTGATAAGTGGTCCGGGAGTCACCTCTCCTTCCCAGGGAACTTCTGTCTACACTTGAGAGACATCTCTGCCCTCAGGCAATATTCAAAAAGGCCATATAACCCAATCCCCAATCAGACCCATAGGACCACTAGTTTCTGGCCTCCCCTGCATACACCCTCATGCATCTTTTCTCTTCTCTTCTCTACAAATAAAATCTTTCTGACCTCTTCTGCTGGAATCCACCTGTGCCTTCATTCTCAGAGCAGGCTCAAGAATGCTGAGCACCTGAAATTCCTGCACATGTCATCTGTGGATCACTCTGGTCCACAAAATTTCTGTGTCATATTTAGGTTTTTGTAGAGGTGACAGGAAATGTATTCTTTCATTAATGAAAACCAGGCCACTGCTTTTGAACTGTAAAATAAGTTGTTTAATAAAATTCAAGCAATCCCCAAGACCTTTATTGAAACATACATAAATATTTTACAGAAAATGGGCAATATTCAGTAGAGGGTAATCTGCCTCAACTATGTCCTGGAAAGAAGTTTGTGACCAATTAGATCATATTGCATAATGTAACAATATTGTTTCATGGAACTATCAGTCCCTCTGTGTTTGGTGACAGCATATTTTTAAATTCAAAACAGTCTTACATCACTTCAATTAGTTTATTACTTATCATTAACATTCAAAGCATCATTAATATCTTATTGATACTTTGAATGTGTTTGGTTCTTCAAATTATCATGACTTATTGTTAATCTACTTCATGATCTATCACAGCATGTTTTATATGCTAAAGAAAAGTAAAAGTAGTACACAAACAATGCTATGAATCTTACAGATCTTTATTTCTGACTTTCTAAAAGGGACAGAGCAGCGAGATTGACTGCCTTGAAACACCATTTTTTTAACTCCAAGGTCTACCAATGCAAAAATGCTGTCCAAATGCACTCTTCTTTCTGTTCAAACCTCTCTAAACTTTCATTTGCCTGCTTCACAAATCTTGATGCTTTCTTCCTCTAAGCCTTCTCTAATCTCCATTAATTTTGTCTTTTTTCATTTC
Organism: Castor canadensis; assembly: GCF_047511655.1. NCBI lineage: Eukaryota > Metazoa > Chordata > Mammalia > Rodentia > Castoridae > Castor > Castor canadensis. Next base: position 103,578,863 of record NC_133386.1, read on the forward strand.
CTTGAATTAAGCATCTTTACCCATTGCTCTCAGTAATATAACAAACTACATTAAGTCAGACTTAAATAACCTTTATTGAAAGGGATGGGCAGAAAAATTTTGATCATTAAAAATGATTTAATTTTATCTAATTTTGTTTAATTTTCTAAGGCTTAGCAAACTCTATCTAGTAACACCCAGGAGTTAGTTACAGAGGAACAGATCCAGCTAGCCATGAATTGAAACATACAGAATTTTTCCAAGAACTTTTTGCGCATGGAAAACAAAAATAAAACAATTTTTTTAAATACATACTCGTGCATGGTACATGTATGTCCATTTGGTTTAGTTAAATACAAAGTGAAAACCTTTGGGACTAATCACCATGTAACATGATGTTTAAGAATGTGTGCCATAGAGCAAGAATCCCTTAGTGTTGAATCATCTCTGCCTAAATTCACTGTCAGTTTGATTTGGGGATCATACTTAACTGTTTTTGTGTTAGCTTTCCTTTACAAAAGAAGACATAAGAAAAATACTATATAGGTTTGTACTAACAATTTAATAGTTTAAAATTTTTATGCTGAAGGACAATGATTATGTTCTATGTGCAAATTGGCAGTAACTATGGTATGATTCTGTTTAGGAAAATAAGAAGAGCACAGAACCCAATTTCTATCTTGTGGACCTATTTTTTCTCAATAAACCTGTACCTTATTTGTGGAAGTACAAATTCAGCTCAGAACATGCAACATGCATACCTAACTTTTTCCTCAAGTTTTATAGGCCAAAATATCTATATGTATTAATTATGTCACTATGATAATTTTAAACAAGTTAGCATGTAATCTAGACAATCGTTCAGTCTTTGGTTTTTAATCAGTTTCATTTTTGTTTGTTTTTGGAGCTGGGGATCAAACACAGGGGCCTTGTGCAGGCTACGCAGGCACTCTACTCCTGAGCTACACCCCAGTGCTTATCTATGCAATCTGTTAAAAGGGACATCTATGTTTCAAACATAGATAACTCATCATCTCTAAGGAACTTCTTTTCTGTTTTTCCCTTTGGCAGCACTTCAAGCCTCACCCGTGCTAGGCAAGGGCTTTATCACTATAGCCACTCCTCCAACCCTGTTTTGTGATTTTTGTTTTTTGAGATAGGGTCTCCTGAACTATTTCCTCAGGCTGGCTTTCAACTGAAGTCACCTGATCTCTACTTCTTGAGTAGTTATGATTACAGGCATGAACCACCCACCTGTACCCAGCTCTAAAGAACTTCTTTATGAATTTATTTCAGGGTGCTTCCTAACAATTTCAACTCTGGGTTAGAAAAGACAGAAGGGAGGCACTGTCTCTTGGTATCCCTCACCCAACTCTGGGGCTGTACTCTTCCAATTTACTCTTTTCTATCTCAATAAACTCTCCCTCTTTAGACTTAAAAAAAGAGAGGAGAAAAAAGTGAAATTTAGCCCATATGTGGATAAACTACAAAGTTTATTTCATTTGTTTACAGTGAGTAATTGGCAATTTGTGCTCTGAAATTGTCCATACAATTTTTATTATGGATCAACATCATGCAACAAGTTGCAGAGACTTCAGTAACTGAATTACCCTTTGTTTTGATGTAAATTAGTGTATTTATTGGTTTTTTTTATTGCACTACAGAAAAGATCATTCAGTCCATTTTGAACCCTTCTACATAGAAATGGGACACCATTCTTTCAGACATTTATCCTGCACAGAAACAAAAAAGTATAAGAATGCCAGTCCTACCTTACTTTTGCTGGTAGAATCAACCATTAGCAGGTCTTTCTGCTAGAGAATATAGATATGAAATGATTCTGATGAGCCTTGCACTGTGCTCATAAATACAACACAGGAAACAAATAAGTGTAACTGGTCAGACTCATTGCTTGCATTCTCAACCAATCTAACTAATTGCTCTCACTGAAAGAGAATTTTGTTCACTGTCCTCAGTTTGTGTGGAAGAGTGTAATATTAAAGTCTTGTGTCTAAGTCAACATTAGATATATTAAAAGTACACCATATGTCCTTGTGTATATGTGTATATATGTGCATATGTGTGTAGGTAGATGAATGAATTAGTATAAATTAAAATTAAGCTATTTTTAATTCTTTTTGTTTCATTTACCTTCAGTTAACTTCTTATATTTCATGCTGATCTAGATTTAGTTCAATGTATTTACTGTATGTAGAATAATGATGTGAGATATATACTATTTATTTATATATGTAGGTAAATGTACATATGCAACATAAAAATATTTTCATATTAAGCCATGCATTTTATGAGTAATTTGTTACTGTGAACATGACAATCTCCTCTAGATGCCATGGAAGAACATCTACATATTGAAATGGCATGGATTTGATTTTGCCTCTACTAATTCTCAACTGTACAACCTTGGGCAAACTGCTTAACTTTTTTGTATCTAAGATTTCTCACTTGTACCATGAGTATCTAATCATTAATTAGTCATTTCCTTTTAAGAAGATGTGTTTTTCAGTGTATTTCTCCCAACAACCTATTTCCAAAAAGGAGCATTTTCTTTTACGTGTTTATCTTCTCAAAGTATTCATATTTACATATTGACTCCTCATATTTTAGAAAAACAATTTGAGGGTTTAATCCCATACATAAATTTCTCTATTATAAGATTAAGGGCATAAAAAGGTCAGATTACAGACATTGTGGAAATATGCTTAAAGAAAGTGCCACTAGCAAAATAACCAGTTTCTACTAATTCATGATTTATTAATTTTCATGCTGTAAACTTAAAATAAATTATCTATCATATTAATGAAAAGCTTATATTTTAATACAATGTGCTACCATTTGTACCTATAGGACAAATTTTCATATTTGGCATGTAACTCATACACTACACTTCTCATCTTGGATTATAATGATCTACACAATTTATATCCAACATTGGTTGCTAGCAACTTCAGTTTTTCAGGAACACCTAGAAGTGATTTATAATGAATAAAATTCTGGTTTTCCCAACAGAGTATCCATGTATACAGCACATATTTTGTTTAATTATGTAGTTATATTTATTCAAATAAGTGTTTAAAATACAGATAAATTTATAGATTTAGAATTGAAAACAGAGACAAGAAGAAAGTATTTATGAGTGAATAGTAATGACACTTAACTGGGTATAGAAAAAGTAATCAAGAAAGAACTCCATTAAATGTGGTGCTTTTTGGAGTGGACCATGCTGTCTTATGAGTGACAGGCATTGTGAGCATCATGGTGTTTCACACGGCAACATGTACAGGGAGATGCTGCATGTGTAGTGGGCTTGCATCACAGCCCAGTTAATTTTAGGAAACAATAATCTTTTATAAGACAGCTGCTAGTAAAACTTCCTCATCTTTGCCCTAAAAGGAGACATTATCTATCTTTTTCCTGATCAGCTAACAAATCTGTACTTTAGCTTAGAGGAAGACAAAATCCCTTGGGAATATAGCCCAGGACATTGCTTCTGTCCACATGAAAAGCAGAAACATGAGAGACCATGGAGAACTCTCTCCAACAAAGTACATCTAGACAGAAGAGACAATTCCCCAGAAATCCAGAACTGAGAGTAAGAGGATTAATTTGAAAATTGGAACTAAGAGGATTCTGTATGGCTCATTTATTTAAAGATAAACAAAGTTGGTAGAATTAATTTGGCTAACTAATTTTCCTTACCAAAGCAAGTGAATATCTGAGTCAGCTGTTTGGAATATAGACTGTGAGGAGTGTTTCATGGGCACATGCAATACTGCCCAAGGCAGGTATGTTTTTGGACACATGTGTAAGTATTTTTTAAACTCAATTGCTAGAATGGCTGTGCCAACAGATTTTATAAGAGTATCCATCATACCTGCATACTTTCTACTCAGCTCTCCTATTCAATTTGTTTGCTTTTTCTGGCAATGGCTAAAATTTTGGTTAAATGGTAAATCTTCAGTTGTATTTTTGTGGGTGCCTCCATATTTTTCCTGCCATTTTTGCAGTGTATATGTCTATTTCCATAATTTTATACTTTAAAGTTCATGAAGCTCCTCACTGTGACTTACACTCTGCATCAATTCACAATCACATTCCTACATTTTTAAAATCAGCAAGCATATTCCCTTCACATTTGTTTAAACAGAATGGCTAAACTGCTTTAACAAAGACATATCAGATAATTCGGCCTCCATAATGAAATTGTTTATTATTTCTCTTATCAGTGATTATAAATCCTGTCCATGTTTGTAAAGCAACTATGATTCAAAAAGTAATTCAGTCATTGTTGTCCATCCTCTCCAGGATTTAACATATTTTTATAGGGCATTGCTCCATAATCCAGAAGGAAAAATTTATAGATAAATAATAGCAAATACTTCACCTGCTAGTCTTCTACAAGAAATCATATTCCAAGGGGTTTTCACACAGTCCATGCCTTACAATGGTTCTAATTACAATTCTTTGACTTTTTGATGGTGCAGAAGGGATGAGGCCCTGAATTTTGAGTTTTGAATTTTCATCTTTTCCCAGACTAACAATGGTAGTCTCTTGCAATGCTAGGCCTGGGCAGAGGCATGTGACTACAGCTCCCAGTAAGCAATGAAGAGGGTGAACAAAATGTGCTTTCTAGTGCACTGCATAGGTAACCTATATGTTCAATACATTAGTTATAAAACAATGCAGTTTTGACTTGCAGTGTTTTCAATTTACGATAGGTTTATGAGAACATAATTCCATAAGTCAAGGAGCATCAACCTACCATCACCCGGCCAAATCTACCTAGATGGCCAGCCATGTATTTGTTACTATTCTACTGACTCATTAGAAACAAAAATCAGAAGAAGTATTATACACATATGACTTATATTAGAATGCACATGCTAAAATTTAACAAGATACAGCTATAAATGCAATTATAAGAATATGTCTCAATAAGAAAATATTTTTAAACTAAATTCCTGATAGATTTTAGGTTTTTCCATCTCAAAACATATGTACATAACTCAATGACCTCAAACACTATAATATAATTGCATGAATATTAGTCCAGAATTTTCATATTGTAAAATTTTCAGTGTCCCACTATGCTTTTCATTGTTTTATTGGGCAAGAAAATATTTATTAGATTTCTTTTTTTTCTTTTTTTTGCACTGCTGGGGATTGAACACAGGATTTTGCACTTGTTGACCAAGTACTTTACCATGTGAATTATGTCCTCAACCTTAGTGAGAGAGGCCTCCTCAACTTTCCCTGGGTTGTCCTCAAATTGTGATCCTCCTGCCTCTACCTCTCAAGTATCTGGGATTACATTCAAGTACCACCATGCCCACCTATTATCAGATTTCTTTTTCAAGATAGAATTATTTGCTTAATTAAGGAAATGGTGAGGCCACACTGAAAAATTATTCTTCAAAAAGAATGAGACAATGTTGGCTCCTCCTATGTTCTCTGTAAAATATAAAAGCATTATGATGACCTCATATTTTTTCCCATCTCTCCTTCTTCATTGTCACGTAATTGATTTTTTTTCCGCTAGAATTATTTTCTGATTATATACTTAAATTATGACACTTTAGTTTTTGCTTAAGTATTTCCTGTTTATGTCCTTGTAATAAAAATTAAACAATTAGAGTTGATATTTACTCATTTTATTTATTTTTGTAGTACTGGGATGGAACCCAAGGCTTCAAGCATGGTAAGCAAATGCTCTACCATTGAGATACCATGAAGTAGATGGGGGTTGTATATCTAAATGTACCAACTCACATTCATCAATGGGATTGGATGATGTAGTCAATCATAATGTTTGAAATGACAGGATGAGATAACATGAAAGTCTTGGCATACTTGAGATGCTTTCAGAGTCAATTCATCTAAAAAATCAGCAGTTGAGTCCCTCAATCTCCTTTACCCTAAAAACCAGAACACTTTCTTTCATGACTAGTGAATCTAGTGAAAGTAGCTTCCAAATTATGTACATATATATTTGACAATATACCAGAGACATCATGTATTTTCAAGTTTTTCCTTATAATATTTCTATTTTTTTAAGGAAATTTATAAGATTCTTTCCTCAGTATTAATAACCAGTAATTCTGTTTTGAGTGTATTAATTATCTAGTATTTTCAGTAGTGCTACAATTACAAATGTTCAATATTTTCATTTGTTTATAAAAGTTTATTTGTAAAAGATTCTTGAACTTATTTTCTCTTTAATTTTTTTTCTTGAAGATATTAATTACTCATATGTTCATCATTTTGTATCTTTATAATCCACATGTGTTGCTCTTATACAGATTTTCTTTTTCTAAACGGGTATCTGTTTTATTTTGCTTTATTTTGTTTTCTTTCATTCCTTCAACTTTGTTCTTATATATAAGCTTTTAATTTGTTTTCAAATTCTAAAACATTATGATCTTATCAAATCAAAACTCACAATTTTCGGTTTTGGGCTTTTTTTTCCTTTTAAAAAATGTGCATTTTTTTAATGGAGAAAACAAGTAACTCTTTTTATCCTTTATTATCTAACTGAAAGCATACTTTTTGAGTATTAGATATAGTATTTCTTCCACAAAATTTTAATTGTTAATCACATTTGCATTTGATGATTTCTTGTGCATTTGTTATTAACACACAATCTTGTCAGAGTAGTCTAGAACTGTCTTGCACCTTAAGAGGGAATTGTAATCAGTAGTATTTGAGAAATGGCCTTGACTTGATTAAATATTCTTTTTGTCTATTATAACATCATAAACCATTGGGAAAGAAGTTTTTAAGTTTGAGATAGTTGTCATAGATTTGGGATAATTTGCTCTTCCTTGCTTCTGTTTTGTCTTTTTTAAAATTATTGTTGTACTGGGGATACAATGTGACATTTACAAAATTTCTTACAATATATCATAATTGAATTCTCCCCCTCTGTCATTTTGTTTTGTCTTTAATCCTTGCACTAGGAGACACACCATTGAATTGACATTAGAGCAATGACAAACCAGTGCATATCATTGAGAATTTGGTTTTTGTCCTAAATTAAAGTTAAACTTGCCACCTTCTTAAAAGTTACCTCACTTTAATTTGAAAGTCAGCATTTTCTCCCTCTACATGTTTATCATATGTAAAAGAAAAGGGAGTTTCTCATATTATCTTGTCCATGCTAGTGGAATGCTGAGGAAAAGGAAGGGAAACAGTTTAACATTTGTCCTCTTAGCTACTCTGCCACTGTTGACCACAGAGGGAGCATGTACTAGATTTGCTCTTCTTTCTTTTGTGGCTCACCATTATTATAGCTTTGATTAGCTGAAAAAAGAAAAGAGAAATTTTGAAACCTTCAATAAATGTTAAACAACATTGAAATTAAGGTGTAAAAGTTGTAACTTTCCTACAGAATCCCATCAAACTGTTTAAATAATAATTTACATTGTAGCTATAATTCAGAGACTGTACAATGGCAATTTTTAGTATATGTGAACTTTTCAGCTTTCACATTGTTATTTTGTCCACCAAATTTTTGATTATGATGCATATTAGCAACTAATCTGTACTCAGAGTGCATCTTTCAGAAAGTTGGTAAATAAAATAAACTTGGGTACTTTTATTATTATGAAAAGTTTTGAAAAACTTTTCAAATTGATAATGGTATTTCTAAACATAGCTAAATATTATTTATAAACATTTCAGTAGAATTGAAATAAAGTATCCAAATAATTATTCTCAGAAGTATGAAATTTTTCATATGCTAGAGGCTATTGAAATACTTTATTTCCTATCATAATGAGACCCATCAAGAATTGTAAAGAAAAAAATAGGAAAGAAGGGAGGAGGAGGTGCAAAAGATCAAAGTATATTATATGCATGAATAGATGAATCACAATGAAACCCCTTTGTACAAATATTATATCCTAATAAAAAGAAATATAAAGAAATATTTTATTTCCAATGTGCAATTTTTATCCTGCCTGTAAAAAAATAGATATTGATATTGACTTATTTAAAACTTAAATAACCATAAACTAGAATCAAAGTTTAAAAATATGCATATTTTAAAATTTTGTGCTTAATAGTTTTATCTTAAAATGTGTGCTGGGAAACATTTCTCCATGGTTTACTCAGGCATTTGCACAACTTATACACAGAGAAAGTGACAACTTTTATTTTTCCTAGAATATTTATGGAACAAACAGCTTTGGATGAGTGATATAATGTCTCCCCCAGAAACAGAGAGCATCAGTATTTACTCTTTTCAATGACAAACAAAATATCTCCCTTCATGCAATGGCCACAGTGGTTTATATCCTTGTTTATAAGATTTGAGTTTCCAAACTCAGGGTTCCTTGGTTGTGTTGCATATGTGTTCCATGATCTCTATCTGCCTGGGTCATTGCCCATTGTCACTTTGGGACTGGTAGAAAAAGAGGCAAATGCAACTATCAAATTCATGTTACCAACAAGGCTATGAGTAATCAGGTCTTTTTTCTCTGAACTTGTCTCTTGTTTCTGCCACCTTCATAACATTTTTGCATACTAGTATCTTAGTCCTTAAGTACAGCAAAATTTCAGAACTTTCTTAGTTTTTGACAGAGTCAAAAATTATTGTGGTCATTATTGCACATTTCATATTAATAGATATTAAATTTTTTCTGCCTTCCTTATTTTACATACCATAAAAATGCCTATTTAAAATGCTACTTTTAGCATGTAAGACTTATTCCCCATAGAATTGGTTGCAAAGTCAATATTTCTACACCAGAACTTATGAACTCATGTTTTTATATATCTATATGTGCATCTACAGTACACAAAAAATATAGCATTAAGTATTCAATAAAAGTTTAGTAAATAAATAAATAATGGATACCTCCTGTAATCTTTTGTTCTTTGCATTACTCTTTACAGTATAATAGTGAATGTGCCCAGAGTGTAACAGGCAGAACTTTAGAAGTATCTGATACACAGGAGGACTGAATATGCTCTTGGCATATTTCCTTAGCCTATTTAAATATATGACTTAAATATTTGAATCTCATCTTGGTAACATTTTGTAATGACTATATATGTAAAAGAAATCTATCAACTTAAGAAGCAGCTATATAGTTGCAAAGTTCCATTTTCCTTTTTAAGCATATGTGTAACAGTAAGTAAATTTGTATTATGCAACTGTGTGTGTTTCTGCATGTGTGCATATCCTCATTGTCTTGGTCTTAGATTGAACATATGATTTTATACATCATCTTTTAACTTAGAGAACCATGATGCTGTCAGCATATAGGCTTCCTACCTTTCGACTCCACTGTTCATTTTCATTTGTGAAGAAAGACTGTGTGAAACCCACTTTTTCTTCTCTGCTTATAAAAGTGTCCATCATAAAGAGCTATTCTTCCTTTCTGAGACTGCTTGTTCCTTTAAAATGAGTAAAAACTGTCCAAACTATGTTTAAAGTCAAATTACCATGGAAGATAATGGTTATCTCATTTATAGTTAAATGAAGGTGAATCATCTTTAACTGGACTGACAGTTGAAGTGAAAAAAGTTATTTTACAACCAATAGCACAGCATGAAGGCTTTACTACATCTTAATAGTTAACTCATGAATGTGCACTCCGTTCTGAAAGTAATTGTTATAAATTCCAAATCAAGTTCAACAAAACTTCGCATCATATTTTTAAAAGAAAAACCATTATTGATTTCTACATTTTAATTTTAATTTTCAACAGTTGTCATTTGCTTTTTATAAAAAAAGGCAACACAAAACATAACTTCATTTTTTTTCTCATTGAAAATATAAAACTCTAAGGATTTTCAGTACTTGTGTATTATGTTTACAAATTCCATACCTTGAAAAATTAAGTTTGAGAAAAAAAAAAAGAAAAATTAAGTTCTCTTATTAGTCCTCAAACTCCTTCTGTAGGATTCATAGGGTTTCTATGAAGGCAACCTTGTTCTCTGTGAAGAGTGACTTTTTTTTCTTTCTATTCAAATTTTGTGGCTTATGCTGCATAAAGCTTCAGTAAACTATCTAATAGAGGAGTGAGAGTGGTCATCCATGCCTTGTTCCTGATCTTAGAGGTTATGGATTTAAGATTTCACAATGCCCTGTAGTATTAGTTGCTCATTATTCCATGGTTGCCCCTCATTACATGGGGAAAATTTATTTTCATGTATAGTTTGCTAAGAAATTTTACCATGAAAAGTGTTAATTTTTTTTTACATTTTGTATTTATTGAGAGGATGGTATATATCTTTTATTTTCAATATTACATATTACTTGATTTGTTTAAATTTAAATCAATTCTTAACTTCTTAAATTGAATTATTCACCAGAAGTTATCCTTGAAACATTTTCTTTTGGTCAATTTTCTAACAGTATGCTAAGGATTTTTTCAAACATTTATAAGAAATATTGTGTCTTTTATAAGGTTATGCTTGTTTTCAATCCATTTGAGAATTTTTGCCTTTTGTTTCAAGTTTTAAGTTATTGCTGTTTCACTTAATGTAGTTGATATGGCTGGATGTGGGTTCAACATATTACTAGTTTTCTTTTTCTCTTGTTGGTTTTGATCATGTACCTTCTCTTCTGTCTTCTTTTTCAGTTCACTGATGATATTTAATAATCCATTTTAATTCTCCTGCTTACTGTGTCCCTTTCATTGTATTTGTATTGTTATTGTAGTTATTAAATCCTTAATTTGACATACAGCTAGAAATGAAGCTGTACTATTTCTCATAAAATGGAAAAAATCTTGCTAAACTATTTCATACCCCATCAGACGATTGCTATTTTATGCAAGTATATGTGCATGTGTACATATATATATTTGTAAAATATTGCAGGAATTGTTATAATTGTTACTTTGAAGGATCATGACTTGCAAAAAGTTAAAAGAAGCAACATTCTTTCTCTAATCATGCATGTCATACCTGGTGCTCTGCACTCTTTTTTCCTTCAATTTTTTATTATTCATTTATTCACTTGTGTGTAAATTGTTTAGGTCATTTATCCCCCTTGCCCTCTTTTCCCACCCTCTCTCCCTTTTTCCCCCCTCACTTCCAGGCAAAATCTGTTCTGCCCTTATCTCTAATTTTGTTGAAGAGAACACATAATCCATAAGCATAATAATGAAGACAAAGCATTTTTGTTAGTAGAGTTAAGTTTAGCTATAAAAAAAGATTCCTAGCATTGCTTTCGTGTACAAATGTGTGACAACCTAAGTTGATTCATCTCTAACTGATCTTTACACTGGTTCCTGATCTCCTTCTCATGTTAACCTCTGTCACTTTAAGGTTTCTGTATTAGTTCCTCTAAAGTGGGGGACATGAAATGTTTTCATGTTTTGAGTTTTCTACCTATTCCCATATCTCCAGTATGTGCTCTCCCCTTGTCATGTGATCCAAGTCCAACCACATTGCTGCATTTGCCCTAGATCTAAAGTCCACATATGAGGGAGAACATATGATTTTTGGTCTTCTGTGCCTAGTTAACCTTGCTCAGAATGATGTTCTTCAGTTCCATACATTTACCTGCAAATGATAAGATTTCATTCTTCTTCATGGCTGAGTAAAATTCCATTGTGTGTAAAGACCACATTTTCTTGATCCATTCATCAGTAGTGGGGCATCTTGTCTGTTTCCATAACTTGGCTATTGTGAATAGCACTGTAATAAACATGGGTGTTCAGGTGCCTTTGGAGTAACCTGTGTTGCATTCCTTTGGGTATTTGTGGAATTCCTGGGTCATATGGCAGGTCTATGTTTAGATTTTTAAGACACCTCCAATTTTTTTTCTAGAGTGGTTGTACCAGCTTGCATTCCCACTAGCAGTGTATGAGGTCCATTTTTCCATACATCCTTGGCAACACATGTTGGTGATGTTTTTGTTGATGGCTATTTTAACAGGGATGAGGTGGAATCTTAGTGTGGTTTTGACTGCTTGGAGATGGTGAGCATTTTTCCATGAATTACCTCTACAAGGAGAATGACAAACTCCTGAAGAAAGATATTGAGGAAGACTTCAGAAGATGGAAAGATCTCCCATGCTCATGGATTAGTAGAATCAACATAATAAAAATGGCTGCACTACCAAAAGCAATCTACATGTTTAGTGAAATTCCCATCAAAATCTCAATGACTTTCATCACAGAGATTAAAAAATCTACCCAAAAGATCATTTGGAAACACAAGAGATGGTGAATAGCCAAGGCAATACTCAACAAAAAGAACAATGCTGGAGGTATCACAATACCTGACTTCAAACTATATGTCCAAGCAATAGCAATAAAAACAGCATCGTACTGGCACAAAAACAGACATGAAGACCAGTGGAGCAGAATAGAGGACCTGGATATGAATCCACACACCTATACCCACCTCATTTTTGACAAAGGTGCCAAATACATAAAATGGAGAAAAGACAGCCTTTTCAACAGGTGGTGCTGGGAATAGTGGTTATCCATCTGCAAGAAATTGAAACTAGATCCATGTCTATCACCCTGTACTAGGATCAACTATAAATGGTTCAAGGCCCTTAACATCAGACCCAAAACTCTGAAGTTAGTACAGGAAGGAGCAGGAAACTCTCTGGAGCTAATAGGTATAGGCAAGGACTTCCTCAATATAACCCCAGTAGCTCAGCATCTAAGAGAATGAATGGACAAATGGGACTTCATGAAATTAAAAAGCTTCTGGAGAACAAAAGAAATGGTCTCTAAACTAAAAAGACCACCCACAGAGTGGGAGAAATTATTTGCTAGCTATACATCAGACAAAGGACTGATAACCACATTGTACAGGGAACTGAACAACCTAAACTCTCCTAAAATCAATGAACCAATAAGAAATGGGCAATGGAACTAAATAGAACTTTCTCAAAAGAAGAAATTCAAATGGCCAAAAAACACATTAAAAAAATGCTGTGCACTCTTAGTGAAGTTCTCATTCACTGAAATTTCACTCCAGTGTTTCTTGTACTTCAGGTGAATTATCTCAGTTATTTTTTATCCAAAAATGTCTAACTTTACTTAGCCTTTATTTTTTGAAGAATATAGTTAATTGACATTTATTTTTTCAGCTGATAGGTTTCATATTATTGCTGTTGTTGAAGGTAATTTTTCTAAACTTTAAATATATCATTTTATTATTTTACAGTCTATCTTTCTGTCACACATCATTAATATAGTTCTTCTCTTTTATTAAGTCAGTCACTTTGCGTTCAAAAACTGTTGTTTTTCCTTTTCACTAAGATACATGCAGGTTGTACTCACCTGTATTAATTCTTTGGATTTTCTGAGCTTTTTAAATATGAAACTTACACTTCTCATTAGGTTGGGAAAAAATGTAGTCATTAGTCTGAAGCCATAATTTTCTGTCACATATGTGATTTCCTTTCTCTTTAAGGTAATGCTAAGACTCCTACATTTTCAAGATTTTTTCTCTTCTATGTTCTTAACAATTTATAAATTTCCATTCATATTATTTCAATTTAATGACAGCTTCTTTTGCCATCTCTCCTCCAAGAATAAGAACCACCAATGCATTTTTCATTTCAGCTAATTTTCACTTAAATAAATCCATTTGCTATTTTGTTATAGAATCTATCTCTGCTGAGATTTTCTATCTTTGAATTCATTTGGTCATATTTTCCTCTAGGTCACTGGATACATTTATATTGGCCATATTAGTTTTTTTTTTTTGCTTATTAATACTGGCTTAGTCATTTATGAAATCCAGTGCAAAATTATGGGTCATAATTTTCTTGCTTCTTTGTGAATCTTGAAAATTTTGGTTATTTATGAAAGTTTCCAGATGATGTGATACAGATCCTTTGGATTTTACTGTCTTTTCCTAAAGAAATTATTTTTTCCTTATCAGGCAGAGAAGTAGGCAGGATTAAAACTCAACACTCTACTTTTCCTAGGGTGAGCAGGAGGTGAAGTCTCTACCAAGCTCCCACAGCCTTTCATCTACTGCCTTCCTTGTAGATCCTCAGGGATTTCCTGTAGATGGGCTCTTCCAGGGTTAGTCAAGTGTGTAAAAAATTCATGAAGATTTGTTATCTTTCATTTCATGTCAATTCCCTTCCCAGCAATTGACCCCCATCTTCTACTTATTTTTGTTATTGTCACACTCTGTTCTCTAACTTATCAAGCAAGCAAAATTAGAAATTTGCACTTGATCCCCAGATAGTCTTATAAGAGAGTGCATAAAAACTGGATATTACCCTCTTGCAGTAGATCTACACTAATGAATTCTACTCATTCCAAATCTCTTTTCTCAAAATTTGAATCCCTTCCAGTTTCATCCTGGTTTTGGTCATTCTCCAATATCTTAAGCTTTGTAATTTTTGTATTTTGTTCAAAATATTAAATTTTTATCTGGAAGAAAATAGCTCCGATATAAACTATTGCAGCAGTATCTAAAGTGCTTATTTTTTAGGCTGATTTTTAAGTTTTGTTCTGGCTCTTTCCCTTATTCTTTCCAGAAAGTTAACTGGCCTAAGGTTGGTTTTTCTCATATGTGTGCCAACCTCCTCTAACATGTTTACTGTTAAAATTTCCATTGTTTTCAAGATTGAGCTGAACTCCTGACATTATTTCATGTAAATATCTATTCAGTGGAATGAGTTTGGTGACTGCTTTATGCACTGCTTCTAACCTGGGAAAAATTTCTGTGCCAATGCTCTATGCTCTGGGTAAAGTTGGTCATATCAGTGATTCTCTGTCTGGTGATGAACCTCCACACCACAAGCAAGCTTGGGCCAGGCCAATCACTTTACAAGAATTCTTAGCCAACTGAAATTGAGAAAGATCTCCTGAACTACAGGGAGACCTACTTTGCCAGTCACAGGAACTAAAACTATCATTTTTGCACCTTTGAATGGAAGGGGATGAGAGATGTTCATGGCCTTCCCAGGATCAATGAGAAGGCACATGTCTTGATTGTGAGCTTAGAGAACTGAGTGCTTTGTCTTCCTAATTACACCTGTTGCTCCCACCAATGCCTTCACCTTATTGTGACCTGGTATATAATTATATTCTTCACTGCTTAAGTGCTTGTTTCTTATTCAGTGGGGTTTGTGTTGTTATTTTACCTGATGTAATATGAATCTCAAAAGGAGTAATAACTATAAGTTATTGGAAACTGAAGTAAAAATTCTTTGATTTCTCAGTGTTAGTAAAAACAGAAGGGAGAGAAAATGAGAGATAACATTTATAACCCCTGAAAATTACTGTTATTTAAATTTGTTTCTTAATATTAATAATGAAGAGAAAAAATTAGCTACTTACAATGTCTTTTTAAGTGAAATTATAGTTCATCCCTACTTGGTGAGACAGAAGTCAGCTCACTATGTGTGAAAATTACAGAATTGGGAAAAATTATGGTATTAAAATTTATAATTAAATAATTAATTCAAGTATAACATTTGTTGGATGTTAAAACCTTTAGAAAAACTGTTTCCATCATTATTTAAAAGTCTCACCTAGAATATTTGTTAATTAGAAAATAATTGACAGACTATACTTTGCAAGAAAATGATCTAGAGTACATCATGTTAAGCTACTTGTAACAACTTGATGGTATGGTCTTCATGTGATATTATATAAAAAACTTATTTATTTTTAACCAAAAATGGTTAGCATGATTTAACCTGGACTTTAATTGCTATTTTCACTTCAGCAGAAATATAGAGTCTGGAAAAAACTAAGTTGAAACTTAGTGAAATTCATAATATCAGATATTACATAAAATGACATAATGTTTGTTTTTAAATAGTTGACCTTTTGAGATTAAAAGAAATCTTGGAGAGATGCTGGAGACCCCCCACAACTCCAGCCTGTGCAGAGAATCTCCACTTCATGTTAAACAGAGAAACCAGGAAGGCCCCCAGGCTACCATATGCCCACACCCAGATGGCTTGGGAAGACGTGGACAAGGTGAGGTAAGCAGTATGCAGTACTTCCACAGACAACCTGGGCCAGATCAGCATAGCCCCCTGGACAGACCTATCCCCACCCAGGGAAAAAAGAGAAACCGAGTAATAAGCAATAAGAACAATAAAGACAAGCAGCAAAGAGGGTGGGGCACCCTGAGCACTAAAGCGGGGGAGTGGAATCCCTCCCAGAACTGTAACATAAACAAGCCAGGCCTGGCTGGAGAGAAGAGGGTGGAAGCCCAGCAACCAGGAGCAGGAAAGCTTGTGAGAGTGGTGGAGGAAGGAAAACTCCACAGGAGAGGGGAGAAGACCCACTTCCCATGTGAACTGTAAATAAACACTCAGGCCTGAGAAAGCGGGTGCAGTGTCACCTCCCCCACTGTACTTAGAAAGGGGAAAGCTTGTAGCGGCTGCTCATGCATAGGAGAACTCTGAGTAAACAAAGCCTGCGGGGACAGGTGAGTGCTAAGCTCACCCCAGAGATCTGCATAAATAATGCCAGCAACAGCAGGCTGACAGCAGTGGGCAAGCAAGCCACAGCCACAGATAGACATTCACATACTATTCTCCAGACTATTTTTTTCTATCTCCCTACCTTTGATGAGAAAACAACTGAACTACACCTGCAGGCTAAAAACTTACTGCAAATGTATTGCATTTGAACTTGGGACATTTTGTGGGTTCTTGTTATTTTTCTGTGTGCAGTTTTGTTCTACTTTATGTTTCCCCTTTTATGAGACAACTACAGAAGAACATCTGAGGCACCATCTCCAAGATTGGAGGCTGAGGGCCAAACACCAAATTTATTAAGACTGAACCTTCATTGCATTTGATCTTGGAGGGTTTTTTATTTTTTTATTTTTTATTTAGTTTTATTATATTTCATTTCTTACATATATATTTTTTCTTTCATTTACTTATTTTTTATTTTTATTTTTATCTTTATTCTTTTTATTTTTTATTTTCAATCCTCTCTGACTCTCTAATGTCTTTTCAGCTTAAGGTTGACAAGTACACTGTCTCTCCCTGTTTATATTTTTAAAACTTTTTTGTTTGCTTCTTTGTTTTGTTTTTTTTCTACTTGATTATTTGTTTTTCCCTTTTCCTTTAACTTCTTTGCTTTCCATCCCCTCTTGCCCTTCCATTCTAAATATCACTAGTGCTATTATTACAAGCCAGAAAATACTTAACTTCACACAGTCTAAGGACAGTAACAACACCAAGGGCAATGATGGGAAGACAGAAAAAACAGGGAAACCAGTTTCCCCACAGTAAAAAATTAGTACAGTAACCAGAAGGAAATGAAGAAAACAGATACTCGTATCCAGACTCCAATAAAATGAAGATAAACTATGCCAAAGAACCCAATGGAGCCCACAAGAATATTTTAAAGTAAGACATACTACAGGGACTCAATGAGAATTTTATAGAGATGATACTAGATAGGGTCAACCAAATGTACAGGAGACACTCAAGAAATTCGAAGACAAAAAATATAGAGAATTTGGAAAAGCAAAGGAACAAATAAAGGAAACCATAGAAGCACTGTATAAATACCAAAGTGAAACAGAGAACACGATTAATAAACAGATAAATGAACTCAGGACACAAATAGACAACATTAAAGAGGAAATGACAAAGGATATGGAAAACCTCAGAAAAAAGAATGAAACAGAATTGCAAAACAAAACAGAAGGCCAATTCAGCAGAATAGAACAAACAGAAGACAGAATCTCAGAACTTGAAGATGAAATGGTAATTAAAGGAAAAACCAAAGAACTATTAATTAAACAACTCAAGACCTGTGAAAAGAAAATGCAAGAACTCACTGACTCCATCAAAAGACCAAATTTGAGAATCATGGGCATTGAAGAAGGAGAAGAGGGGCAAACAAAGGGAATGCATAATATATTCAAAAATAATAACAGAAAATTTCCCAAATCTACAGAAAGATATTCCCATACACATCCAAGAGGCCTCCAGGACACCAAACAGACCAGATCAAAATAGAACTACCCCACAAATTATCATCATTAAAACAACAAGTTTAGAAACAAGGGAAAGAATATTGAAGGCTGTAAGAGAGAAAAAACAAATAACATACGAAAGTAAACCCATCAAAATCACAGCAGACTTCTCAACAGAAACATTAAAAGCAAGAAGAGAATGGGGTGAGATCTTTTGGACACTGAATGAAAATAACTTCTACCCCAGGATACTCTACTCAGCAAAACTACCATTCACAATAGATGGAGCAATAAAAGTCTTCCATAATAAGCAAAAAGTAAAACAATATGTGACCACAAATCCACCACTACAAAAGATTCTTCAAGGGATTCTGCACAAAGAAAGTGAAACCCAACTTAACCATGAAAAGACAGGCACCCAATGTCAATGCACCCAATTTCATCAACCACACCCTGAAAGACCTAAAAGCATATATTAACTCCAACACAGTGGTTGTGGGAGACTTTAACACCCCATTATCATTAATAGATCAGTCATCCAAACAAAAAATAAAGAAAGAAATCCAAGATATAAAATATACAAAGGATCAAATAGACCTACTTGATGTCTACAGAACATTTCATCCAACTTCTACACAATATACATTCTTCTCAGTAGCCCATGGAGCCTTCTACAAAATAGATCATATCCTAGGGCACAAAGCATGCCTCAGCAAATATAAGAAAATAGAAATTATGCCATGCATACTATCTGATCACAATGCAGTAAAAGTAGAACTCAACAACAAAAATAAAGACAAAAAACATGCAGAGAGCTGGAAACTGAATAACTCACTACTTAATGAACAATGGGTCATTAATGAAATAAAAGAGGAAATTAAAAAGATCCTGGAGTCAATAAAAATGAAAACATAACCTACCAGAATTTATGGGACACAGCAAAGGCAGTCCTGAGAGGAAAGTTTATAGCCATGTGTGCATATATTAAAAAAACTGAAATAACCCAAATCAATGACCTAATGACACATCTCAAACTCCTAGAAAAACTACAACAAGCAAATCCCAAAACGAATAGAAGGAGAGAAATAATAAAAATAAGAGCTGAAATCAATGAAATAGAAAACAGAAAAAAATGCAAAGAATTAATGAAACAAAAAGCTAATTCTTTGAAAAAATAAACAAGATCGACAGAACCCTGGCAAACCTGACTAAAATGAGGAGAGAAAAAACCCAAATGAGTAGAATCAGGAATGCAAAAAGGGAGATGACAACAAACACGATGGAAGTACAGGAAATCATCAGGGACTACTTTGAAAACCTATAATCAAATAAATTTGAAAATCTTAAAGAAATGGACAGATTTCTAGATTCATATGATCATCCGAAACTGAACCAAGAGGAAATTAATCACCTGAACAGATCTATAACACAATATGAAATTGAAGCAGCAATCAAGAGTCTCCCCAAAAAGAAAAATCCAGGACCTGATGGATTCTCTGCTGAATTCTATCAGACCTTCAAAGAACTGATATCAACCTGCTTTAAACTGTTCCACAAAATAGAAAGGGAAGGAAAACTGCCTAACAGATTTTATGAAGCCAGTATTACACTTATCCCAAAACCAGGCAAAGACACCTCCAAAAAGGAGAACTATAGGCCAATCTCCCACTCTGTGGGTGTTCTCTTCAGTTTAGAGTCCATTTCTTTTGATGAACAGAAGCTTTTTAGTTTTATGAAGTCCCATTTATCTATGCTATCACTTATTTGCTGTGCTGCTGGGGTTTCATTGAGAAAGTTCTTACCTATACCTACTAACTCCAGACTATTTCCTACTCTTTCCTGTATCAAGTTTAGAGTTTGTGGTCTGATATTAAGATCCTTGATACATTTTGAGTTAATATTGGTATAGGGTGATATACATGGATCTAGTTTCAGTTTTTTGCAGACTGCTAACCAGATTTCCCAGCAGTTTTTGTTGAAGAGGCTGCTATTTCTCCATCGTATATTTTTAGATCCTTTGTCAAAGACAAGTTGGTTATAGTTTTGTGGCTTCATATCTGGGGCCTCTATTCTGTTCCACTGGTCTTCATGTCTGTTTTTGTGCAAGAACCAAGCTGTTTTTATTGTTATTGCTTTGTAATATAGTTTGAAGTCAGGTATCGTAATACCTCCATCATTGTTCTTTTGACTGAGTATTGCTTTGGCTATTCGTGGCCTCTTGTGTTTCCATATAAATGTAACTGTAGATTATTCAATCTCTTTAGTGAATGTCATTGGAATTTTGATGGGAATTGCATTAAACGTGTAGATTACTTTTGGGAGTATAGACATTTTCACTATGTTGATTCTACCAATCCATGAGCATGGGAGATCTCTCCACTTTCTATAGTATTCCTCAATCTCTTTCTTCAGAAGTTTCCTGGACTTCCATGGTGTTTGTTGTTATCTCCCCTTTTGCATTCCTGGTTCTACTAATTTGAGTTTTTTCTCTCCTCATTTTAGTCAGGTGTGCCAGGGGTCTATTGATCTTGTTCATTTTTTCAAAGAACCAACTTTTTGCTTCATTAATTCTTTGTATGGTTTTTTAGTTTCTATTTCATTGATTTCAGCTCTTAGTTTTATTATTTCTCTCCTTCTATTTGTTTTGGGATTTGCTTATTCTTGTTTTTCTAGGAGTTTGAGATGTGTCATTAGGTCATTGATATGGGATCTTTCAGTCCTTTTAATATATGCATTCATGGCTATAAACTTTCCTCTCAGGACTGCCTTACATGTGTCCCATAGGTTCTGGTAGGTTGTGTTTTCATTTTCATTGACTTCCAGGAACTTTTTAATGTCCTCTTTTATTTCATTGATGATCCTTTCTTCATTAAGTAAAGAGTTATTTAGTTTCCAGCTGTTTGCCTGTTTTTTGTCTTTACTTTTGTTGTTGAGTTCTACTTTTACTGCATTGTGATCAGATAGTATGCACGGTATAATTTCTATTTTCTTATATTTGCTGAGACTTGCTTTGTGCCCTAGGATATGATCTATTTTGGAGAAAGTTTCATGGGCTGCTGAGAAGAATGCACATTTTGTAGAAGTTGGATGAAATGTTCTGTAGACATCAACTAGGTCCATTTGATCTATTGTGTATTTTAGATCTTGGATTTTTTTATTGATTTTTTGTTTGGATGACCTATGTATTGATGATAATGGGGTATTAAACTCTCCCACAACCACTGTGTTGGCGTTTATATATGCTTTTAGGTCTTTCAGGGTATGTTTGATTAAATTGGGTGCGTTGACATTGGTTGCATACAGGTTGATGATTATTATTTCCTTTTGGTCTATTTCCCCTTTTATTAGTATGGAATGCCCTTCTTTATATCGTTTGATCATTGTAGGTTTGAAGTCTACTTTGTCAGAGATAAGGATTGCTACTCCTGCCTGTTTTCAGGGGCCCTTGGCTTGGTAAGTCTTCTTCCAACCTTTCATCCTAAGCCTGTGTTTATTAATGTCAGTGAGATGGGTCTTCTGTAAGCAACAAATTTTTGGATCTTCCTTTTTAATCCATTTCACCAAGCGGTGCCTTTTGATGGGTGAATTAAGTTCATTAACATTAAATTTTAGTACTGATAGTTATGTGGTGATCCCTGTCATTTAGTTGTCTTAGTTGTTTGAAGGTTTGATTGTGTGTACCTAAGTTGAGGTTACTCTCTACTTTCTTGCTTTTTCTTTTCCTGTGGTTTGGTGCTGCCTGTCTTTTCATGGTTAAGTTGGGTTTCACTTTCTTTATGCAGAATCCCTTGAAGAATCTTTTGTAGTGGTGACTTTGTGGTCACATATTGTTTTAGTTTCTGCTTATCATGGAAGGCTTTTATTGCTCCATCTATTTTGAATGATAGTTTTGCTGTGTAGAGTATCTTGGGGTTGAAGTTATTTTCATTCAGTGCCTGAAAGATCTCACCCCATGCTCTTCTTGCTTTTAATGTTTCTGTTGAGAAGTCTGCTGTGATTTTGATGGGTTTACCTTTGTATGTTACTTTTTTTTCTCTCTTACAGCCTTCAATATTCTTTCCCTAGTTTCTGCAATTGTTGTTTTAATGATGATAATTTGTGGGGTAGTTCTATTTTGATCTGGTCTGTTTGGTGTCCTGGAGGCCTCTTGCATCTCTATGGGAATATCTTTCTGTAGATTTGGGAAATTTTCTGTTATTATTTTTGAATATATTATGCATTCCCTTGTTTGCCCCTCTTCTCCTTCTTCAATGCCCATGATTCTCAAATTTGGTCTTTTGATGGAGTTAGTGAGTTCATGCCTTTTCTTTTCACAGGTCTTGAGTTGTTTAATTAATAGTTCTTCAGTTTTTCCTTTAATTACCATTTCATCTTCAAGTTCTGAGATTCTGTCTTCTGTTTGTTCTATTCTGCTGGATTGGCCTTCCGTTTTGTTTTGCAGATCTGTTTCATTCTTTTTTCTGAGGTTTTCCATATCCTGGGTGGTTTCCTCTTTAATGTTGTCTATTTTTGTCCTGAGTTCATTTATCTGTTTATTAATCGTGTTCTCTGTTTCACTTTGGTGTTTATACAGTGCTTCTATGGTTTCCTTTATTTCTTCTTTTGCTTTTTCAAATTCTCTATTTTTCTTGTCCTGGAATTTCTTGAGTGTCTCCTGTACAGTTTGGTTGACCTTATCCAGTATCATCTCTATAAAATTCTCATTGAGTACCTGTAGTATGTCTTCTTTTAAATTATTTTGTGGGCTTTGTTGCGTCCTTTGGCCTAGTTTATCTTCATTTTGTTGGAGTCTGGATCTGATTATCTGTTTTCTTCATTCCCCTCTGGTTCCTGTATAATTTTTTGCTGTGGGGAAACTGGTTTCCCTGTTTTTTCTGTGTTCCTGTCATTGTCTTTGGTGTTGTTACTGTCCCTGTACTGTGTGCAATTAAGTATTTTCTAGCTTGTAATAATAACAGTGGTGATATTTAGAATGGAAGGGTGAGCAGAGATGTAAAGCAAGAAGTTAAAGAAAAGGGGAAAAGAAATACATAGACAAGAGGAAGAAAGCAGAACAAGGTTTCAGACAAGAAAATTTCAAAGGTATAAACAGGGGGCATTAGTGTACTAATTGACTGTAAGCTGAACAGACATTAGAGAGACAGAGAGAGGATTAAAAGTCAAAAATAAAAAAATAGATAGTAATAAAAATAAAAAATAAGTAAATGAAAGAAATATCTATATATAAAAATGAATTAAATTAAAATGGAAAAGTAAAATTAAAAAAAGAACACCAAAAAATCAATAAACCAAAAAGCCTCCAAGTTTAAATGCAATGAAGTTTCAGTCTTAATAATTTGGGTGTCCGTCTCAGTCTCCAATCCTGGAGATGGTGCCTCAGATGTTGTTCTGTAGTTGTCTCATCCAAGGGGATGCATAAAGTAGAACAAAACCACACACACACACACACACACACACACACACACACACACACAAAACCCACCAAGTGTCCCAAGTTCAAATGCAATACAGTTTCAGTGAGGTTTTCAGCATGCAGGTGTAATTCAGTTGTTCTCTCATCAAAGGTAGGGAGAAAAAGAAAAAAAAAAGAGTCTGGAGACAGTTCTGAGAATGGTATCTGCAGCTGTGGCTTGCCTGCCCACTGCTGTCAACCTGCTGTTGCTGGAGACATTATTTATGTAGATCTCAGGGGTGAGCTTAACATTCACCTGGCCCTGCAGGCTTTGTCTACTTAGAGTTCTCCTGTGCATGAGCCTCTGCTACAAGCTTTTCCCTTTCCAAGCATACTGGGAAAGGTGACACTGCACTCACTTGCTCAGGCCCTCATGTTTATTTACAGTTCATGTGGGAAGTGGGTCTTCCCCCCTCTCCTGTGCAGTTTTCCTCCCACCACCATTTCATGAGCTTTCCTGCTCCTGATTACTGGGTGGTGCTGCCTCTCCTGCCAGCCACCATGTTTGTTTACAGCTCCTGTGGGAAGTTGGTCTTCCCTCCTCTCCTGTGGAGTTTTCCTCCCTTTCCAGGGAGCTTTCCTGCTCCTGGTTGCTGGGCATGTGCCCCCGCTCCCACCAGAGCCTCTCCTGCCTGCCCAGCTTGTTTATTTACAGTTCCGGGAAGGATTCCTTTCCCCCAATCTTCATCACTCAGGGAACCCTACCCTCTTTCCCACACGTCTTTATTGTTCTTATTGCTTATTAGTCAGTTTCTCTTTTTTCCCCAGGTGCAGTCGGTCTGTCCAGGGGGCTATGCAGCTCTGGCCCAGGCTTGTCTGTGGGAGTACTGCAGTACCGCGAAGCTCACCTTGTCCCCATCTTCCCAAGCCATCTGGGCACAGGCAACTGGCGGCCCAGGGGCCCTCCTTGTTTCTCCATTTAACGTGAAGTAGAGATTCTTTGCACCAGCTGGAAGTGTGGAGGGGTGAAAGTTTTGCCTCTTCTCAGTGATTATGCCTGCAAAGTGTGTCTACAGCATCTCTCCAAGATTTCACTACAGGAGGCTCGCTTTCTGCTTCCTCTCTCTAGCCGCCATCTTGGACTCTCATACATTGCATTCATTACTTAACTTACATGTTAATTGCTCAAAAAAATCTTTTTCAGATTAGGATGGAGAACAAGTCTCTGTTTACTTATCTGTTACTTTTTTCTAAAGATGATTATTGCTTTGCCGCATTATATGAATGTTCTTTAAGGCACAGGTATAAAGGTACACTATTGTAGGTTTCATTAAGATTAATGAAGATTAAGACATTGAGATTAATGAGATTAAAAATTATTATGTATGATTATTTTTGATTTTTCCAGAGAATATTGCATTCAGAAAATATCAATTAATTTTTAAAGGAACTAATCTGTTTTTCATAAATACTGTATGTATAAAATTAAATTCTAATTAACAATAAGACAGAAAAATGGTGGTAACTTTTAAAAGGTTTGTGGTTACCTTCAGCAGTACATTAGAATTTCTAGTCATGTTGAAATTACAGTACTGGGATATTAAGGGCAGAGAATGAGATAATGTATTCAAATAGCAACTGAACAAGTTACTTTTTACCATCTGTTCACATGATAAAAGAGTTAGTATTATCATGACTCAGTTATACTTTGCTGTCCCTATGGTCAGCATAAATAATGTACATCTTCCATCTCATATATGCTCAATCAAAATATTTGTTGTAGTGGCCTCTCTGCCCCAAAGTGATTGTTCAATATTCACCTTGGAAGCAGACAGAAGGGTCAGTAGTCCAACAAAATACTGATGTTGATAATAATATACTGAACATGAAATCCTCCCATAGCATTTTGGTTTTAGAAAAAATGAAATACATACTTTTGAGTTACAATAAGGATAAAACTGATTCCAAAGTGAAAATACCTCCATTTAGCTTTAAGTGGAGGAATGCTAAATGTAGAGAAATATAGAAGAAATACAGAAGGTGAAAAGAGTATTTCTCAGTTTTTGAATCGTATTTATAATTTTTCCCAAATGTGAAAGATCTTCTTTCAAGTAAGTTTTAGGATACTGCCAATATTTCATGTCCTATCAGGGTTACAAGGCAGGAGTAGTAAGGAAAACAGTTTGGGTTACTTACCTACTTTTCAGTCTTTGGTTCAAGTTCAACCTGAGAAGTTAATGTTTTCTCCTGTTGTCAGGAAAAGTCACAAAGAGAAATTTATTACTTACACCTTCTATCGAGTGTGCAGTTACTGAATTTAAATGACCAAGACATATCGGCTTTGGAAAGGTATTTAATTAAATTGTGTAAGGTCTCAGGAATCCAAACTGATTGTGGAAAGGGAACAATGAGAAAATAAAAGTGCAGAAATTATATATTTTAGAGGAATTTACATTATTATGTTTACAATAAAATATTCCCATGATAAAGAGTAATAAAAAGTGACTGTCTCTCCTGTATTTCATGTCTCTTGAATATTTTAAAAGGCTTGAGGGAGGTTCAAATCCCATTATACCTAAATTAGAAACTTAGTCTAGGAAAAGAAGCAGAAAGTTTAGTTTTAAAAATCATCAAGACTCACAGAGTTCATGGTAGAAAAAAATAGGACTTGGACTGTGTGCACTTGTCTGTAAACAAAGGTGCTGTCTCCCTGTGTGGTAGGTGAATGCATTTGAGTCTTGACAGGCTGCCAAGCACAGGCTGCTACTTCATTATGGATGAGTAAGATGATTTTTAAAAGGGACATAGGCTAGGGAATTGGCAATCTAGACTAGAGCACAATTTAAAAGGGAAATAGTATTCAAAAGCAAAACCTAACAAGACAAGCATGAATTTCAAAAACCTCTGGAAGATAAGTCTACAAAATGACTTTCTCTCAAATGTATCCATAAATAGTCTAAAGACAGAGTAGTTCAATAATAAAAGCAATTATTGACTTCTAAGGATTCAATAAAATAATTGTCCCTTAAGGATACATATTTCTTCTTGGTTGATAGCTTTACCTTAATTGGAGCATAGAATTATGACTAGGTAATTATAAGTTATTTTAGTAACAACATACTGTGTAATGATGTTGTTTTCAGATATGCAGCAAATATTATACCCAGAAGTGAAGGAAGTGGCTAAATTCTGAAGACTTGACATAATTATATTAGTATGCATATTCTTTTTTTGTTTGTTTGTTGTACTGGGGGTGGTGAAACAGACTTGTATATATATACCAAAAGCTTCCACTCAAACTTGCTGGCTTATGTGTTTTGTCAGAGGAAGGGTCAGCATTCTGGGTTCTTATCTCAGGGAAGCCCAGAGTGAGTAAAGCAGAAGAGTTTATTGAGATAGAAAAGTAGCATACAGTAGAGCTCCCAGAGCTGGCAGCATTGTGGGGGTGGGGGTTATTCAGGAGTGGGTTGTAACCTGTTGATCTTTGTATTGATGGTTACATTGCTGTAGTGAAGGAGTTTCTAAATTATCCCCCTTCCAGGCCAAAAACAATCCATGAAATCCTCCCCACCCCATGCATGGTGTTTGCATGGAATTACTGGAAGGCTGTAGTCATGTTTAATATATTTATGTACAAGAGGGAGAGGGTATTGCATCACATAGCTTCTACACTGGTTTTGCACTGGAACCCCAGTATTTTATGGATGCTGTTTATCTGCTGGGTCTGGGCCCTAATTACCTACATTTACTCTACCTCATAATCTATTTCACCTGAACCCAGGAACTCTAAGCAAGTACTCTACCACCTGTGTCATGCCTGACTCCAGCCCTTTTTTGTTTGTTTTCTTGTTTGTTTGTTTTTCAGAGAGGGTCTAATAACTTTGCCCTGGCTGGCCTTAAACTTGCAATTATCCTACCTCTGATAGTGGCTTCTCAGAGCAGCAGAAAAATGTTAAAGCCTTTTACTTTCACAGCAGGCAGCTCCCAATTTTAGGCCATGCCTGCTGGCATAACAGCTCAGTCATTTGCAGCTACCACTCCTTTCTCATTCTCAGGTCTTTTTTCCTCATGAACTCAAAGAATAAATTGATGGAAAACAAGGTATGGCATTTATTAAAGCAAGTGAAAGAAAAAATAACAGAGCCCTCACTGAATGAGAGGAGTACAGATAGAGGATTGCTGGCAAAGTGACTGAGTCTAGGGGTTTTATCTATCTACTCCATGGTGTTGCTCAATCTCTGTGATAATTAGTTGTGAGGAAGGCAACATGGCCATTGGTTATAACCATAACATTATGATTGGTTGTGCCCTTTGAGCCACTGGGGATTGAAATCTATCCAATCTTGACCATGGTTTTAGTGGTCCTCATTCAGTTCCCTTACACTTTTCTTTTTCCCATCCTTAAAAGTCACAGGAAGTTGGTGTCAACTTCTGCTTATTGTTGGAAGCTCAGGTCACAATGGAATTTTCTATGGCCCCTTTAATCCTAGATAAACTACCTATTACCAGCTAGCTAATCTGCCTGTTGACCTCCACTTCATGAGTAGCTGGAATTAATGATATACACCAACAGTCCTGGCTCTTGTTTGCATATTCTGATGTGAAGAATAGCCCTTCCCTCTAAAATTATGTTTTTTCCTTTTTTTTCTTTTATTTTTATGTGATACAATGTTTGGGTCATTTCTCCCCCATTTCCCCAGCCCCCTACCTTGCATACCCCACTCTCTCCCTCTCCCCCCACCCCTTGCTACCAGGCAGAAGCTATTTTGCCCTTATCTCTAATTTTGTTGAAGAGATAGTATAAGCAATAATAGGAAGGACCAAGGGTTTTGCTAGTTGAGATAAGAATAGCTATACAGGGAGTTGACTCGCATTGCTTTCTTGTAAATGTGTGTTAACTTCTAAATTAATTCTTCTTGAACTAACCTTTTCTCTAGTTCCTGGTCCCCTTCTCCTATTGGCCTCTGTCACTTTAAGTATCTCCTTTAGTTTCTCTGCATTGAGCCACCATCCCTTTTTTGGGAATGAATGCTTTTGAGATAGAGGCTTGAGAACTACTTGCCTTAGGCTGGCTTCAAATCAGGATCCTTCTGATATCTGACCCTGGTTAGCTTGGATTATAGGTATGAGTCAATGATGGCTGGCTGGATATTTATTAAAATAATGTGTAATTTCCCTATCTCCTCATCTATCCATCCTGCCTCATTACCTAACAGGATGACCCTTTTTTTTCTTTACCATTCTCTAAGTAAAAAAATAGATTTCTGTAGATTTTTAGAACTCAAAATGCAACATTTGAGAAGATATTTTCAGCCCTGAGTAAATGGAAGCAGAAAGAAATACTTTCTTTGTACAAGAGGAAGAAGTAGTGAGCCTGAGAGTGGGTGGACATCTATATTCTCTCAATACTATGAAAAAAACTGGGTAGGAGCAACAGGGTCCAGATTTCCATCATTTGAAATTTGGGGAAGGAAGCCTGCTGGGAATGAAAGGGACTACACTAGGGGTCACCACTTAACATGTTCTAGACAGCTGCTCCTGAAAGAATAGACCTGACAGTGCTTCAGCAATGTAGAGTCTGAAAAGGAAAGTGATACATTCTCCAGACATTACCTTTGTCTTTGGCCAGTTTTCTGGCATATTCCCCTCCACTCCCATACCTGCAGATTTTTGGGAGAGTCTATGAAAACACATGAACCAGAAAAATTAGTTTTCCTCCTGGGTCATCAGCTCAGAAGATATTCAAACAAAGCTAAGTCCATACAATTACAGCCACAAGGTCAAATAATGCAGTTGTGTCTGTGATTTTCTGTTATTGTTATGACCACTTCTCCTGTTCTTGGCCATTGTGTATTTTTTAAGTAAAACTCATAATGAACAAAGTTAAACAGACAAGGAAGACTTTTCTCAAGGGTATTACCATAGGCAAATGTCTGAAACACAGTTTGAAACTCAAGTTCTGTGAAACAAAGGGGAGAAATGTTTTAAGGGAAGTGTTTGAGAGAGGAGGACATCCAAGGTCTCTGTGTTAATTGCCCTTACCCGAAAGTCAAGTATGCTTTATGACAGAAGGGGTTTTACAACTTGAAGATAGGAGTCCACCAAAGGTAGACTCCTACCCTCCCACAGAGACTGGCTGCTAAGGGCATTGTCTTCCATAAATCTTTCAAAGGAATGGTTCTCAAGTCCTTAAGGAAGATACTTGCATAATGCTTGGAGATTATTTGCACCTCAAAAGAGAGAAAAATTTACAATCACAGGTTTTCTAAGGTGAATTTTCTAAGGAATGTCAGGACTCTGTCTACAGAGTCAGTCAAGTTCAGTAGACCTGTAAGAATATCTTGTTCAGTATGCAGGAGTAAGATACATTTTGATAATCTAATCAGCTTGTTAATGGCAATGGTGCAGTCTCTAATCAGAAGATTTCCAAATTCTTTTTGTAGCATGTGGAAGAATCTTTGCAGGACACATGGGTGTAAATGGAGTTTCTTAAAAGTTAGGGAAGGGAATTACTAAAGGTGGCACAGTGGGGCTGTGTGGAAGCTGGAAGCAGAGTGAGTATGCTTCTCTTTTCAAAGTGCTTTTAAAGCTTTTGTTAACCTTTGGGAACCTGGTTATACCTAAAAAATAATCAGTGAGTATGGGGGGACATGAGTGGTCCCTGTCCAGATAAAGGTGGTTTTGTCACTGGAAGATGGATGAGGAGCTCACACTCTGGCAGGAAGGAAGGGGGTAATGAGAGATAATGAGTGCAACAATGAAACAAACAAACAAAAAACAGATTTCAGGACCTGGCTTGAGACCAGAGAAAGGTCAACTCACCCCAGATGTTAAAATAGCCAATGAAATAGTATGTGACCATGTATGGGACAAGCTGTACCCCATTTCTGTAACCCACTCTAAATTGCATATATGGAGAGATGCTTTTGTTCTTGGGGGTCATCATTGGGATGTGAATCTGTTAAGTCACTGCTGGCCTGCTTAATAAACTTGCTTCCTGAAAGATTTGGTGCCCTGTCTCTCTGTCTGAGCTGCCCTACAACATTTCTGGGGCTGTGTCCAGGATTTGGAAATGGTATTTTTACCTCCTTGTCACCAGCTAAGTATCCCCAGCCTGCTGAGAGGGCAACCCCTGCCAGGTGCCACCAGACCATGTTGATCTGAGGAGAGGGAGCCTCTCTCCTGTTGAACCGAGGAGACAAGTTTTTGTGGCACAAAGGAACCTGGAAAGGCTTAAGAACAAACGTGGGAGTCCCACTCATCAGACTGGTAAGAACCAGAGTTCAAATTTAGGCCTGCCTTAAGAGGCAGAGAGTGACTCTGTCAACTCCCAGAGACACCTAAGTAACACAGTTTTGAGGTGAAACCATGTCTCTCAGGTTCAGGGAGCAGGGTGGAAGTACTATGTGTGTGAGAGTGTTTGAAAATGACAGCCTGAGAACCAGTCCAGATGCAAAGAGAGTGCAGAGTCCTGATCCACGGTTCCATGCAATCTTCATATAGTCTGTAGTGGATGGCCCATTTGGGACTCCAGTCTGGGGCTTATACAGTTTCACTGTAGCTAAAAGGTGCCTATGTCTTAGTGAGGGGAATAGCCAGAGAAGGACAAAATGAGTGGTGTTATCTGCTTACCCCTTTGTGCAGGAAAGGAGGATCCCTTACCTCCTCTCCACAGCCCTCATCCCTTCCATTTCTGTCTCTGTCTTGACGTCTGGTAATGGGGAGACTAAGAGATGGTCAGAATAAGAACACCCCACTAGGATTATTGCTTAAGAACATTAAAAAAAGATTTAATGGACATTATGGAGTCAAGCTGACTCCTGTCAAGTTTAGGACCTTTTGTGAAATAGACAGGCCTGCTCTAGGTGTAGAATGGCCCTCTGAGGGATCAGAGTCAATAGAGTTTTTGAGGTTGCTATACGGGATCCTGGAAACCCAGATTAGTTTCTTTATATTGATTGCTGGCAGGGTGAAGTCCTCAGTGGGCCCATATGGCTAAACCCCCTCCTAGAGGAAGCATGTAGGGTCATTGTAGCCAGGATGGCAGCAGCTTTCAAGTGCAGGGAAAAATGTAAAAAGCCAGAGAAACCCATATTAACAGGAGACCCCAAGAAAACCCCAACCCATTATGTGCCACTGCACCCACTTTTGCCACTGCCTTCCACCTCTTAACCTCCACCCTCAGAAAAGGAAGCAGCATCAGACAAGGAAGTTCCAACAGCAAATGTGCCTGAAAGGCTGGACCCAAGAGTCCTTGAGACTGCAACAACCCCAATTTCCTCAGGCTCCATAAACTTCATGCTCACTCTGAGCCCACCAATCCTCACTCTGCAGCTTCCTAGCAGACTACACACTAAGACTAACCAGGAACATTTGAATACTCCCAATATGTGCCTAGCCTCCCCCTGGGACCCACTGCCCTGAAGATGCCCCTTAAAATGCTCCAGAGTATAATATATTATGACCAGCCTGGTCAGATATAAGGAGTAAAGCAGACATCTGTCTATGATCCCTTTACAAACACAGACCTCCTAAATTGGGAGCACCATTCTTTGTCCTTCATGGAAAATCTTCAGGCTCTGCTTGATCTAACACAGTCCAACATCCAAAAATCAAAAGCCCACCTGGACCAACTGCAGACAATTTCTTCTGACACATTTAATACTGAGGGTTGACATCATATAACCTTGGTAGCTCTAAAATGGCTGGAAGATCATGTCCCTGCAGGCACTTTAAATGCCTAAGACTATGCACAGGGTCAGTTCTCCAAGGAGGACCCATTGTGGCCCTAATGATGACTGAGATTACCAACAGCTTGAATGGTATCAGGAGGCATTATTAAGAGGCATGAAAGAAGGATTAAAAAAGTTCAAAAATATGGGTAATAACACAGAAGTCCTACAAGGGCTATATGAGAGCCCAAGCCAGTTTTATGAGCAGCTGTACAAGGCTTTCCAGCTGTATACTCCTTTTGACCCAGAAGTGGCTAAAAACCAGAGGATGATTAATGAAGCCTTTGTCAGCTAAGCTCAGGGGGACATAAGGCAAAAATTACAAAAGCTTGAGGGGTTTGCTGGTATGAACACCAGCCAGCTTCTGGAGGTGGCCACAAAGGTCTTTGTCAATCAAGATCAGGAAGCCAAATGGGAGGTTGATAGAAAGATGAAAAGGAAGGTGACCTTCCTTGCTGTGTCTCTAGCCAAACAGTTGGGTAGACCCAAGCATGTGTACCATGTCCGAGGAAGAGGAAATCCCCATGGATGGCAGTCAGCACCCCTGGAATGGCCTCACCATAGAGAGGAACTAAGGCAGGACCAGCGTGCCTACTGTTATCAGGAAGAACACTGGAAAAATTAATGTCCTCGAAGGCCCAGTGACCCACTGAAGGTCCCCCAGGCCAGAGGCAGATGCTGAGTTGTTGAAGGAAAGTATCAACCTGCTCAGGGGAAAAGTAGCCCCTGACAAGAAGACATCATCAGACTGGCCACTTTTGAGGATTATGAGGACGACTACGATGGACCAGGCTCCATTCTACTGGGACACCAGGGCCTAAAATCTAAATGATGATGGGGCCCATCCCATTGGCCTACTGGTGGACACCTGCAAGACCTATTTGGTTTTAACCCAACCTGTAGGCCCTTTCTCATAGAGACCTGCAACCATTGTCAGGACCATGGGAGATCAGACTTGCCACCCCTTCCTCATATCTAGAAAATGAAATCTTGGAAAGCATGAAGTAAGGCATGAGTTCCTCTTCCTTCTGATTGTCCTGTGGCCTTGATTGATGAAACTTATTGTGCATAATAAAAGAACAGATAACTTTTAACTCTGATACCATGGCAGCCTTAAAGCTGAGAGGTACTGAAGCCAAGATTCTAACTCTCATGGTTGCATAGGAGGAGGAATGGTGATTCTGTGCCTCTAAAAAGGAAATTCCTGAGATGCATGATCTTCCCTTTAGGATTTCAAGAATATGATCTGAGCTCACCTTCCCCTGGAGTGGAACAGAACTTGCCTCCATTGGTGGTAGAATTAAAGCCAGGAGCTATTCCTGTTAGCCAGAGTCAATACAACATTCCTCACAAAAACCAAATTAAGATCCAAAAGAATCTTGGAAGACCCCTAAAGTATGGTATTCTTTGGCCTTGTCAGTCTTCCTGGAACACTCCCTTGCTTCCTGTACAAAAACAAGGGAGTAAAGACTTTAGGCCAGCCCAGGACCTCTGTGCAGTCCACTGAGCAACTGTCACTTTACACTCTGCAGCCCCAAACTGTACACACTTCTGGGCCTTATCTCAGCTGGGGCAAAGGTCTTTACCTGCCTGAAACTTAAGGATGCATTTTTCTGCATCAACCTGGCCTCACAGAGACAACTCGGGTTTACCATCCAATGGCAAAGTCCTAAGTTGGAGAAAAGGGATAATTGACTTGGACTTTGTTGTCACAAGACTTCACAAACTCTCCCACTATCTGTGGGACTGGACTGGTATCTGACTTAAAGGTATTCTTAGCTGACCTGCATGGCTGCACACTCCTTCTGTATGTAGATGACTTTTTGTAGGCTGGATTAACTCATGAGTATTGTATGGCAAGAATTCACCTCCTTCTCTCCCTTTTGTGGAAGGCAGGATATAAGGTTTCCCAAAAGAAAGCCCAGATTTTCCAAGATATTGTCAAATACTTCAGGTTTCACCTGTCACAAAGGCAATGTAGACTGGGCCCTGAGAGGAAAAAGTCTTTCTGTTCCTTTCCAGCCCCCAAGATCCTTCAACAGATCAGAGAATTTCTAGATGCTGCATGTTTCTGCTGGAACTGAAACTCCAATAACTCTCTCTTGATAAAGCCCTTTTATGAAGCCACAAAAGAGGGAGAACAGGAACCCATGATATAGGGAGAGGAGCAGGAAAAGGCCTTTAAAGAATTTTAAATTAAGAGGCCACTCACAAATGCCCCTGCTCTGGGCCTGCCAGACATGATGAAGCCCTTCTTTCTATATGTACACGAGAGACTGGGGATAGATATAGGAGTCTTGACCCAGCTTCTAGTTTCCTGGAACTGCCCAGAATCTATTTATCAAATCAACTTGCTGAAATTTCCTGAGACTGGCCAACCTGCCTACATCCCCTGGCAGCCACTGCAATCTTGGTAGCTTAAGCAGACAAATTTACTTTGGGACAAGAACTCACAGTCCAAGTTCCCCTCTCTGTTTTGATTCTTATGAAACATAGAGGAATCTATTGGCTGACAAACTCCTGATTGGTCAGATATCAAATCATGTTATGTGAAAACCCATATATCCAACTAGACTCTAACATCCTACTAGATGTTAAGACTCTAAGCTGAATGACTCTATTGCTGGTTGATTTAGGCCCCCTGGAGCATAACTGTTTAGAGGTTATGGATGATGTTTTCTCCAGCAAATCAAACTTGAATGATAAAGCCCATCCATTCTCTGGATGTTGAATATTTTACTGATGGCAGCATCTTTCTCTAGTATGGCACACATTTTGCTGGATATGCAGTAGTAACTCTGGAAGCACATCTGCTGTCAGTTGGGATCTCTGCACAAAAACTGAGCTCATTGCTGTCATGCAGGCCTCCAGCTCACTGCATTAGATCAGGTAAACATCTATACAGACTCTAAATATGCCTTTACTACCATTCATGTCCATAGTGCCCTATATAAAGAAAAGGGCTCATTAACTCTGGAGGAAGATATTCTGGAATTGCTTGAAGCTGTATGGCCCCCTAAGCTTGTAGTGGTCATGCACTGCAAACAGTACCACATGGGGGAGACAACAGCTGTTTGGGGAAACTGAAAAGCTAATAGTGAAGCCAAGGAAGCAGCCTCATAGGAGAACAAACCTCAGGGTCACAGACAGCTGTCTTGTTCTCATGCCCTTTATCTGAATGGGACCCATGGTACACATCACGAGAACAGGCTTGGTTTAAGACTGAGGAGGGAGATTTTCTACCAGGCTGATGGTGGAAGTTTGCCAATGGCCATATTGCAATTCCAGAATTGCTTGCTCCCACATTTATCCAGAAGTTCCATGAAGGAACTCATTCAGAGTAAACAGCTCTCAAGACCACCAAGGCCCAGAAATTTTATGTCCCCAAGATCTCCAGCATAAGTAATTATGTGAAAGTTTCAATCTGTATGACAAAAACAAAACCTGACAAAAGCTAACAGTGCTACCCCAAGTGGAAAGTGTTGGAGGAACTCCTTTTGAAAACCTGATTGTTGACAACTGAGATGCCATGGGCCAGAGAATGAAATATTTGCTGCTGTATGTCTGCACCTTCTCAGTATGGGTGGAAGTCTTCCCTACTCAGATTGAGAAAACCTGGGAACTGGTCAGGGGCCTGTTAAAGTAAATCATCCCTCAGTTCGGAATACCTGTATCTATTGGATCAGACAATGGGCCAGCTTTCATGGTTGAGGTGGTACAGTTGGTGGCTGAGGATTTAGGAATAACTTGAAAGCTACACACAGCTTACTGCCCCCAGAGTTCAGGAAAAGTAGAATTCATAAACAGGACTCTAAAATTGTAATTGGGAAAACTATGCCAGGAGATCCATCTTCAATGGGATCAGTTACTGAACATAGCCTTGCTCAAGATGAGGTCTAGTTCCATGAAAGGGACAGGTCTCTCCCTTTTAAAATTCCTTTTGCGTACCCACCACCTCTAGTCAAGGGCCTGTGAACTTTAAGAAAATGGGTGACTTCACCCAGAGTCAGCAGATGCAGGCCCTCAGATTTACTCTCTTAAAAATCAATGACTGGGTAGGAGAGAGACTCCCCATTAGCCTTACAACTCCAACACACCCTTATAAACCAGGGAATGCTGTTTGGGTAGAGGAATGGAATGTTCAACTGCTAAAGCCCCACTGGAGGAGCCCTTTAGATGTTGTTTTTTCCACCCCCACCTCAGTTAAGGTAGTTGAGATCATCCCTGGATCTACCACAGCCAAGTGAAGCCAGCTTCCCTCAAGTGGGAGTGAATCTCTGACCCAGCATTACCATGCAAGATCACCCTCCAGAATGCTTATGCCTTTCCCTGAATCAGCAGATCCTTGAGTCCTAGGAGATAACACAAGACCACAAGAGATGAGATGTCAGCCCTGCCCTGCTCTAGTCACTCCAGAAGCTGACTAGACTACACACAGTGGAAGCTTGAGCAGTCACCCATCTCATCTTTGAGTATGAGTCCCTTCCATATTTTCTTCTTCCTAATCTTGGTCAGCTCTCTACCTGGGGACTCCCCAGGACTTGGACTGTAATTCATGTATGAGCACTACACAAGCGGGAAGTGTTATCAAAACTCTGGTTTATAATACTTATTATTCTTGTGCAGGCACAGTTTTTGGGTCATTCACCCACAAACGTATGACCTACTCAATGTGCTCTCATGATAGTCAGTATATTTGTTTTAACCCCATCTATCACCCTTGGGAGCAATGGCTACAGGTCCAAAGCTTCACCAGTATTGGGAAGCTTATTAGCCAGACAGTTTTACAACCCCAAAAGGACAGTATCTATATATTTTTATGTGTGCAAAATAATAGCTAAAAACTCCATCTGTTGACCTCAGTATTGGAAATTCCTGTGGAGGCCTGGCTTGGGAGAAAACTTATATGTCAAATGATAAGTATAGGTGCAGGAGAGACAACACATAGCCATGGAATGATGCAAGTTGGAACTACTGTGTATACTGGAGTTGTTTCATGTATACTGTGTATACTGGAGTTGCTATCTGGCAAAAGGAACATCCCTCAGCCCTCCTTCTTCTAACTGCTCCCTTGGCACCAATAACCTCATAAATTTTACTATACTGAAGCCCTCAAGTTGGGAACAGAGACATAAGATTGGTATAATGAAATAGAAGGGAGCCTTGATCCTGGGACTCTACTGCACCTCATATTAGTAATTATTACCCATGAGAGCTCCTCATACCAGGACTTTCACTCTTCTGTAACAAGACACAAAGTGACTTTCCCATCTCAATTAAAAACCAAAAATCTGTTCCTCTCACTAGCTGAGTCCATAAACCAAACTTTAAATGTAGCTTTATGTTATCTTTGTGGAGGCACTAATATTGGAAAGCACTGGCCATGGGAAGATAGTGAACTAAACTCAGAGAAGCACTTTAATGAAACCACTCTCTCTATCCATGGGGAGAGCATTTGGCTCCTAAAAATCCCTATTATGAGCAATTACTGTATCTCCCATCCAAAAGGCTAGTTCTCCACCCCAGTAGGGGACATGATCTGCTTGGGACAAATGTTTTATAATTATACTGCCCAGAAGACTCTGTGGTAGGGGGCCCCCAATCACATGGAGCCCCAACCACACCTGCTGGCTAACTTCTCTAAGCTAGCATATCCTGGAAAAATCTGACCGTGGGAATAGAGTAGCAGGTGCCTAAGGAGCTATATTAGATCTGTGGGGAATGAGATTATACAATCTTTTCCAATGACTAGCATGGATTCTATATGCCAGGCACCATCCAGCCTTCTTTCTTACGCTTCCCCTCAAACAAGGTAAAAAATTAGGAGTCTCCATATATGAGGAAAGGATAAACAGGAAAAAGTGTGATGCCCTACAAAAAGGGGACTGAAAGGACAGTGAAAGGCTTCCAAAGCATATCATTCACTATTTTGTTCTCACTACAAGAGCAGAGCATGGTTCCTGGGGCTATTGTACCCTATTTATGTATTCAACCACATCATTTGGCTCCAAGCAGGGTTGAGATTATAACTAACAAAACAACAAAACTCCTTAACATATTAGCTAAGCAACAAACTAAAATATCCAATGTCATCTACCAAAACTATTTGGCTTTCAAATATTTGCTAGCCTCAGAGGGTTCAGAATGTGGAAAGGTCAATCTGAGTAACTGCTGTTCACAGATTGATGATGAGGGAAAGGCAATTGAAGAGATTACCAACAACAACAAGATGAAAAAGCTTGCCATGTTCCTGTGCAGATCTGGAAGGAATGGAATCCCAAAGACCTGTTTGGGGGATGGTTCTCAACCTTAGGTGGGTTCAAGGGCTGAATAGGGGCAACATTTCTTGTCTTAGGAAAATGATGTTACCTAATCACCCTGGTATTGCCATCCATCTGGACCATTATGGAAGCCACTATAGAAAGAAAGACAACTGCTTATGTAATGATGCTGAGGAAATATAAACCTCTAGATCAAGATGATACTCTTTGACCCAGAAGTGGGTAAGAGCATCAAAGGGGGGAATGTGGCAGGAAGGCACAAAAGGGAAGGGAGATGAGAGATATTGAGTGCAACAATGAAACAAAAACAACTAGACTTGAGGAATGTCACACAACACCTGAAGTGAGACCAGAAAATGTTCACCTCAACCCAGAGGTTAAAATGGCCAATTAAATAGTATGTGGCCATGTATAGGACAGGCTGTACCTCCCATTTCTGTTACCCAGTCTAAGTGGTATATAAGGAGATCCCCCTTTGTTCTCAGGGCTCAGCTTTGGCATGTGAGTACACTGAGTCACTGTTGGACTGCTTAATAAACTTTATTCCTGAAAGCTTTGGTACCTTGTCTCTGTCTGAGCCATGCTACAGCACCAGTTTCCATGAAAAATTACAAGCCCTTGAGATATCCAAACATTGAAAAGCATTTCAAGGTATCTCACAAGGAGTCTTACAAGGTGAAAATTTTAGCAAGGATTTATTTTAGTGTAACAGGATAAAGTATAGACAAGGGGGAGATAAAAAGAGAGAGCACTTCCTGTTACCCACACAGGAAATGTGAGCAAAGACTCAAAATTATGGATCCCAACTCCTAATTTTAGACTGGAATGCTGGGAAAATACATGTGACCAAAGATAGTGTTTCTAGGTGGCTGAGATGGCTTATAGGGTGCGGTCACCCTACCAAATTACACCTTAAATAAGAGAAAATAGGATTCTACAGAAATTCCCTTTTCTAGACATGATTACTTTTTTACCCACTCAAGGATCCTAACATCTCAAAAAAGAAAGCAGAAGGAGGTAGCTCTTCTTTATCTTGCTTCCTTCCTTCTTCCTTCCTGCCTTTCTTCCTTCCTGAGATTTCTTTCTTTTCCCTAATCTTTCTACCACTGTTCAATCTAGTTCTCTCTCTTTTATATCATAGAATGAATACAAGTATTTTTTCAGGTACTGATCATATTGCACACAAAGAAAACACATCCTATCTCCCTAGACTCTTTGTGATTCTAAGCATCTTAAATGAATCTATTAAATAAGACTGGATTGCTACATGTGCAATTATGATTTTTTTTTACAGCTGCTTACTCTTTTAAATAATGTTTGGTAAGTATTATTTACACATTTAAAGTTGAAATAAGCCAATTCAATTCACTTCATTTTCTAAAAAAATGAAGTTAATAAGTATGTGAAGGCCATGTTAAAATGAGTCTTCCCATTTTTGAAAGTAATATAGAAAATATTTTGCCCTCTAAACACTTGAGGGTAAGAACATGTTATTAATTTTGTTCCCCAGCAGTTAGTATAATGCATAAAGTATAAGAAATACAGCCATGTAATGAAGCTAAAGGTTTGATAATAATACCATAACATTTTATTTACTCATATATTCATTTATTCATTCGATAATTTTTAAAAGAAGACCATGTGTGAAATAATTGATGAGAATACAGAATTTTAAAAGAACACAAGAATTTTAAAAGAAGATCATGTATGAAATAATTGACAAGAATACAGTATGAATGTAAAACTGTCCTGATTCATAGAGAATTTATAATGCAATATAAAAGCAACAGAGTATGGGATGACAAAAGCAGAGGTTACAGGAGAGACAGGTATGCAGGTTAACCAAACACAATACACAAAATAAGTAATTTTAGAAGAGGTACTCACACTGCTTTTGCAGAAAAAAGCTAGAGAAAAGCATGGCATCTCTCCTCCATTTTATACCTGTCTTTGCTCTAAGCCATTCTCTTTGCAGTCACTTTGCAATGAACTTGGATTCCAGGAAAGATAGACTGATAACACGATAAGAGACTGAAACTACCCATAATAATAAAGCCTCCTCAGGATGGCCTGTCTCTAGAAAATGACTCTAGAACATCTCCCAGAGCAAGAACTGAAATAATAATCAATCAGACCACTCTTATGACTGGGACTATCTTGTTATGCTTATCTTTGTCTCCTGTTCCAAGTTCTTTACCTATTTAAACCATGCCTCTTTATTTGATGTATGGGGATAAGTGACCAAACCAGTCAGGTCCGGTCCAGGTGTTTGGGCCATGTGTCCAAAAGTCTGGTTTCAAATTCTATTATTCTTAACAGTACTGGGATTTAAACACAGGGCCTAATACTTGCTGGGCAGGCACTCTACCACTTGAACCACTTTTCCAGCCCTTGCTTTGGCTTGGCTATTTTTGAGATAGAGTATTACTTTATGCCTGTGCCAAACATTTGTGCTTTTTCACATAGGTGGATGACAGGTACACAACACTACACCCAGCCATTACTATTGAAGAGGAAGATAGCCTGGAAAGAGGGTTGTAAAATATGGTAAACTGTCAATTAAAAGCTGTAACCTCAGACAGAGCTATAAAGCATGAGGAATTGCCCATTAGAGCCATACAAATATTCAGGACAGAGAGGAAAGGCACCAGGCAGAGATAAGCACCCATTCCCACCTTTCTTTGTCTCTACTTGTAAATAAACGTTCCAAAGCAGGTCTTCCCTGCTGACCTATCTAAACAACATTAGGTCCCTAGCTCACTACCAGCCCAATTAACTTATACAATCTTCTGTCTCTATCTCACAGGTTAGGACACCATAACTTGAGCACATTTTGGTAACCTAATGCCTTGCACTGCCTTTTAAATATCCTGTGGATCCTTTGCTCAGTACCCAGACACAGGTACATATCTGAGCCTTCTGGTGTAAAAGTAAAATCTGAGTTTCCACTCCTCCAAGTGTCACTTGCTTGGTTTCTTGTGTGACTATACTGCCACAACAATATGAGATTTCATGAACATTTTTCCTGGACTAAATTCCTACTATGATCCTCCTGATCTCTAACTCCTGAGTAGATAGAATTACAGACATGAGCCATTTTGCCCATCCAAAAAATAAGTGATTTCTTCAAAATGAGAAAATTGTGGAGAATATGATATCTACAGTGGCAGTCAAACTGGTAAGAGGAAAAAAAATGGTCCTGAAAATTACTTTGGTTCTTGCATCTGGCAGGAAAAGAATTCAAGCAAACACAAAGATTTAGTAAAACTAGCAGCAAAGTTTATTAAGAGATGTTTTAGTGGGGAGAAAAGAGAGAGAGAAGAATTTCCTGTTCAGCATATAGGCAACAGGAACAAAGACTCAAAATGGCGGCCCCCAACTCTTAGTTGTATACTGCAGAGCTGGGGGAAATACATATAGATGATGGGTCGAGGTGGGGTTTGAGTTGCTGACATTGCTGACAAAATAGGGAGGGGTTTTCCTTCCAAATCATACCCAGTCACACCCACAATCTACCAAGTTACAGTGACAATGGGTGTGCTTCAGAAATTCCCTTTCTTAGATGTGATTATTTCTCGCCCCTCCAAGGATCTTTGCAGCTATTAACATCTGACAGAGGAAAGCAGAAAAAGCAGGTAGCTTCTATTTGTCTCTCTGTTCCTGTAACTTTAGCATCTAAAAGATAAGAAGGGGCTAGCTGTTTTGGCTCTCCTTGTTCCAATGTCATAGTCTGGCCTTTAAATACTTATTAAAAAATATATTACATCAGTTTCCTCTTATGACCACCTTATGTCTAGCTGCTACTTATCAAAAAAAAATTATGATTTTAAGCTGGTAGTTTGCATGAGAAGTAATGTCATATTTAGGGATAGAGGACACTGAGAAAAGACATTGTATCACATAAAGATAGCTTAAAGTGAAACATGCTATAAGCATTTACAGTTAATATTTATTTTCACTTTTTCCACATCTTCCCCATAAGGGACTCTTTGTGAAGTATTTTTAAAATGTATTTATTGCTTTTTGATACTTTGCCTTTGTGTCAGTGTTACCAGAGGATGGATGAGGGGAATCCAACAGCTTCCCAGTTTCCACACAATAGCAAAGATCCTTGAGATCCACAGAAATGAAAACCATTTCAAGTTGTCTCACAAAGAGGTTTCACAAGATGAAAGTTTTAGCAAGGATTTATTTTAGTAAAACAAGATAAACTACACTTAAAGGGAAGAGGGAAAAGATACCTGCTAGCAGTGTATGGGTGGGAGACAAATTTGGGGACGCTGTCTTTTCCTGGGGTCTTTAAGCTCTAAAGTGAGGAAGTACACATCCTCAAATGAAATCTACTTTCATTACACAATGGTTCTGAGTCACCTAAATGGGAACTATTTATTATGGTAAAATATAGAGATGTTACCCGATAGGTAAGCTTTAGAATTTTCTTTTGCTAGAAAGTATTGTTTTCTAACCCTTGAAGCTTTTTATCATCTCAAGGAGGAAAGCAGAAGCATGTAGCTCCAGTAGTTGTAACTTAGCATCTAAAAGGATATGGGAGGGGGATAACTTCTCTGCCTCTCCAGTCTTTGCTTCTCTGTTTTGATGTCAGAGTTTAACCCTTAAATATATATTAAAATAATATATTTTTCCTATCTCCTCATCTATCTATCCTGCTTTAGCAGGACTGGGGTTTGA
Source organism: Castor canadensis (assembly GCF_047511655.1). Classification (NCBI taxonomy): domain Eukaryota; kingdom Metazoa; phylum Chordata; class Mammalia; order Rodentia; family Castoridae; genus Castor; species Castor canadensis. The sequence goes on from NC_133386.1 coordinate 103,621,849, forward strand.
ACTCAGGGCTTCAGGCTTACAAAGCAAGCATTCTACCTCTTGAGTCACACCTCCAATCCATTTTGTTCTCTTTATTTTGGAGATAGAGTCTCACAAACTATTTGTCAAAGATGACCTTGAACTGTGATCCTTGTGATCTCAGCCTCCAAAGAAGCTAAGATTACAAGTGTTACCCACCAGCACTGGGTTATTTTTCTATGCTTTTTACAGCAAAACAAAACTTTATTGTCACAAGCTTTTGTAAACATTATTTCCATAAAATCTGCTTTATTTAGCCATCAAACACTTATTTTTCTCTGTCATTTTAGCATAGTATAATTGATAATGTAATATGTGTTAGGAAAATGCCGCTCACAAAAGAAAGCTCAGGAGAAACTCTCACATCCAGCAGACAAAGTTTAATGATAGGTTCAAGCTGCCAGGTGCCCATGAGAATGGCACAGCACTGGACTCAGAGGTGGGGTTGTTTTTATGTCTGCCTTAGGTAAGAGAACAAGGAAGTGGTTGCTGTGAAAATTTACTGAGAACATTCGGGTGGAAAGTAAGTACTCAGTTGGGCAAGGGGGCCTCTGGGTCATGCCTTCTGGGAACAGATGATTGTTTCTTTCAGGCGTGCTCTCCTGGATGGGAGAGTGGTGTTTGATTTTATCATTTACCAGGGGGCACAATGGAGATCAGAATGGAGACCCAGCCAGCCCAAAGTAAGGGCACTTTTGCCTGCACATTTCTATTAACATGGGATGTATTAATGTTACTGCTTGCATTTACTGTGTTTGCTTGTTCTACATTGCTTTTTAAAGAAATCATCTAGACATTCCATAAAAAAACAAATTTAAAACCATGGTTCTCAAAATGTTAATCCTGCAACAACAGAAGCAGTACCCTTACTTGGGAGCTTGTCACAAATATGATTATTTATTTATTAATTCATTTTCATTTATTTATTTTGAGACAGGGGTTCACTATGTAGTCCAGGATTGATAGAAAAATAATGCCTCCATTTTATAAACCAGTGGCCAGTTTATCCTCAGGTCTCACCTACTGGAAAATGGAGCCATTCCCAGTAAACAGCACTTCCCTTTTACAAGGTTTCCTGCACTCTCAGACAAGTTCCACCCAAGCTCCACCCCCATCAGGGATCCTGTTGCGTGCGCCAACCCCGTACCCTCCCTCTTATATAAAAAGGCTATGCCTGGCTTGAACTCTTTCTCTTCCTGTGCTACCTCTCACCTGCCATTAAACCCTGCTCTTGGACGTGAGTTCTCTCGTGGGCTTTCTTTGTGAGTGGCAGTTTTTCCTAACATTGTTGCTGTGATCTCATTGGGTGAACTCCCAGCACTGACCTTGCTCTCCCAGCTTCCCCTACCCCATCCAGCTCTCTCTCTCTCTGTCTCTCTTTCTCTCTCTCTCTCTCTCTCTCAACTCTCATTCCTTTCCTCTGGGATCTGAGCTGTTTTACTGGGACCCCCGATCCTAAAAAACACCACTCTCTCAGTAGCTCACAGGAAAGTTCCTCCACCCCAGCATGCCTCCAACTGCCATCCAACACCAGCCAATATTCCCTCAAGGTTCTCTGTCCCTTGGTGAGTCCTCCTTGCATGCAGAGCTGTAATCTCTCTCTCACTTCCTCAAAACCCTAACACTAAGTCACAGCTCACTGTCATCCCTGGGAACCGGGTTCCCCACTAGGGACTGTGAACCGCCCCTCTGTGGTGAAGATGTTTCCTTCGGGTGTTCACATTTCTCTCTCTCTCCTGAGGACCTGATATTTTGGGGACACCTGCTATATTTCTCTTCAGGTCAGGCCTCACTGTGGGAGTTGGACCTTCCAAAATCCCTTCAGACTCCCCATTGGGATGTCTCCTGGTCAACCTTGGGTCCCTACGCCTCACACCTGATCTTAAGCCCTGAAAGCTGATTTTTCTTTATAATCAGGCCTGGCCCCAATATCCATTGGACAATGCCTCCACATGGCTACTTAATGGCACTTTTGATGCCAATCTTTTAAGGGATTTATGCAATTTCTGTGAGTGCACTTGTAAATGGAAGGAACTTCTTTACATCCAATCCTTTTCTTATCTCTGAACCAAACCTTCCCTCTGTACCTCCTGTTCCCCTGCATAGGTCCTACTAGCCTTTAAATCAGTCTCAAAACCATCCAAATCCTTCTCTGAACCCCCTGCTTACTCTGTAGCCTTTCCTTCTTTCCTTCTTCCCTGCCAACGAGCCTCCACCATATCAGAGATGGGTTTTCATTGTTCAGCCATTGTCTTCTGCCCCTCCTTCTGCCCCTCCTTCCACCCACCCTTCCACCCACCCAGGACCACAGGATCCCATAAGCCCCACACACACTTACTCTCACAGAACCCCCAGTGAGCCGGTTTCCTTCTACCCTCTCCAGGAAGTGGCTGGGGTGAAAGGCATTGTGAGGTTCCATGCCCCCTTCTCCCTCACTGACCTCTCTCAGATGGAAAAGCTCCTTGGCTCCTTCACCACTAACCCTGATTTTTATGTTAAGGAATTTCAATACTTGGCTCAATCCTATGACCTTACTTGGCATTACATCATCTCATTCTTTCCTCCACCCTCCTTCCAGAGGAGAAACAATGGGTCTGGGCCATGGGTAGGGCACATGCAGATGAGATCCATTGCACCACCCTCACTCATCTTGAAGAGGCTACAGTGATCCCTACTGAAGAGTCTCATTGGAATTACCAAACCAGTGACAGAACGCTTAGGGATCAGATGGTTACCTATTTAGTGGCAGGATTAAAAAAGTCGGCCCAAAAGGTTGTGAATTTTGATAAACTCAGAGAAATTCAACAAGAAACAGAGCAAAATCCAGCTAGTTTCTTGTCTTGGCTCACAGAGGCACTAGATGCCATACAAAAGTTGACCCTAAAACTAAGGATGGGACAATTATTCTTATGACCCACTTTATCTTCCAGTCAGCCCCAGATATAAGAAGAAAACTTAAGAGGCTAGAAAATTTCCCTCATATTCCACAGGCTGAAATTTTAAATGTGACCTTCAAAGTCTGTAATTACCAAGAAGTACAACAAAGGGCTGATAAGGAGAGGAGAGATAAGACTAAATTCCAGGTGTTGGCACAAGCCCTCTGACAAAAGCCTCTGACGTCTAACTCCTGAGACCAGTAAAAATCCTGAACACCTCCCAGCCCATGTTTTTGGTGTGGCCTTGAGGGACACTGGGCCCGTGAATGTCCTAAACCACATTGCCCGCTGGGTCCATGTCATAAGTGTAAACAGGAGGGCCACTAGGCAATGGACTGCCCCTCCACCCCTCAAGGTGGGAGTGTCTAAACCCCCCTACACTGTCCCTCATCCCTAACTGATCTTTTAGGACTGGCAACTACAGCTGATGACTGATAGAGCCCAGGACTCCCAGGCCCAAAAACCATAACTTCACAGGAGCCCAAGGTACTGCCTTCATTGAAGGTAGGCCTATTTCTCTCCTCATAGACACCAGCACCACTTTTTCTGCCTTACTAGAGTTCTGAGGTCATACCAAGCCTCTTTAACCTCTATAGTCCATAGTCGGGTTGGAGGGAACACCTACCTAGCCTTTAATGACTTTTCCTTTAACCTGAATACTGGGAGATACACTTTTTACTTACTCCTTCCTACTCCTCCCATATTGTCCCATCCCACTCTTAGGAAGGGAAATTTTATCAAAATTCCAGGCAACTCTCACCTTACACTCACACCTGCTTAAGCCAGGACCCATTAACCCCTTGCTTCCATCCTCACAGCACCTCCTTGCCATTATGGGTGCCCTGCTTCCACAAGCCTCTCCCAACTCTTTGCCCTTACTCGCTACACTGGTAGACCCCATCATGTGGGACCTCCAGAACCCTGCAGTCATCACACATCATGAGCCAATTGTTATTACTCTCAAGGATCCCTCTGTTTTCCCAAACCAACCTCAACATCACATTTCTCTAATCCACTTGCAGGGGTTAAAGCCTATTATCTCAGAACTTCTCTCTAGGGGCTTGCTGCACCCAACACACTCCCCCATAACACTCCTATTCTACCTGTAAAAAAGCCCAATGTGTTCTACCGGCTGGTACAGGACCTGCGCTTAATCAATGCAGCAGTGACTCCTATACACCCAGTGATACCCAACCCCTAAACTCTCCTGCCTCTCATCCCCAGTACCACCACCCATTTCACAGTCCTGGACCTAAAAGATTCTTTCTTCACTATCCCTGTCCACCCACAGTCCCAAAACCTCTTTACCTTCACCTGGACTGATCCAGATTCTCATACTTCCCAACAACTGACCTGAACTATTCTGCCTTAGGGGTTCCAGGGCAGTCCCAAACTCTTTGGCCAAACTTTGGCTAGGGACCTCCTTACCCTCCATGTCTCCCTGAGTAAACTCCTCCAATATGTAGATGATCTCCTGCTCTGCAGCCCCTCACTAGAGGATAGCCAACAATACACTGCCCTCCTGCTTAATTATCTGGAAAAAAAGGGATACAGGGTGTCCTGTAACAAGGATCAACTGTCTTTCAGCCAGGTAACTTACCTGGCCTATCTATCCTCCCTACTCATAAGGCTATCACCATAGATCATAAGGCTTTGCTAGCCTCTCTCCCTGCCCCCATCACCAAGGCTGAAATTCTCTCCTTCCTTGGCCTGATGGGCTACCTAAGAGCCTGGGTGCCCAAGTTCAGTCTAATGGTCAAGCCTCTATATGAGGCTTCCAGGGGTCCCATTCAAGAGCCCATGGACCCCTCTTCGCTTGTGTCAGGTCATTTTAAAACCCTCTTTCAAGCCCTATGACAAGCCCTGGCACTTCACCTGCCAGACCTCACTTGCCCTTCCTTCCTTTACATTTCTGAGAAGCAAGGGTTTGCCCTAGGAGTTCTGGGACACAACATAGGGCCCTCCTTCACTCCAGCAGCATACCTCTCCAAACAGTTAGACCCCACAACCAGAGGGTGGGCCGCAGTCCTTAAGGCCCTAGCAACTGCCTCTCTTTTAATCCAGGAAAGCAAAAAGCTTACCTTTGTGTCCCCCCTTACTGTTTACTCACCACATAGCCTCTCAGAACTCCTCACATATAAAGGACTTTACTCTATGCCCTCCTCCTGTATCCTATCTCTCCAGGTGGCCTTGGTCAAGGATCCCACTCTAACTTTCATCTCATGTCCCCAACTTAACCCAGCCACTCTTCTTCCTCTCTCTTCAACACCCCTTGTTCAATCATGCCCAAGATCCTTGAGGAGCTCCTCCCCTGCCCAGACCACATTCAGGAGGGCACCCTCTCTCAGGCTGATTGCAATTGGTTCATTGATGGCAGCTTCTTCATTCTCAATAGGCAGCGAAGAGCTGGATATGCCGTCATGTCTGATTCAGCCATCATTGAGGCAGGTCCTCTCCCTTTGGGTACTACTTCCCAGAAGGCAGAATTGACTGCCCTGGCCAGAGCTCTAACCCTGGCAAAAGACAAAACTGTCAACATTTACACTGACTCTAAGTATGTATTCCACACTTTATTGTTCCACTCTGCTATCTGGAAGGAGTGGGGATTCCTAACAACAAGAGGAACTCCCACTATCAATGCTGCCTTACTAGCCCAAGTCTTAGAGGCTTCATGCATTACTTCCCAGGTGGGCATTACTTATTGCAAAGCCCACTAAACTGACTCCTCCATAATTACTAGAAGAACTAACCAATTGGATACAGAGTGCAAGCAAGCAACCCTCCAAACTGCACCCCAATTGGCCATGTTCCCCCTTATACCAGCTTCCTTTCCACCTCTCCATAAACTTTCTCTTACCCCTTCTGAAGTTAAAATTCTTCTCTCCTATTTACATATGCTTTTTCATCCTATTCTTCATGCTCTTTACACCTTTCTCTGCCAATCCCTTTCCCTATCCCCAGGAGACATACGATACCTTAAACAGATTACCCAATCCTGCTCAGTTTGCCAGGGCACAAACCCCAACTCCAATATTAGACCCCCTCCCTTTCCTACTCACCAAGCCAGGGGATGTCTCCCTGCCATGGCTTGACAGGTGGACTTCACACATATGCCTCCAGTAAAGAGGATTAAGTACCTCCTGGTATTGGTAGGCACCTTCATAGGATGGGTGGAAGTCTTTACTAAGACTAATAAAAAGGTCTCCAGAGTAACAACGATTTTAGCCACTGACATCATACCATGGTTTGGTCTCCCGGCTTCTATCCAGTCAGATAATGGGCCTGAGTTTGTTTCCACTATTTCCCAAAAATTGGCACAAGACTTAAATATTCACTGGATATTTCACATTCCCTATCACCCCCAATCTTTAGGTAAAGTCGAACATGCCAATGGCACACTAAAAAATACTCTCACCAAACTCTCCCTTGAGCTCCACATAGACTGGACAAAGTTCCTATCTCTAGTCCTTCTCCACCTCCAGGCCCTCCCAAAATGACCACTTATGCTCAGCCCCTTCGGGCTCCTTTATGGTTATCTGCTCCTCCCTATCACAGTTCAGCCAGAACCCACTAACATTCCCCTCACTCTCCTCAATCCTTTCCTCACTTTTCTTTGCTCTCTCCTTTGGTTGTATGCTCATGATCAGTTTCCACAGCCCTCTGACACAACCGAAATAACTCCCACCCTCCAAATGGGAGATTTGGTTTATCTAAAAAGTACAGCCACACCCAGCCACCTTCAGGAAAAGTGGAGAGGCCCATTTAATGTCATCCTCACCACACCCATGGCTGCCAAGCTAGCAGGACTTCCTTCCTGGGTACATGCTCAAAATTTAAAACTGGCAGCCCCACAAAAGACCTACCAATCTCTTCTTACAGTATCAACAAAAATAAAGATCTCCTGCTTCCCCAAGATCCCAGAAGACAGACACACACCCACGGAGACTCCCAGGGCATGAGCAGGAGTCCTATGCCTGGGGACTTGGCATCTTGCATACTCACTCTTTATACTTCCCCCCTATTCTTTCCTGTCAGTTCCTGTCCATGCTTTTACTCTTTCATATATACACTCTACTCTGAAGTTTTATATTTCCCACCCTCCAGTACCTTTCTCATACCTTCTTTTCCCTTACTTCATAGATTGGATAGCTAACGTACATCTTCAAGGTACTCTCTCAAGATGTCACTCCTGAAGAAATCTACTCATTTTCCAACATTCTCTTTGTCTTATTGTAAACCACTCCACCTATGCTTTCACTCTTTCCCTTTCTGTGGGTAATTCTTGTCCTCGTCCTTTCTCTCCTAAGTATCAGCCTGTGGGCAACTTCTCTTCCTGAGTGGAGATGGCTCCATTGCACAACTCTCTGTTTTGGATACCTTGCTCTGTGTGCTTTAATCCTTGTGCTCTCTTTTTTCTTATGACCTGTACCCTCGTGAGCCACAAACTTCACCCCATCCATGCACCTCATCCTATTCTTACCAGCATATGGCTTGCTATGATATAGCTACCCCATGTACAATGTGGGGCAAACTGCACTGGACTGCAAGAAGTAAAGGCAACGACGTGGGTTATACTTGCTTTGGGAATCACTGGCAACAAGTGTGCTGGACTGAGCTCACACATTATGGTATGTCTGATGGAGGAGGAGTACAGGATCAGGCATACAAGAAGGTCCTCCGCACCCAGGTACCTCAGGTTCTCGACAATCTATCTTTCCCACCAGAAAGCCTCTCAAAATTCTTTTACAAATGCTGGGTGGTAAGGGAGGGGGTGGGGGCAGGGGGGAGAAATGACCCAAGCCTTGTATGCACATATGAATAATAAAACAACTAAAAAAATGGAACTTAAAAAAAAATAAACTGACAAAAAAAAAAAAACAAGAAAAAACAACTGCTGTCTCTTTCTGAAACCCTTCTCCTCCAGGTCATAAATACCACTCATCAACTATTCAACCACACCAATCCTACTCTAGCCCGTGGTTGTTGTATGTGTCAGGAGACTGGCCCTTCTCAAGTCATCTCCAGCCCCATAAATGTTTCCACACCCCTTACATTAAAATACTCCTTCACCAAAAGGCCCAATGCCTCCACCCTTTCCCCTGTTCCCCTCTTCCAGCCTGCCCTTCTTTGCCTACAGAGTTCCTCAGGGATAGTTGAGGTAAGCTCCCTGGTGGCAAAAAAATGTCACACTACCAGGGCAGCCAACAAAACCAGAAACAATATCTGTTTCTCCCCCATTCCTGGGACTCTCTTTCTATGCAGTCAGAGTGTATACCCCTGTTTACCCCAAGCCTGGAAGGGCATCTGCACTCTGGTATTTTTGGTTCCTCGCATGGATATTATTACAGAAGATCAGGATCTAACCATTCCCCTCACCATGCGTCTTTGATCAAAAAGGGCAATCTAGGCTATTCCTTTGTTAGCTGTCCTGGGAAAAACAGTTGCCATGGGAATGATGTTGCCACACGAAGTTGTATTTAATTACTTTCTTATTTAGACTTTTTTGTGTGACTTAATGAAAATGAAGAATAAGGAATTTTTCCTTATATTTAATGGCATACTTATTATACTATGATTTTCCTATTTTAAAACTATATAAATTATTATAAAATCTTTTAAGTTTTAGCAACATTTTAGCAAGATAACTTTAGCAAATGAAGGAAGATTAGTTCTATTATTGCATGGAAAGACCATAAATTCTTCACCTAACTGGTATTTTTAAAGACAAAGAATCTGACTTTTCTGGATAAAGAACGATTGTACTTAGATCTATTCTTATTTAAAGATATGCAAGTTTATGTCATTTTGGATAAAGATGTGCACAGTTATTTTGTAGTTGTGTGGCAAGGTAAATACAACTTAGGCTGATATCAAAATATCTACAGGAGTTGCATGAAATTGGCATGGAAGCATAGCAGAATGATCTCAAGTCAGAGTTTCTTGAGTGGGAATCCAAATATATTATTTGCCAATTGTCTAACTTTGGGAAGATGCTTTGTCTTATTAAAACATGATCCTTGTGATCTATTAGATGAAAATAAGAATACTATTTATCTCAGGGTATTACTCTGAGAAGTAAACTTGATAATGCATATAGACACTTAGTACTGTACCATAGTTTATATATATGTACCTAGCTATTGATATAGGACTTTAATGCAAATATGAAAAGGAAGTACAAAATATTCTTTCAGCTCATCAATTAATGAGAAAATCTGTGAAATGTTAGAACAAGACCATAAAACATTTGAAGAGTTACATGTTAATAAGTAGTTTCATAAAGATATCAAGAACAATATTGCAGTCTCAGATACAAATCAGATAAATGTGCTACAGGAAAAGCAATGATAAATTTTGAGATTTTTTTTCCCAATGAATAAATGTTATCTACATCTCTACTAGCTAAAAATATACAACCAAACTAATCAGCAATTTTAAAAGATACAAATAACTTCAGATCACTCTAGCTTGTTGCTGAATAGCATTCAAATTTCTCTGATTTAACTATTATAACTTGCTAAAGCCAACTTCCAGCTGACTATATATTTATCTATGAGTCAGAGGGCTTCCAGAAACTACCTTCTTGTGAAGAAGATTAATATTGTGGGGAACTAACAATTCATCCTCTTCTCACCATCTCCCCAACTTAGAATGTAGCACACAGTGATGGGAGTTAGGGTACAAATCAATCCATCAGATGGGATAATTCTGCAGCATGTTTTTTATGTTCAACCAGAGTCTGTCAGTAAAATAATCTCTGATCACTTGCTTTGAAGGCCAACTGAAGAATGCTAAGTTCATTTTTTTTTGAATTTTTTAAAGAAATATTTTATTGTTTTTACATTTACTTACATGTGCATACATTGTTTGGGCCACCTCCCCCCCTGCCCTTGGCAGAACTTGTTCCACCCTCTTGTTCTCCAATTTTGTTGAGGAAAAAACATGTAAGATAAAAAGAAAAACATAGCATTTTTGCTAGTTTGAGATGAAGATAGCTATACAGGGATATTCCTTGTGTTGTTTCCATGAATATGTATATTACAATCAGAATTGGTTCATCTCTACTAGACCTTTTCACTATTTCCTAGTCCCCTTCCTATAGGTGCCTCTACCCGTATAAGATTGCTGTACATGCTCTTCTACAGTGACCACATCACCCACATTCAAATTTTAGGTCTCCTTCCCTTTCCCTATTCCGCCTGTGTGGTCTTCCCTTAGTATGTTGTCTCTCCTTTAGTGTGTGCTCTCCCCTTAGTTTGTGACCCTAGTCCAATAATATTACTGCACTTATTTTACATCTATAATCAGCATATGAGGGAGAACATGCAATTTTTGACTTTCTGAGCCTAATGAATTTTGCTTAAGTCAATTTCCTCCAGTTCCATTGATATGCTTTTGAATGACAAAATTTCATTCTTCTTTGTGGCTGAATAAAATTCCATTGTGTATGAATACCATATTTTCTGAATCCATTCATCAGTAGAGGGACAACTTGGCTGTTTCCATAGTTTTACTATTGTGAACAGTACTGCAGCAAACACGGGTGTGCACGTCCCTTTGAAGTAACCTGTCACAATCTTTGTAATATATCCCTAGTAGTAATATGGATGGGTCACATGGCAGATCTGCTTTTAGTTTTTTAAGTAGCCCTCATATTATTTTCCTTAGTGCTTGTACTAGCTTACATTACCATCAGCAGTGTGTGAGAGCTCTGTTTTTCCCTGAATCCTTGACAACATTTGCTATTGTTGGTGTTCTTGATGAAACATTCATTTTCTACATGTTGTTTTATTTACCCTGTTAGTCAACTTTAGGCATCTTTTACATCTACCCAAATCCTACTTCCACCATCTTTGTTAAGGATCTGTTTCTGGAGAGTGCCAACCAAAGCTTCTGAATACTGGAAGATTCAAGAACATAGTATGTTCTCTACTAACCAGTCAATCTTGGAGAGGAAGTTGACTAAAAATTTGATTTGCCTATGTTAAGACTATTGTTCTAAGATAATTGTTAATACTTTCTCAACTTATTTTCAAAAGAACAGGAATGGGATGTTTTCTCTTCTTACATTCCGTGCACACAACAAATTAAGTACAGTCTTTTAATAGATGCCTTCAAATATATGGTAAAATATATTGTTTTATGTGATACTCATTTTTCTCTCCTTACTTGATTGTTACCTCTGTGAGGATCTTGTCTGTTTTACTTAGCTAGAGATGCAAAATACAAAATCAGTAACTGGCAAATGTTACTTTCAGTATACTTCAGAAAATAAAGCAGATGGATTAGAAACACACATAAATGTTGTAATTTCTACTTGTGAAAGAGTCTGAATAACATTGGCAACTTCCAATCATATATACTTCTAGGTAAAATAAAAAGTAAGTGTAAATACTGTAAATATGCACATGCATGTGTGTGTGTGTATTTGAACTCTCATAGAACAGTTAAGAAGTGCTGTGATGTCTACTTCTTTTTCATGTATAAACTAATTGTAATATTTATTGCAGATTTTTATAATACATATTTATTTTAAAATAAAATAGGAGCCATGTGATAGAAACATGTAAGAATCCAATTTATTTGAATGCAAGCATTTTTGAAAGTTCTACGTTTTTTAAAACAAAGTATCTTCTCACAAGGCACTATATAATGGTGAATTTATATTTGTAAGAAGTCTGTATAAATGCTGTGTTCTTTATTTCAATTGCATAATCTGTATATTTTTAGTGTATAGAATCCCTGTATTTACTATATTTAATGCTATGAGATATGTTATATGTTGATTTGTTAAGATAAATAAAAATACATGAGAAGCAAGGCAAAGTTTATCATAAAAACATTTGAGTCCTGATAATTTGGAAACAAAGGTATAAGGTAATTATTTTTAAAAATTACTCATGTGCAACTTGTCATATACACATAATAGAATATTGAAGTAAGACAAAGTTTTGTCATCCACTTATGCAATGAATTTTAATTAGTTCAAGCAATATTTGATAGAATTTTGGTGATTACTTTTTAAAATAAATATTATTGCATACATTTAATGTATGCAACATGTTAGAAGATACCTATATAATACAATGAATTTTTATTGATATGTCTATTTCCTATCATTCATTTTTAAAAATCTTATTTTTACCTACCATGTGCAAGGCTCTATGTTAGAACCCCAGTACCACACAAAAATTATCCTATTTTACAATTTTTTTGACTACTCCACAATGAAAAAAAAAGGGTAGATTTTATAAGATTCATATAACATAAGATATTTTAAATAAGGTATTATTGATAAATTTAGCTACTTCATGTGAACCAAAGATTGATGCTCTGATTTTGAACAAATTAATTCAAATGCATATTTCATATTAAACCTACTTATTTGGCCAAAATAACATACCATAGTAAAATCAATCAACTTTCTTAAAGTTCAGGAACGTCTTTCTTCCTGGGTATTAATGTTAACAGTATAGTTCAAAAACTTCTGGCAACTGTTAATGATTCTTGAATTTTATACCTGTCCTTTCTCTCTCTTCTGGGAGGCAGCTGGGGGGAACAGGGCTGCAGGAGAGCATTGGTTAAATGAATGATAAGGCCTTGATATATCAATGTTTTTCACATTTTTTAATTTAAAAGGAAAAACTTTCCATCACAGTTTAAGCTGAATTTATGGCTGAGGTAATAGAGGTCTGATTCCAATGCAACTTAAAGAGGAAAACGTTGCTGCTCAAATGTCAAGACATTTTGTGGTCCAAGATGATTAAAACTAAACTGTTTGCTATATGAATCCCAAGGTGCAGCTATATCTCAGTTTTGTGACAGTTAGCCAGTGACTTTTCATAGCTTGTTAATAACATATGGCTGTCCCTATGTAAATTTGTAATGACAGAAGAGGTCATTTGGAATCGAGAAGTTAATGAGATTTATTTTTGTCAGAAAATGCAGATTTCAAAAGCATTTCTAAAGAATTAAGATTTATGACAAAGAAATCATGTATTTAACAAATGATAGCATGATAACAATTTTTATGTGTTTTACTGAAATCACTTAACGTTGTCAAGCAAAGTTTGTTCTATTTTTTATCATCAGCATTCTATATGACCCCACTATAAGCCCCTCTGCAGCTTGTTCATGCGTATGTAAGTAAATCAGAAGAATTCAGGGCATATTTTCAGTTTGGTTTTACAAGAATAAGATATAATTTAATATTTTAGTATTTGAGAAATAAAGAACCAATTTGGAAAGCCTACCAAATTGTTACCAAAATTAGGCTCTTGGTATTTGACAGTGGGTATACAATTTTATCATTTCTAAAGAAAACAGTTACTAGGCATCAACTGATATGCATGTTATTTAAATTTCTCTCACTGTTGAAAATAGTTTTTATAAGTAGCTCATCTGATGGCACTTTTTCTAACTTGTGCTCTGAAGTGTTTTAAGAACCAGTAGATTTTATCAGCTATATATCTCATTTTATCTTTCTGCCAACAAAGGAAATAATGATAAGCCATATAATACCAATTTAAGGGTATTTTATAACATTTGAGTGGATTAAGTCCACATAGTCATGTCAATTGTCCATTATAAGACCAACCACATATTTTGGAATTGCTCTTTTTAATCCCCTCTTATGCAGTAGACACCATTAACATCCTATTTTTTAAGTAAATTTTAATATTTCTTTTAATTCTTAAATAAATATTGAATTGGCAATAATGTGCAAATATGCACATTATTTGCAAAAGTGAGAGCTAATATCAATATATTAGGTAATAAATTAAGATATTATAAGAAAAATCATGTATATTATGATCACTCATTGATCTATTATTTTTTGTTTCAAAAATCACTGGAACTTGTTTTTATACAAGTCTATTCATAATATTTCAACATAAAATTTATCAGATACACAAATAACTCATAGACTATGAAATGTCACAAGATAAATATGAAAATAATGAATTCACTGTACAGAATAAAAGAAATGAAATTACTCTACCTGATAGTATTTTATATACATTTAACAGCTCTGGGAAAATGAATGATTCACAACTTACCCTGACTTTTTAAAACAATTTTATTAATATGTGATCATTGTAGAGGGAGTTTGATTTTGACATTTTCATATACACATATCTTACACCCTGGTTTGGTTCATCCCCTGCATTATTTTTGCTCATACCACATTCTGCTTTTTAAAATAACTTCAACAAATTTCAGTGTTCAATATTCATACATGTATAGAAAGTACCTCAGTCATATTCACTGTCTTCATTTAGCCTTCTCCTTCTACTAATGTCCTCCCCTTATCATTTGTGCCCTTTATTGTTTAGGTGTCTGTTCATTATGCAGTGGGGATTTTGCCTTGGTATTTAACCTGCAAATATATTGTGCTTAAACCAATCTAACCCCCTCTACTGTTCTTCTTCCCTGCTTTCTCCCAACCCTCTATTGTTTAACAGTTTTCAGTGTATTTTATTATATGATGTTCAGAAATAATGTGCTCTATTTTATTATTATTCACTCTCTATCATTCTTTTCTTTTTCCCTCCTCCATTAATCTCCTCTAATGGTCCCACTTTGAAAATAAATTCTGTATATATTTATAAGTATGCATGATAATACTTACATTTGTATCAAGTCTATTTTTCACATATGTGAACATATGCAATTTTTGTCTTTCTGAACCTGGCTAAGTTCATTTAAGATGCTCCAGTTCTGTTAATGTAGTTGTTAACAAGAAAAATTCTTTTTTCAAGGTGTTCCAGTATTTATTGATTTATTTATTTGTTTCTTTTTGTTGATCATTTATTCACATGTGCATACATTGGGTCATTTCTCCACACTGCCCCCCTCCCCCACACTTCACCCCTCCCCACCTCAGTTCCAGGCAGATCCTGTTCTGCCCTTATCACTGATTTTGTCGAAGAAAAGACATAAGCATAATAAGAAAGACAAAGCATATTTGCTAGTCAAGTTAAGGATAGCCATACAGAAGGATTCCTACTACTACTTTCATGTACCCATGTGTTATGACCTGTGTTGATTCAACTCTAACTGATCTTAATATTGGTTCCTGATCCCCTGCTCATGATAACCTGTCATTTTAAGACTTCTGTATTAGTTTCTCTGGAGTGGGGATATCAAACACTTTCATGTTTTGGGTTTTCAACTTATTCCTATATTTCCTGTATGTGCTCTCCCCTTGTCATGTGATCCAAATCCAACCACATTGCTGCATTTTCCTTAGATCTAAAGTCCTCATATGAGGGAGAACATATGATTTTTGGTCTTCTGAGCCTGGCTGACCTCACTCAGAATGATATTCTCCAGTTTCATCCATTTACCTGCAAATGACAAGGTTTCATTTTTCTTCATGGCTGAGTAAAATTCCGGACCACATTTTCTTTATCCATTCATCAATAGTGGGGCATCTTGGTTGTTTCCATAACTTGGCTATTGTGAATAGTGCTGCAATAAACATGGGTGTGCAGGTGCCTCTGGAGTAACCTGTGTTGCATTCTTTTGGGTATAACTCCAGGAGTGGGATTGCTGGATCATATGGCAGGTCTATGTTTAGATTTTTAAGAAATCTCAATTTTTTTTCCAGAGTGGTTGCACCAGCTTGCCTTCCCACTAGCACTGTTTTAGGGTTCCTTTTTCCCACATCCTGGGCAACACTTGTTGTTGGTGGTTGAACAAGAAAATTTAATGTAATTCTTCTTATAGCCAAAAATATTCCATTATATATACCCACCCATGCACACACAAATATATATATCACATTTCCTTAATCTATTCATTAATTGCATGACATATGGGCTATTTCCATAGCTTGACTATTATAAATAATGACATAATAAATGTGGGTGTGCAAGTGTATTTATTGTACCATGACTCACATTCCTTCAAGTATATACCTAATATGCCTGGGAGTGGTATTGCTGGATCATATAGTAGCTCTATTTTTAGTCTTTTTAGGGCCTCCATACTGTTTTCTATAGTGGTTGTAGTAATTTGCATTCCCATCACCAATATATTGGTTCCTTCGTCTTGAGTTTCTCACAAGCATCAGACTGCATGAAGGGAGTATTTAAATTCCTTCATATTTGTTAAATCTTGCTTTGTGTCCCAAAATATGATCTATTTTGGAGAAATTTCCATGGGCTACTGAGAAGAACGTGTATTGTGATACCATAGATAAAATATTGTGTAGATATCTGTTAAGTCCATTTCGTCTATGGTGTCATTTAACTTTGAAATTTCTTTGTTGATTATTTGTGTTGACAAGGTACCTATTGGTGAAAGTGAATTATTGAAATCTCTTTGTGATTTTAATTCTAGTATTGTTTGTTTAATGAAATTGGGTGTGCCAATATTTGTTACATATATGTTAACAATTTTACTTTCTTTTGATACATTTCTTTTATTAAAATGAGATGTTTTTCCTTATCTCTTCTGACTTAATAAGGCTTGAAATTTAATTTTTCTAATATACATATAGCTATTACTACCTTTTTTCAGATGCCATTTGCTTGGAAAATCTTTTTCTACCTTTTCACCATAAGTCAATATTTTTTTTCTGTCAGTGAAATAAGTTTCTTATAAACAAGTCATCAAGTTTTCCTTTTTAATTCACCTTGCCAATCTGTCCTTTTATTGGAGAGTTGAGATCATTGACAATATTGACAGGTATATGGTAGTTCCTGACATTTTGTTCCTATTGTTATTTCATTTATCTCTATTTTTGTATTCTCTTTGAGTTCATTCTGATGTTTGATTGCATTCTCTTTAAATTCATTTAGATGTTTCTGAGCTTTCTTGAAATTTTTGTCTATATACTTCTTGGGATTTCTTGAATTTTTATGTTATCTTTAAACTCCTGAAACATTCTTATTATCATTCTTTTGAACTTGTAAACTGAATTGTCAGTCCCTTCATTATCCATCAGATCTTCTGTTGCGTAGTTTTTGACTCTTTGAGGAGTCATAATGACTTGCCATCTTTTATTTCCCATTCATCTTCTCTGAGGTTTGCTTGTGTATTATTGGTTAGCAGTTTTAGCCATCTGTAATCTTTCCCTTGACTTAATTTAAATGTTCTAGCAAGATTGGTTTTTGGATAGCTTGTTGTATCATTTTTCTACACTGATCTGGGAATATAACATAGCAATTACAACTTTACAAATTCAATGCCAAACAAGATACTTACGTGAATTATAAAACATTGACTGTGTTGTCTATAAACAGAGACATGTTGGGGAAATAAATGCTAATTTCATGAGGACTAAAACTTGTGTACTAAACATAATATGAGTGGAAGAGCAGATAAGGAAGAAAAAGGATCTGGCAATGGAAAGAGGTTTGAGGCGTGTGGGGCTACAGAATAAAAAGACCCTAATATGTGTAAAGGTGAGATTCATTCTTCAAGGAGGAGTGTACTAGTGTCATGGATTGCAGAAAGAAGGAAAGGCTGGCAGAAAATAAGAAAGGGCTAGAATAAGCCACTTGAGTGATTTGTTCGGAAGAGGTAGTGAGAATGGGGGAAATGGAAAGAGGAGAAGGAAATGATGATAAGGAAAAGAAAGAAAGGAAGAAGAAAAAAGAAGAAAAATTTGGGAATAAAAGCATGATAGACAAATTGAAACTTCGACAAAATGAAAATGAAAAAAATAGCATACAATTTTTAAATCTGAATTTCTTCCTTGTTGAAGAAAGGAATCAGTTTCCCCTGTGCTCAGTAAGTACACTGGATGCTCCCTTCCAATTTCTGGTCCTCAGGTTTTACATTGTAGTGCTCATAAGTCCCCTCCAGGTAGTATCCCTCCCCCACTATAAAAGCATTTGGACATTTAGACAGTGGCTTTTTCTGGGTCCTTGTCCTTCTTTGGTATAGATATACTAAGCTGGGTTGTAATCATTGATACGTCTCTCCACAGGGCTGATTTTGTTGGCTCCACTCACACTGTGTAGCCACAGACTTCTGGGGGAGGGTAGGAGCTAGGTTCAGCTCACTTGGTTAGGTAGCTTCTCTGAGGTGCTTGTGGGGGACTGAGCAGAGAGTGTTGGCCAACCCCTTCTTCTATACAAGTCTAGGAGATGTAGCTCAGACAATTTGGGCAAAAGCTCTTGTAAGGCAATTACTTTCAGGTTGCTACTAGGCTTCTACAGGTGGCCAAATGAGTTATTTACTCTGACTTAGCTAGCTTGCACCTACAATGTCTTTCTTTTTATAAAGAAGATCTTCCCTACCATGCAAGGTGGGAGATTTTCCTCAGTTTATTAAGCCATAGGGGTATCTCTTGGAGAGGTGCAATCAGATGCCTACAGGTAAGCTGAACTATGCAGTATCCCTTAAGATTGAAAGCAGCAAAGTCACCTGAATGGATTGTAGTCACCTTGCTCTGGTATCAGATGGTCTCAGGTTGGCCGGTGAACCAGAGTGATTGTTCCGTTTTGCTACAGTCTGTAATTCCCCAGGCTCTTGTAGAGCTCACAGCCCTGTATGTCAATTTTTGGTACTTTAAATGGTCTTTGTAGAGTGGAAACAACTCTGGGCCAGTTAAAAAAAATAAAAATAAATATAAACCAGCTGGTTCAGTGGCATAGCATCCAACTTTAGTTAACTTAAAGAGGATTACCCAATTTTTATGATTGTTATTGATTAATGTGGGAAAATTATACATATTTATATAAAACTAAAAAATCAAAATGAATATAAAGAATATTAAAAAAAACAGCTGAAACGTGAAAATGCCATATTTATAGGTCATATGTGATCAAATATTAAAAATTTGATTTAAATCTGCCTAGATAGATTTTCAACAACCAGGAATTGTTAAAATTCAGTTACTGTTTGATCAATGTGAACATATATGTATACATTATCTTCCCAACTGTCATAAAAAAGGACCACAGTGTCTTAACAAAAATTCATTGTCTTAAAGTTTTTATGCTAGTCTGAATTCAAGCTGTTGAGCTAGCATAGATTTTCTCCCATACAGTGGGTGGTCTCTTCAATTTAGAGATCATTTATTTTTTTGTGCAGAAGCTTTTTAATTCATGCAGTTCCATTTGTTTATCCTTTCTTTTAGTTGCTTGGCTACTGGATTTCTACTGAGGAAGTTCTCATCTATGCCTATTGCTTCTAGCGTATTCCTTGCTCTTTCCTGTACTAACTGTAAGGTTTCAGTTCTGATATTAAGGTCCTTAATCCACTTTGAGTTTGTGCTAGTACAGGGTAATAGGTATGGGTATAGTTTCAGTTTTCTATATGCATGTAGCCACTTTTTCCAGTAACATTTGCTGAAAATGTTGTCTTTTCTCCATCATATGTTTTGGGTGCCTTGTCAAAAAATAAGGTGGGAATAGCTGTGTAGATTCATGTCAGGGTCCTCTATTCTGTTCCACTGGTCTTTATATCTGTTTTTGTGCAGGTACCATGCTGTTTTTATTGCTATGGCTCTACAGTATAGTTTGAAGTATGGTATTGTGGATACCACCAGCATTGCTCTTTTTTCTGTGTTGCCTTGGCTATTTGTCATCTTTTGTGTTTCCAAATTAACTTTAGGGTTAATGTTTGAATCTCTGTGATGAATGCCATTGGGATTTTGTTAGGAATTGCACTGAACATGTATATTGCTATTGGTAGTATAGCCATTTTTACTACATTGATTCTGCCAATCCATGAGCATGGGAGAACTTTCCACCTTCTGTAGTCTTCAGTGGTTTGTAGTTCTGCTTGTATGGGTAGTTTACATCCTTTTTAAAGTTTATTACTATATATTTGATTTTTTCAAGACTATTGTAAATGGAATTGTTTTACTATATTCTTTCTGAAAAGAATCAATTATGCATGGTGGAAATTCGTTTTCTTATGCTCCATAATCTTTCTCACCCAATATAATGCCAGCCACTAATTTATTCATCTGTCATATAATCTGAAAATTTTCTCTATTATGTGCCTCATAATTTAACTTGCTAAATAAATCAATTTTTCATTTTGGTGTAGTGCAATCTATAGAGCCTTTCGTAGACAGCAGGACTAATCGTTGATATGAATTTTGCTTTATCTTAAGAAGAGGAGCAGTGAACAATATAGTGGAAAAGAAATATCCTTATGACTATCTTAATAAATGTGAAATATTTATGAAATATAAACAGCTATATAAAAGGAACACAAGGTCACAACATTACTGAAGACCTAGTAAGTGTGCTGACGAAGTGTTCAGGGAAAGCGTTGTGAACAGTAGAAGGCTGTGGGAAAATATACAGAGAGGAAGCTATCAAAATATCCACAAATCATACTAAATGATTATTTTTTGCAACTTATTTATAATGGGGGTAAAGTATTTTTAATTGAAGAAACATTTGAAAGAAGCTCATGCCATGTGTCAATAAAAGTATAAATTTTTGGCATCTAAATGAAATTGGTAGTATGATATTATGATTTAGAATTAATTTGAAATTTGTGCAGAATATGTGTTGTATGAAAACTTCAGTGAGAATAGTACAGAGATTTCCCCCAAAACTAAGCCAGAGCTACCTTGAGATCTAGCAGCACTATGACTGGATATATGTACAAAGGAAATGAAATTAGTATGTTGGAAAGGTATGTGAACTCCCATGTTAACTGCAGCACTATTCACAATAACCAAGACATGGAATCAATGTAAGTGACCATTGACAGAAGAATGGAAAAAGAAATGTGATATATATACATATATATATGAATATTTTAATATAAAAAAATTAAATCCCATCATTTTTGGTGACATAGATGAACCTAAAGTAATCATTTTAAGTGAAATATCTAGTTATGGAAAGATAAACACTGCATATTCTCACTCATATGTCTAAGCCTAAAAAGTTGGCCCCATAGAAAAAATGATAGAATTATGATGACCAGAGGGTAGGAAGGAGAGACTAGAGGATGGAAAGAGAAAGAGGTTTGCTAATTGGTACTAAAGTACACTTGGAAAGGAAGATCTTTTCTAGTGTTCTGTAACATGGTAAGGTGATGTTTTATTATATTTCTCAAAATATCTAGAAGATTTCAAACGTTCTCAGCATAAATGACAGATGTTTGAAATGATGGAAATACAATTAACCCTAATTTAATCATGATGTATCATATACATGTATCAAAATACCACTCTCTACACCATAAATTCTTACAATTGTTCAAATAATTTTTTAAGAAAACATGAGTGTCACAATGTAACAGTGTCTGAACAGTTTTTAAACAAATCCATTTGTATAGACAACTTGTGTATATATCTCTAATCTGTCAGATGTTTCATTAAAATGTTTACAAAGTGAATATATATGGAATTAAAATACCTATAATATTAATATAAAAACTCAATTTCCCATATGTTATAGAGCGTTATGGTTCTTGCTGTAAATATTTTTGTGGGATAGAAGATTACAAATTGTGATAAGCTTCCATTTTTATAAGGATTTTCAAAATCTACCATTCAAGCTAAGAATGTAAATATCACAACCTTACATGAACAAACAATAAAGTTAACATTAAAGATGAAAAATGAAATCATAGGCTGTTTGCAAATAACAAGAAGATGACCATGTTCAAAGCTTGAAATAAGTAAGTAGGGCTCATTCCAGTACAACAAAGCTGGTATAACATTTATAGAGCATTCAATACAATTCATTATATTAAGATTGAGATGTAATCATATCATTATTATATCCATCATTTAGTCAATATGATTATATCATCTGATCAACATATGATTAAGAAACTCATATGATCATGTTAATAGATGCAGAAGAAACAGAACTGTCTCTATTCACAGATGCAATAATTGCCTTTGTAGAAAACCCCAGAGATTCTCTTTTTGGAAAACCACTCCTGTAACTAATAAGGCAGGGTAACAGTGTTGAAAGATATGAGATAAACCAATATGCAAAAGTTTATAATGTTCCAGCAGAAAATATTGGCATTTCAGAATGAAAAAAACACAAAACAAGTAAAGATACCATTTAAAATAGCAACCACTCAAGATGAAATACCTAGATATAAATTTAGCAAAACATGTATAATACCTGTTTGTGGAAAAGCATAAAGCACTGATGGGAGGTGAAACTGAAAAACTTAATAAGTAGGGAGATATTACTTATTCATGAATTTGAAGACTCAATAGTTTTATGATGTTATTCCTTCTGAGCTTGATTTATGAATACAAAACAATCCTACTGAAAATTTCAGTTTGGTGTAAATATACACATAATTTCAAATTAGTTTTGTAAATACTTTCTCCTTTAAGAAGTTGAAGAATCACTCCTAATCCCTTATGTCTGGGATATATATAGTAACTTTCCCTCTAAAATGTGATCTTAATTTAGTATTGATAGAGTCTCAGGTAAGGAGACAAAGTCTGGCCCAGTAGCAGCCACTCCAAGAATTAGGAAAGACAGGACTGCAAAATTAGTACAGTATGTGTGTGTGGGGGGGGTACTAGTGGGAGATATGAGGGTGAATGAAGGAGATTACATGAGGGTATATGGTTGATGGATTTCATATACCTATATGAAATAGAACAAATAAACCACTTGCAAGAGCTTTAAAATGATCAGGGAGGGTGCTAAGGGGGAAAGATTATGAGGGTGATATTACTAATGGACAGTGTCAGACTAATCAAAATTGTCACTTTGAAACTCCCATGTACAATGAATATATCCTAATAAAAAACTAAAAAATAAAAATAGAAATCCCTTATTTACCATCAAACAGAGTATTATGTAATTTTTAACCATCTTCTAGAAGTGCCTAATAATTTGGTGTGAATCATATTGCGATTCCTTTCTGTAACACACTGCTCTAACATTATTCTGTCATACATGGAATAGCATTAAACTCTTTTCTCTCTCAGGATAATGCACTTATAGTACGTTTTTCCATATCACTTTTTTTTTCGGGGGGTGCGTTCTGGGTCATGAACTCAGAACCTTCACCTTCAGTCACTCCACCAGCCCTAATTTTTCTTTCAAGATAGTGTCTCGTGAACTATTTTCCTGGGCAGGCTTTGAACTTCTATCCTCCTGATCTGTTTCCTGAGAAGCTGGGATTACAGGCAAGGAGCCTGGCTCTCCCATATCATCCCAGTGCTGTGCATGGCTTGGTCCAAGCCCAAGGTAACATTGATCTTAGCCAACAGTGCTTATTTCTTAGCTGATATTCCTGGTTTAGTTGTTAGAATTCCTGCTGTTAATACCCCACTCCCCCTACTCTTCTAACAGCATATGAGCATATTGTTAGCTACATTTAGTGACTATTTTAACAACTGAGTAAAAATTATAAGCACAATTTTCCATTTCTCACTTTAGCAACAAAATATCAAGTGTTACAAGAGCAACTAAGCAAAAAGGGAACAGTAAAAAACAAAAACTTAGGTGAGAGCTTTCAGTGGCACACCCTAGCCATGAGTTTTAGTCACATGTTGAATTAAAACTTCAGTGTCGCATTTTGTTCCTCTGTTGGTTCTGTGAATTTTATATGCTGTGGTGTTTTTGGTTCACTTTTGTGAATTGCCTATAGAAGTCTGTACAAAGGTCAGGGAAGAACCTCATGAACATGTAATTAAAGTTGTGATTTCATTTATGCACAACTTCTCTAATCACCATCCTGGTTCTGATGGACCTTGTAAGGTAGACTCCTTCCTATCTACCCACTTCTTGAAGCACTCATGCCCTGTTCCAGGCAAACTCCGTAATCGTATGAATACTATTAAATTAATCATTAAGCAATGACCATTAAAACCTCAATGTGTTTGAGCCCTTGACAATTCAGTTTGGCTACCTGCCTTCATATGAGTGTAAGTTTTTTGCTTCCTTCATATAAGTGTACATTTTTGCTTTTGCTTTCAATAAACCTTGTTGTGTTAAACTCTTCTGTGTATCCAACCCTGAATTCTTTTTTTGGTTGGAGTAGAACCCAAGATTTCATCTTGATGGTGCAAAATTAGTCATTTGTTGATAAGGAAAGAGTCTGCAATGAAGCCCAGTGAGAATCTAACATGGTTGATCACTAACTTGTTCAATAATTTAATCTTCTTAGATAACTTGTTTTGTCTAGCTAGACCATTTTTAGTAGACATGGATATAGTTTTTACATCATTAATGCAAGTGTCTACGTCTGTCAAAATACAACAGAGTTGTTCAATCTGGTAAGTAGAGGATGTTTTAATTCTACATTTGTAATTTGCTAGTCCTGTGAAAAATTACTTGGTAAAGTTACTTTTAGTGAATAAGTCATTAGAAAAAAGCAGCTTAAGTGAAAACCTATGACCTAATACTATGTAAGAACCCAATGCCTATTTATTTTATTTTATTTTTTTACTGTGTCTTCAAACATTTAAGATGACTTGTAATTTCTGGCTTAAGCTACATATTCTTCTTATTCTCACCTTTGCATGTTGTCTGTTTGCCATGTTAGGAATGTATCTCTCTACATGCTGATTATGCATTCATCATATTGTTGCATTTGCTATTTGTCCATTTTCTCACCTACATTTTGATGCTTCTTAAAGTGACTTATAAAGTTTTACTTTCCTTTTCATTCTTGGGATTCATAAAATGTCTGTCATGCTGTAGCCACTCAGTAATACAAAGCTACTGATTGTGAACACTGTACATTAATTAATGTTTGTGGTTCCTTTAACAGTTCTTGGGCTATAATTTCATTACTGGCATCTATGAAATTGTTCCCTAAGGGTATTGAATTATTCATGTGTTTGTGAAGACCCACATATTAATGTTTTTTCCTATGTTTGATTCCTAGGGATGAAGGAAACTTATGTGCTTACAATTGTGTAAACTAGAAACACAAAATCGAAGTTAGCAAGTCCATGCTTGCTCTGAAGTTTCTAGGACAGTCCACCCCATCCTTTGCCAGGTTGTAAAGGCTTCAAGTGTTTCTTGACTTGGATCTGCATGACATCAGTCTTGGCCTGGATTGTCACTTGGCCTTCTCCCTCATGTGTCTTGGTGTCTATTATAAGGACATATGTCAATTTAAGATAACCTCATTCTAGAATCCTTAATTGTATCTGCAAAGACATCTTTTCCAAATAAAGCCACACTCACTCACAGGTACTGAGTGTCAGGACTTCAGCCCATTGTTTTGCAGTTTCTATTCAATACATTATATCCTACCAACGGGCTCACAGCTACATTTTGTAAGAGCTCTGAAAATACATTTGAATGAGGGACTTTCAAACAATATTGCTAATGTGTATTTTTCGCTTTTGTTTCTCAGATGCTTTCCAGAATTTTCTGTTGAATTTTGTGAAATTAATGTAAGTGAATGTTCTTTATCACTGTGTTTACATGATTCAAACTATGAAGATCATATCAAGGTTATCTTATTTTGAAAGGGCATAAACAGATATGAGACTCAAAGGATAACATGACTCCTGCAACTCTGCTTCTGATCATTTTTTTAAATCTTGCCCAGTGGATCTCCATTTGCCTGATTAAATTACCTTCTTCTTTTCCCATTTCTTATCAGCACCTCTCCCTACATCAGTATAAGCACCTATTGATTGTTACTTTGTTTTTGATGAGTATGACTGGCATTCAGCATCCATTCCTGTCTACTATGGTTTCCTTTACTGCACAGGTAAGAAAATTAAAAGCTACAATTTCTAGATGCTCTTTACCCTGAGGTTATGAATGTACTTGTGTTTCACTATTAATATCTGAAGGCTCCTATGGAATCTCCCAATGGAGAAAGTCATGTAGGTGAGTGTTTTTCTCAGCAGATCTCACTGCTCATCACTGACTTCCTATAAATTAAAAGGTAGCACAGGCAGGAAAGGCAGCCAGGTTGAGCAATCGATGTTCATCAGGAGCTTCAGGGTAGAGAAAGGCAGCGGGGTTGTTGTGGTGGCCTCCTTGGAGAGCTAGTTTACCAGCAATACACAGTGAGCTCTTGAATTCAACCATTCTAATGTTGGCTTTTCATTTCTCTCCCTCCTGCTTCTGGCTAAGGGGGCATCTCCCAGAGAATTTTGTCTGTGATTCTTGGAATTAAAAGTCCATTTTTGTTTAAATATTTATAATTTTTTAAATAATTTTGTTCTGTATTGTTTTTCCTGTTAAGCCACGAACAATTTATCTTCTATCCTACTCTTATCAATTCTGTGCAAGTTCAGGGTCTTAATGTTCCCCTTACTTTGACCAGGATTCACCTGGCCTTCTTTCTAGACTTGTCTTAAAACATTTATTTTAAAAAAATTAAGTTGGATATTGTTTCTCTGTCTCTTTGAGATAAGAATTTTTCCTGGACAATTTTCCAGATAAATGTTTTCTCACAGACTTGGGAATCATCCTTTAGAAAGAAAACCTGGAAGTACATAGTGCCACTATCAGCTAGTCTTCTGGGAAAGGGGGGAGCCTAGCTTCAATATGGGACAAAGAGCAAACATAAATGATCAATTTCACACCCATCACCCCGATCTTCCACTTGTCTTCCTCTACTTCATCCAGCTTTTAAAAATGTCCTTTCCTAATGTGTTCTAGTGAATTTGAGTTGAAGCTCTCATCTCTTCTGCAAAAGTCTCATTCTCCTATTAAAAAATCTCTTGAAGAAAGTTTTCTTTGTCTGCTTAATTGGTGCAGGGCAATTTTTCTTTACAGTTCTCATAACTTAAATTTTTACCACATATGTCAAAGTATTAGAAGCAAGAGGAAAATTATATTGTTATTTTAATTGTTTAAAACACATTATGAATAATTTTATTAAAGTAAAAGAAATCATGTATATTACATAAAATAATATAATAAACATGAGTTCACCTACCCTTTATTTAAAAAAATAAAATATCAACAATAATTCTTTCCTCCTCTGTATCCTTCTCAGGGCACATTACTATCTCTTCAGCCTGCAATAACTATTCTGAATTGTATGTTCAACATTTCCTTGTATTGTTGCAGCCAGCAATAGGACCTTGCCTGTGTGAGTGGGTACCTATCCTTGTGAGAAAGCGTCAAAGAACTAGGGCAAAAGTCTCAGACCAAACTGTGCCTATGAGTATGTGAGTCAGCATCTGGTCTTGTGAGAAAGCTCCAAGGAACTGGGGCAAAAGTCTCAGACCAGACCTTGCCTGTGTGAATTGGTATCTGGCCTTGTGAGAAAGCCAGGCATCCAGAAAAACAATATTCAAGGTTCCCAGATGGCTTCATGTCCTTCAGTTGTAAATAAGGAAGTTATGTTGACCATGTGCTTCTCTTGCTTCTCTGTTCCCATTTTAAAGGAGACATAACAAAGAGTTCATTTTAACTGTGCTTCCCTGTGCTAATGTAACCTTGGCACATAATACTGGGCATGCTTTTTCTGACCAAATGCTCTCTGTGTAAAAGGAGCTTATAAAAAGCAATATATACTTCATTAAAGTGGCTATTGAGCAGGACTCAGTAGTCCCCTCATCTCTGATAAATGGCATTACACTGTATTTCTTAGAGATTCATTTTAATTGTATGTATCTCTAAGCACTGTTATTAAACTTTGCATGTATTTTACTTTTACAAGAACCCATCATCAGGGTATAAATATTTTCATGATATATGTTTTTATGTTCCCCAATACAATTGTGAGATTCAGCCAATGACTGTTTGAAGCTTCTATTTTAAGACCTGGGAATTTTTTTTTTCCCTGTATCACTTTTTAATGCCTACTCAGTGGACATCCCTATAGCATCAACTCAGCAAATGAAAGAGCATTGCAAAGTGGAAAAGTTCTTGGAAAAGGACTTGATAAACTTAGACTTGAAGCAACTACATATTTAAACATGGACTTTCTTCTTTTTATAAAGCCATATTGCATGAAAACTTCTCTAAGTATCCTAGAATACTTATTTAATTATTCTCATAACTTATCAGAGAAGAATAAAAAATATATTATTATGTTGAAACAAGAATAAAACTGCATTTCTCAATAGTGACTGTTTAGATTAAATGGCACTGGATAATATATAGAAAAATACAGAAAGGTTTAAAAAAATCTCAATTATAAAAGACATAGTAAGTCAGTAAACAGTGAGAGCTGCTTGTAAAGGACTGTTGTCTCTATCTAGAATATTGTATATAGGTTAACATGTATTTAGGTGTGGATAACATGTTATATATAAGAAGATTCATTGTAAGTAATTACTTGATTTGAAAGAATCAGTGGTTTAAAAAGTGACCCAGGAGACCATAACTCACATATTATCTTGTTGAGAGCATAACAATGTCATTTCCTAGGTTAATGATGAAAATGAAAAGCAAAATATCTAGCAAAATAGTAAGAAAAACACATACTCAAACTTTTTGTATGGAAAATAAGAATTTTGGATTCAATGGTCAGATGAGTACAAATGAAATATTCATGTTATGTAGAATGATAACTTTAAATATTTGCTCTAAAATACTAGAAGTATTATAAGAAAATATTACATATCTAGATACCTACAGTGTTTTCCTTTGAATTTAAGATTCATATAAGTGGAATTATGCAGTGTGTTTGTTATATTGTCTTCCATGCATTCAAGCAAGGTAAAATAAACAAAAAGATATTTGAAGATGTAAAATTGAGTAACATTACGGTTAAAAACTGAACCTTTACATGCACCTCCCTCCATCAATATGTAACTGCGATTTTAGACAGAGTTATTTAACTTGTCTGAGTTTAATTTTTTCATGTCCTAAACAGAGGTTCTACCAGTAGCTACCTGGTAAAATGATAGAGGTCATAATTTTCATGAAACACCTTCCCCAATTGTCACAAATAGTGCTAATAAATATATACTACCTCCATTATTATTATTACTAGAAAATGATTATGTGTGACAGGATGGACTGGAAATCTCATGAGGAGAAACTTCATGAGTACATTATCATCTTGTGTTCTCAAAGGATGTGCACAGAAAATTAACCTGGCTCAATATGTTTATGCATACCTGGATTTGTGGTAAAGATTATGTGTTGGTGATTGTTGTCATCCTAATTAGGTTTTGTTTTCCTTGCCTTTGAAATAAGCAAATAATAGAATATTATATGATGAAAAATAGGCTTGGGAAAGTTAATCTTTAGTGCTTTTCTCCTTCTCTGTCTGTACACATTACACTTTTCTCAGCATTCCCCTTATCCTTCTTGTTTTCTGTCATTTGCACCTTTAGTCCTTCCTTTCAGGAGAAAAGCATTCTAATATATTGATCCAGAATATGTTACAAGTGACTTAATGTATAGTGCTTTAATGTTCTAATGCACTTGGAATGAAGATGCCAGTGAAGAAGAGACTTAATATTGTCAGAGTCTTGGTAAAATTTCTGTTATGTCTAAGGACATAGACTATCTCCAGGGTTGGGCTCAGGGTATTGAATGTCCAAGGAAGGTGAATTTGCTTTCTCAGCAAATATAAACTGATTCAAACTCCACTAAAATGAGAATAGACTTACCTTGGCAGACAGCTTTAGTGCACAATCCTTTATTAATGGCAAACAAAGCACATGATTATAGTAAGGGAACAACAATTGACAACTGTGCTATTGAGAACTTCATTTTATATTTAAACTTATCATGAATAGACAGACCAGTCTCACCTAAGAACAAGCCATGGCAACTGGTGAAATGGTACAACCAGGTGATGTAGGGCAAGATTTAGGAATCAGAATTTAAGGGAATGTGAGGCTTGGCCAGTGTCTAAGGAAGGTGCCTAAGTCTGGATCAAACCAGAGACTCTCAGAGCTGAAAGTTCCACAAGAATCTTGAAGGAATTGAAAAGAAAATGGCCAATACCTGTCACCAAACAAAAGAATTTGAGGAAGCAATTGAAGAAGGGTTTGGGCTTAGGTCAGATCAGAAATTTTTCTGTCTTGAAGGGTTTTCCAGGGATTACATGTCTTAGAGGAATATGAATGAGCTAAAACAGACCTCTCTTCCTTTCTCTGAGAATTCTTAAATCCCAGCTTTCCCTTAGGGAAAGGTTTTTTCTCTTAGTTATCCCAGATAGACAGATCTTTGAGAATGAATTTCTGACAATCGAATACCTAAGTATAGAAATTCTTTTGTGTGAGGAAGTTAATTTCTAACTACTCAGATTATACCATATTGCATCCTCAAGAGTCAGTGGAAAGAGAAAAAGATTGAAATATATACTTTATTTAAATTTACCTGTATTTTTCTTCCAATCCAGCCCAATATTAAAAAGTTCAACTACTTAGAAACTGTATTTTGTAAACTATATACATGTAAATCATATATACACACATATGGTTGGTACTGGTGTTTAAATTCAGGGCCCTACACTTCCTAGGCAGGAACTCTGTCACTTGAGCTATGTGCCTAGACCTTTTAGCTTTAGATATGTTTGTGAACAAGGTCTCACTTTTATTCCTTGACTGTCCTAGACTGTGATCTTTCTAGTTATGCTTCCCACTTAACGGGGATATGCACAAGGTACCATGCTCCAGAATTTTTGTTGGTTGGGATTGGGGACTCACTAACTATTTGCCAGGACTGTCCACAAACCATGATCCTCCTCATCTTTATATCCTTAGTAACAAGTATTACAAATGTGAGTTATCATGCCTGGCATGAATAACATATATTTATAAATACAAATAATTTACCACCCAAAATCCTTAAAATTCCTTTAAATAGTTAATTACCTGGCATATATACTTTCACACTTGAAATATAACTCTATTGCCTATGTTACTTCTTTTAATAAAGCCAAATCTGGAGAATAAATATGTTAGTAGATGGTGATAATCACTTTACAAAAATGTAGAGGGTAAAACAGAACTTTAAAGCACACTTTGCAAATTATACCAAGCAATACTTTGTGTGTGTGTGTGTGTGTGTGTGTGTGTGTGTACTGTACTGGGGTTTGCACCCAGGGTCTCTGCCCCATCACTTTACCACTTGAGCCATCCCCCCAGTCCCTTTGTTTGTATTTTATTTTTGAGATAGTGTCTTCCTAACTTTCCCTGAGCTTGCCTCTAACTGGCTGTTATGCCTCCACCTCCCTAGTAGCTGGGATTATAGATGTGTACCAATTTGCCTGGCACAAGAGAGGGCTTCTAAAAAGCTGAAAACAATAATAAGGAATCAACTTTTGTTAATGCATTAATTTTATTTTAAAATGAGTAAGATAAAGGAAATTTGGATTATTAAAACATAATTCCACATTCAAATGCTGTTTGTATCAATGTTGTAATAGTACGTGGGCATTTAAAATTATATATTCCTTAAGATATAGCTTTGAAAATCACATGTAAATTATTAATAGCAATAGAATGTGAAATACTTTGCTGAAAAATAATAAATTCAAAGAAAATTATTATAATACTTTTTTGAATGATAAAATTATAGAATTAAGTTAATTTTATAAATGTCTGAATAAATGAAATAACAAGTCTGATTTGAAAACAGGTATGGAAAATTAAAAAAAAAATCACTGAAAATTTTCTTTTTAGATTCCTTTTCTCCCTCCCCCACTAATACTAATTATAAATGGAATATAAAAAGTAAGAATCAGAAATACAGGGAAAGGTCAACTTCATTGGTAACCTATGTCTTTTATAAAGTAGTTACTTAGGAAAAATAAAGAGCTTGAGAGTCTTAAACTAATGAAAGAGTTTAAAAGATTAGAATAACAGTAAATTGATATGCATCAGGACTGAATATAAAGTGTGCATGTGTGCATGTGGAATACAAGTAAGCATGAGAAATTGGGATAGCGAGGACTTGACAGTTCACAGAGGGGAAAAGTCAGGTCATTTTACACCACAAAAGATGGAAAGAGACTGTATCCATTATCTCACTGTAGTATATTTCTTTCTTTCTCCATCCATTCTACTACAATGAAACATTCTTGAGGGCAAGGATGATGCTGGACATTGTAGTATTCCTCAGAGCACAGAGCACAATATGTCTCTTTTGATATGGATCGCCATCATTGAAGTGTTTTGTAAGAACTCTTATCATATTAATTATATTTGTTTTAAATTCCCAGTATGATAATTACATTGGCTGCCTTATTTGAATGTAAGTTTTATAGTTGCTTTTTCTCTTTAACTTTTTTTTAATTGGGAGAGGGTGTTTTCAGCATGCGTTATAGTTTCACATGTAAAGCTGGATGTGAAGCACCAGGTAAAAGGAACTGAGATAAATAAGACTCCAATATATGATTTTATGTTTTTCTGTCTAGAATTCAGACTGTTTGCTGTTTGCTATAGTTATAGGTGTCAGAGGCTAAAAATTCCATATTTCTAGTCCGCCTTTTGTCTTGGTATTTCATTAGGGAATTCTTCTTGAATAGTGTTTGAGACATACAGTTTCTTAAGTAGTAATCCTCTGTTAGAAAAGAATCCTAAGAATGTAATAGTAAAGTGTATGAGGGGAGTAAGATTTCACTGGGCCTTTAGTTAGAATTTAGATTTTTAGTAAGTCTGCATCTCTGGGCTTTGTTCTTCATGTATGCTTCTCAGACCTCTCCTTCTTGGAAAGACAAAAAAGCTATGGGGCTGTTAGATATTTGTCTTGCCCTAAACCAATTAGGCTCTCATAAAAGAGTGTCATTTGAGGATAAGCCTTATTCAGTATAATAGAATACTTTGAATAAATAGATTTTTTTTAAACTTTACAATAGAAAGAAAACACTATGCACTCAATAGAAAGAGTAGTTTAATTTTGAATTTTGATCTATTTGTTGAAAAGGGATATGTGGCATGACACTGTTTTGTAAGGTTAGGTAGCACCAGTAAATCTTCAAGTCTTGGTCAGCCATGTGCATGATTGCACAGGTATACAACTGACAGTCTATAATATACTGTGTTGACAACCTAGGATGTTTGGTAGGTTAGGTGTATTAAATGCACCTTCAGCTCACACTATTTCCAATGTATGATTGGTTTATAGGACAGAACTCCATCATTAATTGAGAGGTTCACATCAGTTATTCTTTCCTCCATGTTGGAAACTGAAAGAGATTTTCCTCCAACATTTTCTTCAAGAAGTTGATGTGACTCTTGGAACTGAAGTTCTCGAAAATGAGAAAATTCTCTATGACTGCCCTGGAGTTCTGAACTCTAAAGCCTATCCACACTGAGCCTTCAGAATTTATTTCAAGAATTACAGTTTATTTTCCTACTCTCATATTGGCTGAGCAGTAGTTGTGCTCTGGTATATATGATTCTCTTTTCTAGCTGTCTCTTCAATGATTGGGACAGTGATTTGTACTGTGTCCTGATTCTCTGAAAGATCTAAGGAGAGTTGTTGATTTTCAATTTGTTCATCTAATTTTTTATTTTAAAAATGGAAGTAATTATATCCAAAATTATTAAATGCAAGACCAGAACCAAGAAATCTTGTGATTATTTCAATATGAAAGGATCTGTAAAGATACTTAATGAAGAACATTGATATATTTTCTTATAATTGAAGGTGTCTTTCAAAAAATAGATTTCTTTATCCTAATTAACCTTTTTAGGTATGTCACCTTGAATGATTGCACTATATACCAGAGTTTCTAAACACCCTCATGGAATTGTTTGAAAATCATTAATTTGAATGGAAGTCAAATACTCCATTAACATGTAGAGAATAAAAAATGTATAAATTATCTTGTAAATATACTCCATGATACAATTGATTAAAGTATAATGTTAGGTCCCTGGCATTCTTGAGGTGGGAAGAAGGACTCGAGGCTACACCTTAAAACCAGACCCCATGATTTATGACTGCTTGTTTCTCCCTGCCTAATTGTTTCTTGGCTTGCAAAACAACTCAGGAACTTGCAGTTACTCAATTAGACAGGCATGTCGACCTGTTCCATCTGGTGATCGCAGATAATTGGAGACCAGAGACTCTCTCCCTCCCCCATGGCTTAGCCCCTCCTATAAAACCCACTTCCCAATTCAGCCAAGCTGCTTCACTCTGAACCCAAGAGTGACAGCCCTGTGGTCTGTATTTCTAATAAATCTTTCTTTTCCACATGTGGTATGTTCTTAATTCAGCAGTACCTTACATCTGGTGCCAAAACCTAGGAGAGGTTAACAGGACACTCTGGCCTGGGGCTGCTCTCTTGGCTTTCATGTCCTGCCCTCTCCCGAAGCCAGATGGCTGAATTGGACCCTATGTGCCTCAAGACCGTGGATTTTGGACCTTACTGCCTTGCTGGTTTTTCAATCCACCATTAGCCTCTCTCTTCCACTGTTCTCCACCTGACCTACTCCTCACCTCAGGCTTGGTAAGTGTCACCCTCGCTCAGGGCTGCCTTTTCCCCTCTCTCTCTGGTCTCAGAAGTTGCAGGTGTCACAGCAGGCATGCCTCCTTCCCCCATTTAGGGTTCCCACCTCTTAGCACGGGGATACCTGGCTAACCAGTTGAGGCACTCTCTGTCGGATGGCATCTGGGGATGCCCATCATTGGGAATCCATTTAAGTGACACTCACACTCAAATGATGTTAAATATTACAAATTCTGACAAATATTAAAGTAATACATTTCTATCTTGACAGGAGACAACAAAATATAATATAGAGCATTGAGACTTTTAGTTAAAAATTTTATAACAATTCTCAAATTAATTTCATTTATGATAACCAGAACTTGCTTTCATTGCACTTCTTTGCATAAACTGTGAGGAAAAATGACTCATTCACATTCTTTTATTTCAGTGATTTTTAAAACCTCTCACTTATATTGCCATATATAATGTTATTTCAGCAATGTTTTCCGGATTAGTGGAAGTTAATATTACTACAATTATTTGTTTCATAATGCAGAGTAACTTAGG
The DNA here is from genome assembly GCF_047511655.1 of Castor canadensis. NCBI lineage: Eukaryota > Metazoa > Chordata > Mammalia > Rodentia > Castoridae > Castor > Castor canadensis. The sequence goes on from NC_133386.1 coordinate 103,656,609, forward strand.
AACTATACACACTTAGCTTGATTAAAGATTGGAAAGTTATTGTTTCTTCATTTCAAGATAGATAACATTAACAATCTGAAGTCTCATGTTTTTCTTAAAGTTTAAAGACACAGAAATTCCTGACAAGCTGTTAATTAGTGCAGATTGTTCTTTTTACCAGACCCAATTATAGAAGTGAACCAAAACAAGGTTAAAGTATTTACCTGATTCTGAATTTCAAATTCTCTGAAAAAGAGTTTGTGATAAAACATAATTTATCAACTCTCTCCTATCCTTGTTAATATATTCAAGGCAAATGATATCCCTCATTTTATTTTATCAGAACTGTTTATTTCTTTCTCTATAAATGAATTTGTACCAACCAAGACTGATCCATATATTATCTCAGGATGATGCACGTATGACATGCGCAGGAATTTCAAGTGCTCAGGGTTCTTGAGCCTTCTCTGAGAATGAAAGCTCAGATAGACTCTAACAGCAGAGGTTGGAAAGATTTTATTTGTAGAGAATTTTGTTGGAGAAAAGAGAAGAGAAAGACTGCATATTGGGGAATGCAGGGGGACCTGGAAACTGGTGATCCCATGGGCCAGGGTGGGGAGTGAGATTTATAGCTTATTTTTGCATTGCCTGAGGTTGGAGATGACTTTCAGACAAAAACAGGCATTTCCTCAGGAGAAGAAGTGTCTCCTTGACCACTTATCACCTTTTGGGACTTCCTGCAGTCCATCCTTGAGTCCTTCATTCCCCCCTCTCAATGCTTGCCCTAACTGCTGTTAGGGATAAGGACAAGGAAGTCTGTTCAGTAACTGCTTCCTGCTGACAGGGGACGATGAAGGGGCCCACAGTGTCAGGGCTGACCATGAGAGGGGTTGTCAAGGGCACCGTGGTAGTAGGTCATTTTCATCTCCACCAGTGGCATTTGTAGTTTGATGGATTCTAGGTGAAAAGAAACAAACTTGACAAGTAAGTTTAAAATTCGAGGCCCAAACACAAGCAAGAAAATAATGGCAACTATCAGCCCCAGAAAGGATAGGAACCAAGTCCTGGAGGGAAGCCAGGATTTTATTTGTTCCCATACCTGAGTAGAAACCAGAGTTTCAAGAGATTGCTTCTGGAGCCACTTAGCCTGTTAGAGAATGTAACCTGCACATTCCTCTACAATACCTGAAGTGCTTATATACATGCAACAGGAGGTATTGGCGATGGCACATACCCCCTCTTGTTTGTCCAAAAGAAAACCCAGGGCCAAGTGGTGGTCCATGATCACACAGGCAAGGGATGACAAAGAACTTTGCTTGTCCTTAATAGCAAGGCCTACCTGGTCTGAAGTGTCCTCTACCACTTTGGTTAGGTTCTTTTACAGTTATATGATTGTCAATTACCCCATAACTGATTCCAGAAAGGGCTGCAACTAATGCTATTATCCCTAAAACTATTAAAGTAACCTGTCTTATTTCTATGGGAAAGTGTTCCTATTCATTTGCATTCCTCTTTTCTTCCAAATGGCTGCATGAGCATGCAGGATCAGGAAGGCATACTTAAAATCTGTATAGATGTTTACTTTCTGTTCTTTTGAAAATCTTAGGGCTTCTGTTAGGGGCACTAATTCTGCCAATTGAACACTTGTATTAGGAGGAAGAGGACCTGATTTGATGGTGCCAAATTCTGTCACAGCTGCAAACCCTGTATGTCTGAAACTGTTCTTGACAACTACCATCAGTGTCTAATTCTATATCTGGGTTTTTTAAGGGCTGATCAGTTAAGTCAGGTTGAGCAGCAATATTTTCCCTAAGTACTTCCTCACATGAGTGCTCAGGATTTCCCTCTGCCTCTGGTAGAAGGGATGCAGGATTTAGGCTCTGATAGGTCCTTAAAGTTATTTCTGTCCCTCCCAGAACCTGGGCCTGATATTTAAGTAGATGGCTGTCAGATAGCCAAAGTTATCCTTTTGAGTTTAAAATTCCCCCTAGGTAATGTGCAGTATAAACCATTAGGGGGCAATTTAGGATAAGTTTCTGAGCTTCAAGCACTAGAAGGCATGTGGCCATTGCTCTGAGGCATCCTGGCCATTCCTTGGCTACCTGATCTAACTCTTTGCAGTAACCGACTGGCTGGGGAGTGAGACCCAGAATTGAGTCACCAATCTTAAGGACAGTCCTCCCTTTTCATAGGCATATAATTGAAACTTGTCTTGTACTGGGAGACCCAGGGTGGGAACTGTTGTAAGAGCCTTCTTTAACCTGTGGAATGTATTTTCTGTCTTGTCATTCCACTCAATAAAGGGCTGGATATCCTTCTGTGCTTCCTTAAGGATTTGATATAAGGGCCTGGCTAGGTCTGCATATCCCAGGATCCAAATTCTATTATATCTTGTTACCCCAAAAAAGGCCCTCAATTGGTTTAGAGTTTTAAGTAGAGGAAACGTCAGGATTGGATGGGTTCTATCTTTTCCTAGAGACCTCATTTTTTTCTCCAAGACAAGACCTAAATATGTAACCTTAGACTGACACAATTGGACTTTTTCTTTAGAGATTTTATAACCTCTATCTGCTAGGAAGTTTAGTAAGGACTCAGAGGCTCATGAAATGACAGGCTCATTTTGTCCACAGGGCAGGAGGTCATCTACATATTGTAGCAGAGTAGCTTGTGGATATTGCCATTCTGCCAAGTCTTTGGTTAGAGCTAACCCAAAGAGGTGTGTGTTGTCTCTGAATCCTTGGGGGAGGACAGTCCAAGTGACCTCTCCAGACTTTCTTGTGGGGTCCTCAAAGGCAATAGAAGGTTAACTTTTAGGGTGTAAGGGAATGCAAAAGCAGGCATCTTTTAAATCCAGGATAGAGTAGTAAGCGGTACCTGGAGGTATTTGAGCATAAGGATTTGGAACTACAGGGTGGAGAGGTACTACTGCTTTATTGATCAGGTAGAGATCCTGGACTAGCCTCCATTTGTTAGGTCCCATTCTGACACTGAGAATAGGAGTATTATATGGACTGAAGCATTCTATTAGCAGTACCTGTCTCTTTAAGTCTTTGATTATGGGAATTAGTCCCTCTGTAACTTCTGGCTTTAAAGGATATTGTTTTTGATGGGGAAACCAGGAGGGGCCCTTGAGATGAATTAGGACTGGGACAGCTGTTTTTGCCACACTGTGGGGTCTACTTGTTCCTCTATTAGGGGCAAGCAAAAGTACTCTCCTGGGGGTAAAAGGAGCTGTACCCCCAATTTAGATAGAAGGTCTTGCCCTAGAAGAGGAGTAGGGTTTTCTGGGATAATTAAAAAGGAGTGGCAGAAATGGAACTCTCCCCAGCAGCAGGCTAAAGGCTGAGTGAAAATACTATCTAGAGGCTGGCCTGATGTGCCTCAAACAGTAATTTTTTTGGAGGACCTGGGTCTGGGAGAGAAAGGAATAGCTGAGATGCTGGCTCCAGTATTGATAAGGAGGCTGACCTTGTGCTTTACCCAAGGCTCCTCTGTTTTTACGGTGATTACAGAGCCTGGAAGGGAGGCCCAGGGACCCATCATTGGGTGGGAGGCTCTGGCCTCGGTTCCCAGGAAAACCAGGGACAGTGTGCATTCCAATGTTTTCCCTGACAAATGGGGAAGGGTCCTGGAGGTAGCTTTCTTTGGGGGCACTCCCTGCTAAAATGGCCTGCCTGTCCACATTGAAAGCATGTCATCGGGTTTGGACTTTGCCTCAGGGGAGCCTTTCTGAGCACTGTGATCAGACCTTCCTGCTGCTCATCCTTTCTCTTTTCCTTTACCAGCTTCTTCCTTTCTTTTTCTAAGTCCCTGTTATAGTATACAGATGTGGCAACATGGACAAATTGATCCAGATCTCTGCTCCCTTCAGCCACCAATTTCTGAAGCTTTTTATGGATATCTGGTGCTGACTGTGTTAGAAATTTATGTTTTAGGATGATTTCTTCTTCCTGTGACTCTGGTATAAGGTTGGTATGCTTTTGTAAAGCATCCTTAAGTCTCTGTAGGAAAGCTACTGGAGTTTTTAAGGGTCCTTGCTGTACAGCTGTGACTTGGGAGTAATTAAGAGTTTTTACCTTGGCTCTCCTTAAACCCTCAAGAATGCAGTAGATGAAATGGTTACAACTCCATTCATCCTTGTCATTTTCAGGGTCCCACTTAGGGTCATACCTAGGCACTACCTGATCTCCTGTTGGAATTGGGAATTGAGGTTCCCTCCTCCTCCTGTGAAGAGCCAGTCCAAGACAGTGCTCTAGGGCCACTTTTATCTAAGTGATAATTGTCTCCAGCTGTGACTGCCTGATCTAGAACCTGCTGTTTCTCCAGAGAAGTGAGGGTCTGAGATAGCAATAGCATTACATCTTTCCAGCTTAGTTCAAAGTTTTGGCTGACTTCTCTAAATGCCTGGATGTACTGATCTGGGTTTTCTTTGTAATTTCCTAAATCCTTTTTTATTTCCTTAAGTTCACTCATTCTAAAAGGAACACGAGCTCTGTCCCATCCAGAAATTAACTGGAGGGGGTAGAGTCCTGTGGGACAGCATCTAGTGTGTGAGGTAGCTGAGTAAGGGGGAGGAGGTGGAGCTGATGGGGAGTTTGGGGGATTTTTTCAAAGGGTTACCATGGTCTGGGTATCTAGCCTGCATTTGTTTAGCCATTCTGGGTGGTCTTTTAGGAAAAAAAACAGTTGAACATATGGAACTTTGGTCCACTTTCCCTCCTTTTTACAGAACATATCTAATTGAAGAATGGTGTTATAATTAATGCTTCCTCCTTCTAGCCATCTTTCCTCATTTCCCAGATGATATTGTGGCTAAGCCTGGGTTCAGTAAAACTTGACTCGCTTTTGCTGAAGGCTTTCTAGATCAAGATCTTTCCAATGTTTTTTATAAGCAGGCAAAGGGGTGATCCTTCTTGGATCCCTGAGGATTTATTTCCCATCTTAAAAGGGAAATAAGGGAAAATTGGTCACCTTAACAGAGGTTTCTCCTTTTATCTAAGTGTCCCCAGATAAGGAGAAACTCTAGTGGGAGAAGGCGTCCCGCTGCTCTCCCTTGCTTCTTCCACTGCCACTCATGGGTAGAGTCATGGAGGATTTACACATAGATATCTTAGGTGCACCGACCCCTCTGAGATGATCTTTGATCAATCTCTCACCTATTTTGACTTGCCTGTTTGCCCTGTGACCCAGGTAGGCTTAGTTCTCTACCAGTTGAACGCTTGTAATTAAAAAAAATAACTGTATCAAAGTAACCAGGAGGGATTGCATGGAGAGAAGGAGGACCCCTGTAGAGGCATGGATAGGGACTCCTGATGAAGTAGACTTTTGTCCCCCTATATATCCTGTGAGGCATATATGCTTTCTATGAAAAGAGAGAGAGCTAGAGCATCTGGAGGCTTTTGCTCTGTTAGGTGGCAAAAAACGGAGACCTGCGTTTTTTGCCTTTTAACTTTTTTTTTTTCTTTCCCTGAGGGCAGGCTGTAGAACCTGTTTAAGTAGTTAACCTGGTGCTTGACAAAGACAGTTAAGCCTAAATTGGAGACTAGCACTTTCTGGTGCCTGTAGTGATTTTTCCCAAACTCCCCAAAAAAGAAGCTCACTGCTATTAGATCAATGTGTGGAGGGGGACACTCATCCTGAACTGCCTGGGAAAGGGGAAGGAGAGGCTGAGGGTTGGGGGAAAAGAGATTTTTCAGGCTCAACGCATGAATGATTATTGATCATTCCTGCTGTCCAGGTGGATCCTGCCCAAAGGCAGTACTGGAGCACTGGAAGCAAGAGGTGACCTCCACTCTTGGGCCATGGAAACCGTGAAGGTAGTGTAAGAGATCTGATTGTTTGTTTGCCACGGACATGGCTGGAGAGGTCTGATACTTAGCCAAATTTGGGGCCTCATGGTGGGTTAGGAATTTGCATGTCCAGTCTTTGGGTGACACCAGGGAGTGCCCCCGCCAGAACACCTTTTTTGGCTTGAAGACAAACTTTCCTTTCCACTGACTGATTTTGGACCTCCCCTTAAGCTGGTCAGATCTTGAAAGAGACTGTTATCAGTTAAGGAGAGGAAAAAAGAAAAAGCCTCAGTGCACTGAAGTCGAGTTCCACCCACGTAGCATTGGCAGTGTGGCAGAATCCTCCACCTGGTGTCTGAGGTTCCTCAGATTGCCTGCCATACAGCTGTAGTGGGCTCTGACCTTTTCCTCAGTTTCCCAAAGAAGAAACCCTCCTTAACAAGGCAGAGAGAGAGAGAGAAAAGGTAAACCTGAGATTTCCACTGTAGCTAGGCCATGGTAGAGGGTCTCTCCTGGAAAATAGACTCCACTGGAGTGCCAGATGATCACAGTCACATTCCAACACAGTCTTTCCCAGTTTGGCACAACCTATACCAACATCAGGTGAAGGCTTGTTGCTTTGTGCATTACTAAATATGATGCACAATTACACACACAGGAGTTTCAGGTGCTCAGGGTTCTTGAGCCTGCTCTGAGAATGAAAGCACAGACAGACTCTAACAGCAGAGGTCAGAAAGATTTTATTTGTAGAGCATTTAGTTGAAGAAAAGAGAAGAGAAAGACTGCATATTGGGAAATGCAGGGGACCTGGCAACCAGTGATCCTGTGGGCCAAGGGGGGAGTGGGTTTCATAGACTATTTATGCATTGCCTGAGGGTGGAGATGCCTTTCAGATGCAAACAGGCATTTTCTAGGGAGGAGAAGTGTCTCCTTGACTACTTGTCACCTTTTGGAACCTCCTGCAGTCCATCCTTCAGTCCTTCAAGGACTCTCAGTAAGTCAGACATTATTTTAGAAATGATAGTAGTCAATAAAAATGCTAATTGCATTCTTTAAATTATAACACAGATATGTATATACTGGGGCAGCAATGTTTATATTAAATACAATCTTAAAAGGAGAAGCTATTCAATGAATGAGAAAAAGAAACTATGAGCTCTCTAGTAGTGCAATGCACTTGCAGTATTTGGTTTTAAATGTCATCTTCATTTCAAGACTCAGGATAGCAAGACTGACTGCTGGATGTGATAGCTTTTATGGTTCTGATGTTTGTTTCTTCATGATATTAAATCAACATTGTTAGCAGATGTTAATTATTTGCTGCGTTCATTGTGCTATGACTCATCTTATTAATGATGAAAACTTATTGTCTTTGATGCACGGATGACACATGCAGGAATTTCAGATGCTCAGGGTTCTTGAGCCTGCTCTGAGAATGAAAGCACAGACAGACTCCAACAGCAGAGGTCAGAAAGATTTTATTTGCAGAGAATTTAGTTGGAGAAAAGAGAAGAGAAAAACTGCATATTGAAGAATGCAGAGGGACCCAGAAACCAGTGATCCAGTGGGTCAGGGTGGGGAGTGGGTTTTATAGCCTAGTTTGCATTGTCTGAGGGTGGAGATGCCTTTCAGATGCAAACAGGCATTTCCTAGGGAGGAGAAGTGTCTCCTTGACCACTTATTGGGACTTCCCGCAGTCTGTCCTTCAGTCCTTCATCTTTATATAACAAGCTAAGCAAATACAATTCTTCTTAGACAAATTCATGATTCATTTTATTTAAAAAGAGGGTGGTTCTTGATTTTAACATTTATTCACACTTGAATTTAGGTTATTGATGTTGTAGATCAAACAAAACATATCCTTTGAACAAGTACAAGAACAAAGCACTTGAAAATCTTATTAAGAAATCCATGAATACTGTTTTTGTATTCAAATAAGGAAAAAGAGGATACGCTAACATCCTACTGAATGCATTAAAAACATAGCAACAATGCTCCTTTTCAACTGAAATATGTTACTTTGCTTATATGTATGTCTAACACGATCATATGTAAATCTTTAAAATAATATAAAATATTCATATGAATTTCATAATCAAAGTGGCCATTGATTAATGTGGAGAATAAAAGTATGTAGGGAATAATAAGAAAGTCAAGAATAGGTTCAAAGTGCAAGAAACTGTAGATTAAAGAAAGAGGTGACAGTAACTAGGGTGCTGTTTGTGGGAATGATATTTAAAGATAATAATAAAGTAATTGACAAACTGTGTAGTCATTAGGAGAGCTTTTGCAAAGAAAAAAGCATTACAACTTCCTCCTAAGTTTTAGAAAAATATCTCTAAAAGTTCTGTAATTTCATTTGACCCTCATAGGAAGCTCACACTGAGAGATTGCTCACACTGCTAATGAGAAAGTCAATTTTGCAGTAGCCATTGGAATAAAAGATTCAAGCTGCTTTTTAAGACTAGTTTTGCTGGAATGTTTCAAAATGCTGAAACAATGCAAATGCTGGAATGTCAAGAAAACAATACACATACTTGCCCAACTTCAATGACCATCCAGCTAAGGTCCAGCACCTTCCCCCATCCTCTTTCCCAATCACCTTACCTAAAGGTCATCCCCCTCCATTCTCCCTTTTCTTATCACAGGATGTTTAAAATCCCCAACTGGTTAGAATGGTGTGGTCTTCTGCTCTCAGAGTGTTACTCTGATGGCCAAGGGTCTCTCTCAAGTCTCCTCTCCCTAATACAGATCTATTGCTTATGAAGGTTTCAGATTCCTTCTCAGTATGTCTCTCTTTTCAGCTTCTTCACTATCCTTTCGTTTGGTACCAAAATCCGGGAGAGAGTTTTCAGATGGGGGAATGCATTTCTTGAGGTACCATGATTCAATGATGATAGTCATATAGTCGATGGTGCACCCCCATGGGGTCTCTGGTCCAGGTTTGATACAGATGCACTACAGCTAAGAGGTACCTAAGTTCCCACAAGGGGCATGCCTGGTGCCTGTCTCTGTTCCCAAACTGCCTGACCTCTCTCTGAACCTGTTTCTCTCTCTTCTGTTCTTTCTCATTATCTTCTATATGACTCTAACACTACTATATTTTCTGCTGAGCTTCCCCAACTTACTGACAATTGTTTTGGGCTTGGATGAGGTACAACTGCTCCTTCTGATTGCATTTGAGCACCCCCCCAAATATGGTTAGTTACCTTTATGTACATAATAACCACATTGCTTTGGGGCCTAACATTTTGGTCATATATATACCCCAAATGTCCTGTTCTTCTGTGAGCTCCTGCAGGGCTGTTTGCCAATTCCACTGTGCACATTCAACACTGAGCGTTGACCTAACACTGGATCTGATTTCTACAGGGAGGGGTAAGATGTGTACTCTCCATAAGGCACCCATGGTGCCTCAGTGTGTTGGTGTCTGGCCATTCTCACCTTCTGTATTCTTATCTTCTTCCTCTCACCTTTCAGCCATATAGACCCCAGCAATCTGGACCCTGGCTACACAGGTGAGAGATATTGACCTATGGCCCCAGGTTTGTTTTTCTGGTTTTCCAGGTTTTTTCCAGGAGATGACCTAGGGAAAACTTCCCAACCTTGGCCATGGATAATACCCACTTAGAGATTTCCTCTGACTCACCCCTGGGGTGTCTTTTATACAATCTTACCAAACTGGGACTAAAAGGTGATCTAAAATTAAAAAAAAAAAAAATTCATCTGTTTTTCTATGAAAATTTGACCTCAGTACAAATTAGCTAATTCTTTGAAATGCCCCAAATTAAAAATTTTTAACCCCAATGTCCTCTGAGAATTTGAAAACTTTATTGTGAGAAACAACAAATGGCAAGAGGTCTCTTGTCTTCAGACTTTCTTTTCTCTCAAGTCACAATCATTCCTTTGCTCAAAATGCTGGAACTTGTATGTTTGACTCCAGCTCTCTGCTGTCACAACCTGAAAAGTGGTGGACAGCAGCTGCTTTTCCCAGGTTCACTCTCTGGACCTGAATGGAGGCTGGAGTCTTCCTCCACCATCCCTGCTCTCTCTCTCCATTTTTCTCCACTCTCCCACTCTTTCCTTTCTTTCCTTTCTTTTACAGCTCCTACAGGGACCATCTTCCATCACAAGGACCATTTCCACCCAAATCCTTACCATCCACAGCTACATCACCATTAAAATCCACCTCCTCTGACTTCAACCCAGCTCCATGTCATCCTTTCTTTTTTCTCATTTCACAAGATATAAATAGTGTGTAACGTTAAAACTCTTCTCTCTAAATCTGTCTCTGCCAAAATGGAGGTTGCTTTGACCCCTCCTACCCCATGTCCAGTTCCTGTCTCCTCTTCTGGATTGGCCATCCAGGTGAGGAAAATACAGACAGAAATGGATAGGGAAAAAGGAAAAGTCCTGCTCAAGTCACATTGTCAGTTCTCTCTGCGCCCTGAGTGACTCATATGGTCCAAGAACTACAAACATAAAATCAGTTGGAAATGTAAATGACATGTGGCCAATGATTGGAGCTACTTTTCTGTCCTGGCCTCCTGGTTTCCTACCTAAGACTAAGCCTCTAAGACTACCTAAGCACACTATTAACAGTTTTCTCCTTTAAATCTTGGTTTTGGTATAGGTGGTTTTCCCATTGCAGACTTGTGAAGAACAGCAGGGGGATCATGTCATATTCAGGTCACTGCAGGTAGTAACCTACCACCTGCAGTGACCTGGGCTGTCCCATTCACTCTCATGGCCAAGGCACCATGACTTCAGCCTCATGTGAGCACAGACTGGAGAAACCAATAATAAAATTTCAATTCTATGTTTAAAATGCCCCATGTATTTAAAATTAAAATCTCAGCTTTCTAGGTTATGGCATTAACTGAAAGGCAAAGGGGCAGCCTTCTTGAGTTCTGCTACAGATTCAATAAGGCATTTGGATTTTTTTTCATTAGGCCCCTTACCTAAAATTAACTCTTGAGGGGCTAATTCATTCTACTTTTTCCATGCTTACTATCACCAGTTCCAACGGAGATATAATCCTTTTTACCTTGCACTCTGCCCTTTTCCAGCCTTTCGTAAAAATTCTAAATTAAAAAACAAAATTTTTAGTACAAAATAAGAGAGTGGAGTTGTACATCTGCTCATGCATACTGTGTATCCTTTGTCCCGACAAAGCCAACACTACACCAAGAATAAGCTTCCTCAATTTACTTTATAAATTTGGCTTATAACACAGTTACTGTAGCCCAATGTAAACTATTATTGTAAATTATTAAAAACATCCTTTAAAGGAAAATATAAAGCTTTCAATATCTAAGTGTGCATTCAAAATTATGTAATTGTTTTGTGTTTCATGGTGTAAATTTTGTGTATGGCTATTGTATGATTAACTTTAATTAGAGACAAAAGTCCATAGCAATGCCAACAGTTTTTTTGCAGACTCAGACTGACTCAAAAGACTTTCCTAGTGTTAATACTTGCTCAGCTGTTAAGTTGCCCAAAATGAGTTTTAAAAGAACAGAATGGGACACATCTCAATGTGGTAAAATTTTTAAAAATAAGTAATCATCATATTTGTGGCTGCTTAATTTTTAAAAGTTCTTAAGACCTTGAATCTATGCATCCTTAAATTAACATTTATGGCATGCCTAATTTAAAACCTTTTTACATATGCATGTGTTTAAACATCTTTAGGGTGGTTCTTATTATACAGTTAATGTAAGGAAATGAAAGGTTTTATTTTCTCCCCCACTTCTGCTGCTACTTTTAAGAAAAGCCATTTTTTCAAACATTATGTCAATTAGGTTTAACTAAGTTACAGGCATTATTATATGTACAGTAGTCTTCACTTTGTCATAAGTAATTTACACTCTTTTTTTAATAATTAGGTCTATTAACACATGGTGAATTTATGAGTTACTTATTGTATAAAAACAGTTTAAAATTGCCTTTCTATATGAGTCTATATAACAAAAATATAAGGCTAACTGGAAAAACAATTTTATTTAAATTTAAAATTCTCATAAAAATTATTTTAAAATACAAGTTACAAAGTTAACAAGTAGAAAGGATATAGACAGGTATTGAGTGTATTTCAGTGGAAAAGGTAAAGGATAAAAAAGAGTGCTTTAGGATGAGAAAGGATTTTGTAAAGAAGGGTTTGTCTGAAAGATTGTTTCAAATATGGGGAAGGGTGGTTGGGACAAACCCTGAAAGGGTTCAGAATGTTATATGAAGGTTCTGCATAAGTCTTGAAGGTGTATAATAAAAGCTTCAGTGATTGATAAAATTAAATTTGACTGTAATCTAACAGTTGCCTAAAAGATTTTCCAGGATCAAACTAAAATTTAATTCTCTATGTCCATAAAATCACAAGGCTATCTTTTTTTTTTCTGTTTTCTTTTTTTTTTATTCATATGTGCATACAAGGCTTGGGTCATTTCTCCCCCCTGCTCCCACCCCCTCCCTTACCACCCACTCCACCCCCTCCCTCTCCCCCCACCCCCTCAATACCCAGCAGAAACTATTTTGCCCTTATTTCTAATTTTTTTGTAGAGAGAGTATAAGCCATAATAGGAAGGAACAAGGGTTTTTGCTGGTTGAGATAAGTATAGCTATACAGGGACTTGACTCACATTAGTTTCCTGGGCGTGTGTGTTACCTTCTAGGTTAATTCTTTTTGAACTCACCTTTTCTGTAGTTCCTGGTCCCCTTTTCCTATGGCCTCAGTTGCTTTTAAGGTATCTGCTTTAGTTTCTCTGCGTTAAGGGCAACAAATGCTAGCTAACTTTTTAGGTGTCTTACCTATCTCACAAGGCTATCTCAATAATATCTGTGAAAAACTGTTATAGGGAAAGATTTTATCAAAATACTACTAAATCAGAGTTCATTTATATGTTTGCTCATGCAAAGGTCTCTTAAATGATATCTTATAACTGTGTTCTGTGCCTATATTTTACCTAAATATTGCACAAACATTTGCAAAGTTAAAAGTTTCAGTTTATGTAAAATGATGAAATAAAACTCTCTTTTCCCCAAAAGTATGACATTTAAATGACCAACATATGTTCTTTATGTAAAAGCATTATGTCCAAACCATTGACATATAAAATGGTTAATAAAACTTTTGGCAAGTGTGCTGTTTGTAATCAGTAACAATCAGAAAACCCTTTCCATTTAGGCAACCCTGCTACTTAAAACCTGCCCTATCTTAGTCTTAGTCATGTAAGTGTTACTGTATATGTATGAAATGTACTTGCACATTAGAAAATAAGGCTATTTGGGATCACAGGCATTGTCCTCCTAACTTGTAAGAGGTCTGAAGTTAACGATGCTAGACATTTGCAAGCTTGTGTCTATGTGTTCCTAATTGTAAACAGGAGCATTTAGTGCTGCTGTTTTAATAGTATCAGTCAAAATTATTTTCATAAAAATAGAGTCCACAATGGAAATAACAAAATGTTCTGACAATTTCCAAACTACTTTTCAGTATTTTAAACATGACTATTCTATGTCTTTTCATTCTCCATCTGGGTCCTTCTTTGGAGCATTTATAATCAAACCCCCCAGTACCTATTTTTCAGTTGCATTGGCCTTCTTAGGTATTTGCTTTTGTAGGCTTTTTTCAAAACCTTTAACTCTTGTCTGTTGACATTCTGCAGCATTTTTAAGTTGTCAAGATATCATCTATAGTCCAGACAGAACTAAAAATGGATGCCAAGCCCACTTCTTCTAAACCTCTCTTCTTGCTTATAATTTAGCCAAATGTCTCTTAATTGGTACTGATTCTTACCTGAGCTGCCCAAAACATCCCCTCCAATGCTGAGACAATCCAGAAAAACTTTCCTGCACAGAGGGATTATCATTACCAGAATGGTTAATTGACAGACTCTTAAGAGGAGACTCTTAGGACATTTGGAGACAAGAGGGGAAAGCGGTCACAATCTGGGTGGACTCTTCTGTTACAGACCTCACAAAAGTTTCTAAAACCAAGAGGTTATAGAGAAGTGATCATATGCATGAGTTCTGGACATTCAAGCCCTTACATGCACTTCTGACAGAAAGCAAATTCATATTTTTGGCCAAAGCATTTCATTTAAGTAAAAAAAAAGAAAAACATTATTTTTGCTGGCTCCAAATTTCTTTTTAGTAGTCCATGATCATGCAGCTATTTTCCCTTAGGCAGTCTGTTTAACTGGGAGCATTCTGATTTTCACTTCCTCTGTATTATACTTGATAAAGGTGATTTTAGTTTTAGACTTAATCTGCTTTATAAAATGCCCTCCAGATAATAACCCTGGAACCGGTCCCAAAACAAGACTGAGGTAATGCCCAACAAGGCCACATCTGTGATTGGAACCATTTACTATACATATCTTTGTCTCCTGCCCCCAGTTCTTTTGGCTATTTAAACTTATGGCCAATTTCTGTACCTCAAGGACCCCTAGGTTTCCTTCTCATGCTAATAACCATGGGCACATGTGCATTTAAGTACATGTCTTACATTTTCTCCCAAAGGTTACATTCCTTTATACAGGTTGCCACTCAAAATCATGTTCTGTTTTTTTATGTCAATGATGCCTTTATGTCAGCCAGTGAAGGAGCCTTCATGATGCTGCTAAAAGATTTTGGAAACTTGATGCCAATCTCTGACAATGAACAACAGAGACATGGGAACAGTGGTCTTCCTGTTTTACATGGATACAATAGATAGAAGACAACTGAGACAGAAATGCAGACTGCATGAACTCCATGGATTGGGAACCTTGCTGAGATGCTGGAGACAGGCTTGATTAAGGTAAAGCACCAGGGAGAGCTGAAACTTTGGCACCTTGAACCCTTAGCACATGGAAGGCTTCTACACACCAAGATTTACTGAAAGAACAGCCAGGCCACTGCCCAACAGGACTTGGCCTCACAGGCCCTCTAGGTCAATGCAAGCCAGGCTGCTGCCCAGCCAGGCTCCTGCCCCACAGACCCACCAAGCCCATGCTCTGTGGGACCGTCGTGCCTCCACCCCACAGACATGCTAGGCCTCTTCCCTGCAGGCCCACAAGTCTCCTGCCCTGCAGGACCACGAGGCTCCCACCCCATGGGCCCACCAGACTGCTGCTCTGCCAAGCCTCCATCCCACAGGCCTGCTGGTCCACTGACTCATAGGCCTACTGGGCCACTATCACACCAGGCAGCTGTCCACCACCCCACTGGGCCTCCAACCTGCAGGCCCACAAGGCCACTGCCCACAAGACTTCCATCCACCAGTCCACCAGGTCTCTGCCCACCTGCCAGGCCACCCCTGCTCTGGCCTGTGCCCTGTAGACCCACCAGGCCACCCCTGCCCATGACATGTTATCATTAAAACAACAAGCACAGAGAATAGAGAAAAAAATTTTGAAGGCCATAAGAGAGAAAAAAGAAATAAAATACAAAGGTAAACCTATCAAAATCACATCAGATTTCTCAACAGTAACCTTAAAAGCAAGATGAGCATGGAATGAGGTCTTTCAGGCACTGAATGAAAGTAATTTCAATCCTAGGATACTCTACCTAGCAAAACTATCATTCAAAACAGATGGAGCAATAAAAGTCTTCCATGATAAGCAGCAACTAAAGCAATAAATGACCACCAAGCCGCAACTACAAAGATTCTCAAAGGAATTCTACACACAGAGAGTGAAAGCACACAAAACCATGAAAGGGCGGGCAGTACCAAACCACAGAAGAAAGGGCAAGAAAGTAGAGAGTAACATTGATTCAGCTGCACCCAATCAAACCCTTAAACAACAAAGACAACTAAGTGACAGGAATTATCACATACATATCAATACTAACAGTGAACATTAACAGACTTATTTCCCCCATGAAAAGACACAGATTGGCAAACTGGGCTAAAAAAGAAGATCCAACAATTTTCTGCCTACTGGATGCACCTTATTGGCAGAAAGAAGCACTAGCTGCAAGTGAAAGGCTGGAGGAAGATTTACTAAGCTGATGCCCCCCAAAACAGGCAGGGGTAGCAATACTCATCTTGGACAAAGTAGACTTCAAATTTACATTGATCAAATGAGATGAAGAAGGATACTCCATACTAATAAAAGGGGAAATACACAAAAGGAAATAACGATTATCAACCTATATACACCCACTGTCAATGCACCCAATTTTATCAAACATACTGTTAAAGACCAAAAAATAAACATAGACTCCAACACAGTGGTAGCATGAGACTTTAATACCCCCCTATCACTAATAGATAGGTCATCCAAACAAAAAAGTCAATAAAGAAATTTTAGAACTAAATCACACCATAGATCAAATGGACCTAGCTGATGTCTACAGAATATTTCATCCAACCACTGCACAATATACATTCTTCTCAGCAGCTTATGGAACATTCTCCAAAATTGATCATATCTAAGGTCACAAAGCAAGCCTCAGCAAATATAAGAAAATGGAAATAATCCCATGCACTCCATCTGACCATAAGGCATTAAAACTAGAACTCAACAATAAAAACAACTGTAAAAATCATGAAAACAATTGGAAGCTGAACAACACATTGCTCAATGATCAATGGGTCATTGATGAAATAAAAGAGGAAATTAAAAGGATCCTGGAAGTTAATTAAAATGAAAAAATGACCTACCATAATGTATAAGACACAACAAAGGCAGTCCTAAGAGGAAAGTTTATATCCATGAGTTCATATATTAAAAGGTCAGAAAGATCTCAAATCAATTATGTAATGCTACACCTCAAACTCCTAGAAAAACAAGAACAAACAAATCCCAAAACAAGAAGGAGGAGAGAAGTAATTAAAATAAAGGTTGAAATCAGTGAAATAGAAACAAACAAATAAAAAACATACAAAGAATCAGTGAAACAAAAAGCATGTTCTTTGAAAAAATAAGATTGACAGACCCCTGTCAAACCTGACAAAAATGATGAGAGAAAAAATTCAACTCCATACAATAAGAAATGCAAAAGGGGAGATAACAACAAACACCACAGAAATCCAGGAAATCATCAGAGACTACTTGAAGAATGAGTATTTTAAGAAATATTCAAATTTTGAAGAAATGTAGTGAATTTTAGGTAGTTACAACAATCCAAAAGCAAATCAAGAGGATATTAATCACCTGAATAGATCTATAACACAAAGTGAAATTGAAGCAGCAATTAAGTCTCCCAAAAAATAAAATCCAGGACCTGATGGATTCACTGCTGAATTCTATAAGATTTTTAAAGAACTAATATCAACCCTCATTAAACTGTTCCATGAAATAGAAAAGGAAGGAACACTGCTTAGCTCATTTTATAAAGACACTATTACAATCATCCCAAAACCAAACAAAGACACCTCCAAAAAGGGGAAGTATAGGCCAATTTCCATAATGAATATTGATGCAAAAATCCTCAATAAAATAATGGCAAACTGAATCCAACAACACATCAGAAAGATCATCCACCATGACCAAGTCAACCTCATTTCAAGGTTGCAGGGGTGGTTCAACATATGCAAATCTATAAATTTAATACATCACATTAATAGAAGCAAAAACAAAACCACTTGGTCATCTCAATAGATGCAGAAAAAGCCATTGACAAGATCCAACACCACTTCATGATAAAAGCTATAAGAAAACTAGGAATAGAAGGAATGTACCTCAGCATTGTAAAAGCTATATTACAAACCTACCACCCACATCATACTCAATGTTGAAAAACTGAAACCATTCCCCCTAAAATCAGGAATGAGACAAGGATGCCCACTATCTCCACTCCTATTCAACATAGTACTGGAATTCCTAGCCAGAGCAATTAGGCAAGAAGAAGAAATAAAGGAATACAAATAGGTAAAGAAACTTTCAAAATATCCCTATTTACAGATGATATGATTCTATACCTTAAAGACCCAAAAACTCCTAGACAATGTAAACAGCTATAGCAAGGTGGCAGGATACAAAATCAACTTACAAAAATCATTAGCTTTTCTATACACCAATAATTATCAAACTGACAAGGAATATATGGAAACAATTCTATTCACATTACCCTAAAAAAAAAATCAAATACCTAAGAGTAAACTTAACATATGATATGAATGATCTTTACAAGAAGAACTACAAAACCCTGAAGAAAGAGGTCAAGGAAGGCTACAGAATAAGGAAATATATCCTGTGCCCATGAGTTGGTAGAATCAGCATAGCTAAAATGGTTATACTACCAAAAGCAATCTACATGTTTAATAAAATTCCCATAAAAATCCTTTTGACTTTCATTACAGAGATTGAAAAATCTACCCTAAAGTTCATTTGGAAACAGAAGAGACTGCGAATAGCCAAGGCAATACACAGCAAAAAGAGCAATGCTGGAGGTACCACAATATCTGACTTCAAATTATATTACAAAGCAATAGCAATAAAACCAGCATGGTACTGCCACAAAAATAGATATGAAGATCAGTGGAACAGAATAGAGGATCCGGATATGAATCCACACAACTCTGCCCACTTTGGGTAAAGTGATTACCCATCTGTAAAAACCTGAAACTAGATCCATGTTTATCACCATGTACTAGTGTAAACTCAAAATGGATCAAGGACCTTAATATCAGACACCCAAAACTAAAGTTGGTATAGGAAAGAGCAGGAAACACCTTGGAAGTAACAGGTATAGGAAAGGACGTCCTCAATAAAACCCCAGCTGCTCAGCAACTAAGAGAAAGTATAGACAAATGGGACTTCATAAAACTAAAAAGCTTCTGCACAACAAAAGAAATGGTATCTGAACTGAAGAGACCACTCACAGAGTGGGAGAAAATATTTGCCAGCTATACATCAGACAAAGGACTTACAAGAAAAATATATAGGGAACTCAAAATACTAAACTCTCCCAAAATTAATGAACTAATAAAGAAATGGGCAACTGCACTAAATAGATCTTTATCAAAAGAAGAAATTCAAATGGCCAAAAAAATGTGTAAAAATGCTCAACATCTCTATATTTAAAGGAAATGCAAATCAAAACCACACTAAGATTCTACCTCACCTCTGTTAGAATAGCCATCATTAAAAACTCTACCAACAAGAAGTGTTGGTGAGGATATGGGGGAAAAGGAACACTTGTACACTGCTGGTGGGAATGCTACCCAGTGCAACCACTCTGGAAAAAATTTGGAGGCTTCTTAAAAATGTAAACATAGATCTGCCATATGATCCAGCAATCCCATTTCTGGGGATATACCCAAAGGAATGGGATACACATTACTCCAGAGTCACTTTCATACTCATGTTTATTGCAGAGCTACTCACAATAGCCAAATTATGGAAACAGCCAAGATGTCACACTTCTGTTGAATGGATCAAGAAAATGTGGTACTTATACACAATGGATTTTACTCAGCACGAAGAAGAATGAAATCTTATCATTACCATGTAAATGTTTGGAACTGGAGAACATCATTCTGAATGAGTTTAGCCAGACTCAGAAGACCAAAAATTGTATGTTCTCCCTCATATGGGGACTTTAGATCTAGGGCAAATGCAGCAATATTATTGAACTCAGGTCACATGATAAGGTGAGGGGACACATGGGAGATATAAGGATAAGTAAGAAACCCAAAACACATGATAGTATTTGAGGTCCTCACTGCAGAGGAAGTAATAGAGAACCTTTAAAGTGACAGAGGCCAATAGGAGAAGGGGACCAGGAACTAGAGAAAAGGTCAGTTAGAGATGAATCAACTTAGAATGTAACACATTTATACATGGAAGCAATGCTAGGAACCTCCCTGTATAGCTATCCTTATCTCAACTTGCAAAAATATTTTGTCTTTCTTATTACTGTTTCTACTCTCTCTTCAACAAAATTAGAGGTAAAGGCAAAACAGACTCTGCCTGAAAGTGAAGGGGGGGCAGGGAAAGAGATAGGGGTGGGGGAGTAGTAGGGAGAAATGGCACAATGTATCCGCATATGAATAATTGTGAAAAAAAATAAATACATTAAATTTAGTGTCAAGGATGTTGAATAAAATGGATAGATTTCAGTCAAATTAAAATAAATAAATAAATAAAGTGAAGGATAAGACAAGCAAAAAAAAATAGATACAATGGGTCTTTCCTCTACTTGGACCCCTTATTTTTTTCATCATTACCTTGCCTTCAAAAACAGTAGGGGAGAGGTGGCCTCCCAGCCTCCGCCGACCGCTTGCCCCTAAATCATGCAGCCACTTGAAAAATAAATAAGGACAGCTTCACTCGGATCCATAAAAAAAAAAGAAGGGGCTTAGATCTTCTCATAACTGGAAAAGGTGGGCTATGCCTCTTCTTATGAGAGGATTCTTGCTTTTTCACCAATAAGTGTGGCATAGTCAGGGACAGCATAAAAAAACTCAGGATAGGGCACAACAGTTAACATCCTCACAGGCTACTAATATTCTTTTCTCATCCTGCTCCTCCCACTGGCATTCCTGATGATCCTTGCTTGGCTGTAATGTTCCTACCATGCCTTATTAATATCCTCCAATGATTTTTACAGGAACTTATTACCGGAATATCTTGGGCTACCTCAGGGGAACAGTTAAAGGCTATCATGCTTCTAGAAACTCTCCAAGCTTGACAATCCCCGAAATCACACCTAGCCAGCACACAGTAGCCAGAAGATAGGCAGCACCCCCTGTGCCACTTATGTATATGCATATGTACATATATCTATATCTATATGTGTAAATACATGTGTGTGTATATTTATATATATGTGTGTATACATATACATTTATGTGTGTATATATATATATAGGAGCCTGGACTGTGCTGGAAACACTGAAACACTGAAATGATGCAAACACTGGAATGTCAAGAAAACAATACACATACCTGCTCTACCCCACTGGCCTTCCTTCTAATGTCTAGCACCTCCCCCATCCTCCTTCCCAGTGATATAACTTAATGCCCATCACCTTCCTCCCTTTTCCTACCACAGGATGTTTAAAATATCCAGCCTGTAAGAAAGGCATGCTCTCTCCCCTCTCAGAGTGTTACTCTGATGGCTGAGTGTCCCTCTCAGGTCTCTTCTCCCTAATAATGACCTGCTGTTTCTGAAGGTTGCAGATTCTTTCTCAGTATGTCTCTCTTTTCAGCTTCTGCATTTTCCTTTCAATTTTCATCACAATCAAAAAGGATATACAGTCTAAATATTTTGGAGTAACACAGTGACCTTTTCGAGAGGAAGAGAAAGTGCAAACTTGGATCAAACATATTTTTAACAATTCAAGAGGAAGTTTTCTGCATAAGATAAATGTAATTTATAATGGAAAATTCAGTTTATTGTTTTCAGAAGTAGGTTACTGAAAATAACAAATTGTGTTATATTTTATATAGACATGACACAGCTATTATACATAATATAAGTATCTCAGAGTAGTGTATCTCATTGATAAAAGGAATATAGTAGAATTATGAATACTCTATAGACCTAAGGAGATATTAAGTGTAATGACTAACCATATCTCATCTTAATGTATCTTTTTAACTTTAAACATTGCTAGTGAATGAATATTTTGCATTTTGTGGAAGCCTAGAATTTAGTTGGTAACATATATAAACTCACAGAAAAATAAACTTTACATTTCAGAACTCAATTAAGTTTAAAGTTCTCTGAGTCTTATCTTCCTACTGTGTCAAAAAGTGGATGAGTTGAAAGTTCAGACATAACTAAAATAACATTGCTAGTCCATTGAAAAAATGAGCTGAGAATTTTACCTGCCCACACTTATAGAACAGTGTTCTTTTCTCTGCACTGTGCTTGTGTCTGTTTATTAGCTATAGATTCCCATTTATTATATTTGTGAGGTATGAGGAGGTCATGCTATTGAACTATTCTTTGAAATGAAAGTATAATTGGATTACTTATATATATATTTATTATCAGTTTGATTTTGTGCTGCTGGCTCTTGAATCAGACATGTTAGATAAATTCTGTAACCCTAAGCTGCAACTCTAGCGCTGTTATTTAATTTGTCAAAAATTTTGATAATCCAATAAAAAACTTGGAAAATGATATGAATCAACACTTCTGAGAAGAGGAAATTAAAGTGGTTAACAAATTAATGAAAAAGTACTCAAAATCTTCAGCAAATCAGTAACACAATGAGATGTCATTTCACCCCATTTAATAGCTATTAACAAAATCAACAATAAACAAATGTTGTTAAAGATGTGGAGACGAAAGTTCTCTCATGAATTATTGGTGAGTATGTAAATTAATACAACCATTTAGTCTTTTCCTCAAAAAACTAAAAATAGATGTATCATATGATCCATGTATCTCACCTGTGGGTATGCATCCAAAAAAAATCAAATCAACATATCAAGGAGGTATCTGAGGGTCAATGTTCATTTACTATACTTTTCAAAATAGCTATGATATTGAGTCATCCTAGATGCTCATCAGGGTTATGTGGAAAATAATAATAAAGTATATATGAATACTAGAATATTATATTATCAATCCTAACAAAAATGATTTCCTATCATTTGCAATAAAATGAATGGAAATAGAGGACATTATTTTAAGGCAATTGAGTTAGACACAGAAAGACAAAGAACATATGTTCCCTTTCATATGTAGATGCTAAGAAAGGTTGATCTATATGTAGAATAGTGATTACTAGATGGAATGGGAGAAGGGATAGAAGGAATTTAAATAAAAGATATCAAAACACAGCTAGACCAAAATAATAAATTCTGTTCTACAGTACAGAGGAATGTCTACAGTTCACAATTATATATTTTACAAAAAATAAGAGGAGAGGAAGGTACAGGAATTCTCCAAACACAAAGTAATGATAAGGAGATAGGAAAGCTAATTACTCTGATTGGTCAGTACACATTGTGTGCATATATACAATTATCACATTGTGCCCCATAAATACATGCAGCTACAAAACTAATAGAAGTAAAAACAAAAGTATAAGCTTCCTTGATCAACAAGACTTTGCACACTGGAGCCCTTCCTGAATACATCTCTTGACTTAACCTAGGCAGACCTCCTGCTAGCTGTGTGTTCTCCAGCCTCCTGTTTACCCTCAAATTCTTAGCAGTGTGTCCTTGTACATAGGTGGCTTCTACTTGGAGTAATTTGGAGTTCCATCCTGACCACTTTCCCAATTCTTCTACTCATCTTCAAATTTTGTCATGCATCCCTCTTTTTCATGGAAACTTTTCAACACTCTACATCATATACTGAGATAATATTTTTCAGTAAACTCCATTTTATAGAAAGTTTTATATTCTTCACAGCAAATGTGAGCAGAAACCACCTGGCTCTAATATATCCATAAACTCCTTCACTATCAAACCCCTGTATCTGCCAAGTAATGAACCTAAATTGAGATATCACTTAATGTCCATAGTTTAAATTCATTTGTGTTGTCTATGTTCTTTGGATTTGAGCAAATGTATAACAACATGTAACCATCATTGTACTATTTTACAAAATAGTGATATTGCCCTACAAATCCTCTATGATTCACCTACTTGAACCCTTGACAACCACTGATCTTTGTACTGACTCCATAGTTTTGCATTTCCCAGAATGTCACATACTTTTAATCCTGCAGTGTGGGGAGCAGATTATGAGAGGCCTATGGGAATTTGACATAAACACAGTTATGCTCAATAATCTGTAGGCTGAGTTGGCACAGCCCCAGCTGCAGAAGGGAGCAAGGGCAAAATGGAGCAGGCTGCTTTTCCTAAGATGTTTATGTTCAGAGAGTAGCGATCACAGATTTCTCTTTTTACAGTGTCATGCCTACCCCAGGACATGTTTGAGACTTGTTTGTGACTGTATATAAAAAACTTGCTGAAGGAGGATATTGGTTGGTTGGCTGTCCATGAGGGGGTTAGCTGCCACTGCTGATGCTGCTGCAGCTGCTGATGATGTGTATCTGCAAGTCTAAGGACCAAGACTTTAGGAGTTATGCTAGAGAGTAGAGGAAACATGGAACAGGACAAGTCTGAGGACTGAGACTTTAAGAGAGATTACAGAAAACATGGGACAGAATGGGTCTAAAGACAGAGACTTTAAAGACTAGAAAACAAGTAAGGTTTTAAAGAATAGAGAAAAGAAGCAAAGTAAAAGAAGAGAAGTAAAAAAGAAGTGGCAAAGCTGTGTGTGTCTCCATCCAAGCACCCTACACACCTGACCCCAGCTTCCTGCATGATTGTTTTCCTTCTTTTGACCTTTCTGCATCTCCAATCACTCCCAGTTAGGTTCATAGGACAAGAGCTCACACAGGTCACAAGACTACAGTATGCAGGCTTTACAGATTGGTTTTCTGTTATTTAGTGATACAAATTTAAATCCTTCCATGCCTTACACTTAAGAGTTCATTTATTTAAGACTGAGTCACATTTCATTGTCTGGGTGTACCTCAGTTTGTTTATCCATTTACCCATTGAAGTACATATTAGTTGTTTGCAAGTTTTGAAATGAATGAATAAAAAATGAATAAAGCTGCCACAGATATGCATGTGCAGATTTTTATGCAAATGTAAATTTTTGATATACTAGACAACAAGGGAAAGAATTGCTGAATCATATGATAAAATTATTTGAATCCCCACAAGCAATCAAGTACCATATTGTAATTTATATGCAGTATCATATACTATTAAAATTTATAATATTTTATATATTTCTACAATAATAGAGTAATTTAAAATATCAGTTGGACCAAAAAAAATGGTTATAATTTATGAAGCATTGACTGTTTTCTTGGCTGAGTGTTTTGGATTCATTACCCCCATTGAATTCTTAAAACAGAAGTGAAGGATCTCTACAATTAAAACTATCAAACATTAATAAAGGAAATTGAAGACAACCCCAAAATCTGGAAATACAGTTTATGTTTATGAACTGTAAGAATCAATGTTTTTAAAGTGTCTGTATAATCCAAAATGATAGACAGATACCCCCTTTAAAGTGTCAATGATACAGAGAACTAGCCAATTCCTTATCCCATTTGAGAATTCAGTTATAAGACACTTTCCATGAGAAATTAAGTTCACACCAGACAGGAATCTGTCAGCCGCTTCATGTTGGGGTACCCAACTTCTAGAATTTTATGAGAAGTAAACTTTATTAGTCACTCAGGTTTTGGCATTTTTGTGATGACAGCCTGAGTAATCTAAGATATAGCTCTTAAAAATCCTTTTGGATTTTTTTTTCGTTTTGGAAGTGTTTTTTTTTAAATTATTCATTTGTTCACATGTGCATACATTGTTTAGGTCATTTTTATTCCAAAACTTTTTAATTTAACCTCGTTCTTACACTGTAACAAGTGAAACTGTGTTTTACATTTGCTGGTTTATTATATAATAATTAAATCCTGGCTTGGAAGAAGGAAGCAAGAAATACAATAACCTGCATCTACTGACTATTTAGATGATAAAAACCACTTTCTGTACCTTTGTTCTTTCAACAATTGCTATGAGAAACATCAGGATTTCAGTGATTGCTTTGTGGCCTATCTGTCTTTTTTATTCATATTCATTGTGCATGCTCCCAGCCCTCCTTAACTAAAAATAAATGAAAATATCAAGAGTCAATGAATAGGGAGTAATGACAACTGTTGGCTTTTGCTCTCCATGCTTCTCAGGGATACTGCTCCAAAGCACAGGATATTTTACTTGCTTCATTTTGTTTATTTTCAGTGTTAGGTGAAGGCCTTCCATAGTGCTTGGTTTGTTTTTTGACTTCCTTTCTGTAACTGCTGTCATGTCATTGCTCATGTACTTTTCAAATGAGGGGTGGATTATGTGTATATTCCCAGGGTTTAAGGATCAGCTTCAATGATGAAATCACTATTAGCCTTACACACTTCAATTTGAAGGGAGAAAGATCAAATTTACTGTCACAATACGTTACAGAAAATTACAAAGCCTTACTAGTGTTTTGAAGACATTCTGATTTATGAGGTCAATTTTATATTTTATATTATGTACTTTAAAGGAAAGTATAAAAATTGGTATATTAATGAATCACTGAGATGTGTCAGGTATGCAGTTATGGCTATTTTGGGTGGTAAAGTGTGCCAGAGATAAACAAATGACAGGATATGTAACTGATGCATGTTGGTAAAGACATATGTATATATAAAAACATACATATATATATATAAAAGTATAAACATATGCATTTGTGCATATATACATATGCTATGTATGGAAAAATAAAGGTAGGAAGCCCCGCTTGATGTGCTTAAGATAGCATAAGAAATAGTTGCAGTAGGAGAGCAAGATTGATTGACAAGTGTGGCAAGTACAAATGGATATAGTTAGACATTGCTACAGGAAGTAAGTAGGAAGGTTGCAAATTCTTTCCAAGGAATATGAATGGAAGGATGTGAGGGTATATTATTCGAAAAAGTAAAAAACTTTTACAACAAAGATTTTTAAAGTATTCATCATACATATATCATTGGATTAACATAGCTATCTAAAATATGTTTTATTATCTTTAGGAGTTCAAACTCATAAATAAGAGATAAAGGTAAATAGATATAACTAAAATACATTGCAGAAAAAAATACTGTAAAATATAAATGAATAAATATTATAGGGACAGAATGAAGAAAACCATTCAACTTGGAAAATGTTTCATTCAATAAATATCTTTTCTCATGAGCTGTTAGTTGAACATTCTGTGACTTAAGGAAACCTTCCCTAAATGGTATGAATACTATAATTGGTCATGAAAAAAAAATTTAAACATTCTATTTGCCAGCTATTAAATGACAGTTGGAGAATCCTAATTACATTGGTGAGCTAAGAACTTACCAAAAGAATCTGTTAATTTCATCTATTACTGAAGGAGTAGATGAGTTCAGAGTTTTTGACTTTGGAAATGTTCCAGTAGCTCCTTTGCTTGTACTTACTCAGGGCTGTTCATCAATATTAATGTTTAGGACTTGTGATGCATAGACAATGGAAGATTCCCAGGGAAATCTTCAAGTTACTTGACTTCAATGGTGTGGAAATTTGGACACCATCATTAAAGGAAGTTATTGGCATAAGGATTTCAGAAATATTGCTGTATTAGTCACTTATAATGATTAAGATATTTGGGAAATTATTCTGATATAATGACTGATGCAGATTCTCAATATTATATGATTATGTTGAATTAAATAGAATGCCAAGTTTTTTAATTCAAATTAAAACAGGGATAGATACAATATGAATTTTGCCATTGGTAAGCCTATAACTCTAAAATTCAAACTATTTTTACTTTTAAAGCACAATATCTAATGTAATTAATGTATAAGAGGATCACTTGTACAAACTGAACTTATACTGAACTTATAAAAAGTTCAGTTATTTTTGGTCATTGATTAGGATTGCAGAAACAAGAATTGGCATGTAATTGAAATTACCATTGTAGAAAGTTTATCTGATCTCAACATAAAATTTAAATCTACACTACTCATGCATGTTTTCTATCAAAAAATAAGGTTATTGCTATATAGATTATTTCTGCTTATAAAAAGTTGTTTAATTTTTGGCTTGAACTTTTGGTTCTCTTTTTCTAGCTTGTAAAGAGAATCAATCATTTATAATAAATGTGTTACAAATGAAATATTAATACAATTCATGATATGAGTTAAATCACAAAAATAAAAGTATATAATTTTATTATTTATGTACAAGTGCATTTGTCAGTATAAAAATGGAAAAAATTGTCATTTTTACTAGAAAGTAGTAAAAATATACAATTTATATGCATGGTCTTGAATGATGTCTCCGTATAATTAATTTTCATGTACATGCTGGTTATCAAATTATATCTTTATTTAATATTTAAATTTGATTCTCAATTTATATACACTGTATTCCACAAGATTTTTTTTTAAGTATTATACAAATTTCAGTAGAAACCAAGTGTATGAGGATGATGTCTCATGACTTCAGTTCAACATTTCTCACATTGAACAATACACATAAAGACTATTTTTGCTGTGGACTAGCGGGATACCAAAATATATCATGCAACAATCACAATATGATGGTGGCCATGATTTAGTTCTTCACCACAGTCTGTGAAAGCATGGTGATGAAACCTTATCAATATAGAGATTATTGAAGGTTTCCATGACAATGTTGAGCTGAATCAAAAAGTTGAGTGCCAAGACCACTTAGGTTCAGGGTGCAAATATACAGCAGTTAACAATAGAGATTTTGGGACTCTGGGATGGCTACACACCATGAGGCAAGACTTTTCCTAGTACATGTCATGCTAAACCCCTTA
This sequence comes from Castor canadensis, assembly GCF_047511655.1. Taxonomy (NCBI): domain Eukaryota; kingdom Metazoa; phylum Chordata; class Mammalia; order Rodentia; family Castoridae; genus Castor; species Castor canadensis. The sequence continues at coordinate 103,684,685 of NC_133386.1, forward strand.
TCGCAGTCCAACGCTATCCTTTGTAGTAGTTATAAAGATTGTAAGACTGAAACTCTTGAGGCAATTGTGTCCTACCCTTCATTACCTATCAGGTAAAAGCCTTTTGTTTAAAACATGAATATCAATCACATCTCCTGTATATAATTAAAATACATAAGAACTAGCTTATGAGAAGGTACAGAGTGACTCAAAGCTATCAGTCATCCCATCCCATCCCACAAAAACTTCCTAGGTTTTACCTGCCTTTTGCCCTTTGAATTTGTAAAAGATCCTTTAAATAAAGACCATGGAGTGTGCTTCTATCCCACTTAGCTATATGGTAACTTTCCCTCACTTTTAATAAACTTTACTACATTTCCACATCATTCATGAATTCTTTCAATATAGGACATGAGTGCCTAGATTTCTTCTGACAAGAGTTTTCTAGAGACTAGCCATCGGTAACGGGGGAGTTCAGGAAGGGAACACCATATGTTAAATAAGAATTATCATAGTTAACATGAAAACTTGACAAAAAATAGAGCATTAGAATATACAATGGCTTTATTTGTTAGATTAAATTGTTTTTCATTTTTCTAAGAAGAGTGGTATTCCACTGTTGATTTTTAAGCTAATGAATGACTTAGTCTAATCTTTTAATTTGAAAGACAACTGATACATATTCTATTCTTACTAAATATGCTTTTAAGGTCCTGACTCTAAAACAATATCTCAACTTCTTGCCTTAAAAGCTTACTTCAATAATCTCTATTTCCTGAGCATCTGCCTCCAGTATTAACTTGGTTTTGTTCCCTGAGTTGTTTTCTATTGCCTTTATTAATGAATAATCCTCTGGTCAGAGTAGGAGATAAATTCTGTTTCAATACCCTCATTAAGATCCATATTCCTCCATTCATTAGTTCTGTAGACAGTGTCTCCACAGGTTAACATTATTATTATTTTTTTAAATTCTGATCACATTTTATTTTTATTTTTTTTTCATTTTTCTTTTTTTATTCATATGTGCATACAAGGCTTGGTTCATTTCTTCCCCCTGCCCCCACCCCTTCCCTTACCACCCACTCCGCCCCCTCCCTCTCCCCCCCCAATACCCAACAGAAACTATTTTGCCCTTATTTCTAATTTTGTTGTAGAGAGAGTATAAGCAATAATAGGAAGGAACAAGGGTTTTTGCTGGTTGAGATAAGGATAGCTATACAGGGCATTGACTCACATTGATTTCCTGTGCATGGGTGTTACCTTCTAGGTTAATTCTTTTTGATCTAACCTTTTCTCTAGTACCTGTTTCACTTTTCATATTGGCCTCAGTTGCTTTAAGGTATCTGCTTTAGTTTCTCTGCGTTAAGGGCAACAAATGCTAGCTAGTTTTTTAGGTGTCTTACCTATCCTCACCCCTCCCTTGTGTGCTCTCGCTTTTATCATGTGCTCATAGCCCAATCCCCTTGTTGTGTTTTTCCTTGATCTAATGTCCACATATGAGGGAGAACATATGATTCAGGTTAACATTATTTAACAATACAACAAAGCTCTGGTTTCAGAAGCATCTCCACCTGAAGATCTAGTAGCAAATTCAATAACAAAAGTAAAATCATCCATTAAGAAAGTGAAGTAAAGTTTATTTCACGTAAATGTTTTAATTTCATTTGTCCAGTTTGTAGGAATATTCTTAATCTTCCCATTTTGCTAGTTTCAATTATTATATTATTTGTTTACTATTTCATTTGAAGTTTACTTAGTGTTCAGAAGGAAAAGAAAGAGTTACACAGAGCGAGAAAAGTAATACAGATGGCAGGGAAGTTGTCTTTAAGGAATGAAAAATTAATACTTGGGAGCAGGTTCTGCTCAGAAGCAGGGGGAGTGGTGGTCCAAACAATACATACATGTGAATAAATGTAAAAACAATAAATAAAATAATATAAAATAAAGACTTGGGGATAAGGACAAATAGCGTATAGGAAGAGTTAAGGTATAGAAAAGATAGAATTATCCTCTCTGCAAGGATCAAGAGTAGAAAAATATCTGTGCTTGGCTGGGAGAGTTAGGAATAGATAATGTGAATATAGCACAGTAAGTATGCTGGAGCAAAGGAGCAGAAATTGCTACAAAAATAAGCAGACTCATGTTATATAGGGAATCAGAAGGGATAGTAAATTCTTGGATTTTACTTAAATATAGCACACATATATTTAATTTTTTTCAATAGGAAAATAATAGTGATCTTCTTCAGATACATATGTTGTGCCTATTTTTCTCTTAAGGAAAGTCTAGAAGGATGCTAGAATTAGGAATGAAAACATTAGCAAGACTATGACAATTTGCATATGAAAAATAAGGATGGCTTGATTTAGAGTTGTGACAAAACATAGCTATATAAAGGCTTCTCTTAAAATATGTTATGGAAGAAGACTTAGCAGGACATGACACTGATGTACAAGACAAAAGGGAGCAAGGAATGAAGGGTTGCTTGATCTCTAGAGTCATGATGATAAATATCCTAAGATGGGATAGATGGTGAGAGGAACATGCTAGAGTGAAAGCACTTAGTCGGCAGCAATCCTATATCTGTCAACTGAAAGGCATCCATTTGATACATAAGTAATGATGTTAGATAGGTAACTAGTTACTTAAACAAATACTACAGAAACATGTGAAATGGAAATATAATTTGGGGACTCACCAATATACAGTCATATTTATGGTTATTTGAACAGATGGCAACACTTCTAGAAATAATGTAAAAAGAAACAGAAGAGATTGAAGGAGCAAACCCTGATTAATTTCAAATCAGAGGCCAGAAAAGAAATTTGTTTGAGTTCTTAAAAGGAATGGAGTGGATATCCAACCAGGAGATAATGAGGTAAGAAAAGCAAAGATTTACAACAGCACAAAACCACTCTAGGTAGGTGAGCAGACAATGAGAAGAGGTAGGGTTCAGATGCAAAGTGATCTAAAATATGCAGTAATTACAGAAGAGGAGCACAAATGCTGCCCAAGACATCACCTGTGCAAAAAGAAAGGAGAAAGGAGAAGGAGTGCCTTGGTTTCTCCATTCCTCCTGCCCTTCACTGTGTCAACAGGGCCCCCTGTTAGTAGAGCCAGCTAGTAGGCAAAGAAGGTACTTGAAGCCTGCAGGGATCCAGTCTTCTCTAAACCAATGCAAAGTTGAATAGGGAGATTGTGGGGAATGAGCTGAAGATAAAAAGGTCCAGGACCTTTAGAATTTGAAGATCTCACCGCCTTTTGGAGATATGATTTATTTACAGGTCTCTGATACTGGAAAGGTCTCAGACTCTTGACAGTCACTGTGGTATGTGTTGGGAGGACAATGTATTCATTTTTTATTCAGAATAAACTAGCAAAAGTTCAGCAACTTATAACTATACCTATTGATCAACTCATATTATGTAGGTCAGATGTCAGGTGTGGACAGCTGGCTCCTCTGATCTGAGAATCCCAAGGCCAACATTAATGTGCCAACTGGATGTTATGCTAATCTTGAGATTCTGGTAGGAAAATCCCTGTTTAACCTCATTTCAACTGTGCAAAATTTGGTTACTTGTGGGTGATTATAGGTCTGAGTTCCCCTGCTCCATTCGTGGTGGTTGGCTGGGAGCTTCTCTCCACTCTTGTACATCACCTGAATTTCTTGCCATCTGTTCCACATCATCTTGAAAATCCTCCTTGTACTTCAAATCTTTGGCTTCCTCCTTTGTAACTAGAAAGAAAAATCTGTCTTAAAGATGTCAGTCCCATTCTGATAACTACCCTTTTTTAAGACCATCTGTAACATAGCATAATCTAATCAGAAGTAAAAATTCCATTATATTCTCAGTAGTTTGTGTTGTGCAGGGCTTCTCTACTGGAAGTGGGGATGAAAGCTAGAAAGTTGGAAGAGACCCAACGTCTTGGAATCCTTCTTAGAATTCTTAAAAATTCTACCTGTCTCAGACAGGATGGGAAAAAAATTTAATTTAGTAACTTTTTCCACCTTTTCATGTAACAATTTATGGTAAGAAGTATTCCAATTAGATATAAATTTGGTGGTTAGTCTTATGACTGTTTAGTGACTTGAGAATGTTATGTAGTAAGTATATATACTAAATTTTTACAGAAGTGGAAATTATGAAATTGATGCAAAATTTACAGAAATCAGGGCAGGAGGAGAATTTCTGTGTAGTGACTCTTTTCTAACAAAATATGAGAATTCTAATAGGCATAAGCTTAATGTTTCCCTATGGCACACACTTAGAAAAGGTTATACTGCTGCCTAGCACTGTAATTGATGGAGTGACTAAGGTATACTTAGAAACTGAGAGCTTGTTTGGAGGTTCTAGCAGGGGAGCGCAGCTACTCATATACCCTTGACCGAAGAACGGTCCTCCTCTATCGGGGATGGTCGTCCTCTTCGACCGAGCGCGCAGCTTTGGGAGGGATGCACATGGAGCGGTGAGGGAGGAAGGGGACACCCGCCTAGCCAGCCCGGTCAGCCGAATCAACCCTGGCGATCAATGGGGTGACAGATGTCACAGCCAGATCGCCCTCACATCCTATACTTAGAAACTGATTTGCTTAGTTACTTTGTCCTGGTCCCTATGCTTGAAGTTTCCTTTATAATTCTATAATGAATACCATGTCATGAACTTAGCTTACCAATCATATAAACTGTTTCTTCTAATTATCATTTTAAGAAGAAAAATAACATTGTGTAGTGTTTTTCAGAGCAACGTGGCAGATGTAGTACTAAAGGGTTTTTAGCAAACAATAGTATAAATAAGTAGGCTGATATTATGGGTGTGTGACTTATGGGTTCCACAGGAACCTGACCTAATAAGATATTTTCTGCCCCTGCTCATTTAATGTTCTGTTGTCACTGACTTGAAATACTTAAGCCACTTTTAGTTAGGGAACTATATTTTCATTTTGCAGTTGTCCCAACAAAATATGTAGCTAGTTCTGTATGTAAACAGTGGAATATACTGACACAGCATATTTTAATAGTATTGGAAATTTTTAAGCTGCCTATTATTTTAAAAAAGAAAACTTTACAGAGTAAATTTGGTTTACTAGTTCTGAGAAACTTAGATTACATAACAGAATTAGATACATATTAAATTAATTATAGACATTGGATTTTATTCTATATTATATATCATTTCAAGTAGAATGAGATGTACAATCAAATGTTACTGCCAATATAATGAAAAATAATAATCCACAAGATGATGAAATCATTGAGAAAATAGACATTACTTTTCCTAGAATCTTAACATGTAGGTGTTTCTGATTATATTTTATTGTTAGTGAAATTTATTAAACATTTAGAGAAGTTTGTTTTACTTTTATTTTTTAAAATAATCAACTATAGAGTAAAACTGTTAATAGCAGATCTTAAAGCTGTTTCAGGAATAAAAGTATAGTGGTTGTAAACATGGGTTCTGGAACCTCAGTTCCTTGGGAGTGAAGCTTAGCTTTGCTATTTTATATCTATATGATGAAAAAATTAGGACTATATGATATCACTTGCTTTTCTTTAAATCATATTTTGTTACTTAATTGAAATGATTTAGAAATAATTCTGCTTTAGGAACAGTCATGTTTTTAACTTGCCACTGCACATCTATATCTGATAGCTATTACACTTCTTAAATTTAATGTATTCTTAAACAAATACTGATCTACCACTAATCTGTAACTGGTCTTGGCTCATCATTAAATTAGTAAATAGCTCCATTATTCATTCCATCAATTGGAACAACAATCCAGGAATTATTCATTAAACTTTCATCCTCACCTGATTTATGCAGTCCATCAGCATGTTAATAAAGTCTGACTTCAACGTTTTCACAGTATCCATCCACTAGTCTACAATTATCTCTTATGTAGACCATGGCAAGCTTCCAACTGGCATACCAGCTTCATTTCTGTCCAACACCCAAACTCCTTAGGAGTGTATTTTCTTCAATGTATAAATCAGACGATATCACTTTCTGGCTCTAAGTATTATGGTGGCTTCTCATCACTCTCAGCTTAGCTCAAATAACCAAATCATCATACCTACATTGTTTGGTTCTTACCCATATCTCTGACCTCAAACACATGGAGCATGTTCCCGCCCTAGGGCCTTTGTAATGCTGTTCTGCTTGCCTTGAATAGTCTTTCCTCAACTCTCCAAATTAATTCATTTCCCTACTTAGGGATGACTTCCCTGACCACTCCCTCCAAAACTGCCCTTGTTGTTTTTTTATTTCTTATCAGGGGATATTTTGCCTTTAAATCACTTATTATTGATTTATGTTAATTAATTTTTAAATTCTGATCCTTTACAAAAATAAAATTTACACAAGGTAAGAAATGTTGCTTCTCTTAGTTCCCAGTCCATTCCCAGCATAAAACAGTCACTTCCACTTAGACATTAATCAATAAATATTTGTTGAGTGAAAAGATGGAAGACTACACAAAGTCTATGACAGCATGGGTGATTATATGCTGATGAAGCTGTGATTCAAGGGATCATTTTGCATGTTTTTTCTCAAAATAGAATCTTTTCTATTTAAAAAAGAAATTGTATTTTAGAGAAATTATAACCATCATCTTGGCACCTATTTGCAATAAATATTAATAATTCATTATGTTATTTGTGGCAGGTGCTGAATACTTGTTTGGAAGATGAGTGAATGAGGAAATTAGACTTTTATTGGCAAAATAAGGAAACTACAGTAACCATGAAATTACATATATATATATGTATATATATGTAAATTACATATGTAATTTACATATATATTTATGTAATTTTTGGAGGAGTTGAACTCAGGGCCTTGTACTTGCTAGGCAACTGATTTACCACTTGAGCCATGCCCACAGTCCTTTTCTGCTTTTTAGTTATTTCTCAGATAGGTTCTTGGGAGTTTTGCCCATGGCTGGTCTCTGACCCTGATACTTACACATTTGCCTTCCCTGTAGATGACTTTATAGGCAAGCACCACCACACCAGGTGCTTATTTGTTGAGATGAGGGTTTGCTAACATTTTCTCCACTAGGTAGCCTCAATCCATGATGCTGCCATCTCTGCCCCTTCACTAGCTAGGACGATAGGCTTACGATATTACACTCACCCTCCATGATAGAGTTTTAAAGCAGTTATCTAATACCCACAATCCTCTGACCTCTCTGAAAACATTAAAGTATGAATCCAAAGTGAACACACAACATAAATGGTGATAAATATAGCTAAAAAAGAGCTATATGTTGTGCAAAGTAGATATAATTTCGGCACATTTTAGATCAGTAACTAGTAATGCATGTCGGTTATGTTTTTAGCATAGGGAAATTGACATGTAGTTGTCTTTTAAAATCATTTTATAATTGCATTTCATTAAAAAATCAAAGTGATTCAAGAAGTCTAATTTTAACTGTGCTTTTAAAAGATAATCCCCCAGATCATACTTCATTGATTGATTCATTTTACATCAAAATTCTCTTTCATATGAGCTAAACACAATATTTTTATGTATTATTTTATAAGAACATGGTAGAAATAGAATATTTGTGTCAAAATAAACCTATAGAAATATTACTTTTGTAAGCCAATACAAAGCAAAATTATTTGAACATTATAAGAAATATTTTCAAACTATCTGTTGTAAATAACTGCATTTTCATGGGTTCCAAATAATCATGACTTTTAGAGCAAAATGTTTATAATTTATCTTGTAGCTTTTACATTCATATTGACTGCCATTGATTACTAGCTCTTCACCAGAAATAAAAAAAATTCTCAAATCAAATGTAAGGTGGTATTTTGACTTGAAATTAAAGGAATCAATAATAAATTTAGTCATTTCATAGAGAATGAACCAAATTTGAAAGATTTTATTACTTTTAAAATTTAGGTAGATTTACAATAAAGATTTCAGTTTCAAATGAAACAAGGCAATGATCTGAAGTATCTAATGTGATTATGAAAATACAAATAAATACCAAAATAAAGTTTACAAGCACTAACTCAGAAATAAAGAAATAATGAGCATAATTTAATTATGGTGACCATCTTTGGAAGACCTGCTGCATTTTATTTGTGATGATCAAACAGGTGAATTACCTGCTCACCTCCCATCAAGAAGAGATGCCATTTCTACACAAATATATGCCATGCACCTTTGTGATGCTTTGGTTAATATCATTCCAACTGCAAGTGCGACCAGACTGGACTCTAAAGAATACTTCCTTAGTTCCTGCAGGTGAGTACAGGAAAATATGATAGAAAGGAGGATGAATACTGTGCAAAAAATGTGTACGTATGTGAGTAAATGCAAAAATGATAAAAGAAAAGGAAAAAATGCATACTGTGCATATAAAACAGAATTCTACTGAAAGATGTAAAAACCATTTAAATAAATTGAAAGAAATACTGTGTTCCTGGATGTAAAGACCTAAAGAACAAACGTTTATTCTTCTTAATATATAAATAAATCAATATTAAAAAAAAGTGATATCAGTTGAAACTATTCCAGGAATCAGAGGTAGGGGGTGAAGGAGAATGGTTGAGGAGGTAAATTCATGTATGATGTATTTGATACATACACTGTAAGAACCTGTTTAAATGCCACAATGTAACCCCACCCATCAAAACAATAAAGGCAAAAAGAGAAAAAGGTTTTTTTTTGAGTACATATTTTCTCAGCCATTTTAATTTTTTCTTTTTCTAAGGTGTATGGTTTTTTAGAGATGTAAAATTGTTTGAGAATTCTTGTTGGTTTTGTGTTTTAAATTTAGTTTTAAGAATATTGATGGCTTTTCCTAATAAATACACTTTCTGTACCAGTGGGAAAATGTTAACTAAAGATGTATATTCTGATGTGTAAATTCTGGTAGATAGTGGAGCTCAGTTTCAGCTCATTTCATTTTTAAATGTATACTTTAAAAAGTATAATGCATATAGGCAATTAGGAAAGCCTATGTAGAATCTAAATTTTCTGTGTTTCATTTTTTGCAAAATATTTATTTACCTTACTTAATATACATTTCTCACTTGTAATTTTGGAAGTCCTTTATTATAAATGTAGTTTGTATGATAACAAATAGCAGCTTCAATGATTAATATGAACCTCCACATTGCATAAGTTCCATTTCTTCTTGAAATATAGGCTTCCTTCTGTATTTCTGAGGTAATGTTTTTAATATCTCTGCAATGTCTGGCGGGTTCTGATGCATCAGCACTTCCAGTGATTTATTTCCCTTAGAATGCTGTGAGATTACAGAAGAGGGAGATGGCAGCCCTGAGGATCTCAACGCTTGTGATGCACTGGTTTGGGATTTTCTTTTTTGTGAGGGAGCCTTATAGATGGAGGATGTCTCTTGACTACCTGAATGACCCTGTGGGCTGATGTTGTCTTATGTCCCATAATGACCTCCAAGAAGGGGCAGCTTCCATGGTTCAGCTCTTTTCATTTTAGCTCTCCATAAAACTTATTTTAAAGAACTTTACCTGCCTCATTTTATCTTTGCTCAATATCCACTGAATATGTAAGTTTATACTACTTATAATTTATACTCCTAACAAAACATGAAAATACAAAAAAGTACTTATTTTCTATTTTGAAATATTTTGACAACTCGGGTTTGTTTGGATATGTACTATAATTTAACTTACTAAAACAAATAATGCCATATTATAAACATTAAACTGCATGTTAAATTCCAAATGCACTCTTTAGTCAATGTCACTCAGGATAATCAAAGTGAAAACAGGACTTTACAAGTATTCCTTGTATAAGAAAAAAAGTGTTTTTGAACACAGTTATTTCTAAACAGAAAGGTAGCTTGCTCTAATTTTTCTTTATATAATTTTTGTTCTTTTAATGAATTGAATAAAAATATAATGTTAGCTAATGTAAAAAAAACTTGTCTATCTAGTAAACAAAATTATATTCCTAATATTTCTAGTCTAATAGGTAAAATATCCATTGACTCTTTCAATGATAAGGTATCATAATCTTTATGTTTTATACTTCAAAGGAGTCATTTGGTTGAGAATGTGTCAATTCTGGGTAAGTCCATTATTCTGACTTTGGCCTTCCCATGCAATGGGATAAGATACTTGCCATTTATGCAGTTTGTATTAGGATGTGGTTTACCAAGTCAAATCTGTTTGCATATAATGGCTGTAAGGTGGCAATGAAGTTTGCTAAAGATTCAGTCCAGGGTCAAAGTTGTTCATTTTTAATTCATTTTTCTGATTTCTTTTTGCCTTTTCCTTTCTAAAAGCCCAAAACAGACAGATATTTGCAAGCATGATGGTCTTGCAACCACTTACTTGGCAGCATCTTTAAAACCTCTTTTCCTAAAAATCTGATTTCCACTCAAGAGTGTTCAGCAAAACACAGTCTTCTTTCTTTCATAGATGTTTCCTCTTCTTAATTTCTGAATTTTGGCATTCATGACCCAGGAAAAATTGTCTGGGGCTAAACATCTGTGTTACAAAATACATCAACTATACCATCACTCTTTTTCCCTGTTAGCATAGTGAGGACCTCGTTTATCATCTCCTCCTTAAGGACAGATTTAATTTTTCCTACACCATCTTTATTATTTGAGAGCTATAAGAGTTTTAACTTTTCTGCTATCACAATGAATTCAGTAATTAGTGGCATTTCAGGGGCTGACACAGAGTTAAACAGGCGGTCATTACTCTCCTGTGGATTCCTGCTCAATTGCTTCCTCAAGTGCACCTCCAATTGTCTCTAGGAGGGCTCAAGAGGATATTGAAGAATATTCAGCTGTTACCTTAATGTTAAAAAGAGAACACTGGAGAATGTCTCCCATTTTTCCTGCTAAGATAATTATATCCAAACAGGTAGTCATCTTAAGCTTATGAACTCTGTACAGATCCAGTACACAAGGCCCCATTCCAAGTGAATATTAGTTTATTTAAAAAAATCTAGCATCTGGAGATTCACAAACATCAAATCACAGGCTGCTGATTATTAAAGTGAAATAATCCAAACATGTGCGACAGGTTCTATGGCTGAAATAAAATCCTCTCATGAATTTTCAGATCAAGTTTTGCATAGCAAATAGTCCCACTTTTATGAGACATTCTGGATGAACTCAGCGATATTAGCCAGCTGGTATGCACTAATGGGAACTCAAACTATCACTTCTGGGTATTCATTTTCTTTTCCTACTGAAATAATATCATCAGTGGCATTTGCAGAACTGTCATCTTTGTTTTCTTCTGAAAAGCTTGCAAAAAAGAGTGACATTAACCTTATCCTTGGAGGAATCCATTACCCTGTGAAGTAATTTGGATGCTAATTTATGTTTAGCTAAGAATTCATTATCCATTTTCGTTTCAGGAACTATCTCTTCAGATTTGATGTATACTGATTTTACTTCAAAAGTGACTACTGATGATTTGTTGTATCAGCAACCATGATAAAACTGTTGAAATTAGGAAAGTATATACCTATGGGCCCAACTGAAGTACTGAATGAAGGCAGTTTATTGGACATGACTGAGTGAAGTAGCTCCTAAATAGTTCAAACTATGTAGGTCATAATTCTTTAGATTTTGAGCTAAACTCAAAACATTATTTAGTTATTACTTTAAATATATATTCAGAAATTGTGTATTCAAATGACCTTACAAATACTTTGACATTGTATACAGATTCAGTGGCTGGTTTTCCCAGAAAGAAAATCTGATGTCAAAGCTTCATTACTGAAAGTATGGACTTCTGTTGCCATGTCTATAATTGGGCCAGACTGGACATTTTATACAGAGTATCTGATCTTAATGAATGATGTAAAGGATGTGGTCAGGATAGGGCCTCAGAATGGAACATTGGGAACTTCACCCTGGTGTGCATCATCAGGAGCTCCTGCCACAGTCTTTCCAGCATGTCTCTACTTGGTCATCACCAAAATCTATTCCAGTATCTGAAAAGCTGATGACTTCTGGTGAGTTTCTCTGCTTCTGTTTAGTAAACTTTTAGAAATGCATTTATTTTCTACAAAGAAGAAAGAGCCCACCATGATCACTAAGTGCTCTCAACAGCCTTATTGTAGTCAAGGCAGCAGCCAGTTCAATTGAGATGACACCTGCTGTTGTACCTAACACAGATGGGCATTCTCTATGCACTGCCTCATAGGGTACAGATCAATACAGGAATGTGCTGGAGATGGCTAGACTGCTGTCAAGCAATCAGACACTGGAACAGTTCAGTTCATTATAACAGATCTTTCAAATACTGGGAAAAACTTTTCTTATTCTCATTTTTTAAAATAGCTTTTTTGTCAAGTAGAACACAATATAACATACCATTTCTAGCATTATCTTCAGTGCTAGTATTTTTTTAAATGGGAAAAATTATGAAATTAAGAGAATTTTCAAGAAAATTAAGAAATTTTCAGATTTCTTATCCTCTATGGTGTGGTATTATCATTTCTAAAAACACTGAGGTTTTCACTGTATGTAATTCAGAACACAGACTCATGGTCTTTATTTACTAAAAATACTATATAAAATTGATAGATAATATATCATGCATGAATGTGAATTGAGAATCATGAATAATGGCAAGTCAGTTTTCTTTGATAAGTTCTTAGTTTAGAAATTACTAATGACTTCTCCCTTTGTAATTAATATCAAATTGGTAAGAATGTCAAAAAAAGAAAAAGTTTAAAGAATTGTGATTGCCAGAAAAAGGGGATTTATTTTTCATTATTTAAAGAAGTACATTGCAGTGTGGTGGTTCAGGCCCTCCAGCTACTTAGGAGACAAAGCTCAGGAGGTACAGGGTTCAAGAACTGTCTTGGGAAAAATTTAGGGAGACCTCATATAAACCAATAAAATCTAGGCATGGGGAGACGTGTCTGTCATCTAATTTACTATGCAGTAGAAGAATGAGGATTGTAGTTCGAGACCAGCCCTAGGGAAAAAATGATGGATCCTATCTGAAAATAGCAAGTAACAAAAGGCCTGGGTGTGTCACATAAGGAGTTGAGTACTTGCCCCACAAGCTCAAGGCCCTGGAGTTGTGACCACAGTACCTCCAAAAAAAATTCTATTTATGAAATGTCAAGTGTTACTTTGTGACAGTGAAGTTAATTTTGCTTCAATGAGAAATTTATAGTGTTTTTTGCATATATATGTGTGTAGTTGTATTTTTCTGTTTAAAAGAAACATGCAGTACTAATATATTTTTAAGCTATGGCTGATAATTCAGTAATATTGAAGACTATATTATTCTGTTTGGTATATCCAATATAATGAGGCTTTCTTTGTAAAGTTCCTAAAAATGACATAGTAAATTTAGTTACAAATTTAAATGTGGTATTCTTGTTCTTCCAAAAGATGATAGTTTGTGATTTGACTGTTATGACTCATATACTATATCTAATACATTTTCCTCTCATGGAAGGTTCATAGAAAATGCAGCTAAATTATCCTAATCTCAAAAAATTTACCTCACATCTATTCCTTTGGAATAATCAGGACACAAATTCTCTACTACTAAGAAAATCTCACCATGTTTTCCTTTTATGAACATGACCTTTGAGTTTTTCATCCTCTTACTACAACTGCAAAAACACACTTTTGACCTAATCTAAAACTCAAGTTCCCTCCAGTTTGCTTGCCTTTTTAATCAATTTAGAGACAATAATCAATCATTTACAAGCCATTTACTATCTTCTTCAATATGCTTATACACTGTACTGATCAGGGTAACACTAGGGAATAGATAAAGCATTCCAGTTACCTAAATATCTAATATTAGAGATTAATTAACGGATTATTTACAAATATATGGCCACTATGGCCACAGCTTAAGGAAAACAGGGAGGGGTAGTATGGTTCTGAAGAGGCAATGAACAGCAGATCACCTGTATTAGCAACAGGACTGCAGGGACAAAATAAATAACAGGACCCAGGTCCTGAAGTGAACAGCTGCTGCCTCACAAAAGCTGTAAGATTTAGGAGTAGGACAGTAGGAGATATGTATGCAGCCTCATTCTTCTGTTGTCTTTTAATCTGTCCCTGGTCCCTATTCAGCAGCTGGAGGGTAAGGGCAGCCCTCTAGTTTGATTCTCCAATGTTAAGATGATAGCATGGAAAAGGGGAGAAAGAAGAACTGGGAAAGTCAATGTTGATATATTGAAATGCTATATTTCTCAATTCTGAGAGTATATTTTCTTAGCATTCACAATAATGACTTATTTGCTATAATTCTTGTGGTTTTCCTCAATGGAGCTCTTATTTATTCTGGGAAATTCTTTCTCATTTTAGACTGGCTTCATAACTCTGATTATAACTTCCTCACACTGATTATTTCAATTTTTCTACTCTTTCCTAGTTTAAACTCTATAACTCATTATTTATGTAGTAATGAAATTATTTCTAACTTCTTAGGATGACAAATACTATGCTGAATAATCCATCAGTCTTATTTCTAGACTCTACCTTAAATTTAGTGAGCATTGACAAAAGGGAGATAGGAAGGTTTAGTTGGTTAGAAAATTATACCAGAACCAAATGCTTAAAAGACTATCTTCCTTTCATAGAATTACTCTCAAATGTCAAAAGTCAATTCACACGAGGATCACTTTTAGGTTATTTATTATCTTCCATTAAATCTACATGATGCTCATTTATACAATACAAAGTTATCTTAATTGTTGTTATTTTCTTCATCTTCTAAAGTTATGTTTCACAATTTAGGTACAGATATTCTTATATCAGTAACCTCTATCATAGCTGATATTCATATACAGATTCCAAACTTCAAAACATCAGGGAAAACCCCAAATCATCACTGTTACACCTTCAAAGACATCCATGTTTCCAAAATATCCTGAATGCTTCCTTTAGTAGTCTTTAAATCATTTCTAAGTTACATAAAATTCCTAGCACAAAATTAATGTGACACAAAAAGCTGCTGTATTATTTAAGGAATGATTATAAGAAAAAATTCTCTACATGTGTAACCATAATAGGCCTAACTACATGATACGGGATTCAGAAATTTTTTAGTCTGTGAATTCAGAATATGGAGATATGGAAGGCTGATTACCTATTACCTAACAGAAATTTGTAATAAAATTAAACTCAGCAAATTTTAAATTAAACAAATTTATAAATTTGAAACATTTTATAAAATGAAGCAAGACTATTTTTATTTATTCTTTTTGTAAATATGAACTTAATATGGAAACATGTAACCATTGTGATTATTCTACATCATATATATATGAAGAAAGTATAAATCTTGGGCCTCACAAGGTAACTTCTGAAGAATAAAATGTATAGTCACAGATAAATCACAGCTCAGTAGATTCCCTAAAATTATAACAAAAATGTACATTTTTCCCAGTGAGATATAAATTCAATACCAAATTCTTCCAAAGGTATTTTTATTGTATTTTATCATGTGAACTGTATAAAAAGGACATCCCTAGTTACAGCAATAAGAAAAATATTCCCTTTCTCATTTTTTTCTATTATTATCACTTAAAACATGTAGAGAGTATACTAGATTAGAATATATTGCCTAAAGGATATTTATAAATCAGTGATTTAAAAGTTAAAATTTGCTAGGAACCTCTCTGTATAGCTATCTTTTTCTCAAACTAGCATAACGCTGTGTCTTTCTTATTATCTCTTATGTTTGCTCTTCAATAAAATTGGAGAACAAGAGGACAGAACAGGTTCTGCCCAGAATGGGGGCTGGAGGGAAGGCAGGGGAGGTGGTCCAAACAATGTATATCCATATGAATAAATGTAAAGATGATAAAATGAAAAAAGAAAAATAAATAAATAAAAGTTAAAATTTGAAGATAAATGTTAGTTGAAATAGGTTTTCCCAATTAACTTTTAAAATAGTTTCAATTTAATTATCACCACATTTTTGTAAACTGCATACTATGTGGTACTACCAAACATAAAATGGTCAGCACCAAGTCAAGAGACTAGCCTCAAATACTGATGAGTTTTGAAATGTTCATTCTTGTTTTACTAACATCTACCTCAAATTGGCATTACAGTGCATGCTTAATTGTTCAACTGTGTAAAAAAGTTCTTAGGTGAAAAAGGTATCTTAAAAAATCTGCTCTACTTTTTCATGTGGAGAAAAGTTTATGCAGTATGTAATACAATGAACTATAATGCTAAATTCTTGAAGAGTTTCCATGACACTGCCAAAATACAGAGCAAGTGTGAAATTGGTAAAGAAGGGGATTTTTTTTTTTTGTCTTTCTAAAGTGGCATTTGAGAGTTGTGACTTTGCTACATGTAATGTCCATATTAGAAAAACAGAACAGGGCTACATGGTTCTAGTTTCCCTAGCTCAGACAAATTCCTCACTTTGCATTGAGATAAAAATTGCACTCCAGGCAACACCTCAACCTAGTAGAGGGAAACTTATGAGTTTCTTCTATTGACATGTTTCTATGAGTTTGGGCACCCTTTGAAATAAATGCATGGTTGCTGGCTCTGCAGTTCCGTGACAATTGCCAAATTGAATTCACATTTTCTTTTGCAACTGTCTTCTAAACTGGACCAGTCCATATGGTTTAATTTACCATATGAACTTTAAAAGAAAAAGGGAACATATTCTAGCAGTTCAACACTGTTTTCCTATAATAATATGATTTTCTTGTCTTTCTACTAGTGATTTGGGAAGGATATAGGAAAGAACAACTTGCTTCCTGATCCAAATAGTCTAAGAGAAATGTATACCAAAGCAGGTACAGAACAAATGTATTCTTATTTAACTAATACTATCTACTCCATTCTTAAATATAAAATTCTCAAATAAAAGTAAAATGCTTATAAAATTCTAATTAATGACAAAAGTGTATTTTCTCCAAAAATCAAAGATAAGTCAATGTAAGTTTTTTCACCTTTTTTATTATATGTACTAAATTGTGTATAGTATGAGGGTTCATCTGATATTTCTATACGTCTGTATAATCTATTTTGATCATACTCATCGTGTCGTTTGCTATTTCTTATTCCATACTCCTCCTTCCTCCTTTTCCTTTTTCCTTTCCATTTCCTAGTAGTTGTCATTTTGCTTTCATGTCCCTGGTTTTTTTAGTTTTGCTTTTTTTCCTAATTTTCCACATCATTAGGTAAAAGACTTTGACATTCAACTTATAATTCACTATGGGTGTTTATTTTTCTCTTTTTTATAATTTATTTGTATTTTACCTCCAAATCTTTTTGCATCTGCTAACATTTCCCAAACATGCAAAAATATAAATAGCTCATAAAATTCAAACACTTTTTTTGTAATTTTTAATCATTATTAAAAAATTGTATAGTATGGGGTGATATGTGATGTTTTGATACATGTTTACATTGTGTAATATTCAAATTAGGGTATCTGATGGCCCAAACCATAATTCTTTACCATGAAATCCTTCAAAATTCCATCTCTAGATTAAAAATACACTTTTAATGCATTTTGTCATGTATATTCACCTTCTGTGCAGTAGCACACAGGAACTTCTTAATAGTAACTAATTAGTTGCATCCATTGATGCAATTTCTGCTACCCTCACCTCTGATAATCAGCTTTCCTCTCTCTGCTCCTATGACATTGACTTTTTTAGTTTCCATATAGATTCATGTGGTACTTACCTTTCCATGCTTGTCTTTTTTCAATTAACAATATGACTTTCAGTTCCATCCATATTGGCACAAATGAGAGGATGCTGTCATTTTTCATGACTCAGTAACACTCCACTGTTTATGTACCACATTTTCTTTATCCATTCATCAGTATATGGGCATTTAACGTGTTTTCTCTTCTTCTTAACAGTATAACAACATGTATTTTTATAAGATATTAATTATGGATCAGCAAAGTATTTATGCT
The DNA here is from genome assembly GCF_047511655.1 of Castor canadensis. NCBI lineage: Eukaryota > Metazoa > Chordata > Mammalia > Rodentia > Castoridae > Castor > Castor canadensis. The sequence goes on from NC_133386.1 coordinate 103,702,566, forward strand.
AAACACAGCACCTCAAAAAATTCTGTACAAAGAACTTAGAGATAACATTTAGTAACAAAATGTCTACTTGTTTAGTAAAATGTTTTAAAGAACTACACCTAAAGGTCAGTTAGAGATTAATGAACTTGGGTTGTAACACATTTGTACATGATAGCAATGCTAGGAATTTCTCTGTTTAGCTGTCCTAATCTCAACTAGCAAAAACACTTTGTCTTCCTTATTATGCTTATGTCTTCTCTTTTTTTTATTGTTTTATTATTCATATGTGCATACAATGCTTGGGTCATTTTGAACCCTGGCCCCACCCCCTCCCTTACCACCCACTCCACCTCCTCCGTCTCTCCCCCACTCCCTCAATACCCGGCAGAAACTATTTTGCCCTTATTTCTAATTTTGTTGTAGAGAAAGTATAAGCAATAATAGGAAAGAACAAGGGTTTTTGCTGGTTGAGATAAGGATAGCTATACAGGGACTTGACTCACATTAATTTCCTGTGCATGTGTGTTACCTTCTAGGTTAATTCTTTTTTATCTCACCTTTTCTCTAGTTCCTGGTCCCCTTTTCCTATTTGCCTGAGTTGCTTTTAAGGTATCTGCTTTAGTTTCTCTGCGTTAAGGGCAACAAATGCTAGCTAATTTTTTAGGTGTCTTTACCTAACCTCACCCCTCCCTTGTGTGCTCTTGTTTTTATCATGTGCTCAAAGTCCAATACCCTTGTTATGTTTGCCTTTGATCTAATGTCTGCATATGAGGGAGAACATACAAGTTTTGGTCTTTTGGGCCAGGCTAACCTCACTCAGAATGATGTTCTCCACTTCCATCCATTAACTAGCACATGATAACATTTCATTCTTTTTCATGGCTGCATAAAATTCCATTGTGTATAGATACCACATTTTCTTGATCCATTTGTCAGTAGTGGGTCATCTTGACTGTTTCCATAAGTTGGCTATTGTGAATAGTACTGCAATAAACATGGGTGTGCAGGTGCCTCTGGAGTAACCTGTGTCACAGTCTTTTGGGTATATTCCCAAGAGTGGTATTGCTGGATCAAGTGGTAGATCAATGTTTAGCTTTTTAACTAGCCTCCAAATTTTTTTCCAGAGTGGTTGTACTAGTTTACATTCCCACCAACCGTGTAAGAGGGTTCCTTTTTCCCCACATCCTCGCCAACATCTGTTGGTGGTGGTGTTGCTAATGGTGGCTATTCTAACAGGGGTGAGGTGGAATCTTAGTGTGGTTTTAATTTGCATTTCCTTTATTGCTAGAGATGGTGAGCATTTTTTCATGTGTGTTTTGGCCATTTGAATTTCTTCTTTTGAGAAAGTTCTCTTTAGTTCACTGGCCCATTTCTTTATTGGTTCATTAGTTTTGGGAGAATTTAGTTTTTTAAGTTCCCTATATATTCTGGTTATCAGTCCTTTGATGTGTAGCTGACAAATATTTTCTCCCACTCTGTGGGTGTTCTTCAGTTTAGATACCATTTCTTTTGATGAACAGAAGCTTTTTAGTTTTATGAGGTCCCATTTATCTATGCTATCTCTTAGTTGCTGTGCTGCTGGGGTTCCGTTGAGAAAGTTCTTACCTAAACCTACTAACTCCAGAGTATTTCCTACTCTTTCCTGTATCAACTTTAGAGTTTGTGAATTAAGAAACTCAATCAAGAATTAAGATTCTTGATCCATTTTGAGTTAATATTGGTATAAGGTGATATACATGGATCTAGTTTAAATTTTTTGCAGACTGCTAACCAGTTCTCCCAGCAGTTTTTGTTGAAGAGGCTGCTATTTCTCCATCGTATATTTTTAGTGCCTTTGTCAAAGACAAGTTGGTTATACTTGTGTGGATTCATATCTGGGTCCTCTATTCTGTTCCACTGGTCTTCATGTCTGTTTTTGTGCCAGTACCATACTGTTTTTATTGTTATTGCTTTGTAATATACTTTGAAGTTGGGTATCATGATACCTACAGCATTGTTCTTTTGACTGAGTATTGTCTTGGCTATTCATGGTCTCTTATGTTTCCATATAAATTTCACGGTAGATTTTTCAATGGCTTTAATGAATGTCATTGGAATTTTGATGGGAATTGCATTAAACAAGTAAATTACTTTTGGGAGTATTGACATTTTTACTATGTTGATTCTACCAATCCATGAGCATGGGAAATCTCTCCACTTTCTATAGTCTTCCTCAATCTCTTTCTTCAGAAGTTTATAGATTTCCTTGTAGAGGTCATTCACATCTTTTGTTAGGTTTACACCTAGGTATTTGATATTTTTTGAGGCTATTGTAAATGAAATTATTTTCATACATTCTTTTTCAAGTTGTTCATTATTAGTGTATAGAAATGCTAATGATTTTTCTATGTTGACTTTATATCCTGCTACCTTGCTCTAGCTATTAATGATGTCTAGAAGCTTCTGAGTAGAGTTTTTTGAGTCTCTAAGGTATAGGATCATGTCATCTGCAAATAGGGATATTTTGACAGTTTCTTAACCTATTTGTATTCCTTTTATTCCTTCTTCCTGCCTAATTGTTCTGGCTAGGAATTCCAGTACTATGTGCAATAGGAGTGGAGATAGTGGGCATACTTGTCTAGTTCCTGATTTTAGAGGGAATGGTTTCAGTTTTTCTCTGTTAAGTATAATGCTGACTGTAGGTTTGTCATATATAGCTTTTATAATGTTGACGTACTTTCCTTCTATTCCTAGTTTTCTTAGGTGTTGGATCTTATCAAAGGCTTTTTCTGCATCTATTGAGATGATCAAGTTTTTTTTGTCTTTGCTTCTGTTAATGTGGTTTATTATGTTTATTGATTTTCGTATGTTGAACCATTCTTGCATTCCTGGGATGAAGCCTACTTGGTTGTAGTGAATAATCATTTTGATGTGTTGTTGAATTTGATTTGCCATTATTTTGTTGAGGATTTTTGCATCAATGTTCATTAAGGAGATTGACCTATAGTTCTCGTTTTTGGAGGTGTCATTTCCTGGTTTTGGGATAAGTATAATACTCACCTCATAAAATGTGTTAGGCAGTTTTCCTTCCCTTTCTATTGCATGGAACAGTGTAAAGAAGGTTGGTATCAGTTCTTCTCTAAAGGTCTTGTAGAATTCAGCAGAGAATCCATCAGGTTGTGGACTTGTCTTTTTGGGAGACTTTTGATTGCTGCTTCAATTTCATTTTGTGTTATAGATCTATTCAGGTGATTAATTTCCTCTTGGTTCAGTTTTAGATGATCATATGTATCTAGAAATCTGTCCATTTATTTAAGATTTTCAAATTTATTTGAATATAGGCTCTCGAAGTAGTCTCTGATGATTTCTTGGACTTCCATGGTGTTTGTTGTTAACTCCCCTTTTGCACTCCTGATTCTATGAACTGGGGTTTTTCTCTCCTCATTTTAGTCAGGTTTTTCAGGGGTTTATCAATCTTGTTTATTTTTTCAAAGAACAAACTTTTTGTTGCATTAATTCTTTGTAGGGTTTTTTGGTTTCTATTTCGTTGATTTCAGCTCTTATTTTTATTATTCCTCTCCTTTTGTTTTGGGATTTGCTTGTTCTTGTTTTTCTAGGAGTTTGAGATGTATCATTAGGTCATTGACTTGGAATCTTTCAGTCTTTTTAATATATGCAGTCATGGCTATAAACTTTCTTCTCAGGACTGCCTTTGCTGTGTCCCGTATGTTCTGGTAGGTTGTGTTTTCATTTTCATTGACTTCCAGGAACTTTTTAATTTCCTCTTTTATTTCATCAATGATCCACTGTTCATTAAGTAATGAGTTATTTATTTTCCAGCTGTTTGCATGTTTTTTGTCTTTACTTTTGTTGCTGAGTTCTAGTTTTACTGCATTGTGATCAGACAATATGCATGTTATAATTTCTATTTTCTTATATTTATGAGGCTTGTTTTGTGCCCTAGGATATGATCTATTTTGGAGAAGATTTCATGGGTTGCTGTGAAGAATGTATATTGTGTAGAAGTTGGATGAAATGTTCTGTAGACATCAAGTAGGTCCATTTGATCTATTGTGTATTTATATCTTGGATCTCTTTATTGATTTTTTTGTTTGAAAGGCCTATCTATTAATGATAATGTGCTGTTAAAGTCTCCTACAACCACTGTTTTGGAGTTAATATGTACTTTTGGTCTTTCAGGGTATGTTTGATGAAATTGAGTGCGTTGACATTGGGTGCATACAGGTTGCCGGTGTGTTTGTTTACAGCTCATGTGGGAGGTGGATCTTCCCCCTTCTCCTGTGGAGTTTTCCTCCTTCCACCACTCTCACTAGCTTTCCCACTCCTGGTTGCTGGGTGCATGCCTCCGCTCCCACCAGAGCCTCTCTGGCCAGGCCTGGCTTGTTTATTTACAGTTCTGGGAAGGATTCCCCTCCTTCCCTTTGGCGCTCAGTGCACCCTACCCTCTTTGCAATGTGTTTTTATTATTCTTATTGCTTATTACTCAGTTTCTCTTTTTTCCTCCGGTGGGGGTCAGTCTGACCAGGGGACTATGATGTTCTGGCCCTGGGTTGTCTGTGGGAGTACTGCATACTGCTTAGCTCACCTTGTCCATGTCTTCCCAAGCCATCTGTGTGCTGGCATCTGGAGGCCCAGGGGCCCTCCTGGTTTCTCCGTTTAATGTGAAGTGGAGATTCTCTGCACCAGCTGGACGTGTGAAGGGGTCAAAGTTTTGCCTCTTCTTGGTGATTTTGCCTGCAAGGTATTTCTCCAGTTTCTCTCCAAGATTTCACTATAGGAGGCAAGCTTTCTGCTTCCTCCCTCTAGCCACCATCTTGGAATTCCCCTACTTATGTCTTCTGTTCAACAAAATTAAAGGTAAGGGCAGAACAGGATCTGCCTGGAAGTGAGGGGGTGTGGGCAAGATGGAGGTGAAAGGGGTAGGGGGAGAAATGACCCAAACAATGTCCATTCATGTGGATAAATGAATAAAAAAAGAAAAAAAAAGAACTACTCCTAATTTTCAAAACCAAAGAACAAAAGCATTCAGTAAATCACTTTACAATGCAAAATATTAATAAATTTATCTTTGTAACAGCAGGAAGACATTTGTGCTGAAAGCAACAAGGAAGAAAATTTAAAGTAAGCCAAAACTTCAGGGAATGGATATTAATAAATACCTAGTTAAATAAGGCTCAAGTTTATAAGAACAGGGCCTTTGAGCATCAGATTTTTTTCAATAAATAATTAAAACTTTCCAACCATTTAGTAGTACACTTTCTATATCAGCAATATTTTTCTTTTGATCCTGGTATTCATTGATCAAACTTGCAAATAAAATAATTAACCTGTCTGGTAATTTCATAAACTACCAATGTCACTTTTCATATGTTGATTCTGTATTTTCTTATATTTCTCACCATTGAACCCAGAACAGGGAAAACAATGAAATATGCTAAGGTAAAAAATGTTGTTTTTACCTTGCTGTTATTTGTGAATAAATGAACAAGTGTACATTGAAAACCTCCATTTCCAGGTTGGAAAGAACCACACAGACACAATTTTGCCTCTATAGAGCTCACCATTTAAAATACAGCAGATCAAGCACTCATTCTGAGTCACTTTGAACCTTCATTTCAGCTTCAAGACATGCACAGTCACTGATTTCTTATGTAAAGGTAATTAAAATGTTTCATTATACACATCATTCTTTGGATCCTCCTAAGGGGTATTTTGAAATATGTATGAAGACAAGGCTTATATTTATGGGGATTTTTAGCCAAACAATGCCAGTGTTTTGTTTACAAAATATTTTCCAATAAGTACATTGTTTATACAACATTATTTTTAATGCAGTCATAAGTGAACACAATCTTTTCAATTTCCCAGTTTGAATTCCTAACATGGCAAACATCAGTACATAAGACCACATGAACAAGAGTTGTTGGGAGACTCAGAGTTGGAGAAGCTGCAGCTGCTCCTTCCCCAGATACCCCTCTCACAGAGACCACTGGGAGCAGAGCTTTCCTGCTAGTGTCTGGCCCACCCATGAGGGACCTTGCAGTCTAGTGGCTCCCAGCTCCACCTGCAGGTTGAGATGTTGCTGGTCTATAAGCCATACCTGCTACATAAAGAGGTCAGTAAGGCCAAGGAACAGGGCCTGGCCTTACCTCTCCCTGCCTCATCACTACCTGAAGACATTCCACAAAGTTTCTTAAGAAGTATGAAACATAGGCCTTACACACATTGAGGGGCATGGTGGGATGGAGCATCTCTCCATGGTGAGGTCCTTGGGGTGATCCAGGAAACAAGTATCCCATTCAGATGCCTTTTTGAAGCTGTCAGTCCCAACCCATTGGGTATCTGGGGAGACATGGACATCTGTATCAAGGAACAAACACTTGTTTGTGAAGCAATGAAGCTGTTTATATTGCAGGAAATGGAGGCTTGGAAACACTTAATTCTGCCAGCAACCCTGCTTCCATGGGTCTCTTGGACAGTGGTTGAAGAAGGGCACTGGAGCTTAGCACCTGGAAGCCTGCAGACCTTCAGGTTCAAGAGCCCCAGCCAGAGTTGACTCCATTGGCAGATCCTCATTTGTGGATCACTTAGTTGGCTTTGCAGCAGGTGCTCCTCACACTAGCCTCCTCCAGGCATGCCAGGGCTTGAGATGGTGTGTTCATAAGTCCCTTATAGTAGCCAGCAGCTGGCACCTCCACAGAGACAAAGGTCTACACTTTGATTTCTCTAACTACCTTGTGCTGCTTAAGACTGTATGAAGTATTTTGTTTCCCTTTCACTTTTCTCCAAGGTCTGCTCCAAAATTTTGTCCAACCAGTTGTTTTTTTCTGTGAAACTTTGTGACAGTTTTCTGTTCCTCTTCACTGTTGCTCTTTGTTGTTTTCTGTTTTTGCCAGAGCCTGATCATCCAGGCTTTCCCATCTTCCCTGCCCTGGCTTCTTATCCACTTGGATAACTAATGTTAGCACCTCCTTCAAAGTTGACTCTTCAATAAGCCTAACTCCTCAGAATTTCCAATCAGTGTTTCTTTAAGCTTTGTTGTGAACATCAGATCTTTGCACCAATACTCTTTCTGAATGCTATTAAGAAACATTACCCTCAGAAAGACAATGGTTCAGTCCTAAAAGTTGCATTAAAAGAGATTGATAAAGCAATGAATGACTTACTAAAGAATGCTTCTACCATAAAGAATTCCCACCATTACAAATATTGGATTCTGCAAGATCACTGTTAAAACTATTTGGTGTAGGACAATCAATCTATACACCTACTAGGTAGATCAAAAAATCAATTTTTGTTTCTTGGATACTAATTGAAAGTTTATATGACACATGAAGATTGAAACTTAAAACAAATTGATAAAAAATTAAGATAACTATTCACTGAAATATCTACTACATCATAAACTCTATGCTTAAGAGTCAAACTTATGAGTGCACAAGTCAGATGTAGCCAGCAAAATGCCACCTGTGATCTATAATCTTTTTACATTTTGAACTCAATGACAAATATGTAAGATTCAGAAAATTTTAATTTCCATGTGTTCTCAGAAAGAATTATTAGAGTCATCCTCCAATTATAAAAACACAGTAGGGTAATGAATTTCCCACAAATGAACTCCCTACTTGTGTTGTGAGGTAGCTATCACAAATCTATCACTTTCTGTGTTGTTAGTACACTACACTTAAAACATTCCCTCTTCACATAAGAGAACAACAAGAAAGGACTGTGTGTCAACATTCATTGTTTCATGTACTCTTGGTGTTTTCCTAGTGTCTAAAATGCCTGATTTCAACTTTTTCAACAAAAACACCAATATTTACTTCAAAGTTAATCATATGTTCCAAGTAGAAGATATTAGCAATTTCTAATGCTGTAACTAGGAATAATTTGCAGTTCTGAACTATGCTTTAGAAAAACATTTCCAGCAGCCTGTGCAGGATTTGTTCCTATTCCATCATTGACAATAATTAAACTTGTTGCTGGAGGAACTTTAAATTCTTCTCCTGCAAACTTTAAGGATGCAGTGAAAGGTGTACTTTGAGGAATATTGAATGTTTTGTATGTTAGCTGAGGGTTCAATGTCAGCATGGTATTAAAGGAAACCTTCGCTATAGTACAGCTGCCTAGACATACAGCCTGCACCTACTTCAACCAGAAGCCCCACTCCCTGGGACTGAGGAATTGTCTGGGCCCCACCCACTCAACTCTATGTCTAGTGTTTGCTCCTGTTGATGACTGTGAATAGTGTCACAATGAACATGGGAGTGCAGGTGCTGCTTTGATATACTGATTTCATTTTCTTTGGATATATTCCCAGTAAGGGGATTTCTACATCATTTGATAGGTCTATTTTTAATCATCTGAGGAAACTTCATACTCTTTGGCATGTTACAAGTACTATTTGCAATCTCACAAACAACCTGCAAAGATTTTCCTTGCAAAGTCTTACTCAGTGCTGAAAAACAGAGGCAATCATTCCATTTAATGTATAAATAAGACAGAATGCATTATGCACAACATATTTGTTACATATCATTTAGAAACTATGAAAAATCTATTAAGTGTCTTAGTTCCTTTTTGCTCCTAGAGCAAAAAACCATACAGTGGGCAATTTATAAAGAACAAAAGTTTGTTACTTTTGGATTCTGGAAAGTCCAAATCAAGAGACTGGCAGGCTCTATGTCTCGTGAAGGCTCAGTTCTTTTAGATGGCCTCTTCTAAATGTCCTCATGAGGAGGAAAGGCTGGAAGGACAGAACTCATGTTCTCAACCCTGAATTCCTTCCATGACCTAATCACCTCCTTAAGGACCTAACACTTAATATCCTTTCACTGCAGATTAAGTTCCAAAATTAACTTTGGAAGTGACACAAATTTTTGAATGATACATTAAGCAAGCAAATGTCTTCTTAAAAACAGTAAAACAAAATGTAAAATAGGCTAAACATCATTAAAAATCCTAAGTGGAAATGTGATGCATTACTTTTAAGACTCAGAGTTTTAAGCTTTTACTAATATATGGAATTTTTAAAAATATAAAGTATTTAATGTAGGCTCAAATAGGATACATTTAGAATTTAATCCATCCTTGTTTGTTTTCTTGACTTAAGTATTTGAATGCAGGGCCTTAGGCATGCAACCAAATTCTCTGCTAATAGATCATATCACACAACCAATCAAATCATTTAAAATTTTTTTATGACCATATTATTGTTGCACTGTGTGTTTTGTGACATTTCCAAAGTGCATATCATATACTTTAGTTAAATTCAATCCCGTGGTCATTCTCAATTATCACCCTCCCCCATTATTAGAAAACATAACAGGTCTCCTTTTTCTGTTTTCATGTGAGTATTTAATATTTGTACCATATTCACACTCCCACACTCTTTCTCTTCATCCTCACCCCTCCCACTAGTGCTAAAACCCCAGACAAGACCTGTTTCACCTTCTTGTTTTCTGTTTTTGAAAAAAAAAATTTGTTTATATAAGATCTATACTCAGAGTTTCATAATATGAGCATATATGTATTATAACCAAATTGGTTTATCCTGTCTATTTTTCTCCTTTCTACCATGGTCCTCTTCTATCTAAGTGAATCAGCCTTATGCACTTTCTTCATTTACATTTTTTACCCTCCCTCTTCTGCTAGTGACCTCCTCTTAGCATGTCCTGTTTTCCATAATATTGCTTATATTTGTAATTGGCCTATATTACACATATGAGAGAAAACATGCAACCTTTGGCTTTCTGATCCTGGGTAACTTCTCTTAAGATGGTATTCTCCAGCTCCATCCATTTATATGCAAATGCAAAAATTCCATTATTCTTTATGGCTGAATGATAAAAATTCTACATTCACTTTTGTATAGAAAGTACACCACCCATATTCACCTTCCTCACACTTCCTTCTTTTGCCCTTCCCCTCTCATTTGTGTCTTCCTCTAAGCATAAACTTTTCTTTTTTGTCCTTTATTGTTTAGGTGTGTAGTCCTTGGTCAGTGGATTTTTGCTTGTACATTCATTGTGCTTTAAGTTAATGTAAACCACCCAGTGTACTTCTTGACCCTTCCCCCAATTTTGTGTTGTTTAACAGCTTCAGTGTGTTTCCTTGGGTCTTGTTCTTATACTGATGTGATATACTTCATTATTATTTGCTAAAATTTTTTTTTTCTTTTATTACTCCCTGATCTTCTCTACCAGTCCCACTTTGGGATACATGCTCTGTATGTTTATACATATATATAATAGTGCTTTTATTTTTATTAGACTTATTCCACATATGAGAGAGAACATGCAGCCTTTGACTTTCTGAACCTAGCTAACTTCACTGAAGATAATGTTCTGCAATTAGATCCATCTACCTGTAAATGACACAATTTCATTCATGTTTATGAATGAATAAAATTTCATTTTGTATAAATATCACATTTTCCTAATCCATTCAACAGTTGTTGATGAATGGATCTTGGATGCTTCCATAGATTGGTTGTTGTGAATAATGCTGCAATAAACATGGGTGTGTATCTGATTCACATTCCTTTGGATATATCCCTAGAAGTGGTATCACTGGATCATATAGAAGTACTCTTTTTAGTTTTTTGAGACTCATTCACACTGCTTTCCGCAGTGATTTTACTACTTTATATTCACCCCAAAAATGTATGAGGATTCTTTTTTGCCCACATCCTAGGAAACATTTGTTGTTGTTTGTGTTCTTGATGATAGCCATTTTAACAAGAGTGAGCTAGAATGTTAACATGGTTTGGATTTGCATTTCTTTTATGACCAGAGATGTTGAACATTTCTTCACGTGTATTTTGACCATTTGGACTTCTTCCCATAAAAAAATCACTGATCAGTTCATTTGCCCATATCTTCATTGGGTCATTGATTTTTGGCAAGCATAGTTTTTGAGTTCCCTGTGCATTCTGCTTATTAATCCCTTGTCAGATGAATAGCTCAAAAAGATTTTCTCCAATATTGTGGGCTACCTCTTCAATTTAGTGACAATTTCTTATGTTGTGCAGAAGCATTTCAGTTTCATATAGTCCCATTTGTCAATCCTTTCTCCTTCTTGATGAGCCACTGGAATTCTACTTAGAAGGTTATTTCATATGACTAGAAGTTTCATTGTTTTCCATACTTTTTCCTGCAGTAGCTTCAAAGCAAATATGAGGATCTTATATTAAGTTCCTTAGTCCACTTTGAGTTAAATATTGTACAGGGAGAGAGACATGGATCTAAATTCAGTTTTCTGTATGGAAATATCTAGTTTTTCTAGTACCATCTGTTAACGAGGCTGTCTTTATTTCATGTTTTGGGCAGCTTTCTCAAAAATAAGATGATTTTAGCTGCATGGATTCATATCTATGTCTTCTATTCAGTTCCATTGGTATTCATGTCTGTTTTTGTGCCACTACCATGCTGTTTTTTTATTACTATGGCTCTGTATTGTAGTTTGAAGCCAGAAATTGTGATATCTCCAGCATTGTTCTTTTTACTCAGTACTGCCTTGGATATTTGAGATGTTTTGTGCTTCCATGTGAAGTTTAGGATTGACTCCTTAAAATCTGTGATAAATGTCATTGGAACTTTGATAGGTATGCAACTGAACATGCAGATTGCTTTTGTTAATATAGCCATTTTCACAACATCAATTTTGCTAATTCATGAGCATGGGAGATATTTCTATCTTATGTAGTCTTTTTTCATTTCTTTTTTCAATTGTCTATAATTTTCATTTTAAAGGTCTTGGTTTTCAAAATAGTCGTAATGATTTCCTTGGTATTTTTTGTGATCACCCCCCTTTAGTTTAGCATCTTATTTCTTTGTTTTTTGTTCTCTTTTTGTTTTAGGGAGATCTGCTAGATGTGTATTTGATTTCAATGAACCAACTCTTTGTTTTTTTGATTGTTTGTATAGGTTTTTGGTCTCTATTTCAGTTATTCTGGTCCTTATTTTTATTATTTCTCTCTTTCTGCTAGTTTTGGATTTAGCTTGTTCTTGTTTTTCTGGCAATTTGAAATGCAGCATTAGGTTGTTTATTGGAGATCTTTCTGTGTTTTTAACATATGAAATCATGGGTATAAGCTTTTCCTTTACCACTCTGCCTATTTTTGTGTCCCGTAGGTTCTCACAGATTGTGCTTTCATTTTCATTAAATTCCAGAAACTTTCTGATTTCCTCCCTTAGCTATTCAATGATCCATGATCATGGAGTAGCATGTTATTCAGTGTCCTGGTGTTTGAGAATTTTCTATTGTTCTTTTTGTTGTTGAGTTCTAGTATTATTGCGTTATGATCAGACAGTGTGTAGTGGATTATTTAAATTTCTTTTGTATTTGTTAATACTTGCTTTGTGACCTAAAATGTGATCTCTTTTAGAGAAAGTTCCATGGACTGCTGAGAAGAATGTGTATTGTGCTGTTGTAGGATGGAATACATTGTAGATGTAAGTCAGGTCCATTTGATCTGTGGTGTTTTTTAATTCTAATATTTCTTTGTTGACATTTTTTCAAGACAACCTATATATTTGTGATGGAAGATTATTGAAGTCTCCCAGTATCACTGTTTTGGAACATATCTGTGTTTTTAAGTGTAATAGTTTTTGCTTATTGAAGTGTATACACCAACATTGAGCACATACAAATTTTTAATTGTTATTTTCTCTTGATATATTGCTCTTTTTATTAATATGAACAGCCCTTCTTTATCTCGTCTGACTAATATGGGTTTGAAGTCTAGTTTATCTGATATAAGTATATCTACTCCTGCTTGTTTGGAGGAACCATTAGGATGGTAAATATTTTTCTACCCATCACCTAAGCCAATATTTGTTTCTATCTTTAAGATAAGTTTCTCATAAACAGCAAATCCTTGAGACTTCCTTTTGCATCAAGTTTGCCAAATAACGTCTTTTGATGGGAAAGTTAAAGCCATTAACATTCAGTGTTACTATTGAGAGGAATGTGATGTCTTCATTTAGTGGTTTTTGTTGTGTAAAATCTACGTGTATGCAATTAATTTTCTCCTACTCTCTAATTACTTGTCAGTTCTTCTCTTCAGATTTAATAATTCCCATCCTTTCATGGTTATGTTTATTTTCAGCTTTGCTATGTAGGATTCCTTTGAGTATCTTCTGAACTTCAGGTTGAGTGGTCAATTATTGTTTTAATTTCTGTTTATCACTAGAAGATTGTTATTTTTACTTCAATTTTGAATGATAACTTTGCTGATAGAGTATCTTAAAATTGAAATTGTTTTCTTTTGGTGCTTAACCTCATCCATTCACTTCTTGCTTTTAAGATTTGTGTTGAAAAATCTGTTAATTTTATGGGTTTACCTTTATACGTTCTTTGATTTTCTCTCTTTCAGCCTTCAGTATTCTCTTCTTGTTCTCTCTGCTAGTTACTTTAACTACAATATTCCATGGAGGGGTTCTATTTTGGTCATGTCTGTTTTGTGTCTGAGAGATTTTCTGCACCTATATGGATATCTCTGTATTGAAATTTGAGAATGTTTCTGCCATTACTTTATGGATTATGTTTCCTTAACATTTGACTTGAATCTCTTTTTTCTCTTTGATGTTCTTGATTCACAGGATTAGTCATTTGATGGATAGGAGAGTCTTGCATAGTCTTTTTACAACTCTTCAACTTTTTTTCTAAGTATTCTGTTCTTTCTTTAATATCCATTTTGTCTTGAAGAGCTGAAGTTCTGTCTTCTACCTGTTCTAGTCTGCTGGAGTTACTTTCAATTGTATTTTTTATTTGACTTAAGGAACATTTTGTTTCCAGGGTTTCTGTCGGTTCTTTTTCTTTTTTTTATTTTGAGTCTCTCCATAACTTTGTTAAGCTCCTCTTCCATATCTTATGTGTCTTCTTTATGTCTTTTATCACTTAAAAAAATTTCCTTGATTTCATTCTGTTGCTTGTTGAAATCCTCTTTGAGTTCACTTAGTTGTTTCTGTGTCTTCTCAAATTTTTTATCTCTATTCTCTAAGGATTCAATGAGTTGCTTTTGTAGGTTGTCTGTAACTCCATAAATATTCTTGTCATTCTTCTGACCTCAGTTACTGAGGATTTATCCACACCAGTTTCTACCATATCCTCTAATGTGCAATTTTTAACCTTCTGTTAGAGTGTCTTAAAATTGAAATTGTTTTCTTTCATTGCTTAACCTCATCCAGGCCCTTCTTGCTTTTAAGATTTGTGTTGAAAAATCTGTTAAATTATGGTTTACCTTTGTATGTTTGATTTTTCTCTCTTTCAGCCCTTGCTACAATGAATCTGAATTTCTCTTTCAGATTTGTAAGAGCTCAGACTTCTGTGGTCTATCAAGTATCCACCATCTCTCTTGATTTGTCTCTCCCCAATCAAGTCATTTTAAGAAAAGAATATAACTGAGAAAATGTTGAATAGAAAGGGCTATAAGAGTACTTTGTGTTTATGTAACATACTGAAATAAATTACTATTTAAATATTATAGAATTGCAGAAATGCAAATAAAAGTATGCATGTTGTATATAAGATCATCTACACAATGGGAGATTTTTAATCCATTAAGAAATATTTTTGCATTTACTAAATTGTGTTGACACATTGTTGTGCTTAAAGTTATTCCTCTACAATTTACCTCAGAACAAATTCTGAGAGGATTAACCATATAATAATTCAAAAGAAATCAATGAGTAATATGAAATCAAATAAAAATTGTAGTTAGGACTGGAGGCAACTAAAGTGGTAGAGCATCTGCCTAGCAAACACAAGGCCTGAATTAAAAATTCAGTTCCTCTAAAAGTTAAGGTTAATTAATAATATTTGTGGATAATCATTGTGATTAATATTTATAATTAAGCACTGATAGCTGTTAAATCCATTAAACAATCTGAGTAAATGCAAAATTAATATTTTGATGTATAAACAGAAAATTTAAAGCCTAATAAGCAAAATTAAAGTCAGAAATTAAGTGTGGACAGCAAGTATATTTTTTAGTAGATGTGTTGTTTTGCTTTATAAAATGGACATTTGATTTTAAAGTGTTTTTTTCAAAACAAAAAGAAAAGGCTGAGCACTGGAACAATAAAAAGAAATGTGAATGGATGCCTTAGATAAGCAGTAAAATATATTTAAAAATCATTATGTGAAATTCAAAGTATGTGAATAGTGCTGTGATAAACATGGGTGTGCCAGTGCCTCTGGAGTAACATGTGTCACATCCCTTTGTGTATATCCCCAGGAGTGGAATTGCTGGATCATATGTTGATGTTTACATTTTTAAGAAGTCTCCAAATTTTTTTCCAGAGTGGTTGCACCACCTTCCATTCCCACCAGCAGTGTATGAGTGTTGCTTTTTCCCCACATCCTCACCAACACCTGTTGTTGGTGGAAACAGCACTTATTGAAGAGGCTGTCTTTTCTCCATCATATATATTTGGCACCTTTGTCAAAGATGAGGTGGGTATAGTTGTGTGGATTCATATCCAGGTCCTCTATTTGTTCCACTGGTCTTCATGTCTCTTTTTGTTCAAGTACCATGCTATTTTTATTGCTATTGCTTTGTAATATAGTTTGAAATCAGGTATTGTAATACTTCCAGCATTGCTCCTTTTGCTGAGTATTGCCTTGGCTATGCACAGTCTCTTGTGTTTCCAAATGAACTTAAGGGTAGATTTTTCAATCTCTGTGATGAATGTCATTGGGATTTTGATGAGGATTGCATTAAACGTGTAGATTGCTTTTGGTAGTACAGCCATTTTTACTATGTTGATTCTACCAATCCATGAGCATGGAAGATACTTCTATCTTCTAAGTCTTTCTTAATTTCTTTTTTGAAGAGTTGTAGAGGTCATTCATGGAAAAATGCTCACTATCTCTATCCATAAAGGAAATGCCAATCAAAACTGCACTAAGATTCCATCATCATCAAAAACATCACCTAAAACTTGTTACTGAGGATGTGGGGAAAAATAGACCCTCATACACTGCTGATGGGTATACAGGGTGGTGAAACCACTCTGGAAAAAAAATTGGAGGCAACTTAAAAATCTAATCATACACCTGCCATATGATCCAGCAATCCCACTCCTGAGGATATAACCAAAGGAATGCAATGTTACTACAAAGGCACCTGCACACCCATGTTAATTGCAGTGCTATTCACAACAGCCAAGTTATGGAAACAACCAAGATGCCCCATTACAGATGAATGGATCAAGAAGGTGTGGTATTTATACACAATGGAATTTTACTCAGCCATGAAGAAGAATGAAATCTTATCATTTACAAGTAAATGGATATAGCTGGGGAACATAATTCTGAGAGAGGTTAGCCAGGCCCAGAAGACCAAAAATTGTATGTTCTCCTTCATATGTGGACTTTAGATCTAGGGTAAATACAGCAATGTCATTGGACTTGGGTCACATAACAAGGTTAGAGCACAAATAGGTTTGATAATAGGTACGAGACCCAAAAAACATGATATTATTTAAGGTCCTCAATGCAGAGGAACTAATACAGGAACTTTAAAGTGACAGAGGTCAATAGGAGAAGGGGATCAGGAACTAGAGAAACAGTCAGTTTAGGAAGAATCAACTTAGAATATATCATGTTTGCATGTGGAAGAAATGCTAGGAATCTTCCTGTATAGCTATGCTTATCTCAACTGGCAAATATGCTTTGTCTTTCTTATTATTTTTTCTACTCTCTCCTTCAACAAAATTAGAGATAAGGATAGAGCAGTTTCTGCCTGGAAGCAAGAGGGTTAGGGGAAGAGAGAGGGGGTGGGGGGGAAGAGGTAGGAGGCGGGGGTAGGTGTGAAAAATGCCCAAACATTGTATGCTTATATGAATAAACAAAAAAAAAAAGAAATTCAAAGTATGAAACTTAGTATTAGTTAGATTTTAACTATTCAATTGTAGTATTTTTCATGACTGTGGTGCTCTGAACTAATAGAGTTTCAGGGAAGGCACTGGCTTTATATCTGAAAGATTAAATTGGTTTGATCTTTCTGGAGAATTATTTGCTAAGGGAAATCATAAAAACATTAAAATACTATAATTTCAGCCCTAGGAAATTATTGTTTTTACACCCCCCAATATTATATCCAAATGTTTTTAAAATAATAAAAATTTGGAAATAAATTTGTACTAAGATGATAACTTTATTTAATGTTAACATGGAAAATTGCTTTCTTTATACTATTCAACAAAATGATAAAGCCATATTTGTAAGTTTATGTGCATCTGCACACCACACACAATGCTTACCAAAGGAATCATCAAAAATATTGATTTTGTTTTAATATATTTATGTTTTTCTCTTAATTTTTTGACAGTACTGAACTTTTAAACCCAGGGACTTGTGATTGTTGGGCAAATGCTCTATCACTTTAGCTACACCTCCATCCTTTTTTTTTGCTGAAGCTATTTTTTAGTAATGTCTTGTGCTTTTTCCCCAGGATGGCTTTGGTCTGCCATCCTTCTATGTATACTTCCTCCCACATTGTTGGGATAACAGGCATGAGCCATTTTGCCCTGCTACTTTCTCTAAGTTTTGTGCAGAGTTAATATATATCTATAGTCAGAAGACAATGTTTTTAAAGACATGGTTAAAGTGAGAAATTAGTAAAATTTCAGATAGTTTATTTGGCTATTTAATTCATATGTTAGAGAGAAATTATTATTCTTTTGCAAGGATCTTGAGAAGCATATTCATTTAGAAAGTCACTGGAAATCATTGCATCATGTGAGTTACAGGCAAACAATTAAAAAATTGTAATATATAATACAGATCTTACATAGACTACATGGAGATATAGTTTTATATTCAAACATGCTAATAATATTTGTAAAAAATTAATTATGTTGATTTTGAAATTATTCATAAATTTATAAATCATTCATTACTTCTATGTTCTCTTGTTTGATTTATGTCAGAAGGGTTCTGATTGGAACTATATCTTTTTAAAACAACTACATCTTTTTCCTCCCTTCTATCTTTCTTACATCATGTTTACATAGTAGAGATTTCAAAAATTCTAATTATTATATTTACATTTTATAAAGCAGCAACTGTGAAGGATGATGTTTCCCATCTTGAGAAAAATCGCTAAACATCAAACTTGTTCAGCCATGGATAAAATGTGTGTACATTCTGCCATATCTCCTCAGGTTACTCCATTATACACTGAGCCACTCTGGACCAAAAAAACAGATGCTTTTGAGACAGTACCTAAGGGCCATGTTTCTTCTTATTTGCTTGACATAGATAAAATTAACCTCACTTAGAAATAACTCAGTAATGAATGCTACTGGTTTCCTACAGATCAAACTAAACTGTCTGAATGCATGTATGAGGGCTGCACACCTCACATTTTCTTTCCTGCACATCTCATAGCTTCTTCTCACAAGTGAATGCCCTATATTATATGAGGTTGCACTACTCAAGAGCTTTCATCATTTGTATTTCTTTTCCACTAGTCACTGAAATGAATAGTATTTTTGACCCGATATCCAAAAGACACTAGTGTGAATGTTACTGTTTTTAATAGAAATATATATATTTTTGTGTTTTCTTTCAATCTATTTTCAAAATATGTTTATGATAATTTCTTCTTCTTGTCTCATTCCCATTTCAACAGCAGAAGACCTTGGAAAAATTAATAGCAGAGACCAGGGATTGGAAAATTATAGCTTGTAGGCCAAATCTGGTCCATCACTTGTTTTTGTAAAGACAGTTTTACCAGAATACAATAATCCCCACTTGTTTACAGGTTATCTGTGGGTGATTCTGTACTATAACATCAAAGCTGAATAGTTGTAACAAAGGTCATATGGTTGGCAGAGCCTCTAATACTTAATATCTCTTCCTCTATAAAAACTTTTCTCAATTCTCATACTTTTATTTTCACTTTGTTTTGGAGATATATCATCAATGTTCATTGTTTCAAATATGTGTGGAAATGTAGAGTCTTCAACATTTTTTACTTATAAGTCTCAAATACTTTACTTAAACTCATTGTAATGATGCAATTACAAGAAAGACTATAAAATACCTATCTTAAAAATAATCACAATGACTCATCAAGTTAACAATAGGTTAGGAAAACCTAGCTTTAGAAGCTGCTGTGTACAAGCAACATGAACTATTGGTGTGTGGAAGCCTGGGAGTGAGGGAGTAGAGAATGGAATAAGACTGAGAAAATAAATGAGGCTGGTGTGTCTCACTTCCAAGGAAAAAGTTAAACAGATCAACATACAAGGAATGCAAAAATTGTTCAGTGTGACTCTGTGTAGACTTGGTACCAGAATATTCAAGACAGTTAGTGAGACATTAAAGACAAGAGGTCATGGATTATTTCTGAGTTATCAGCCATATAAGGCTTGATTCCAGATGTCCAGGAAGCAAGATTCATTTAGAGAACAGCCACATGGTCTGAAGTAAGTATGGAACACACCACAAATTCTGGTTACAATACCAGTTATGCACTGAGAATATGAATGATGGTGGACATTTCATTTACTGAGTGGAAGACATAACCCATAACCCAGTCCTGGACCTATCCAGTGTTATAATAAGGCTTTGGGAGGACAGTCATTGTGAGGAAATGATTTGACTGGGAAGCCAATCAGATACTTAGAGGGAATCACTGGATATAATTCGAATAGAGACAAACACTTACTTATTTCAAGGATAATTATAATAATAATACTTGCCATCTATTCAATAACTACTCATTAACTTTCAATGACCCAGGTTTGACAATTTTGTTTTTGCAAAAATTTACTGATAAGAAACTGAAAGATACTTTCTTAATTAAAGTCCCTCAACTACTAAGTATTTGATTTGGTTTTGGAATTTGAGTTTGAAAGATCCAGAAATAGAAAAAAAACTGAGGTAAGCAATGGAGGGGATTCAAAACTGGAATAAAAACCTGAAGCTCTTATTTTTTTCCCATAGGTAGGACCAAGATACCTAATTCTAATAGTGAGAAGTATTTCATATACATAGACATATTTTTCAATTCAATTTCTTTTTGTCAGTCACTTGTAATTTAGAAATTAATTAAAAGGTATTTCTGTGGTCTCTCACATGTATCTGTACTTGAAGTATTTGCTGCAGAGTGAAAGGCTACCACTCTTATACACACGAGTTACCAATATTTTGAGATTTTTTGAAGGTCAATAATTAGGGATATTATTCAAACCCATTAATAGTGTTAATATATGCATAACAATGATCATGATAACATGTTTTCTTCTTTAATAGCCATGTCCCATTTAGCAACATACTTTGTTGAGGATACACAGTGTCATGAAATCTGTGTATGCAATGAGTGCTATATTACAAAATAAGACAGACATTTTCTGCCCTCCTGGAACTTAACTTACAGTAGAGAGAGACAGATAACAAACACTAAGCATAATAAGTCTGAATTTATACACATCATGATTCATATAATAAAGTGCATATAATATATGCACCTGTGTATATGAGAGAAAGAGAGAAGGAAAGGGAATGTGTGATAACTTGTATGAAAAGGTAGAAACACAATAGGTTGGGATGTGTCATAAGTTCTGGGTTGATGATTGAGAGACAAGAGTATACTATGGTTAAGATGACTTTCTTTGTTGAATTCAATTGAAATGAAAGCTAACTGTATCACTATAAGGAAAAAGAGCATCCCTCAAAAAGCAAGCAGCCAGTGTTGTGTTAAGGTTTGATATTCTCTGAAAATATCAAGGAAGGTATGTGGAGAAGCAGTTAAACAGGAAAAGACCTGTAGAGGATGAAGTCACATACGTAGCAGGAGAAAAGGGAAAATCAGATTCTTAGAATTTTAAACCATTTAAGGGCCTTATCTTGTATTTTTAGTAAAACAAACAATTGTTACAGGAAGTTGGGAAGAGAAGTGGAATCATTCAAATGGGCACTCCGGCTTCACTGCTGAGAACAGATCAATGGGTGTTGCTGGGCCAGGCATACTGAGGGAGTTAGGAGCCAAACATCTTCAAGCTGGTGAGAAATGACCATGGCCCAGGTCACTGTATCAGTAGCGAAGGCACAAATGATCAGATTCTAGATCTATTTTGAAGACCAACTTAAGAAAATTTGCTGATATATTAGATTATTTTATATTTATTTTGGCACATGGCTTTATTGAACATGGAGAAGTATTTTAAGATATATTCTTAAGAAAAATAAAGGAAATGTATACAAACCAATTATTTAGATATGTTACAAGTAGTCTTATGGGAAATTTTAATCATCTTTAAACTGTATGTAATAATAGCTCTGTTACAAAGTAAATTGATGATTCATAATAATGATTTGACTATGGCCCTCTGACTTCTGTATCCATCATGAGTTACTGAGACATGTCCAGAGTGAAATACATGTTTAGTTTATTATTTTCTACTCATTCTTGGAAATTTGTGTCTTCATGCTGAGTAGAATTCCTCTCTCTTAACCATAGTGTTGTATAATCTAATCCAATCTATCACTGCCTTAGTGCCTTGATAATATAATTTTAGCTACAATACTAAATGTTGGTGTGTGAATGTGGTTGCATTATTTATTCATGTGTTTGTATAAAACAGGTCAGTACAAAGTGGAGAAACATAATGCAATCAATATGAACTTCTGAGAGAGCTGATGTTGTGTTGGAAAATTTATGAGTAGAAAATATTGAAGAACAAAACAGATACTGAATTCATGAGATTGGATTCAATTGAAATGGAAGTTTTGTAATTATGACACAGATGCTAGAATTAGGAATATATTTGATGAACAATCTGTCAGTTTCCTAGGACTGTTCTAACAAAGTAGCACAGACTTGTTGGTTTAAAACAAGGATTTATTATCTTGTAATCTTGTAACTAGAAGCCCAGAAACAAAACATCATGGCTATGCTCCCTCCAAAACATGGTAGGTAGGAACACCACCCCACCAAACACACACACCTCTTCCTAAATTCTGCTGATGGCTCTCAGTCTTTGGTTTGCAATTCATTTCTCCAATTTCTTTCTCTGTTGTTTAGTGTATTCCACCTGTGTGTCTTCACATAATATTGAAATAAGGTCCTGCCCTACTCTACATGACCTTATCTTAACTAATTATATCTGTCATAACCATTTCTAAATAAGATCACATTTTCAAGGGATTAATATCCATAATATATAAAGAGAGGTTCCACCTTCTCTAACTCTTTGGCTTTAGAAAAGTTATCTGACTTACTTTCAGTTTGTTCACCTGTTAAATGGATTACAACTTATTTTGTGAGTAATTTTAAGGATTATATGAATTAATCTATATAAATTGCTGTCACACTGCTACCTAAATCTTAGCTCTTTCACCAACTTTCATTTTTAGAATTATATATATAATTCAGACTCAAATGATAAGCACAAGACTATTGATTTAAGATTTCAACTATATGCAGCACGTTCCCATTTGATTTTCCATCTATGCTGCTTTGTTGGCTGAAAATTCTGTACGTAGCTTCCTATTTTACTTACACTTTGGATATAATATATTATTTGGTGGTTTTTACTCTCTTGTTTTGATAGCTGCACCTCTTTCTATATACAAAAATTTCACAATCTTTCTTTCCTGGAAGAAAATAAATTTAAATTAAATTTTACCATTTTGACACCTGAGATTAATAGTGAATTTTGTTCTTTTAGATCATCTAATATTTATACCCAGAGGGATGTAAAACATACTTGAAAAGAACTTATGTTTTTAAACTAATACAGTCTGTAAATAAAACAATGAATATGTCAACTTTGATGCCACAGAAATTCAGTGGTGATACAATCATGCATGTAAAGGACTTGTACCTTTTTATTAATGGCCAACAGAAAATGAGCATATTATTTCTATAGTATTTTTAAACACAATGTGGGTGTTTAGAATTTATGCTATTTAGTCAAAAAGTATCTAGTTCCACTTAGGAAGACTGTGATCTTGAGTCTACATCACTATTTACTTCCTACCTCAGTTTTCTCTCTGAATAGATAACACAACATACTGCTATTCTGAGGATTGTATTTCAACACAGGTACTGTGCTTAACCAAGCATCTGGAGTAAATAAGCCAAAATAAATTGTAACCATGCCAATTCTTAATGTTAGAAAGAATAAGAATATGAAGTAAACTTCCAAAATGTTTATAACTATAAGAGGAAAACATGAATGGTGAAGAGAATGTGTTCACAGTAGAAAAGTTGAGAAGCAGAGTTTAGATTTCTCTCTTGAGAGGCCCTGAGGTCACAGTGCTTCTAGGCAGAGCTGATAAGACATCCTGGCACAGTGCACTGGGTTGTCTGACACAAACATGTGAGCAGTATAGGTGGAAAAATCAACATGAAGATGAGATGTTTCTTTCTGAGTCAAACATATCTCAAGACAATGAAAATTATTAGCAGAGATTGTTGCAGACATTACTAATGGTTAAAATGAAATAATGTTTTCAATAAAGTACATGACTTAAAGATAAAATAAATTATATTTCTCCACAAAATTATAATATACAAGCTTATGAGCATCAGTGGCATTTGAAAAAATTCTAGGAAAAATAACTTACTAGTATCAAATAGAAAAGGCATTATTAGAAGTACTAGACAATTACATAAATAAGAAATCTCCTTTGAAATGACACTGAAGTTAACCAGCCCATCTGATCTTCTCTTTCTGAGAAAACAAAAGCAAGAGAATAAATAATTTCTAATACATCTTCACTCTTCACTTCGAATTCACCACCAAAATTTTTGTTGCAGTTTTATATATATAAATAAATTCAGTAGTATAAAATAAGTAGATTTTGTGGTAATATATAATCTCTATAATATCTTAAATTATTTTTAGATTCTACTAACTGACTTTATTTTCTCACTTCTGGGTAACAGAACTTAATGTCTGTAATGAAGTTTATTGTCAGGGTGACCGAAGCCGGAAGAGATGTGTGGAATACTAAGTCTTGCTCAATAGCCACTTTAATAAAGTATACATTGCTTTTTATAAACTCCTTTTACACAGAGAGCATTTGGTCAGAAAAAGCATGCCAACTATCACATGCCAGGGTTACATTAGCAAAGGGAATCACAGTTAAAGTTAACTCTTTGTCATGTCTCCTTTAAAATGGGAACAGAGAAGCAAGAGAAGCACACAGTCAACATAACTTTCTTATTTATATCTGAAGGACACAAAACCATCTGGGAACCTTGAATATTGTTTTTCTGGACATCTGGCTTTCTCACAAGGCCAGATACCAACTCACACAAGCTCAACTTAGTCTGACAATTTTTCCCCAGTTCCTTGGAGCTTTCTCACAAGGCCAGATGCTGACTCACAAAAGCACAGTATGGTCTGAGACTTTTGCCTCAGTTCCTTGGACCTTTCTCAAAAGGCAAGATATCAACTCACACAGGAAAGTCCCATTGCTGGCTCTGACAATTCCTCTTTTTTTATTTTTTAAATGTAGCAATCCCCATGTGACTGTGGCTTCAGAAGTTTTATAAGAATTTAATTGTCTTTGGAGACAGGAGTATCCTACACAAAAAATGACAAGACCAATTATAGCAATAATAACCCATTTGATAAATGTTTTTGATCATGTCAATAATTTAGATACTACTGTAGTCATTAAACCTTCTAAGAGAGAGTGTTGTCATTCTCTTGTTAAGTTTGCTGGCAACCAAACATTTTTTCTTACCCTTAATATAAACAATGCTTGAGAAGAACAATTAATAAAGAATTGTTTACACTGATGTATAGTCTACAATGAAAGCAATCAACACTTTTTAGAGTAAAATTAAAACTAAAAGTTCTAAAAGATAAGACATGGGGTAAATTGAAACATGTTTGCACATAAAAGGATGCAGTATAATCAAAGAAATCATCAGACCAGGAATATTTGCTTCCAGAAAAGTTGCCTTTACAATAGGTCATTGGTGCAGAGGCAGCAACAAATTTCCACATCTCAGGTTGTTCTGGATAAGTAATATTTTCTATTAGTAATTGAGGCATTGGGGAGAACATTCCCCCATCATGCCATGCCATTAGTCCTTTCATATGATGTTCTCTATGTAATGGACTATTTTGCTGAAAAATTTTGTTAATGTAATCACAGACCACCCTATTTCAATCTTCAGGACAATTGTGTACAGATTGTCTATGATGGCCCCAATCAATAAAAGAGAAATTATGAGTAGATACAAGTAACTTTCCAGCACTAGCATGACAATTGCTCCAATGAAGAGGGAAATATTTCCAATGTTTATATGATATAGTCTTGTTTGTGGCATGTTCCATTTGTTCATCTTTAGGAGTCTCCCTCTGAGGGGTGGTCATCACTTTGTTTGACATGTTCATTGGTTTTTATAGGCCTGATGCTCCCAGGAGGAACCCATAATGTTTCAGAGGATCCATGAACATCTGTAGAAAAACAAGCATAACCCTTCCCCTTTTCAAGTAAGAGTTCAGGCAACCAAGAGTTAAAAGATTTATACCAAATTGGGATTTGTGTGTCTGGCAAAGAGGGAGGTTTACCAAAATGTTTATCTGCTGCAGTCAAAATATCACCCTGAGGTACATTTAAAAAATTTAAAGTGAAAAGTGTTAATGCTAAGGTATTTCAGGGGGTTCCACCTTTTTTATTTTTTAACAATTGTGTTTTTAGAGTTCTATGTGCCCTTTCATCAGAGCTTGTCCTTGTGGATTATAATATTTTCATAACTTTATGAGTAGTAGAAATAAGAGCAGTTTCAATAGCAGGAAACAGTAAGCTGAATCTGAGACAATATTTAATAGTTTATCTGTAATTTTTTGCAATAAATAAATTAGAACTGTTAATTCTACCTGTTATGCAGAAGAGTAATTAATTTGAATAGTTTTATGTAAATCAGGTCCATGTATGCCTCCTTTACCATATGATGACCCATCTATGTAATAAACTGAAGCATGAGATATAGGATTTAATTTTACTGTAGTGTTAACAATAAATGGAATTCATTTAAAAAAAATCCTACAATTTACCTGTTGGATAATGATTTCCTAAATATCCATAATAATTGCTTATACTATTATTTAAATTATCCTTAAGGGGTAGCAAATTTTTAAACTGTTTGTTAATGAGGGGTAAAATGATAAGTTGTGGATCAAATCTCAACATCTGTAGGCATCTTGTTCTTTCCTGTACATTTAAAGAAGATATTAGATCAATATATGAAGTTAACACTTTAGTTTCTTTTTGTTTTAAATATAACCATTCTAAAGGAGGGTTCTCTTGGGGTAAAATTCCTGTAGGAGAATGTGGAGGAGGAAATATTAACAAGGAAATATGATTTAAAGTATTAAATCTTGTTAGAAAGGCAGTCTGTAACCATGACTCAAAAAAGTGTAATTCATTTTCAGCAGCAGGTGTTAAAGTCCGAGGGCTGTCCAGGGCGGTATCACCTTCTAAGATAGAAAACAAATTATTAAGTTTATAATTTAGTATACCTAAAGAAGGACAAAGCCAATAAGTGTTTCTTATTTGAAAGTCTTTTAGAGTTGTTAATGAGTCTCTTCATAAGGCAGATTATTGAGGATGAACGATGAGTCACTCAACTGCATTACCTAAATGTTGAAAAGGAGTAGTAGTTGGTAATTTTTCAGGATCTACTACAAATCCTCCTACTTGTAAAGCTTTTTGTGTGGTTTCAAAATTTTTTTGTAATTGTCTAGAACATGCATGAGAAATTAAAATGTCATCCATATAGTGGATAATATATGCATCAGGAAATGTTACTCTAATAGGTTGTAATATTTTTCCTACAAAATACTGACACATAGTGGGGGAATTAGTCATACCCTGTGGCAGCACTGTCCATTGATATCTTTATAAAGGTTCTTACTGATTTCAGCTAGAAACAGAAAATGCAAACCTTTCCCTATCTTTGGGATGTATAGACATAGTATAAAAACAATCTTGTAAATCTAAAACAAAGGCCATTCTTTAGGAATACATGCTGGGGTAGGCAATCCAGGTTGTAAAGCTGCTATAGTTACCATAGATGCATTTACATTTCTTAAATCTATAAGGAGTCTCCATTTTCCACATTTTTTCTTAATAACAAACACTGGGTAATTCCAAGGAGAAAAGGAAGGTTCTATATGTTTGTGCTCTAATTGTTTTTGAATTAATTGTTTTAAAACCTGTAATTTTTCATTATTCATGGGCCATAATATGAAAATCATAGGGAATCTACCCAGTGTCATTGCTCCATCCTGCCAAATATTCTCTACAAAAAAGAGAAGCAGGACCAAAAGTTACACAAGCCTTTCTAAAGTCTTTTATAAGATTCATATCCAATGCATTGTAAGTGTTATTGCCATTCATATTAAACATAACAGGAAACAGCAATTGCAATTCATGTGGCCATGGGGGGATAGGAATGTGAGCTGCTAATGAAGGCCATTCTTTCTTCCCAAGCCCTTGTAGGGGCACATATGTAAGTAAAGCATTTCCTCTTCAATGTTTCCCCTTTCAGGGTGTTCATTCCAATCTTCCTCCTCTGGGGGAGGAGGAAAAAAACCAGCAGTCTCCCTTGGAGGAGCCATTGCAATTGCTGGTGCTGCAAGTGGCAGTTTACATTCAATTTCCTCAGGCAGAGTAAAGCCATGACTAAAGCACCTTTTACTTTCCTTAGTGATTTTTTCCATATCACCTGCATCTAATATATACTCATGAAGGGAGGCTACAGTATCCTTCTCTAAATTTTCTTCCCTTCTCTCTCTGCCAAGTATAAGAATTACAGATTTAACCAGAGCCCATGTTATCCAAAAATGAAGAGGAATCTTTTCTCCCTGTCTGTATTCCTTTTCAACATTTTTACAAGCTCGGTCCCAGACTTCTTCAACTAAAGTACTTCCCTCAGGAAACCAAGGATTATACTCACAAATTACTTCTAAGCAGTCCTTTAACTGCTGTTTGGAAGCTCAGGCTCCTCCTTGTAATAAAAAGTGTTGTAAGAGTGAACGAAAAGGCTGAACTCTGCACTGATTTTGCCCCATCTTTTCTCACTTACCTCCTTCTGTGATGGTCTTCACGTCATTTTCAAAATTCTCCTTCAGGTCCCTGTTTCAGGCTCCAAATATAATTCCATTTACCAGCGGAAACTGAGTGATCAAAGCCAGAAGAGATGAGTGGACTACTGAGTTGTACTCAATAGCCACTTTAATGAAGTATACATTGCTTTTTATAAACTCCTTTTACACAGAGAGCATTTGGTCAGAAAAAGCATGCCAAGTATTATATGTCAAGGTTACATTAGCAAAGGGAAGCACAGTTAAAATTAACTCTTTTTTATGTTTCCTTTAAAATGGGAACAAAGAAGCAGGAGAAGCACAAAGTCAACAAAACTTTCTTATTTACATTTGAAGGACACGAAGCCATCTGGGAACCTTGAATATTGTTTTTCTGGATGTCTGGCTTTCTCAAAAGGCCAGATACCAACACACACAGGCACAGTTTGGTTGAGAATTTTGCCCCAGTTCCTTGGAGTTTTCTCAAAAGGCCAGGTACCAATTCACACATGCACAGGCACAGTCTGGTCCTGAGACTTTTGCCCCAGCTCCTTGGAGCTTTCTCACAAGGCCAAATGCTGACTCACGCAGGCAAGGTCCCATTGCTGGCTCAGACAGATGTCAAGGTATTTTATCTGATTGCCTTATTCAAACAGACATTTCATTATTGAGAGATTTTTATTAATTACATAGCTTAGAAGCAAGAAATGAAAATAACAATATAATTACTTTATTCATATTACAATATAGACAATGTCAAAATGCCAAACTTTAAAACCTAAGTATATGTCCACATGGATTTTAAATGGAAGCCCTTATGTTAAAGATAAAATACATACAAACTCATATACAGAACATATTTGCAATAGGGTAAGTACTCTATGGAACATGGGGAAAAAGGGAAAGGAAAAGAGAATGATGAGCATCAGTGATATTGTAAAACATATCATCTGTTGTTGTGGCATGGTAGTCAGAGGAGAAACCAAGCGACACTCAGAGGAGTGGAGAACTCAGGTTTTTATTTTTACGCTAGCAGGCCCAGACTTGTACCAGTGTCTGAGCACTGAACAAAGGATTCACGAGATATTTAAAAGGTAGTGTAGGGCATCAGGTTACAAAGATGTGCTCAGGTCATGGTGTCCTAACCAGTGAGTTAAATTGTTTAGGTTAATTGGGCTGGTAGTGAGCTAGGGACCTAGTGTTGTTTAGATAAGAACAGCAGGGGAGACCTGCTTTGGGAAGTTTATTTACAAGTGGAGACAAAGAAGGGCAGGAATGGGTGCTTATCTCTGCTTGGTGCCTCTTATCTCGGTCCTGAGCTTTTGTAGGGCTCTAATGGGCAATTCCTCACAGCTCTGTCTGAGGTTACAGCTTTTAACTGACAGTTTACCATGTTTTACAACCCTGTTCCAAGGCTATCTTCCTCTTCATTCCCCCCTTTTGATGCTTTTTCCAGTTTTGGATAAGCATCAACACTAGACTTTAGAAATTCCATAGGATTCTTGTTGTCCCAAAGGCCTATATTGTGTCACTAAGAGCTGCAACTTTATCGCCTCCATCCGGGAGCTAATAAAGCGAGTTATGGAGTTAAGAATGCAGGGACCAAATATCAGTGCCAATAGAAGCATAAAGATAGGGCCAGATAATGGAACAAGCCATGATGCCCAGTTCCAGATATTGCTCCATCTGTTCCAGGAATTTGCTAATTCCTGCCTTCTACGTGCGACTTGGTCCTGCAATTGCTGGGCCATATCCCTGACTATTCCCGACTGATTTACATAAAAGCAACATTCTTCCTTTAAGAAAAGGCAAAGCCCTCCCTTTTTGGCAGTGAGTAAGTCCAGCCCTCTCTGGTTTTGGAGGACCACTGATGCTAGGGAGTCCAGTTGGTCCTGCATAGTTGTTATGGACTTTGCCACTTGCTCTATGTCACTTGTTAGCTCTGCGGATAACTATTTATAGTATGCGGCTGATGAAGCAATTCCTCCTATGCCTGTTCCTATCCCAGCTGTTATCCCCAGTCCAATCAATAAGGGTATAAATTGGATAGCTCTCTTTGACCGTGAGTGAGCTATTAAAGGCACAGGGAGGGTCTGATTATTGGGCACTATGTTTATTTGGGGGGTGAGGAATGCCAGTGTACAAACGCCCTTCCAGTTAGCTGGCAGGCACTGATAAGCAAGGGTCCCACAGACAAAAAAGATTCCCGGGCTGCTGCACCATAGCCGATCAACTGTACATCCATTGGCAGTAGCTGTACAGTTTTGAACTTGAGCACATTGGTCAGCAGTCAGTTCCCCAACCGAATAGTGTCTTTTTGAATTGTAGATACAACTGGGGGCTTTCTGGAATAGCTGTATATTTCTTACTCTGGGTTTTGTACTGGTAGAGTTGAGAGGAGCTTCATGCCCTCTCTGCTTGAGAAGGCTTACTGGGGTTGCCACATATTGGGGAGGACCTGAGGACATGCAGAGCCAGCCATCACCTGCCAATGGTGGGTTTGTAAAATTAAGGAGGTGGTGGGTTGCATTTAGCAGGTTGTACAGTTGAGGTTCCAGGTTAAGTTCCCCTGTCCCAGGGGGGAGCCTTAACGGGGACTGTGGAGGTGGCAGATCAATGTCTTCTATAGGCTCATATCCACCTAGGTAATCACCTGTGGGTGGCCCTTCCAGCTTTGTGACTCTCCCTTTGGTAAAATGATGTGGAGGAGGGGTGGAAGGGTAAGGTGCCCAGATATAATGGGGTTTGTTCCCTCCCCCGGTCATTTCATCATTCCATGCCTTTAGGGGGTCCCCATTTTTCTTCCAGCAAACTGTCTGTCCTATAGTGCCCTTGTTCTTGCATGATCCAGTCAGACCCATCAGCTTTCCTTTATAGTAAATCATCCCTCCCCTGGTGCATTCAGAGATTGATATGCTGCACACAAGTGACAGATACTGATAAAAGGTGAAGTTTTCCCTGGAAGGAGAGCGGCCTTATGCAGGCTGAGCAGTCATCCTGGCCTCCCATTTGGACTACCTCAAAATGTAGCAGAGTTAGAAGACAATAGCACACCAAAGACCTCATGCTCAAGGTTAGAATCTAGGCTACAGGCAACACCGGACAGCAGTTAGGCTCCCAACTATGAAGAGATAACAGAAAGCTAATAGTAACCTCTGGCCTAAGTTCCAATCCTGGGGAGCAGTGACAGCCAGTCCTAGAGCAAACAGTATAGCAACAACACTAATCAGCAGGATAGGGTATGGGTGACAGAAAAGAGGATGAATCTGTGTCCCGGTGGGCAAATCCTCAGGCTTCTGCCGTGCGTTGACCAACCAGCTTCCGGGGTGTGGTTGGAGTAGGGCTGGAGGTCTCTCAGGCAGTGGTGCTCTGCTGCGACATCCTCTGGAGCCTTAATCTGAGGGGGTTAGTTGAATCTTGTACTGCCTGCCAGTTGTTGGGGTCCACGGGAGTGGCAGCCTTCTTTATCAGGGAGTGATGAATCCAAGAAGTGAAACCTGTAACCTTAACAGCTGTAGGAGTTGCTAATATGACTAGGTGGGGACCCGTCCAACTAGGTTGGAGTGGTTCCTTTTTCCAATCCTTTACCCATACCATGTCTTCTGGTTGGTGGGGATGGGCCCAGTTACCCATAGGGATTGGGGCCCTTTCTAAAACTTCCCAGGAAATGTGGCGCAGGGTTGTTCCTAAGGCCTGGAGATGTTGAGACATGTCCAGACTCCCAATTTGCGTGAGGTTCCCCCTGAGCCTGTTTTTATGGGAGGGGGTCTGCCATAGAGAATCTCAAAGGGTGAGTATCCAGAGGGTCTAGGGGTACAGCGTGCCCTGAGCAGGGCTAAAGGTAGCATGTCTACCCAGGGAGATTGTGTCTCTTGGCAGAGTTTGGCTAAGGTAATCTTAAGGGTTTGATTCATGCGCTCTACTTTCCCTGAACTCTGGGGCCTGTACGCTGTATGGAGTTTCCACTTTATTTTTAAAATCTTGGCCAGGCTATGAACTATTTCTGCCACGAAGGCTGGCCCATTATCTGACCCAATAGAAAGGGGAAGTCCGTATCTGGGGATAACTTCTCTTAAGAGAGGCTTTACTACCTCTCATGCCTTCTCTGTGCGTGTGGGGTAAGCTTCAACCCATCCTTAGTAGGTGCAAACAAGGACCAGGAGGTACCGGTACCCTCGACAGGGCTTGACCTCTGTAAAGTCCACTTCTAAATCCTCAAAAGGCATGGTGCCTGTAGTTTGTATTCCAGGGCTTGGCTTAGGCCCTTGACTCGCATTGTTTTGTGCACACGTGATTCATCTAGCACTCACTTGGGTACACAGGGTGGGGAGCTTGGGAATGAAGTAGTATCTGTCCAATAGATTTTCCAGGGCCGTTTTCCCCAAGTGTGTTAGCTCGTGCTGTTGTTTTACCAGAGCGACTGCTACAGCACTGGGAACAAAGAGTCTCTGGTCAGGCAACTTCCACCAGCCCCCTTCCTCTTTCATTCCCTTTTTATCTTTTGCCCATTGTTCTTCCTCCTTGGTGTAGTTTGGGGAGGGAGGCAGTTCTGGAGGCAGCAGAAGCTTGGCGGTCTGCTTTGGCACTTTGGGGGAGCTCAGTTCTTCTGCTGCCCTTTTTGCTGCCTGATCCGCCAGGCGGTTTCCTCTACTAACACAGTCCATGCCCCTTTGTGGCCTCTACAGTGCATGTCAGCCACTCGAGATGGTTCCCAGACTGCTTCTAGCAGTTGGAGAATTTCTTCTTTGTTTTTAATTTCCTTTCCCCCTGCTGTCAGCAATCCTCTCTCTTTGTATATTGCTCCATGCACGTGCAAGGTGGCAAAGGCATTCTTAGAGTCTGTACAGATGTTTACCCGTTTTCCCTTTGCAGATCGTAATTTCTGAACCAATGCCCAAAATTCTGCTTGTTGTGCAGACCAGCTTTGCGGTAGGGCTTCAGCCTGTATAACGTTGTCAGCAGTGGTGACTGTGAATCCGGCCTTTCGTCGTCCATTCTGGATGAAACTGCTTCCATCTGTGAAAAGTTCGAGCTCCAGATCTGAGAGGGGAAATCCATCAGATCTGGCCTGCTAGAATACACTTCATCCATCACTTCTTTGCAATCGTGATCTGGGAGCCCTTCTTCTGTTGGCAGGAAAGTGGCAGGATTTAATGTTCGTACAGTCTCTAGTCTGACTCGTGGATTTTCACATAGTAATCCTTGGTAGTGGGCCATTCTGGAGCTGGTTAGCCATTTGTGGCCCTGTCCATTCATTAGAGCTATGACCGCATGAGGAACTTTGACATTAATGTCCTGTCTGAGAGTGATCTTGTCAGCCTCCCTGATTAAGGTTACTGTGGCCGCCAGGGCCCGGAGGCATGGGGGCCACCCAGAGGCCACTGGGTCCAAGCGTTTTGACAGGTAAGCCACTGGACGTTGCCAGGGCCCCACCGTTTGGGTGAGGACCCCCAAAGCTGTGTGGTTTTTCTCACAGACGAAGAGATTGAAAGATCAGTTTACGTCTGGCAGCCCTAATGCAGGGGTGCTGGTCAACAGCCTTTTTATTTCCTGGAAAGCCTGTTCTTGTTCGAATCCCCAGTTTACAGGGTCTTTTCCTGAGCCTGCTGTGGCCTCATAAAGTGGCTTGGCCAGGTCTGAATATCCAGGTATCCATATGCAACAGAATCCTGCCGCTCCCAAGAATTCTCGGACCTCCTTCTTGGTCTTTGGCTGAGGGATGGAGCAGACAACCTGCTTCCTCTCCGGACCCAGGGCACGCTGTCCCTCTGAGATGATGAATCCGAGGTATCGGACCTCTAGTTGGCAAATTTGGGCCTTTTTCCAGGAGACTTTGTAGCCTGCCTCGGAGAGTCTGGCTAGCAGAGCCTTCGTCCCTTCCCAGCACCTCTCCCGGTCATGGCTTGCTAGGAGCAGATCGTCCACGTACTGAAGCAAAGTGCAACTTGGATTTTCTTCTGGGAACATTGACAAATCCGCTGCTAGGGCTTCCCCGAACAGGGTAGGGGAGTTCTTGAAGCCTTGGGGAATTCTAGTCCAAGTCATTTGTGTTTTCCTTCCAGTATGGGGGTCTTCCCATTCAAAAGCAAAGAAGGGCTGACTAACTGGTGCCAAGCGAAGACAGAAAAAAGCGTCCTTTAGGTCCAAACAGGTGAACCAGCTGGCTTGTGGTGATAGGAGACTCAGGAGAGTGTAGGGATTAGGGACTACTGAGTGCAGCGTGATAACAGCATTGTTGACTGCCTGCAGGTCCTGGACAGGCCAGTAATCTCCTCCCCCTGCCTTCTTGACTGGCAACAGCGGGGTGTTCCATGGCGATTGGCAGTCAATTAATATTCCTGCATCCTTCAGCCGCTGTAGGTGGGTCTGAATTCCTAGGCGTGCTTCCCATGGTATCGGATACTGCCTCTGTCTGACAGGGAGAGCCCCAGGCTTGAGTTCTACCATTACAGGTGCATGATAGCGAGAAGGCCGGGGGCCCCGTTCTCAGCCCAGACATCAGGAAACTCCTCCAGCAGACAGATGGGCTTCATCAGGCCCCCATTTTCCTGGTGGTAGAGTTGCCATTTGTCTTCCGTGGGCATGGTCGCTGCCATGATGAGGGCGTTTGGTCCCCTCACGGTGAGGTTTGCAGGCCCTCCCTGGTTGAAGGTGATTTGGGCTCCGAGCTTTGTTAGTAAGTCCCTTCCCAGCAGAGGAATTGGGCATTCTGGCAAATACAGGAACTCATGAGTCACCTCATGCCCTCCGAGTTGGCACATCTGGGGTCGGCAGAACTGCCGGGCAGTCTGAGTGCCAGTGGCTCCAATTATTGTTGCTTTGCGCTGGGTGAGTGGGGCTACTGGCTTAGTGACCACGGAATGCTCCGCGCCTGAGTCCACCATGAAGATTATTGGTTGGCCCCCCACTTTCATTTCTACCGTGGGCTCTCGGGGGCCTAGTAGTAGGGAGCCTGGTCTTTCCTAGTCTGATCCAATTCCTGCTAGGCCAATGAGATCTTGGGCCTCCGGTTCAGGCTGCCATCCTGTCTTCTTTCCTGGAGCAATCCTGTTAGGCTCCAATGTTGTCCTCTTGTGACGGGGACATTCATTTTTCCAGTGACCAGTCTCCTTGCAGTAGGCACATTGGTCTCGCCAGAGTGGGGTTCTCCCATTGGATCTCCCCTTCCGTGGTGGAGCTGACTGCTGAGTTGGGTCTGGCCTCCCCAGTGCTGCAGCCAACAAGGACACCTTGGCTTTCATTCTTTTATCAGCTTCCCATTTTTCTTTGTTCGCCACTTCTAACAGCTGGGTGGCATTCATCCCAGCAAAACCTTCAAGTTTTTGAAGTTTTCTGCGAATGTCAGCATACAATTGAGTCACAAATGCCGTATTGACCATTCGTTGGTTTTCTGCCGCTTCTGGGTCGAAGGGAGTATATATTCGGAAGGCCTCACAGAGTCTCTCATAAAAATCAGTTGGGGTTTCCTCTGGCTTCTGGATAACTGCTGCAATTTTGGACATGTTTGTAGGTCTCTTAGCTCCAGCCCTAAGCCCGTGTAAGAGGGCAGCACGATATTGAGTAAGGTCACCTCGTCCTTCTGCTGTATTGAAGTCCCAAGTGGGTCGAGCATCAGGGACTGCCTCTCTTGCCCATGCTTCTGCATCTAGGGTTCCTGCTGGGGCTTGCCCCTGGAGCTAGCGGCGGGCCTCTGTCAGAATTCGCCACCGTTCTTCTGTATTGAAAAATGTTAGGAGGATATGCCGGCAGTCATTCCAAGTGGGTTGATGGGTCTGGAATATGGATTCTAGGAGATCAACCATAGCCTGAGGTTTTTCTGAATATGACAGTGTATGATTCCTCCAGTTTAGGAGGTCAGTCAAACTGAAGGGTGGGTAATAAAGGATTGAGCGTCCAGGCTGGACCATGCTATTAGCATCAACCTGCTGGGGCCCTTGCATCTCACGGAGAGGCATCTGCAAGGCCCTGGCTTGAGGGGCTGGTGCCTGAGATGAGCGAAGGCAGCAGCTCAGGGGCTGTGGACTCAGACTTCAAGCTAGGGACGGTTGTGGGACATCATTGGGACTAGGAGGCTGTTGGCGGGACAGAGAAGGGCTCACTGAGGGTGGTGGGCTGTCTGGAAAAGGTGTCACTGGCTGCTCTGATGGTGGGGGTGCTCTGGGAATGTATGGCGGGGGCACCAGCAGCTCATCTTCTGGATCCTCTTGCAGAACAGGTTTGGTCACATTCTGGTCTTTAGGCTTTATTGCCTGGGCCACGAAAACTCTGCTCTGTCCCTTTCTATTAGCACAGAATCGGATCCAGGAGGGCATGGTTTGAGCCACCTGGAGCCAGGAGTCAATATATGGAAACTGGTCGGGGTACCCAGGGTTTCCTATTACAATCTGATAAATGGCTCTGACTGTAGGCAAATCTAGAGTGCCTTCAGGGGGCCAGTTGACCCCAAAAGTGGACCATTCTGACTCGCACAGTGTGCGCAGCCTTCCAGGAGACATTTTAATCCCATAATCCCCTGCGAATCCCTTCTTAAAATGTTTAAGCATACACTCCAGGACTGTAGGTTTTGAAGAACCTCCACCCATGGCAATTAAAGTATGTCCTATTTCCACCCTATGTATTCCCCCCCTGTGTCAGTGGCACAAAGACAAACAAGGGTGGGTGCCCCTTCAAGGGAAGAGACCAATCAGATGTCTGTCTGGCCGTGTCCAAAAGGAACTTCTGTGCCTCTTAGCATTAATGGCAGGGTCAGCCTTGTGACTCTGGATCGGGGGATGCCCCCGACGCTGCCCTGAGCCATATGAGGTTCACCACGGTACTGCAGAACAGACCCACTCGGACCCTGTAGCTTTTCAGCCGTGCAGCCACAAACTCGAGCCTGAAGTGAGGACGAATCAGGCCGCTCACTCACTCACACATTCACTCCGAAGTTATTACAGTTTTCCTCCCCCCCTTCTTGGAGGATTCCCTGACCTGTGGAACTCCTCTGGGAGGTTCCTGGGAGTGGATCAAGCTCCCCTTCCGTCCAGTGGGACGGGACCTGACTTAGGACTGATTTCCCAGGGTTGGTGCTTACCGAGTCCAGACAAGGCTGTCAGATGAGTTGGTCCACTTCTCTTTGGAATCCAAGCTGGGGCAAGACTGCTCAGAGAGATGGAGTGCCACTGGGCCGAAGGAGGACCTGGAATACCATCGGGTGGCGTGCCACCTCGTTCAGTCCTGTGTCCCTCCCTACTCCAATGCAGCCCAGCTGCCAGCTGGTGGCACAAGGGGCCAGTTGTTTGGAATCTTGCTGGGGCCTCCAAGATGTTATGGCAGGGTAGTCAGAGGAGAAACCAAGTGACACTCAGAGGAGTGGAGAACTCAGGTTTTTATTTTTACGCTAGCGGGCCCAGACGTGTACCAGTGTCTGAGCCCTGAACAAAGGATTCACAAGATATTTAAAAGGTAGTGTAGGGCATCAGGTTACAAAGATGTGCTCAGGTCATGGTGTCCTAACCAGTGAGTTAGATTGTTTAGGTTAATTGGGCTGGTAGTGAGCTAGGGACCTAGTGTTGTTTAGATAAGAACAGCAGGGGAGACCTGCTTTGGGAAGTTTATTTACAAGTGGAGACAAAGAAGGGCAGGAATGGGTGCTTATCTCTGTTTGGTGCCTCTTATCTTGGTCCTGAGCTTTTGCAGAGCTCTAATGGGCAATTCCTCACAGCTCTGTCTGAGGTTACAGCTTTTAATTGAGAGTTTACCATGTTTTACAACCCTGTTCCAAGGCTATCTACCTCTTCACTGTGAAGGTAGAGGATATAAGGATGTGTATTGATAACTGTTGAAAAATGGGGATATGAGAAGTAAAAGGGTCAGGGAGAGTAATGGAAGACCAAAGTGAAGTACACCACAGTGGGGAAACACTGAGAAACCCCCTTTAACATTGTTGGCAATAATGGTGCTGATAGGTTTTGGTTCTTACTGCACCCTTAAGCTTCACAGAGTCATGGTCCAGCCTCAAGTCTAGCTTGAATTCCCCTTCTGCCCCAACCTCCAATCAGCATGAACCATAAGATCCTAACCAATCAGATCATGCTGAGTCTCACTGAGTGGTATTTAAGACCCTGCCCCCCCCCTTGGCTCTCTTCTTCTCCCACCCAGCAATAAAGAATCTCTTGGCCAGATCACTCCTCTCTGTGTGGTCACTTTGGGACCTACAAACATCAACTTAAATACCAATAATGAAAGAATGGACAGTAATATAAGTGCAATGTAGGGGGATACAAGTGGGTGGGCTAATGAAGGAGTTTAAGGTGAGGGTGTATGATGGATGGACTTCATGTACCAATATGAAATAGAAAAAAAGAAACTTCTTGCAATTATTGCATTAAGTGGGGTGGCGAGCGGGTTGAAGCGGAGAAAAAATGGGGGTGATGCAACTAATATACAACATAAACCTAAATGGAATTGTCGCTATGAATTCCCCCTGTATAATGAATATAACCTAATAAAAACTCATAAAGAAAGATAAAATACATAGGATTAAACTTTAGTATATACATCACTGAAACAGAATTAATATTATTACAAGTCATTTGAGAATACCATGTTTTTTGCATGATTAAGCACGTGACAGTAAGCTTCACAATGAACTGTGTATGTCCAAATTATAACTATTATATTTCATTTTTAACTTCTTTGTTAATAAAAATATATTTATTGCTTCATAATTGTTTGAAAATTTTTATCCATTTTTTAATCTGAATGATTATCATGAGGAAAGTCATGTGAATGCTTTTATTCATTTATACCTTCATTCATTTATACATATGATTTCTATTTTGAAGTTTTCCACCTAATTCCATCAATTTTTTTAAAAATGCTTAGCTACAAATAACACATAGATCATGCTAATATCCATACTTCAATGATGTTTTAAATATTTTCATTGCATGAAATTGTTTATACCCTTCACATCTACATTTCAGCCATTTCTTAGCAATTACAGATTTTATGGAAAAGCAGATCTTTATTTAAATGGTATCATCACTTTGAAACTTCCCTTCATCCTATGTTATTAATTTCAATTCAACTCAAAATTAATCTACTCAAAGATAATTTGATGTTCTTTTTTTTAATTTTGTGATTGAAATTTAGTTAAGCTTCTTGGAAAATTTAATATCTACTTTCTTTGTATAAAAAGAATATAAGTAGGATTGGAAAAACAGTAGAGTCTATAGGGGAAAAAAGCAACTTCCCATGGCAGTTGTGAATATTCTATTCTACCAACTCTGCTACAGAAATATCATTATATCAGATTTTTTTAACTTATGTCATTTATTTTCATTCTTAAGTATTGAAGTATTGTTATATTATTACTCCATATCTTTCTTCAGAAATAATATCATTTTAAAAACAAGAAATAAATATGATTAAACTAAATCTTATCCATGTCACACTAATTTTCACAAGTACCAAACCCTCTGGATCCTGGTCCTCCATACTTTGAGGCAACTGCAGGGAAATTGTCATAAGTTATAAATTAATTTCACATTTGAGAATATAACACTCTTTTGCTGTATATTTGTTGATCCCCAAAATATTATTTAGAGAGAAATTATGCCTATGACCAGATAACAAATCTGCATGGAAAAATTTTAGAAACATAACTTCTCATTACTTTATCTTTGCTTTTTTTTCTTAAATAGAGAAATTCAATTGCATAATTTCTCATTTAAAAAAAATCACCCTAATGTATGTCAATCTCAAGTTCTAAAGCTTGGCTAAGTGTCTGTCCAAAGTTGATATAAGTTAATGGAGTCTTAACTGGAAGACTAGGTTGGTGGTCATCAAATGTTAAAGGGCAGGAAGCATGATGTGTGAGTTTTCTTTTTTTAATTGCTGTGTTATATTGTTGGCTTGCAACAATATAAATGTATCATCTCACAAATTCTGTAGGCCAAATATCCAGGCACAGTGTGAATAGTTCCTTTGCTGTAGTCATAGACCTGTTCTGGTATTGGAGTCCTCTTCTGTGCTAGTTAGCTGTTGAAAAAATTTATTTCCTTCCTGTCACTGTCACAGAACTGGCCTGTCATTGTTCTCACTGACTGTCAGGTAGACACAGTTCTCAGCCAACAGAGACCATTCCTAGTCTATGCTGAGTGATCCTCACCATCTCAGCAACAGAGAACCTGCCTGATATCAAATCCCTCTCACCCTGTAAATTCTTTCGATGCCTCTTCTGTTACCAGTGGAAGAAAAGTCCACTTTGCCAAAATGCCTTTAAAAGGCTCTTTTGATTAGGGCAACCACTTAATCTCCTTCTTGTAGTATAATGTGATTACAAGTGATATCTTATTATGCTCATGGGATTCATCTGCATTCAAAGGGAGAGAGTTATTCAAGGAAGAATGTCATTGGAATGGTTATTTTATTATTTTGACCACAACATGTGAGAATTCAGAAAATTGCAACTTTGCAGTACAAAGGGTAGACAGAAACCAGAACACTCTGACAACAGGTAGATTCCCAGTTGTTAAGCCACAGACAACATTTCACTTCCTTGGACTAAGTTGTATGTGGAATCTCAGTGTTCAATCTGGGATCACCACAAAAATACTTAGAAGTAAAAGAATAGTGAGAAGTGAAGAAAGAAGACCCTTAGCAGTATTTATTTCTCACAGTAGCAGCTCTGAAACAGGACAATTTGTACTTAAATATTGAAAGATCAAGGTTATACTATTTGCAAAACACTTTTAACTTCTTTATTGTAAATTAATTGGCTGCTAAGTGTTTTCTGCATTCTAGCATTCAACTCACTACAATGAATTTATCTCACTTCATTCTCATAACAATCTATGGAGATTTATGGTAAATTAAGTCAAACAAATACAATTGATTTTGTGAGGTTGGGACTCTTTGTACCATAACTCTATAATGACCCTTCTATTACAATGATACACTTTTAATTACATGTTTAATTGTCTACTTGCCTTCAACACATACTACTGACACAATGAGCTGCTTCAAAGCAAGACTGTATCACACTCATATTTGTGTCCTTTGTTTGAAGGACAAAGGTGAATAATAAGTATAAATTGAAATTCTTATATTTTTTCTAAATGTGTGCTGTTTTTACTTTTTTATTGTGGTGCTGCGTGGAGGTACCAAAGTTCTCACAATATATCAAATATATCATACTTGAATACACCTCTTCCACCATTCTCCTATAACATAATTATTCCTGGAATAATTCCAACAGGTATTATTTTTTCATTTATATACATGTGTATGCAATATTTGCACTATATTCACCCTCCCATGCCCTTTCCCCACCTCTTCTTCCTTCCCACTGGTACCACCACCCTACCCCTGAACCAGGAGACCAGGGATGGAAATGTCATAAGGGCCTTTTTTAACTGGTAGAATGCACTTTCTGACTTGTTAATCCCATTCAATAAAAGGCTTGGGCTCTTTGTGCTTCCTTAAGGCTCTGATATGAAGGCCTGGCTAAATCTGTGCATCCCTGGACCCAAATTCTACAGTATCCCATCACCCCCAAGAAGGCCCTCAATTATTTTAAGGTCTTAGGTAGAGGAAACATCAGGATTGGATGGATTCTGTCTTCTCCTAGGACTCTCATCTCCTTTTCTAAGACAAGTCTTAAATATGAAACTCTGAACTAACACCACCATCGGCTAAGAAGTTTAATAAGGATTTCATGCCCTGTGAAATGACAGACTTGGGTGGTCCACAGAGAGGAGGTCATCTACATATTGTAGCAGAATAGCTTGTGGATATTACCACTCTGCCAACTCTTGGTTTAGAGCCAAGCCAAGAGATGGGGGCTGTCTTTGAATCACTGGGGGAGGACAGTCAACTGACCTGTCTGGCCTTCTGTGTAAGGTCCTCAAAGGCAAAGATAGGCTGACTTTTGGGGTATAGGGAGGTTCAAAAGAAAGAATCCTTTAAGTCCAGGATTTAAAGAGTAGAAGTACCTGGGGGTATTTGGGCTAGGAGCATATAGGGATTTAGAACTACAGGCTGGGGAAGCACTACTGCCACATTGATTAAGCAGAGATCTTGGACTAGCCTCCATCTGTTTGGTCCCTTCCTTACCTCAAGGATAGGAGAATTATATGGGCTGGAGCACTCAACTAGCACCCCTGCTTATTTAAGTCGCCGATTATGGGAATCAGTCCCTCCTTACCCTCTGGTCTAAAGGGGTATTATTTTTGATGGGGGAACTCAGAGGGGTCCTTGAGATGAATTTGGAATGGGACCGCCATTTGTACCCATCCCACAATGTGTCCATCCATCCATACCATGGAAAACATGACATTATTTAGAAATGGTTAAGACAGATGTAATTAGTTAAGATAAGGTCATGTAGAGTAGGGCAAGACTTTAATTCAAGATGATGTGAAGACACAGACAGGTGGAATACACTGAACAACAGAGAAAGAAATTGGAGCAATGAATTGTAAGCCAAGGATTGAGAGC
This sequence comes from Castor canadensis, assembly GCF_047511655.1. Taxonomy (NCBI): domain Eukaryota; kingdom Metazoa; phylum Chordata; class Mammalia; order Rodentia; family Castoridae; genus Castor; species Castor canadensis. The sequence continues at coordinate 103,745,099 of NC_133386.1, forward strand.
CATCAGCAGAACCTAGGAAGAGTACTATTAATTATACTCATGATTTTGTTCATTAACTTGTTTCTATAGTGCAGTGTTTATCATGTTTACCTCACTGTGGTGTCCATTAGATCTCTTGGACTTATCCATTCTAAAACTTTATATGCTTAGACCAACATCCTTTCCCCATTATCTCCCACACCCAGCCCGAGCAACCACTGTTCTAATCTGTTTTCTGTGAGTTTAAATTTTAAGAGTCTGCATATAAATGAGATAATGCATTATGTATCTTTCTGTTCCAGGTTTATTTTACTTGGCATAATGTCATGCTTATTCCTGCTGTCACAAATGGCAGGATTTCATTCTTTATAAGGATATTAGTATTCGATGTTGTAGCACTTTCTTTATTCCTTCATCTATTGATAAACATTCATGTCATATCACATACATGAATTAATTAAAATTGGTTAAAAACGTAAAACTGAAACTGTAAAGAAGAAAATATGGGGAAAAGTTTCTTCACATTAACCCAGGCAATAATATTCTTCTCTTTTTGTGGTACTGGGGCTTGAACTTAAGGCCTACACCTTGAGCCACTCTGCTAGCCTTTCTTCTAATTTGTATTTTTTGTTTTTGAGATAAGGTCCCATGAACCGTTTGCTCAGGCTGGCTTCAAACCAGAATCCTCTTGATCTCTGCCTCCTGAGTAGCTAGGATTACAGGCATGGCAAGACAATAATATTTTTATATGACACCAAAAGCATAGGTAACAAAAGCAAAATAGTGTTATCTTAAATGCAAAAAACTTTTTCAAAGGAAAAAGTGCACAAAAAATAGATTGAAGAGATAACCTGAAAATGGGGTTAAATATCTGCAAACTTACCTCTGGCAGAGGGAATGGAATTCAATCATGTTCACAAGAAAACAATCTAGTAAAAAATGGGTGGACTTGAATAGACATTTTTCAAAAAAAAACATGACTAACAAATGTTTGAAGAAATCCTCAGCATCATTAATCATCAAGAAATACAAATTAAAACCACAGTGAAATGTTACTTCTTTCTTGTCAGAATGGGTATAACCAAGGCAACAAAGGATTTTAGGCTGGGCATGGTGGCTCAAATCTGTAATGCTGGGTAAAAACAGGATTGTGCTTTGAGGCCAATCTTCTCAAAAAGTGCATGAGAATCCATCTCAACCAATACTCTTTGGGTGCAGTGAAGTACACCTGTCATCCCAGTTATGATGTGGGAAATTACAAAATAGTAAGACTGCAGTTCAGGCCAACCTGAGCAGGAAGTGAGACTTTTATATCAAAATTAATCCATGCAAAAATGGTTGGCAAAGTGGCTTAAGTGTTAGAGTGCCTACCTAGAAAGTGAAGCCCTGAGTTCAACCTCCAGTATCAACAAAAACAACAACAAAAATTAAATGTTGAAAGAAATGTAAAGAAAAAGGAAACCTTAGACACTCTTGTTGAAATATAGATTGAAATAACCATTATGGAAAATGCTGTGACGTTTCCCCAAAAAATTAAAGACACAACTATCATATGATCTAGCAATAGTACTACTAACAAGTAGCCAAATTAAAGATACAACTATCATATGATCTAGCCATAGCACTCCTAGCCTGTATCCAAAAGATATGATGTCATCATACCAAAAAATTATCTCTGCTGTTGATTTCAGTATTAGTCACAACAGCTACGTTAGGATTTTTTTTTTGTTTAGTCATTTTTTTCATATTTGCATGCATTTTTTTGAGCCATCTCTCTCTCTTTCTCTCCCCATTCCCCTTGTTTCAAAGTAGAAACTGTTCTACCCTCTTCTCCAATTTCATTGAAGAGAAGACATAAGCAATGATAAGAAAGACATAGCATTTTTGCTATTTTGAGATAAGGATAGTTATACAGACAGGTTCCCAGCACTGCTTCCATGCACATGTATATTACAATGGGAATTGGTTCGTCTCTATCAGAACTTTGAATTACTTCCCAGTAACCTTCCCACAGTGACCTCTGTCAGTTTAAGATTACTATATTAGCTCCTTTACCATGGGCACATCAAAGGGACATTTGTTTTTTGAAATCAGGGAAAAGTAGATGTCAAATTCCTTTTGAGGTAATACATGTAATTACACTTTTGAGAGTTTTTTATTTTTATGTGAAACGCATGGAAACTATAAATTTTAAAAAAGAAAGATGAGTAGATTTCTAAAGAAGATGGAAATCAAAATTCTAAAACCTTTTTAATTGATTTTACATTTTTCTTCTGCTATATCACCTTGCACTTTCAATTCATGACCTACCTTCTTTAATTTTTTTTTATATTACTTGAGATTGTATCTTTAGCATAAGTTTTTACTATACTGTCAACTCCTTGGGAAAAGATATCATGTCTTTTACTCCTAAGTATGATAGCCTTGGGGCTCATCAATAGTTTATAATGCATAGTAGGTATTCTAAATTGGTTGAATATTAATTATAATGATGTCTCATTATCATGTAAGTCAAATTAAAAATTTTTAGACATCAGGATCTGGTTCAGACTAAATAGGCATAATGAGTACTCTTCATGCACCAATGATAATAAAAAAGCTGTCAGAGACTTTTTAAATTCTTAAGTAAAATTTAGTCTTAGAATTTTTAATACACAAGACTTATGTATAGAGATTAATTATTGATGATTATTTTAGTGTTTGCTTGAAAAAGTTGTCGATGTTCTTTAAGGAGCAAAGATTCTTTTTTTATCTGCTTCAAATGAAGGGAAAAAGAAAGCTCAACTCTGGGTCAGAGAATAGATAGTGAATGTCAGAACTTTAGATTTTGCATCTTTAATGAGCTTTGAGTCCAGAGAAAAGATTTCCCAGTGATAATTTTCACAGAAAATGTTAAAACTTAGGTGGTCATTAACTTCTTGGAGCCAACCAAATTAGACGTTTTGATGATATGAGTTACTAATCTCATATGTAAAACTAAGTCAGCTTCAATATCTATTTCCAATATTCTTTCTCCATTGATGAATATTCTTAAAGCTAAAAAATTTGCACTATGAACAACCTTTGAAACATGAGTTATCTGTATTGAATTTACATATTCTAGTATTTGTAGTTAGAAAACTGGACTTTGACAACTATGCAGTTTATAACAAAGTATTCATTTTATGTGTAAAACGGGTGTGAAAATCAAATTAATAATTGCTTGGAAAAGTCGCATAAAAAACAAGTGAAATGTTTTAAATAAACTAATGTGTATTAAATGCTGCAAATCCTGATACTAAAGTTAACTATTAGGTTTTTTTTTAAAGCAATAAGACTAGGAAAGTTTATTTAAAAATATCTCAGAAGCCATTTTGACATAAAATAACTCTCAATACCCAATGTTTTTGTGATTTAAATAAATCAAAAACATATGGGTTACATTTTTTTTTAAATTGCTCTCAAGATTAAATATCAAGTGGAAAAAGTGCCCAGGGCCAAATGTGTTTTGGTTTTTTTTTTTTTTTCTAGGACAAAGTATAGTTGAAACTGAGCTGGAGATGTGAATAGCACCCCCATTGCTGCTAGGGTACCCCATTCTCAGATCTCTCCAAGGGCCAGGGTTTTAACCCCACAGCATTTATTCTCAATCTGCCAGGCAACTACACAGACCACCAAACAAAATTTTAAGAGCACACACAAACAATTAAAATGTCTGCTCATTTGCAATTAGCCAAAAATAAACAACATACTTCAAAGTCAAATAAAAGATATCTCTTTTTAAAGTTCCCCTGCAGGATTTGAAAGTGATTAAAACAGAAATTACATTGGAAAAAGGAGCAGTTTTAAGCATTATTTAAAACTGGCAGAGATGGGTCTTGTAACAGCCAAGACACTTTGAACCCAGCTCTGAGTTTGTTATCTTTGGACTCAGATATCTACTACTACCAAAGCTCTTGAATTTTGCTAATCATAAAAGAAGCAGCTGGATCTTACTGGTGACCAAAATACATTTTTCAACATAAAGCATATGTTTCAGTCTGATAGCCTCTTTTGTAACAGTTTTTTTTGTTTTGTCTTGTTTTGTTTCTATTTGGCAAGGCAGCAGTGATTTATAAAAAGACAGACTGGTGACACTCACATAAAGGTGAATTTCATGTGGCAAGTGCAAAAGGAAAAAGAAAACTTGTTACCAGTTGAATGACAAATTCTTTGTCTATTTGAAGGAGGGTAAAAATGCCACCCTAGCTTTAACTCAAAATCCACCCTCTGGAAAGTATGACAACTCTCCTGGCATGCCCAAGGGTAGTCTGTCTTTCCTATTCCTGATCTTCACAGTTCAATGTCAGATTAACTTTACCTGTGCTTTCTTCTTTTTTTTATTCATTTATTCACATGTGCATACATTGTTTGGTTCATTTCTCCCCCCTTCCACCCTTCCCCCACCCTTTTCTCTCCTTCTCCCCTCACTTCCAGGCAGAACCTGTTCTTCCCTTATGTCTAATTTTGTTGAAGAAAAGACAAAAGCATAATAAGGTAGACATAGAGTTTTTGCTAGTTGAGATAAGGATAGCTGTACAGAAAGACTCCTAGCACTGCTTTTATGTACCAATGTATTATAACCCAGGTTGATTCATCTCTAACTGGTTTTTTACACTGATTCCTGATAAAGAAGAACTAATACTAACCCTCGTTAAACTGTTCTATGAAATATAAAGGGAAGGAACACTGCCTAACTCATCTTATGAAGTCACTATTACTCTCATCCCCAAACCAAAGACACCTCCAAAAAGGAGAACTATAGGCCAATTTCCTTAATGAATATCAATGAAAAAATCCTTAATAAAATAATGGCAAACAAAATCCAACAACACATCGGAAAGATCATACACCATGACCAAGTTTGCTTCATCCCAGGGATGCAGGGGTGGTTCAACATATGCAAATCTGTAAATGTAATACAGCACATCAATAGAAGTAAAGACAAAAATCACTTGATCATCTCCATAGATGCAGAAAAAGCTTTCAACAAGATCCAACATCACTTCATGATAAAAGCTCTAAGAAAACTAGGAATAGAAGGAATGTAGCTCAACATTGTAAAGGCTATATATGTCAAACCTACAGCCAACATCATACTTAACAGTGAAAAAGTGAAACCATTCACCCTAAAATCAGGAACAAGACAAGGGTGCCCACTATCTCCACTCCTATTCAACATAGTACTGGAATTTCTAGCCAAGAAATTAGGCAAGAAGAAGGAATAAAAGGAATACAAATAAGTAAAGAAACTGTCAAAATATCCTTATTTGTAGATAATATGATCCTATACCTTAAAGACCCAAAAAATTCTAACCAAAAACTCTTAGACACCATAAACAACTATAGCAAGGTGGCAGGATACAAAATCAACTTACAAAAATCATTAGCTCTTCTATACACCAACTATTAATTTTAAAATTAGATGCCAGAGCATGTATTTATAGATTATTAGACAGAAAATAGATATAATCTAGAATAATCCTTATTTTTTTTAACTATGAAAAAATCTGAAAATTTATTTCAGTTAAGTAATTTACTACAGCTCTCTTTAATAAATTAGAGGTAGAAGTAAAATTAGGGTGAAAAGTTCACAATTGGCTTCCTCACTCAACTGTCATTACATGGGAATACCGTCTTTATTCAATTTTAGTGATATAGCTATATTTAATAACTTGAAGAATAATGGGTGTCCTCTTATTCTTAAATAGCTTTAAACATAAGATTCAATAATGTGCTTACTCACCCTATTACCTTTCTTTAATTGCTACTTAAAATTGAATTTCCATTGAAGATTATAGGTACAACCCTTCTCGCTAAGATGTTGATCATTGAAAAATCTTTAATGAAATAAATTCGATAACATATTTTTAGAATTTCAGAATCCATAAAGAACAGAAAAAAATTTGTGAGAAATATTAGAAACAAAGGGATAATCTTCAAATAATAAATCCCATATGCATATATGATGCACTGAATTCCACTAATAAATGTACAGTTGAGAAATATCTGATACATGGGAGATATCTAATGAACACTGTTTTGAATAAATAAATAAGAATGAATTCTCTTTACATTTTTAAAAAATATAGTTCCAATTGTCTAGGGTTATAATAGCAATAAAGGAAAACCAAGTGAGGGTCTTTTCTCTGATATTCCTTAGCACTTAGTGTAGCTTTGGGACAGCTGGCAATTAAGAATTAGAAGAAAAGTAGAGACTCTTTCACAGTAATGTTAAATGAATTAAAAAATGCAATATTGAGTATAATAAGAAAAAAGTCATATTTTCAAATCTCAGGATCATTGCTTTGTATTTGAAAATTAAAATTAAATAATGTCAATAAAACCAGCAAGACAAAATACAACTAAGGAGCATTGGTGAATTAACAGAAGTGGGTTTTAAAGAACTTCAAATACAGGGCTGGCAGAGTAGCGCAAGTGGCAGCATGCCTGCCTAGCAAGCATGAGGTCCCAGTGCCATCAAAAATTTTTATTTTAAAAAGTTTAGGTATGTATATATTTTAACATATTAAATAATCTGCACAATGGTCAAAAGGATAGAAAGAAGTTAAGCCATAGCATTATAAAAACTTAAAAATAATAGGGAAAATTGCTTTCTTCAGATCAATGATCTGTTTTATTTCAACAGGCTTAATATTTCTGTAATGATCTTTTATTTTTATTTCAAGCTTTTTTATTGTCTCAGACTATCCTATTGTATTTATATGTTGATCTTATTTCATTAGTACAATTATACTTATGTTTTTGTACATAAAATTTGAAAGGTTTTTAAGAAAGTAGGTAAAAGTTTTTCTCAGTCATTTCCTAAATTGTCTTTTTATATGATATGAGATTTTAATATGCTATCATTTTGTAAGAAAGTTTTGTTATTTATAATTTGAATCAGGCCTTTTCTGAAATTAGTTGTGATACTGTTTATAGACTTCAGAAGTGTTGCTTTTAGGTGTATTTTTAGATCTGATATTTAGACATAAAAGTGAGATGGATTTCTTTGGGTTATTAACCATGTTTACATAAGAAAATGGGAAAATATGGAAATTGAAAGTATATTTTCAGAAAATAATTTTGGATTTATAAATAATGGAACTTCTCTTTAGATTGAGCTAGTGCTTTCTTTAAGAGAAATTGTTAGCTTATAATTTTTATGAAACTAAATTCAGATTTACTGCAAAATGATACAAAAGAAAATAATTTCAATGCAATGAGTCTTAGTAGTGGAGAAAAAATTTATGCATGCCTGCATGTGCATAAAGATCACATACCTATGCAATGACTGCAAAACGCTAAACTTTGATGTATCCAAATTAAATTTCATGTAACAACATATCTCAGGAATAAAAGAAAGAAAGAACAGTAAGTTGAAAATGACATGACAAAAAAATTTCAAAAAAAATGTAGGACTCTAAAACTACATGCTGAAATATGGTACAAATATTTTAAATTTACAAAAAAATTAAAAATACATCCATCAGTTTGGCAAAGAAACAAATACTATTGGCAAGCAATATTTGCAAACACACAAACAAAAGGGTCAACCCAGTTATCTTTCAGGGGCGTGATTCTCAATATGGGAAGACGTACCAGGAAAAAACCCTTTTGTGTATATGTTTACCTATTTATTCTAACTGTATGTATTATTTTGTTATTAGTTACAGAAGTATAGGAAGAGACATACTAACATACTTGTAAGAGTGTTATAAGGGCTGAAGGCATAGCTGAAGTGATAGAGTACCTGCTTCGCAACATAGTTCTCAGTTCAAACTTCCAGTACTCCCCCAAAAAAGGAAGTACTTGTGAAGCACTTTAAGATGGGTGCCTATGGCTCACACCTGTAGTCCTAGCTGCTTGGGAGGTGAAGGTCAGGAAGATTTAGGCTCCATGCCACTTTAGGAGAATAGTTCCTTAGACTCAAACTCAAAAGAAAAAGTTGGGCATTGTGGTGCATGCCAGTCATCCCAGTTGCAGTAGGAAGCATAAGTAGGAAGATCACGGTCCACAGCAGTCTGGAAAAAAAGCAAGAATATATATATATACATAAAACAACCAGACTTAGTAGGGGGGTGATGGCAATTTGTAATCTTAGCTACTCTCAGTAAGCAAAGGTCAGAGGATTGCTGTTCAAGTCTAACCTGCACAGAAATTTCCTGACACCCTTATCTCAACCAATGGATGGCACAGTGCTCTGTGACTGCTATGAAGGAAATCACAAACAGGAGGATTGAGGTCCAGGCCCACTCGTTTGTAAATAAGACCTTACCACAACTAACAAAAGAAAGGCTGACAGAATGGCCCAAGAGGTAGAGTGCCTGCTTAGCAAGTAGGAAGCCCTGCATTCAACCCACAGCACCACAAAATAAATAAGTTAATGACTAGAGAAAAAAGAATTACAGTGTGGCTGAAGCAATAGAGTACCTGTCTAGCATGAAGCCATAAATTCAATTCCCAATGCTTCCAAAAAAAGAGAAAAAAAAGTGTGTCATGTATAATTGCAAGAAATAATCTCAAATGATTTTGATCTGAACTATAAAAATCTTTTAAAAATCTTAATATGCAAAAAGTATAAAATAGGATAAAGCCATATAAAAATAATGATACACATAAATTTTTTGTAGCTTTTCATAACTCCATGAAAAGGAAAAATAGATTATAAAATAGTTCACAATATATATTCATTCCACAAATGTTGTTAAGTGTTCAATCTCTGTATGAGATGATTAAGTGTTATCTAACTTTTTAATAGAGAATTAATATTTCTTTTGCAATATTGAGTGTTTTTAATAATTGTTATAAAATTAATTTAAAAAATCAATGGATTCTTTAAAGAAAATCAAGAGTTAATACAAGAAAATATTAAAGATCCAATTTCTGCTCAAAGACAACAGAAACTGTATCCTGCAGATACTAACTTATTTCAGGTATAGGGAAATTGATTACCATTGTTACAAGCATGTACAATAATTACCACTTGCTGGATGTGTATTCTTCCTCCTTTGTTTAGAAGGGACAAGTCTAAAGTTGAACTTAACATGTATCTACAGGTTTATTTCTTGGAACAATTCTGTTCCAGTTACCTCTGTGTTTATCATTATGCCAATATGACATTACCCAAATGAACTCTGTGTTCTTTTAATAAATTATGAAATCATGTCTCTCTTTTTCAAGATTTTTTATTGCAATAGTTCATTTGAACTAAACTTTGATATAAACTTTATAATCAATTTGGAAATTTCTCAAGTATTTAGATTATGATTACATCAAATGAATAAAGTTTCTTCTTTTACCAATATAATTATATGTAATACTATAATGTTCATTTCATGTATGCCTTTTTAATTATCTCTAACTGTTGGCTGTGTATACATATATGTACATATTTTTATACATGTTAAATAAAATATAACTGTTTTACAATGTGTTCTGATTCTCACCATTTTTTTTCATTTTTCTTTTATTATTCATATGTGCATACAAGGCTTGGTTCATTTCTCCCCCCTGCCCCCACCCCCTCCCTTACCACCCACTCGGCGCCCTCCCTCTACTCCCCCCTCAATACCCAGCAGAAACTATTTTGCCCTTATTTCTAATTTTGTTGTAGAGAGAGTATAAGCAATAATAGGAAGGAACAAGGGTTTTTGCTGGTTGAGATAAGGATAGCTATACAGGGCATTGACTCACATTGATTTCCTGTGCGTGGGTGTTACCTTATAGGTTCTTTTTGAGCTAACCTTTTCTCTAGTACCTGTTCCACTTTTCCTATTGGCCTCAGTTGCTTTAAGGTATCTGCTTTAGTTTCTCTGCATTAAGGGGAACAAATGCTAGCTAGTTTTTTAGGTGTCTTACCTATCCTCACCCCTCCCTTGTGTGCTCTCGCTTTTATCATGTGCTCATAGTCCAATCCCCTTGTTGTGTTTGCCCTTGATCTAATGTCCACATATGAGGGAGAACATACGATTTTTGGTTTTTTGAGCCAGGCTAACCTCACTCAGAATGATGTTCTCCAATTCCATCCATTTACCAGCGAATGATAACATTTCGTTCTTCTTCATGGCTGCATAAAATTCCATTGTGTATAGATACCACATTTTCTTAATCCATTCGTCAGTGCTGGGGCATCTTGGCTGTTTCCATAACTTGGCTATTGTGAATAGTGCCACAATAAACATGGGTGTGCAGGTGCCTCTGGAGTAGCAGTATTTTGGGTATATCCCCAAGAGTGGTATTGCTGGATCAAATGGTAGATCGATGTCCAGCTTTTTAAGTAGCCTCCAAATTTTTTTCCAGAGTGGTTATACTAGTCTACATTCCACCAACAGTGTAAGAGGGTTCCTTTTTCCCCACATCCTCGCCAACACCTGTTGTTGGTGGTGTTGCTGATGATGGCTATTCTAACAGGGGTGAGGTGGAATCTTAGCGTGGTTTTAATTTGCATTTCCTTTATTGCCAGAGATGGTGAGCATTTTTTCATGTGTTTTCTGGCCATTTGAATTTCTTCTTTTGAGAAAGTTCTGTTTAGTTCACGGGCCCATTTTTTATTGGTTCATTAGTTTTGGGAGAATTTAGTTTTTTAAGTTCCCTGTATATTCTGGTTATCAGTCCTTTGTCTGATGTATAGTTGGCAAATATTTTCTCCCACTCTGTGGGTTTCTCTTCAGTTTAGAGACCATTTCTTTTGATGAACAGAAGCTTTTTAGTTTTATGAGGTCCCATTTATCTATGCTATCTCTTAGTTGCTGTGCTGCTGGGGTTTCATTGAGAATGTTCTTACCTATACCTACTAACTCCAGAGTATTTCCTACTCTTTCTTGTATCAACTTAAGAGTTTGGGGTCTGATATTAAGATCCTTGATCCATTTTGAGTTAATCTTGGTATAGGGTGATATACATGGATCTAGTTTCAGTTTTTTTGCAGACTGCTAACCAGTTTTCCCAGCAGTTTTTGTTGAAGAGGCTGCTATTGCTCCATCGTATATTTTTAGCTCCTTTGTCAAAGATAAGTTGCTTATAGTTGTGTGGCTTCATATCTGGATCCTCTATTCTGTTCCACTGGTCTTCATGTCTGTTTTTGTGCCAGTACCATGCTGTTTTTATTGTTATTGCTTTGTAATATAGTTTGAAGTCAGGTATTGTGATACCTCCTGCATTGTTCTTTTGACTGAGTATTGCCTTGGCTATTCGTGGCCTCTTGTGTTTCCATATAAATTTAACAGTAGATTTTTCAATCTCTTTAATGAATGTCATAGGAATTTTGATGGGAATTGTATTAAACATGTAGATTACTTTGGGGAGTATCGACATTTTTACTGTGTTGATTCTACCAATCCATGAGCATGGGAGATCTCTCCACTTTCTATAGTCTTCCTCAATCTCTTTCTTCAGAAGTGTATAGTTTTCCTTGTAGAGGTCTTTCACATCTTTTGTTAGGTTTACACCTAGGAATTTGATTTTTTTCGAGGCTATTGTAAATGGAATTGTTTTCATACATTCTTTTTCCGTTTGCTCATTGTTAGTGTATAGAAATGCTAATGATTTTTCTATGTTAATTTTATATCCTGCTACCTTGCTATAGCTATTGATGATGTCTAGAAGCTTCTGAGTAGAGTTTTTTGGGTCTTTAAGGTATAGGATCATGTCGTCTGCAAATAGGGATATTTTGACAGTTTCTTTACCTATTTGTATTCCTTTTATTCCTTCTTCTTGCGTAATTGCTCTGGCTAGGAATTCCAGTACTATGTTGAATAGGAGTGGAGATAGTGGGCATCCTTGTCTAGCTTTGTACCAAAGTCTAGCTACAACTTTCACTGAAAATAAATTAATTTTATTATCATTGTGTTTTAAATTTTTATTTTTTCATTGTGCTGGGTGGGGATACATTGTGGCATTTAAAAAATTTCTTACAACATATCAAATATACTTGAATTCATTCCCTCTAACCCTGGAATAGTTTCAACAGGTCTTATTTTTCCATCTACATACATGTGTATGCAGTATTAGCACTATATTTCCCTACTTCTTCCCCCTCTCACTGGTGCCACTCACAGAACCTTTTCTGCCACTCTTTTCCCAAGATTTTGTAAAAGAAAAAAGTGACTTTTTTTGTTTGTTTAAGATAGATACACAGGGAGTTCCCATGTGACATTTCCATGTATGTATGTGTTATAACCCAAATTGGTTTACCTCCTCTTCTTATAGTAAGTTTCACAAGTTTAAAAATTCTTCATTCATTCTTGTATAGAAAGTACATCAACCATATTTAACCCTTGAACTTCCTTCTTTTATCTTCCCTGTCTTGTGTGTGACCTCCACTTAGCATGTCTTGTTTTAGTAATATTGCTGTACTTATATTAGGTCTATAGTCCACTTATAAGAGGAAACATGTGGCTTTTGGCCTTGTGAACCTGGATAACTTCATTGAAGATGATATTCCCAACTTCCATCCATTTAGTTGCAAATGATAAAATTTTGTTTTTTCTATATGGCTGAGTAATATTCTAGGTACATCCATTTACCTGGGAATGATAAAATTTCATTTTTTTTTTGTTTAGTAGCTGTGTAAAATTCCATTGTATATAAATACCACATTTTCTTAACCCACTCATCAGTGAGGCATCTCAGTTGTTACCATAGCTTAGCAATTGTGAATAGAGCTACAATAACATGGATGGGCAAGTGACCTTCTTTTAACCTTACTCATGTTCTTTTGTGTATATACCTGGGAGTGGCATTGCTGGATTGTATGGCATTTCAATTTTTAGTATATTTGAGGAACCTTCAAACTGTTTTCCATAGTGGTTGTACTAGTTTATATTCTGACCAGCAGTATATGACAGTTCCTTTTCTCCCCACATCCATGTCAACATTTGTTGATTGTGTTCTTGATGGCTGCTGTTCTAACAGGAGTAAGGTCGACTCTTAACTGTTTTGATTTTTATTTGGTTTATGGCCAGGAATGGTAAGCATTTTTTTTTCATGTGTTTTTTTTAAACATTTAGATATCTTTCTTTGAAAATGCTCTATTCAGTTCATTTGCTCATTTCTTCATTGGGTCATTGTTTTTTTGGCAGTTTCTTTTTGAGCTACCACTATATATGGTTATCAGTCTCTTGTCTGATGTATACCTGGCAAAGATTTTCTCCCATTTTGTTTGTGCAATTTAGAAGCCATTTCTTTCATTGTGCAGAAGCTTTTTAATTTCATGTTAGTCTCATTTGTTAATCCTTTCTCTTAGATACTGAGCTAATTGTGTTCTACTGAGGAAGTCTTTGCCTATGGCTATTGCTTCCAGTGTATTCCCTGCTCCTTACTGTATTAGCTTCAAGATTTCTGGTTTTATATTAATCCACCTTGAATTGATATTAGTACAGAATGACAAACATGGATCTAGTTTCAGTTTTTTGTAGCCATAAACTGCCATCATCCCCCCTCCCTAGAAATATATCTTGTGCTTATAAATTGAAAGAATTAACATTTTTAAAGTTAGCTACTACACAAACTGATATAAAGATTGAATGGAATCATCATCAAAAGTTCAATTTTTCACAGAAATAGATAATATTCTAAAATTTGTACATAAAAATTAAAGTCCCTGAGTAGAAAAAGCAATCTCAAGCAAAATAAATGAACCTGGAGAAATCACATTTTTTATCATGAAAACATACTACCCAAAATAGTAATTGAAACAGCATAATGCTAACACAAAAACAGATACATCAAATTAAAAATCTTCTTCCCAGCTAAGGAAACAACTAACAGAATGAATTGACAACCTGTGGAATGTAGAACGTATTTGTAAAACATGCATATAATATGGAATTAGTGTTCACAATATGTAAAGAACTGAAACAGCTTAGTGTTAAGAAACAAAATAACCCAATGTAAAAGGTGAAAAAATCTAGGCAAATATTTCTAAAAGAGACTTACAAATGTCTGTCAGATATGTTTTCAAAATGATCAGTATCACTACCCATCAGAGAAATGCAAATTTAAAACATAAAGAGTTATCACTTCACATCTGTTAGAAGGACCACTATCAAAATACCAAAAAGTAAGTATTGAAGGGCATAGAGAAAAGTCACCATGCACAATCTTGGTAGGTATGTTAATACAGCCATTATGATAATAGTATGGCAGTTTCCAAATAATTAAAAATATAATTGTCATATGATCTATCATTCCCACTTCTGTGAAGCCCAGAATGTAAACAAATTGTCAATCAAATGAAGCAAGGATTAGCATAAATAATATTGTGAAAGTAGCAATATTAACTAATGTTACCTCTAAATACTGTAAATCTCCAACAAAATAGTAATGATATTCTTCACAGAAATAGAAACCAATCCTAAAATTTACTTCTATGGACAAAAGACCCTGAAGAGTTGAATCAATCCTGAAAAAAAAGAAAAAGAAAAAAAGAGCAATGCAAGAGGTATCACAAAACATGGCTTCAAATGATACCACAGTGCAATAATAACAAAAACAGCACAATACTAGCACAAAAACACAGAAAAGGGATAAAATAGAGGCCCCCAAAATAAACCCAATGCCTATAGCCATATGATTTTTGATACAGGTGCCCAAACCATACATTGGAGAAAAGACAGCCTTTTCAAGAAATGCTGGTTAGAAATCTGTACATCTACATATATAACACTGAAACTATCCCTCTTTCTCTCATTCTGTACAATGAAGGAGAATGGTAAAGGAGGTGAATTGATGTATGATATATTTGATATATTTACACATTGTAAGAGCCTGTGTCATGCCACAATGTACCTACACCCATCCCAAGAATAAAGGAAAAAAATAAAAATATTGAAATATAAAAAAAATTATCTAAAGAAAAGTATGAAATAAATGAACTTTAATTTATGAACTGACACTTTGAAACTGTTAGAGGGAAACATGGAGAAATCTTCAAACTAAGATGTAAGAAATGACTTTCTGAGTAGGACTTCATAGCTCAGGAAATAAGAGCAAGAATTGACAAATAGGATAACATAAAATTAAAAAGCTTTCACATAGCAAAAGAAACAACTACCAGCATGTGTAGAACAGCCTATGGAAAAGGAGAAAATCCTTGCCAGCTCTTCATCTGATAGGAGATTAATATCCAGAGCATAAAAGACAGTGTGTCACACTTGTAATCCAGCTACTTGGGAGGTGAATAAATGCAGTTCTTGATTTAATGCCAGTCAAAGCAAAAAAGATAGTGAGGACCTATATCAAAAAAAAAGCTTGGATCATGAAACACACCTGTAATCCTTGCTGCATGGGAGAAAGAGGTAGTAGATCATGGTCTGAGGCTGGCCCTGGGGAAAAAGTGTAAGATGCTATCCAAAATTTAGCTAAACAAAAAATATTGAAGGGAGTGGCTCAAGACCTTGCCTAGCAAGCATGCAATTCTTATTTCAAACCCTAGTACTGCCAAAAGATATGAAGCATATATAAACAACTCAAAAAATTAATCACAATAACAGAAATAATTCAATTTAAAGAATGGACAAATGAATTAAATACACAATTCTCAATGGAAGCACAGATATCTAAATAAATTTGTGAAAAAAATGTTCACCATCTTTAGTCATCATGGAAATGCAAATCAAAGCCAAATTGGTAGTCCATCTCACACCAATCAGAATGGCGATTTATCAAGAAAATACACAACAGTAAACACTGGAGAGAATGTGTGGGAAAGGGAACCTTATGCATTATTGTAGGAGTGTAAAATAGCTACTATGAAAGTCAGTGTAGAAGTTCCTCAAAAAACTAAAAATAGAAATACCATATTATTCTGCTCCACCATTCCTGTGCTTATATCCAAAATAATGAAAGTCAATATAATAATGATACCTGGCACCCCTGTGTATTGAAGCATTATTCATAATACCAAAGTTATGGAATCAGATTTGGTGTGCATAAACCAATGAGGGGATAAAGAAAATGTAGTGTAACACATAAGGGAGTATTATTCAACCGTAAAGAAGAATGAAATTAGGTTGTTTTAGGTAAAATAGATAGAACTGAGGATCATCTTCAGAGTAAAAAGCCACTGTCAGACAGACAAATAATGTGTGTTTTCTCTCAAGCACAGAACATAGATTTTTTTAAATGACATTTAAGAAGTGGGACTGTTCATGAGGACAATGATCATGAATGTAGGGGTGGCAAACAGTACCATCCTGTGTGCCATTTGAGTGTTGCATTTTGTCTATAAGAAAACCTGTCCCAATTTTAAATGACAAATCCAAGTGAGTAGTCTGTTTTAAATTGCCAAATACTGTACTGAATATTGCCCTGAATACTGCAGTACCTCCTGGGGAAGTAGAGCTATGGCCTTGGCAGGAACACTACTACTTTTAGGCAGCTGCAACTATTCTTTTAGTTCCTTTTGTCTACATTGCACATGTGTTTTGCTCACATCTTGGCCTTTGATAAACTAGCTCAGGTATTAGGTTTTTAGTTACTTCCTAATAGAATAATCACTCCTCCATTTCTTTCCACTAACATTTTTAACTTTTGTAAAGTTTTTGTAGTTTTCCTAAGTTGGAAAATTACTACAAACTTTTGAAAGACAAAGTTTATATAATGCATCCACTACAGTTTAACAAATAAAAAAACATTAGCTTCATGTGTATAATTCATGGGTTGCTCCTTTTCTTAGAGGTGAAAAGTTTTTTGGTTTTGTTTTTTTGCTTTTATTTTTTTCTGGGACTGATGATTGAACTCACAGCTTCACAGTTGCAAAGCAAGTTTGCGTCTGCTTTTGCCACAGTTCCAGTCTATTTTGCTCTGGTTACTTTTGGAGATGGGGTCTCAAGTATTATTTACATGGCTAGTATTGAAACTCCACCATCCTAATCTCAGTCTCTTACATAGCTAGAATTGCATGTGTGAACCACTAGTGCCCAGTTGAGGTGAAAAGATTTCTAAATGCTGGTTTTCATGTTTAACCCTTTAAACAGGATCCATGATTCCATTCAGCATTGCCCCACACCAATCATTTACATCAAATTGACTTTTTTAAACTTCCAAATATGAGAGTAAATATGGTATGTGTCTCTCAGTTTGATTTCACTTAATGTCCTCCAGTTCCATCTATTTTGCAGCAAATGACCAGAATTCATTCTTTTTTATGGCTGAGTAGTATTCAATTCTGTATATATGCCACATTTTCTTTATCTACTTACACTTTGGTGGACACGTAGGTTGATTCCATATCTTTGTCATTATAAATCGTGTCACAGTGAATAAGGGTTTGCAGATATCTCTTTTATACACTGATTTCATTTTGTTTGAATATCTACCCAGAATTTGAAGAGCTAGATAATAAGGTACAATTTATTCTTAATTTTCAGAGGAACTCTCAATCTATTCTTCATAATGCTTGCACTAATTTACACTCATGTCGATGGTATATGAGTTTCTTTTTTCTACATTCTTGCTAGCACTTTTTAAAATTTGATGTATAAATTTGTTACAATGAAATCACATCATAGTTTTAATTTGCAAATCCCTGATGACTAAAAGATATTGAGAAAATTTCACATATTTTTTGTCCATTAGTGTTTCTCATTGACTCCAGTGAAAAATAGGTTAAGAAAAGTTGTGTTGTTGAATGCTCCCTTTTCCATAAACCTTCTGCAACTCAGTTGAATTAAGTAACATTTGTTTAGTACTTCTTTACCCAAAGAGTGTTGTACATGATGTGAGCAGGAGCATGAAATAAATCTCACATATTATCAAAAAGGTTTAACCAAGAATTTTATGCAGCCATGAAGAAGAATGAAATGTTATCATTCGCTGGTAAATGGATGGAATTGAAGAACATCATTCTGAGTGAGGTTAGCCTGGCCCAAAAGACCAAAAATTGTATTTTCTCCCTCATATGTGGTCATTAGATCAAGGGCAAACACAACAAGGGGATTGGATTTGAGCACATGATAAAAGCGAGAGCACACAGGGAGGGGTGAGGATAGGTAAGACACCTAAAAAATTAGCCAGCATTTGTTGCCCTTAATGCAGAGAAACTAAAGCAGATACCTTAAAAACAGCTGAGGCCAATAGGAAAAGGGGACCAGGAACTAGAGAAAAGGTTAGATAAAAAAGAATTAACCTAGAAGGTAACACACATGTACAGGAAATTAATGTGAGTCAACTGCCTGTATAACTATCCTTATCTCAACCAGCAAAAACACTTGTTCCTTCCTATTATTGCTTATACTGTCTCTTCAACAAAATTAGAGATAAGGGCAAAATAGTTTCTGCCAGGTATTGAGGGGTTGGGGGGGAGAGGGAGGGAGTGGAGTGGGTGGTAAGGGAGAGGGTGGGGGCAGGGAGAAGAAATAACCCAAGTCTTGCATGCATATATGAATAATAAAACAATAAAAAATAAAAATAAGTAAATAAATAAAAGAGGCCAGGCACAGATGGCTCATGCCTGTAATCCTAGCTACAACAGGAAAAAAAAAAAGAATTTGGGCCAATTGTTAATTCTGCAAAAATAATATATTACTTATTAAACAATACTGATTTCAACAACTAGACAAAGGATGTCTTCTGCCTGAAAGGTTCTTGTCAAGTTAGAAAGCACATTTGTAGCCAGTCACATCATGGTAGAGTTATAAATGATTTTAAATACAGCCTTTGTAAATATATTAGTTGACATTTGTTATAATGTTTTCAAAACTCTGATTGTCCTTTCATTTACCCCTTTTTGTTTTTTAAAAATTTTTATTGTTCTGCTAGGAGTACATTGTGGCATTTACAAATGTTCTTACAACACATCATAGTTGAATTTATCTCCTCCCTGATTCTACTAAATTACCCTTCCCCTCATTTTTCCATTTAAACTCATGTGTACACAATATATGCTCCATATTAAAACCTTCTACACCCTACCCCTCCAACACAGTAGAACAAATTCCCCAGAAAGGACCTACTCTGTCTTCCTATTCTCCAATTTTGTAAAGAAAAAAACCAGACATTATTGTTTGCTTAAGATAGTTCTACATTGGTTGCCTTGTGACATTTCCATGTATATATGTCTTATAACCCAAATTGGTTCATGTCCTCTATTTTTCTCTGTTTGCCCTTAGTCCTCTTCTTATGGTGATTTCAACAGGTTTAACAATTCTATATTTATGGTGGATATGATATACTGTAAGAACTTCTGGAAATGCCACAGTGCATTGAAAATAAATTCTATTTTCATTCTTGAATAGGAAGTATATTAACCACATTCATCTTCTTAACTTCTTTCTTTTACCCTCCGTTTCTCCTATGTTACCTCACAATAGTGTAACCTGTTTTCCACAAAATTGTTTGTATTTGTATTAGGTTTATATTCCACATATCAGAGACAACATGCAGTTTTTGACTGTTTGAAGCAGCAGGTTCATTTTCAATTGGAATCAGTCCTGATCTTTCTTAATGTGGAGGTGGAGAAAAAAAAATCCACTCTTGGGGCAGTAGAAAAAAAACACTGCTTGGTAAATACACAGTGTAGTGGAAAATGTGGTGTGCCAAGGTAATCTTTTGTTGGAAAATAATCATGAGAAGCTTCATGTGTGTTTTTTGGAGGAAGTGGATGATTCTTTGCTCAATTGTGAGAGATCATGAGGGAAATCCTCCCCATCATCTGTTGTCTGTGGAGCACCAGGGGCAAAGGTATATTTGTGTTCAAGTTCACTTAATTGTTGTCCCCTCTGTGCATTTTGTTCCTTCAAATTTTGGATGTGTCTTTCTAAAATCTCAGCTAATTTTTCTTCCAGATTTCTAACTAGCTGTTTGTAGCTCTCCAGATCTTCATCTGCATGACTGATATTCTCCACCATTTTGCAAAGCTCTTCCTCTGTCTCTAGCTGGTAATTTTCTTGGATTATTAATTTCCTGTTAATTTCTTTACTATTTTGTAGTTAAAATTCCACCATTATTTAGCTTTCTGCTGAAGCTTCTGACTCACATTTTCAACATGTGTATTTTTTGAGTGTAAAGAGGCTAGTTCAATGTGGAGGATTTTAATATGAAATGTGAGGTCTTGCTTTATTTTATTCACTTCAAATGACTGAATGTGAGTCTGGTTTCTCTCCTTTAGCGATTGTAATCACACCTTTAACATCGCACCATCCACCAAAGTGGATTTTGGCTAAATTTCTAGGTGAGCAGCATTTTCTGATCCAATCATTTCTAATTTCAAAGCACCATCAATGGTTAGGTGTTCTCCAAGCAAAACAGCTCACTCTCTCATCTTTGCCAAGTGTGAAGTCAGACTCCAAATATGATCTTCTTTGTAGCACAGCACTTCTTTTACACATGCTATGTGGTGTTCAAGAGTTGTTTTCTGTTTTTTAAGTTTTAATACTTGTTTCTTCCATGTTTTAGCTGCTGTGCTTAGAGAAGAACTGACTGTGGTGGTGACTTGAAATTAGAAATGAGCATATATTTTTGTATACATTAATGTTATAGGTGTAGCTTCCACATATGAGGGAAAATGTGAGAACTTTTTGTTAAAATTACAGTTTTATGTGAAAACAACACTTAGTTTACATGATGAGAAAATTCATAATTTGACTATATATGTATTTACAACTTTACCTTTCTATTTCAAGATGTAGTTAACCAAGATAACATGGTAGTAGCATATGGATTTACCTACATAAAGGAAGAAGAGGTTGCTATATCTTTACTTATTTCTGCTTCAAGGTATCTTGAGTCTTCTCTGAAAGTTATTACTTTTTAAGTCTTCTCTGTTTCAGTAAATAATTAAAACATCCATCTAGTTTCTCTTTACAAAAATCATTCTTGACCCATTTTTAAAAAGTATTCACATTTGTCTTAGAGATATTCTCTTGACTGAATCTTCACAATATATTTTACATCTGTGACTCTATACTGCTACAGTTTAACTGGTCCCTCAATCTTAACTCTTTCTTGTCAATGATCCTTGCAGTCAGAATTTTTTTTTGAAATATTTCACTCAGAATAAAATCCAACTTTCTATATAGTCTACACTTACTTACTACTTATCCCACATAGACTTCCTTATATTTATTTTCCAAAACCTTCTCCATGTACTCCAGCAATCATTATTTTACTGAATGTTCCTTTGAAATATCTCTCTTCAGCATAGGCCTTTTTTTCAGTACTGAAGTTAGAACTCAGGGCTCTGTGCTTGCTAGGCAGATGCTCTACCACTTAAACACTTTTTACGTTAACTATTTTCGAATTATAGTCTTATTGTATGCCTGGGCTGTGTTGAACCATGATCCTCGTATTCATGCTTCCCTCATAGCTGGGAAAATGTGTGGGAAGCACCATGCCAATCTATTGGTTGAGGTGGGGTCTTTTATGCTTAGGCTGGCTTCAAACCTTTTTCCTCCTGATTTCTACCTCACAAGTAGCCAGGATTGCAGGTATGAGCCACCATGCCTGGGTCAGCATAGGATCTATGAATGTATTCATTTTTTTGACTGAAGCTCTTCACCCAAATAATTGAATTCATATCTCTTCTAATTTCAGTTTCATTACAGCATTTATTAATTACTCAATAAAATAATATTTTCTATCAAAATTCTGATAAATTTCATCTTACTGCATTAAACTGATTATATTCACATACACACACACAAATGCATACATCTGTAGTAATCGTATCTATAGCAAGAAAGTTCTGGAGTTGTATATCTTTGGCTAGCTTTACTTGTAGAAGTCAGATTTAGTGAGAGCAGGGGTTTTTGATATTGGGAATATTATCACCAATTAGAAAAATGCATGGATCATAGAAAGTACCCCATTAAAAATGCTTGTTAAACAAATTAATTAGCAAAAAGATTTTATGAAATCCTTGAGCCATTTTGGATTGCATATTCACGTTACATTCACATGCACTGATTTTGTGTATTATAACATGCTTTGATTCTTCAATATTTTTGTATTTCTTACATATAAACTAAATATAAGTTATTCATTCTTTTAGAAAAATTACAGCCATAAATAACACTGGGAGCCTACCTTATATAGATAAAATGAAATTTGTATATCCTCACTTATTGGTCTATCGTTAATCACATGAAGTTAGGATGGATAGTCAGCAATTTTCAGAGCATATTTAAGATACTCTCATTTAAAATGCAAGATATAAGATATATCACTTGCAAAGGCATAGCCATTCTCTGCAGTAGGCAGCACTGAGTTAGGAAGAGCTAATGTGAGAAACCATACACAGTGAAATATCATGGATGGAGAAAACAAAATGGGTTTCAAGTGAGAACAGAAACTTAAAAGAAACAGGGCACTCTTAGCTGTTAGCCTTATTTTTACAAGTCTAAGCCTCATGGTTTTCACAGAGCACACTCTAGGAGCACTAGCATGGATTTATTTGAGGAGAGTTGTCAAGATTCTATAGCCCTGTTGCAGATGTCAGATAGGTAAAATAATCTGGTTAGCTAATTTTTCATAAAATAAGATTCACAATTGATCAATATTTTGGAAAATGCCAACTATTCTAAAAATCTTTTTAGAATTTATGCCCTTAAGAGTTTTTTATGACTTTCCTAGTTGGTAATAGAAGATAAGTACTCATAAGCAGCCAAGCAAATAAAAATATTTTAATCACATATTTATTAAATGATGTCTCTGTGAAGCTTAAAATGATTTCAAATTTTCAAGATATCATTCACTTTAAATTTTTCAAAATCTTGTGTTATGCTAATAGATTTTTAAAAACATGACCTCTAATGATTTCTAAATTCTTTTAATTCTTACATGTTAATAGAAGGACTTGGTTGTGTATTAATTATTATTAATAATTACCTACACAAAATATAATTTAAGTTTGATGCCACCATATTTACTACAGATTATTTAAAAGTTTGCCACCAGACACAAACATCTATATTATCAGCACTTTCCTTTTTATAAATTCTAGTATTTAGAGTTCTTTGTATGCTATAGCATGAAGCACAAATAGCATTATAATATGAATTTGTAAGTAGAGTGGTGTATTATTGACTGAGATTAAAGTAAAGGGAATGCAGGGACTATAGGTATTGGGAAGTTGAATTTTTCACGGAGTCTGATACATAATAGCATTAAATACATTTCAGTATATGCTAATTGAATTGAACTACAAAATGTTTCAAAAATAGGGGAAAACCGTGTGTGATTCCCTTTGGATGCCATGTCTAAGATAAGTCTTAGAAGATATTCTAAAATCTGTGAATTTATTTTCATAATAAATCTGTAAATGAGAATTATGGGGAAGCAATGAAAATAAGTGACACAAGGACTGCCATAAGGTTTCATTTCTACTACAGTATATGTACAGAAAAATTATTAGGAAAATGGAAATGACACCATTGTCAGGTATTCCTTGATAGTTATAGATTTCTATATAGAGGTAAAAATTACTTGGTAAGCATGAGACACAGTTCTGGGGTTCATTTTCATAGATGATGTATACCTAGATTATTTTTAAGGCTAAGACATTAAGGTCACTGTGACAGCAAAATTAATTTGATCATGTAAATGAAAAAGAATGTTTGAGTGAGACAGTTATTTTTCTTTCTGGATGGAAAAGTGAACATGCTGATTTACTCAGCAAAATTCAGAGGTGGAAAATTGAATTATTTTTGACAGCTGATATTCAAAGCTTTCTGCTTCCTATTTATCTTGCATCTTCACAATCTATGAGTACACGTTCAAAACAAATATATTTATAAGCATAAAAAAAGTGATGACACTTTTTTTCTTTATTCATTTATTCATATGTGCATACATTGTTTGGGGCCTTTCACCTCCCTACCCTTGCCCCCTCTGCCTCCCCTCACCTTCCCATGCTTCCAAGTCTTTTCTCCAATTTTGTTGAAGAGCAGACATAAGCAATAATAAGAAAGGCATAGCATTTTTGTTAGTTGAGATAAGGGTAGCTATACAGACAGATTCCTAGCATTGCTTCAATGCACAAGTGTATTACAACCTGAATTGATTCATCTCTAACAGACCTCTTCACTAAGTGATAAAACTCTTTAAAATAGTAGGTGACTGAATAAATATAAGTGAAGCAGCACATTTTTAAAGACAAAGCTCTTTCTCTCTGAGCGCAATTTACATTTAGCAACTTGTTTTTCACTGCATAAAATGAAAGTAGGGTAGTATTCTAGGAAATACATAAAGAAAGCTCATGTAAAACATTACAATTAGAAAATTCCTCCAAGTAAGCTGGATATGTTTACAT
The DNA here is from genome assembly GCF_047511655.1 of Castor canadensis. Classification (NCBI taxonomy): domain Eukaryota; kingdom Metazoa; phylum Chordata; class Mammalia; order Rodentia; family Castoridae; genus Castor; species Castor canadensis. Next base: position 103,769,346 of record NC_133386.1, read on the forward strand.
ACATTTGTCATACCAGTTATGGAGGCTGGGGTTAGCCTAGGCAAAAAGGAAGTAACTAGCTGAAAAGATAAACAGAGATGAGGAGGGCTGGAAGCATGACTTAAGTGTGAAACCATGTGTTCAAACACAGTATGTCAAATGAATAAACAAACAAAAATAAAACCCCAAAACTCTGTATGTACATTACTATTTTCCATCATCACAAACTTACTTAAAGAAGAAAATGGATACTTTTTAAAATCATTATTTACAAATACAGGGATTATGATTCAGTAGAATGAACTAAGTGACATAGCAATAAACAGCCATTTCATGGCAAATCAGGAGTATGGGTTAAGAGCACAGAAGTGGTAGAGTACTCTTGGGAGATGTGGATGAACTCTCTTTGCTCAAAGCAAGCAAGTAGAGAAAGTTAAATTTGCAAATTTTTTAAAATTTATTATTTTTTAAAAATTTTTTAAAATTTTATTATTCATATGTGCATACAAGGCTTGGGTCATTTCTCCCCCCTGCCCCCACCCCCTCCTTTACCACCCACTCTGACCCCTCCCTCTCCCCTCTAGCCCCACAATACCCAGCAGAAACTATTTTGCCCTTATTTCTAATTTTGTTGTAGAGAGAGTATAAGCAATAATAGGAAGGAACAAGGGTTTTTGCTGGTTGAGGTAAGGATAGCTATACAGAGAGTTGACTCACATTAATTTCCTGTGCGTGTGTGTTACCTTCTAGGTTAATTCTTTTTTATCTAACCTTTTCTCTAGTTCCTGGTCCCCTTTTCCTATTTGCCTGAGTTGCTTTTAAGGTATCTGCTTTAGTTTCTCTGCGTTAAGGGCAACAAATGCTAGCTAATTTTTTAGGTGTTTTTACCTATCCTCACCCCTCCCTTGTGTGCTCTTGTTTTTATCATGTACTCAAAGTCCAATCTCCTTGTTGTGTTTGCCTTTGAACTAATGTCCAAATATGAGGGAGAACATACGATTTTTGGTCTTTTGGGCCAGGCTAACCTCACTCAGAATGATGTTCTCCACTTCCATCCATTTACTAGCACATGATAATATTTTGTTCTTTTTCATGGCTGCATAAAATTCCATTTTGTATAGATACCACATTTTCTTGATCCATTTGTCAGTAGTGGGGCATCTTGACTGTTTCCACAAGTTGGCTATTGTGAATACTACTGCAATAAACATGGATGTGCAGGTGCCTCTGGAGTAACCTGTGTCGTGGTCTTTTGGGTATATCCCCAAGAGTGGTATTGCTGGATCAAATGGTAGATCAATGTCTAGCTTTTTAAGTAGCCTCCAAATTTTTTTCCAGAGTGATTGTACTAGTTTACATTCCCACCAACAGTGTAAGAAGGTTCCTTTTTCCCCGCATCCTCACCAACACCTGTTGTTGGTGCTGTTGCTAATGATGGCTATTCTAACAGAGGTGAGGTGGAAACTTAGCTTGGTTTTAATTTGCATTTCCTTTATTGCTAGAGATGGTGAGCATTTTTTCATGTGTTTTTTGGCCATTTGAATTTCTTCTTTTGAGAAAGTTCTGTTTAGTTCACTTGCTTATTTTTTATTGGTTCATTAGTTTTGGGAGAATTTAATTTTTTAAGTTCCCTGTATATTCTGGTTATCAGTCCTTTGTCTGATGTATAGTTGGCAAATATTTTCTCCCACTCTGTGGGTGTCCTCTTCAGTTTAGAGGCCATTTCTTTTGATGAACAGAAGCTTTTTAGCTTCATGAGGTCCCATTTATCTATGCTATCTCTTAGTTGCTGTGCTGCTGGGGTTTCAATGAGAATGTTCTTACCTATACCTACTAACTCCAGAGTATTTCCTACTCTTTCCTGTATCAACTTTAGAGTTTGTGGTCTGATATTAAGATCCTTGATCCATTTTGAGTTAATCTTGGTATAGGGTGATATACATGGATCTAGATTCAGTTTTTTGCATAATGCTAACCAGTTTTCCCAGCAGTTTTTGTTGAAGAGCCTGCTATTTCTCCATCGTATATTTTTAGCTCCTTTGTCAAAAACAAGTTGGTTATAGTTGTGTGGCTTCATATCTGGATCCTCTATTCTGTTCCACTGGTCTTCATGTCTGTTTTTGTGCCAGTACCATGTTGTTTTTATTGTTATTGCTTTGTACTATAGTTTGAAGTCAGGTATCGTGATACCACCTGCATTGTTCTTTTGACTGAGTATTGCCTTGGCTATTCATGGCCTCTCGTGTTTCCATATAAATTTCACGGTAGATTTTTCAATCTCTTTAATGAATGTCATTGGAATTTTGATGGGAATTGCATTAATCATGTAGTTTGCTTTTGGGAGTATCAACATTTTTACTATGTTGATTCTACCAATCCATGAGCATGGGAGATCTCTCCACTTTCTATAGTCTTCCTCAATCTCTTTCTTCAGAAGTGTATAGTTTTCTTGTAGAGGTCATTCACATCTTTTGTTAGGTTTACACCTAGGTATTTGATTTTTTTTGAGGCTATTGTAAATGGAATTGTTTTCATACCTTCTTTTTCAGTTTGCTAATTGTTAATGTATAAAAATGCTAATGATTTTTCTATGTTGATTTTATATCCTGCTACCTTGCTACAGCTATTGACAATGTCTAGAAGCTTCTGAGTAGAATTTTTTGGGTCTTTAAGGTATAGGATAATGTCATCTGTAAATAGGGAGATTTTGACAGTTTCTTTACCGATCTGTATTCCTTTTATTCCTTCTTCTTGCGTAATTGCTCTGGCTAGGAATTCCAGTACTATGTTGAATAGGAGTGGAGATAGTGAGCATCCTTGTCTGGTTCCTGATTTTAGAGGGAATGGTTTTAATTTTTCTCCGTTAAGTATAATGCTGGCTGTAGGTTTGTCATATATAGCTTTTATAATATTGAGGTACTTTCCTTCTATTCCTAGTTTTCTTAGAGCTTTTGTCATGAAATTGTGTTGGATCTTATCAAAGGCTTTTTCTGCATCTGTTGAGATTATCAAGTGGTTTTTGTCTTTGCTTCTGTTAATGTGGTTTATTATGTTTATTGGTTTTCATATGTTGAACCACCCCTGCATCCTTAGGATGAAGTCTACTTGGTCATGGTGAATAATCTTTTGGATGTGTTGTTGAATTCGGTTTGCAATTATTTTGTTGAGGATTTTTGTGTCAATGTTCATTAAGGAGATTGGCCTATAGTTCTCCTTTTTGGAGGTGTCTTTGCCTGATTTTGGGATAAGTGTAATACTGGCTTCATAAAATGTGTTTGGCAGTTTTCCTTCGCTTTCTATTTCATGGAACAGTTTAAGGAGGGTTGGTGTTAGCTCTTCTTTAAAGGTCTGATAGAATTCAGCAGAGAATCCATCAGGCCCTGGACTTTTCTCTTTGGGGAGACTCTTGATTGCTGCTTCAATTTCATTTTGTAATATAGGTCTATTCAGGTTATTAATTTCCTCTTGGTTCAGTTTTGGATGATCATATGTATCTAGAAATCTGTCCATTTCTTTAAGATTTTCAAATTTATTTGAATATAGGTTCTCAAAGTAGTCTCTGATGATTTCCTGGACTTCCATGGTGTTTGTTGTTATCTCCCCTTTTGCATTCCTGATTCTACTAATTTGGATTTTTTCTCTCCTCATTGTAGTCAGGTTTGCCAGGGGTCTATCGATCTTGTTTATTTTTTCAAAGAACCAACTTTTTGTTTCATTAATTGTTTGTATGTTTTTTTTGGTTTCTATATCATTAATTTCAGCTCTTATTTTTATTACTTCTCTCCTATTTGTTTTGTGATTTTCTTGCTCTTGTTTTTCTAGTAGTTTGAGATGTATCATTAGGTCATTGATTTGGGATCTTTCAGTCTTTTTAATATATGCACTCATGGCTATAAACTTTCCTCTTTGGACTCCCTTAGCTGTGTCCCATAGGTTCCGGAAGGTTGTGTTTTCATTTTCATTGACTTCCTGGAACTTTTTAATTTCCTCTTTTATTTCATCAGTGATCCATTCTTCATTAAGTAATGAGTTATTTATTTTCCAGCTGTTTGCATGTTTTTTGTCTTTACTTTTGTTGTTGAGTTCTACTTTTACTGCATTGTGATCAGATAGTATGCACGTTATTTATGCAGATCTCTGGGGTGAGCTTAGCACTCACCTGGTCCCTCACGCTTTGTTTGTTCAGAGTTCTCCTCTGCGGGAGCCTTTGCTACAAGCTTTCCCCTTTCCAAGCACTGGGAAAGGTGACACTGCACCCGCTTTGTCAGGCCTGTGTGTTTATTTACAGTTCATGTGGGAGGTGGGTCTTCCCCCTCTCCTGTGGAGTTTTTCTCCCACTGCCATTTTCACAAGCTTTCCTGCTCTTGATTACTGAGTAGTGCTGCTGCTCCTGCCAGCCTCCATGTTTGTTTACAGTTCATGTGGGAAGTGGGTCTTCCCTCCTCTCCTATGGAGTTTTACTCCCTCCGCCACTCTCACAGCTTTCCCACTCCTGGTTGCTGGGTGCATGCCCTGCCCCCGCTCCTGCCAGAGCCTCTGGGGCCTGCCTGGCTTGTTTATTTACTGTCCCAGGAAGGATTCCCTTCCCCCAATCTTTGGCGCTCAGCGCGCCCCATCTTCTTGCCCATGTGTCTTATTTGTTCTTATTGCTTATTACTCAGTTTCTCTTTTTTCCCCTGGCAGAGGTCAGTCTGTCCAGGGGGCTATGCTGCTCTGGCCCAGGCTTGTCTGTGGGAGTACCATGGTACCACAAAGCTCACCTGTTCCGCATCTTCCCTATCCGTCTGGGTGCGGGTGACTGGCGGCCCAGGAGCCCTCCTGGTTTCTCTGTTTTATGTGAAGTGGAGAGTCTCTGCACTGGCTGGAGGTGTGGAGGGGTCAAAGTTATGCCTCTTTTCAGTGATTATGCCTGCAAAGTGTGTCTCCAGCGTCTCTCCAAGATTTCACCATAGGAGGCTTGCTTTCTGCTTCCTCCCTCTAGCCACCATCTTGGAATCCAAAAATTTGCAAATTCTTGATGTTTTCCATTTTGATTGGCTAACTGTTCATTTTTAAAACCAACTGCTAGAGACTTATAACAGGAACAAGAAAACAGGTATTTCTTATTCAAGATGTGCTATTTCTAAATTTAAAAGAACAGAACTGTCTTTTGGTACCTGTCTCATGGACACTACCCTGTAATATGATAGAAGTCTTGGCCTGACCCAACTGAGCTGATCATGAGTAAACTGGATATCCCAACTTTCTTCAAGGATAAAACTTATTCAGACTTACTGAGGCTTGGTCAATGTGGAAAGCTAATGGTCTCAGCTATTTTCAGTTTGCATGAATCAAAATTAACTGAATAAATAAGGATATATTGGAATGACACATAGGAAAGTAAGGAGAAAAAGAAAAGAAAACAACAACAACAAAATCTGCCCTCAATAGCCATGGAGCAATGTTTCACTGTTAGTGACAATGCAACAGGTGTCTCTTGGTTGTTTTCTCAGCAGCAGGCATCACTTGGTTCTCTGTTAATTCTCTTTGTATGACATTCATTTCCAAAATAAATGGATATTGCTCAAATAATCTGTAGCCATATAATGTAGAATTGTCATGTCAGGCCATTTCAATTAAGTGTTAGAGAAACTGGTAGATGGACATTGGTATAAATTTCTATTGTTTTTATCATATTATTCCTGAAGTTAGGTTTAAAGCAGAACAGGATTTGTAAGCCATGAACTTGCATTCCTTCCTGGAATAAGTGACTGCTAGAATGCTTTCCTCAAGCACAAAACTGGGGAACTGACTGGGAAGGTGAGGCCCATAGGTCCTGCTGTATTTTGATGAGCCACATGGGCACAGGCAAGGAAAATATGGATGAACGGAGAAAGGTGGAACCTGTGATTCAGATTGCAGTAGGACTTTCCCCACAGAGTTTAAAGTCATTCCCTCAGCTGGTAGCAGTTGTTTTTCTGGAAAAGATTTTGCCTGATGTTTTCTCAAACTCAGGAAAGTCAGTCAACTTGTAAGGAAGCTGAAAAGACAGGCTCTTTGATATGTAGCAGTAGCTTGGATATTGTTCCTACTTCTTAGTTGTCACAGTGGGAAGAAATTTTTCAACATGTATCATCGCAGAGTGATATTTCATGACATGATTATATTGAAGCTTAACACAAAAATGCTTCCAAGGCCAAAGAAAGGATTAGAATCTGAAATCTCTAGGTGACTGAAGAGCATCAGAAACAGTGGACACTTTTTGTTTAGCCATCCTACCAGAGTGAAGATGTACACATGGGTTGAAGGCAGAGGAGTAGTAAGTAAGCACTTAAATAGCTTTGCATGCCAAGCCAATCAAATGCCAGTGCCTTCTCAGTGAAGACACTGAGCAAAGTATCTGCATCTTTACTATTGCAGGAGCACTTTGTAAAAGCAGTAGCAACATCACCTCAGACCTGCCAAGTAAGAATATGCAGTTTTTTTATATAGTGGTAAAACATTAAGTTTACTAGTTTGTCATTTTAAGTATAAGGCTTATAAATATAAAGTTTATATGCTAAGTGAAATATACCAGTCACAAAAAGACAACTATATGTTTTCATTTATATGACAGCCTCTGTTTCAATAGAATCCTCAGGTGATTCATTTAAATATTAAAACAGTAACTTATGCTACATCTGAGTTCAGCAGACATGAGAATCACAAAAGTTTAGCAGCATAATTGCTAGATATTATATCCCTGGTGGAGAAGGAAGAACATGAATTTTGAGTTCAAATGCATCTTTGATAATCCTGGCTCATCTGTTGCTTACTGGTCACTTAATGATAATTTCTTTAAGCAGTCCAAGCCTCATTTTAAAAAATTTGTAATATGGACATAATAAAAACTCATTATGATTTTTTTCTTAATAGTTAGAGGAGATGCATGCAGAGAATTTACTGTAGTCCTTGGACACAGTAGCAAGAGAACATAGTAAATAATTTATAATTTTTCTAGGCCAAAAACACTATAGAAGGATGAGCCCTCAAAATTTACAAAATAACTTAATAGAAGAATCTCAAATAAGCAAACAAAACATAATTTAAGAGCACAAACATTGTAGAAAACACAAAACTATAACCTCTAATAACCTTGAAAGCTTATAAAAGACTGAGTAAGTGGCATGTCCCTAACAGAATTTTTTTTTCTGTCTCCAGAAAGGAAATCTCAACAACCAATTCAAGAATCTGTGGTAATCATTTAGTTATTCAACCTTATCAAGATAATTTAAGTAATATATTTTCTCCAAATAAAGCATGAAATAATATATTTCAATCATTTATTCAGGCAAAAAAATTGGTAGGCATCAGATATAATGTGAACATATTTTAATTTTAAATAATAATCCAGTTCCTATACACCATGTAACTCTGAATACCAACCAAAAGGTTCAACTTCTGTTGGAGCCTCACAAATATCATGCCGGATATTCTTTTGCCAAAAGTTTCCTGAATCAACTTTATATACATCCCAGCTTCCATTTAGTAGCTGGCCTAGGTCTCCAGCATATACCTAACACTCATTAAGTCTAAGTAGTGTGTCTAAATGTAGCAGTACTGTGTGTTGGATCTCCTTTTCAATGTCAAAAGTCATCTTACAACATGCAATCAAAATAAGTTCTCACTTATGAATTGTTCAATTTTTATTTAATTTATAAACATACCTGTAGAAATATTATCCAATGGTGAAAGCACTGGAAACTCAAGGAAAACATTAACATTAGATCTATCATAGAGAGGGAGTTTTATTTCAGAATATTGGGAAGAAGTGAAATGAAAATTTAAAAGACAAAATTGTTAAAGATTTCCAAGGGATAATACACTATGAGGTCAGTAAAAAATACTTTGGTGCACTCTATGAAGAGGAGTATGCATGCAGTGGATATCTCATAAATGGCAAAGTTAAATATGATGATGATAAACAGAAAAAAATCATGAGAATGAAAATATATGCTTTACTGTTAATATATATAAAATGAAAATAAAAACTGCTTTAAAAAAAAGAAAAAGTATTGAATTAGCCATGCAAAATAAATTTTAATAAAATAAAGAATACATAAATACACAAATGTACCTACACAAAAGACTTTTAGACATAAAATTATGTTTGGTTAAAAATCATGCAATCTACTTAGGTAAAGAGCTGTGCTTATTGCTTATTTATAAAAAAAATTATATGTGTATGTATATATACAAAGAACTAAAATTTTTACCTCCATGTTAAATAAGTAATGCTCTTTATCAAATTATTGAATGAAATTTATAATATGAACCCAATGATAATTGCTTTCTGTCTCTTTTACTAAATTTCTTCTGTATTTAGAGATCTTGATAACCATATGTGAATGGTTCTGTCTACTTTTCAACTGTGTGGTATATAGCTATATGCATTATCCAAATTCAGAGAATATATAAAAATTAATTCAGAAAAATAGTAGATTTTAAAATTAAAACCAGTGTAAATATTGATCATATTCACACCTCTTAAAATATCACAGTCATGTATTTGGTTCTCAAAAGCACTGAGTGAAGTGTTAAATGAGTTTCACAAATGGTTCAAGAACTAAGAGAAAGGATTGACAAATGGTACTACATGAAATTATACAGTTTCTGCACAACAAAAGAAATGGATTTTAAATTGAAAAGGTTGCCCACAAAATGTGAGAAAATCTTGTCAGTTACACATCAAACAATGAGAATATACAGGAGTTCAAAAAACTAAAGTCCCTAAAAAATTAATTTCTTCTTCCCAAAGAAGAAATGGGGAAATGAACTGATTGGAGCTTTTTCAAGGGAAGAAGTCTAAATAACTAAAAAATTACCTGAAAAAATGCTCACCATCCCTGGCCATAAAGAAAATTCAAATCAAAATCACATTGATTCCACCTCACTCCTGTTAGAATGGCTACCATCATGAATACAAATGAAAGTAAATGTTGGCGAAGATTTAGGAAAAAAAGAACATGCACTGTTGCTGGGAATGTAAGCTAGTACAACCACTATGGAAAACAGTATGGAGCTTCCTGAAAAAACTAAAATTAGTTCTGACATTCAATCCAGCAATATTACTCCTAGGGATATACCTGAAGGAATACAAGTCAGGTTACAATAAAGGTACCTGCACACTCATGCTTATTGCAGCAGTATTCACAATAACAAAGCTATGAAACAGCCAGGATGCCCCACTATTGATGAATGGGTTAAGAAAATGTGGTGTTTGTACACAATGGAATTTTACAGAACCACAAAGAAGAGTGAAATTTTGTCATTTGCAAATAAATGGCTGGAACTGGAGAACAGCATCTTAAGTGAAGTTAGCCAAGCTCAGAAGGCCAAAAGCCACATGTTCTCCCTCATAGGTGGAATTTGGACCCACTACAATATTATGAAAAACAAGATAAGCTAAGGGGATGTCTTGCATGGAGGCGTAGGGCAAGAGGAGGAAACTAAGAAGCTAAATGTGGTTAATGTGTTCTCTACACCAGACTGAATATAGAATTTTTAAACCAGCTGAAATCATCATAAGAAAAGAATTATGGTAGAATGAAGAAAAATAGAGAAGATGAACAAATTGAGATTATAGTACATATATACAGGGAAATATCATAAGGAAACTCCCTTGCAGCTACCTTTATCTCAAACAAGCAAAATTTTCATTTTTTCCTTTTCTTTTTTCCTCTACAAAATTGAAGAACAAGAGGGCAGAACAGGTCCTGCTTAGGAGTAAGGGAGGTTGGTAACAGTAAGAGAGGGAAGGTGGTTGAGAAAGGGGGTAGGAGGGTGAATGTGGTGCAAATACTGTGCTCATGTATGTAAATGCCAAAATGGTACCTGTTGAAACTATTCCAGGAATAGTGGGAGGGAGGATATAGGAGAGTACAGGAAGTGAATTCAAGTATGATATATTTGATATATCATAAAAACTTTTCTAAATGCTACAATATACCCCCACCCAGCAAAACAATAAAAAATGAATTTCAAGGTTGAACTGTATAATAAAGAATATCTATAATTTTCATGATTAACTTGTGAAGTTATATCACTGAACAAATTATTTGTTCAAAAATTTCTCCTTCTAGTTAAGATGAATGCCCTGTTACAAAGATCACTAAAAAGGGCCATTTCCCCATTTTCTTTCCATGTATTTTCCATTTGTTTACTTCTTTTCTTTTGTTTGTTTTTCTGTATAAGGTATGAGGCCTACAGATAAGAAAAAGTTTATTTATACTGGAATAAATTATTGTTTTTTAATAATGCACTTTATGCACTCTCTTACTTATGGATAAAAATACATATATTTTCTAAGCACAAGCTTGTAATGAAAAATAAACTTTCTACGTTGATCAATTAATAACCACAATAGGAATTCAGTTATTTAATGCAACCAGAAATCTAATATGCCAATAAAAAAGTTGATGCAGTTTTATCACAAAACCAAGTCTATAGTCATTGGCACACGTTAATAATCCATATAATTTAACATTGCATGAGAAAGTAATGAAACATAAAGCTCTCTTGATTTCTAGTGTTTTTCAAATATCATGGCACAGATTACCAGAAACACACTATAATAAGAGATTCAAATCTTTTCAATAAAATGGTAAAAAGTTGAATAAGCCTTTAAATTTTTATATTAGTCTAAAGATTTTTAAAATTTAAAACTGGCCACAATCTGTCAAAATCAACAGATCAATGTTAACGATGGCCACACACACTTTAGTTTTCATGGTACTTGAGGTCTTCTCCTTCCTACAAGAAAGCAATTTAGGGTTAATTTCTCAAATGAAAATAAGTCTTTAAGACACTTATAAAGTCCATAAAAGTGGCAGCATACCAAAATTCAATGGTTAGTATATTTTTTCAAATAAAAAATTAAAGTTATGCAAAAAGTAGCCTAGAATTTGCTTTTACTATGATTTTCATATATGCTGCTGTTATTAAAGTAAGATGCTAATTTTATGCTTGATAACACATAGCTGGTGTTCTGCAACTTGTATTCTCATCTGTGAGTTCATCTGAGTGACAAATTAAAACTAAGGCTAAGAATTAAAGAAATCAGTGATAAAACTATTAATATGGCAATGAAATATCACTTTAAGTATAAGGCAATATTTAAGTCTTTGAACTTAATATTAATTGTTCTTTTATTCTTCAACATAAAATTGTTGGAACAATTTTCATGAAATACAAAGTGCAGACAGTAAGAGGCTTATTTGATTAATTTTGACAATTTCATATGCTTATAAAATACAAAAAAGAGAAAGTGTTTGCATCACAGCAGAGAGATTCTAAGTCCACTTTTCAAATTAATTCCATCTTTGCCATAAAAATTTTATGATTTCTAATACTACTGATTAATTTTTTATATTTATGTAACTGTACTTTGATCTTTTTTATTTTTTATGATAATTTACAAAATTTCTATTGAATGTCTTCAAAGGAACTTATCTTTTCTGTGTTACCAACCTGTTAAGAACTTCAAATACATCTTTCTAATTTCTATTAAATCTGTCAGAATTTATAAAAGTATTTCATTTATGTTTCCATACGTGCTTATAATGTACTTTGACCAAATTCTCTCCCTCTATAATTCTTACTTCTCCTCCATGCTTTTTAAAGCATTTTAATGGGTTTCATGATTCTATTTTAAACTTGTATAGTAAGTACCTCCATCATGTTCATCCCCATATAACTCTCTGCTTTTACCCTTGCTTCCCACATTTCCCTTCAACCGTCCCCATCTTACACTCATATCACTCTTTTTCTTTTTTAGGTTAAGATTTCACGTATGAGAGAAAGCGTGATATTTGTCTTTCTTAGTTTGACTCATTTCTCTAAACAGTATGATTTCTATTTCTGTTCATTTTCCATAAGTAGCATGTTTTCATTCTTCCTTTGGGTTGAATAATACTTCCTGATAGATATATACCATATTTTCATTACCCATTTTTCAGTTGATGGGCACCAAACCAAAGTTTGGCTATTATGAACACAGCTGATATAAATATGGTGTGCAGGTATTTCTACTATATGCTGGCTTACATTCTTGGAGATATGCCCAGGAGTAGATAACAGGATCATATATATGGTAATTCTATTTTCTATTAGTTTCTTGAGGAACATCCATAGTGATTTCTATACTGACTGCACTTACATTCCACCAACATTATATATTTACCCCCCCATATCCTCTCCAGCTGACTATGATCATTCTCATTAGGATGAGATGGAATCTCAGTATCATTTTGTATTTTCTTTATCGCTAAAGATGTTTAACATGTCATCATGTATTCATTGACTATTTTTGCTTCTTTTTAGAATTTTCTGTTCATTTCCCCATTTTTAATAGGATTGTTTGTTTTCTTGGTGTTGAATATTTAGAGGTCTTTATTATTTATTATCCAATAAATATCTGGAAAAAGTTTTCTATCATTCTGTACATTGTCTCTTCATTCTTGTAATTGTTTCCTTTAACATGAAGAAGCCTTTTAATTCAATGTAATCCCATTTGTCAATTCTCACACTTGTTTCCTGAGCTGTTGGAATCCTATTCAAAGTGTCATTACTTATTCCTATGCTTTCAAATGTTTTCCCATAGTAGTTTCAAAGTTTTTTTGTCTTACATTGAACTATTTACGCCATTTTGAATTGATTTTTATATATTGTGAAGAATAAGTATCCAGTTTCAATCTTCTACATATGGAAAACCAGTTTTCTCAACACCATTTGTTGAAGAGACTGACATTCTTTCACTGTGTGTTTTGGCACATTTTTAGAAAATCACATGGCAGTATCTCTGGGCTTATTTCTAGTTATCCTGTCCCTTTGGTCCATGTAACTGGTTTTAAGCTAATACCATGTTGTTTTTGTTAGTATGGCTCTATAGTGTAATGTTAAGTCCAGCTACTGTGATACCTCTAGCATTGTTCCTTTTGTTCAGGATTGCTTTGACTATTTGAAGTCTTGTTCTTCCAAATGAATTTTAGGTGTGACTTTTATATTTCAGTGAAAAATGACATTGGAATTTTGGAGGAGATTGTATTGCCCTTAAGATTACTTTCAGTGGTGCAGGCATTTTCACAATATTAATTGTGAAATATTGATCCATGAATATGGGAGGTCATTACATCCTCTGATATCTTTTTCAATTTCTTCAACATTTCATAGTTTTTTTGGAGGTCTTTCACCTTCTTAGTTAGGTTTATTTCTAGGAAGTTGGGTTTTTTTTTCAGGCTATTACTAATGGGATTGTTTTCCTGATTTCTTTCTCCAGCCTGTTTGTTATTCATCAAAAAACTACTGGGTTTTGTATATTTATTTTGTATCCTGCTATTTTACCAAAAGTGCTTATCAGATTTAAGAGATTTTTAGTAGATACCTTAGGATCTTTTAAGTATACTGTCATATCATCTACAAATAGGGATAATTTTAATTCTTCCTTCCCACTTTGAATCACTTTTGATTCTTTCTTTTACCTTATTACTCTTTAAGAATTCAAATACTATTTTGAGTAAAAGTGGAAGAGTGGACATCATTGTCTTCCTGATTTCAGAGGAAATGTTTTTATTTTTTTGGCCATATATTTATTTTCTATAACCTTTATTATATTCAGCCATATTCATTACATTCCTAGGGTTTTCCTCAGTCCCAGGGTAATAAGTTGTGAGTGGGTGGAGTCTCACTCCACTGCCAGCAGTCCCTGACATTGTCAACCTCCATAATCCCTGCATAGACATTTCACATTTGCTTATGTTTTAATTGATTTGTCCATAATCAGTTCTGCTATGGATTTCTGTCTCCTTCTTTTCCAAGAATAAAGATAATTATTAGTTACTTTAATTCTATAACTTGGTGACTTTTGTAGCTTGTCTTTTTTTGTTTTGATGGTATTGGGGTTGGAACTCAGGGTCTCAAGCTTGCTAGGCAGGCATTTTACCTTATACATAGGTAGTCAGAAATGCTAGAGTAGTAAAACCCTTTTTTGGGAGATAGAGGCAGGAGTGGGGTTTGAACTTAAGGCCCTGAACTTGCAAGGCAGTCACTGTGCCATTTAAGTGATGCCCCTTTCCCCATGTTGCTTTAGTTATTTTTCAGAGAGGGTTTCATGTTTTTTCCCAGAGTGACCTTAGACCATTATCTTCCTCTCCACTCTGCCACCCCCGCAGTTTATTCTTACTCTATGGAATAATGATGTCTTGCAGTCTCCATATCCTAAAGAGATGTATAAGTGTTTTCTTTTGTTCTTCTTAAGATAGTGATAGAGCATGTTACAAAATGAGAGATCTGACCCATTAAAAATAGCTCCTAATTTCCCTTGTTTCTTTCTTACTTTAAACAAGTCTATCTTTTATAGCATGAGAAATAGCTCAGTTTAGTAGCTCTAGTAGCATGTGGGGCTGAAGATATAAACATATAAGTGTATCTGTCTAGAAAGAGTAGTAGAGAAATTTGAAAATACATTTAGAATTTTTTCTGGGTAATGGAATGTTCAAATCTCTTGTTCATTTAATGATGAATATTCTAGATATTTTAGCACTTTAAATTATTATTATTTAAGATCTTATATCATATATGTTTTATTAAAATTAATACTTTACTTGACTTACTTTTCATTGTTAGATGCTTACACTGAAACCATCACTGTACTAAAATGAAATCACTATACTAAAGAGGTTGCTTAATTTATGATTTAAAGAAAGAAAAAAATTTAATTGAACATGAAATGTGTTCTGTGTGTGAAAAGACTGGATATAGGCTGGGTGCAGTGACTCACACCTGTAATCCTAGGTCTTCAGGAGGTGGATAAAGGGAAGCTCACTGTTTGAGTTCACCTCATGGAAAACATTACTAGGGCCCCATCTCAAGTAACAACCCAGACATGGTGCTACATGAATGTAATTCTAATTATGTTGAATGCAGAAGAGGATTGCTGTCAGAGGCCAGCCTAGGGAGGGAAAAATAACTCGTAGGTCATGAGATTCTATCTGAAAAATAACTAAAGCAAAAAGGGCTAGAGTTATGCCTCTAGTGGTAGCACCTTTGCCTAGTAAGTGGTCCTGAATTCAATCTCCAGTACTGCCAAAAGAAATAAAAGGAAAAACAATTGGGTATGTGGGGTGACACTTCTTACTTTTCTTTCTTAAGAGAAGTTTTGCAGTGACTGGTCATTCTCCAGGTAGCATTGTGCTCATAGAATTTTTTGTTCTTCCTTCTATCATTGGATTCTAAGATTCTGCTGCAATTTATTTAATTGTCTTCATTTTCATTTCACACACTTCAAAACTTTTTAATATCATAGTTAATGTGTTCTCCTTGACATAATCAGGAGTTCTGCAAATGTATCTTCTGCTTTAGTCTTTGAAAGGACCTTGCCAGCTAATCTCTGGAATTCTCTAGTTTATTTCATTTTAACTCAAACTCATATAGCACTGTAACACAGAAGGTAATGTTCTCCATACCTTATGCTTATTCACTTAATCACTTAAACAATCTTACTGAATACAAACTATAATTGCTCTCATAATAAAGGAGCATTCATCTTTAGTCCTTATAGCATTTGGCACACAGATATGTTCATTAAATATAGAATTAGTCTTTAATAATTTGTTTAATGAACAAAGATTTATTTAAAATCACTGTTGTTGGAACTTCATTAAATTGGGTTGTCACCTTCACAGTCAAGTCCAAAAGAATGGCACAAACAGATAATGAATACTTCTCTCCCAGAGGGTAGGCTAACATGAGGATATGATCAAGAATGAATGATTGGTACTTTACAGCACATAGACTTTCAGTCACTGGCAATAGTAATTCAATTGCTCTAAGCAAAGAAGAGAGAGCTGTGACTCACTTGGAAAGCTATAAGCACCATAGAATAGCATACAGGTATAAGTAGAAAAAAGTGGATGGGAGTAACTGTAAACTGCTACTCAAAGCATATCAGATTTAATTCTGCTCCAGTATCTCCAATTTTTCACAGAAAAAAATGGTTCTGGGTGGTGTTCCATGGAAATCGAAATCTGACAAAAAAGAAAAAGAAACAAAGTTTTTAAGGATTGAATGACTTCAAAAACTTTACTATTATATATCTTGTTCTTGCCATCACAGAGTACATTAAAAATTTTGCAATACATTATAACATAGAAATTTGATTTTTTAAACGATTGTGTATATTTTATGATATTACAGAAAAAACACCATTGTAAGATTTTCCCAAAATCTGGAACATGATCTGAGTTCATAGTGGGGGTATAGATTGGCAGAGGACATGTGAACAGTATACAACAGAAGTTGTCCTCATTAAGCCACCAAAAATAATCATCTAGAGATGATAAGGCTCCTAAGGTGATTGAGATGGGTGAGAGAAGATTATTTTTACCACAGAGTTTATAATAAAAGCAGTTAGCAACATATAAGTCAAGAGAACAAGGAAGTTGATGAAAGTCTATGGAGATTTTTGTCATAAAAATAAACAGAAAACTTAGGATAAAACTGATTTTTATTGTTGTGCTGAGTAGGAGTACATTGTGGTGTTTACAAAGGCTCTTATAATATATCAAATATTTCATACTTGAATCCACCCCCTCCACCACTTTTCTTTATCCTCTACTCCTGCATCCCTGGAATAGTATCAACAGGTACCATTTTTCTATATACATACATGTGTACACAGAATATTCATCATATTTATCTTCCTACACCCTTTCACCCCCTCCTCCCCTCTTCCACTGGTATAAAACCCCCTAGTCAAGATCTGGTCTACCCTCCTGTTCTTCACTTTTGTAAAAGAAAAAAAATGACATTTTTGCTTGTTTAACATAGCTACACAGGGAGTTTCCTTGTGGCATTTCCATGCATATATGGAGTATAGTCAATTGAAGGATGGAACCTATTCCATCACAAATGTAATGGGTAAATACTGACATAATTTGCATCCATGTTGAACATCCGGACAGAGTAATCCAGGAGGCAGCTGGCTCTAGAGGAATGGGTGACATAATGAGGGAGAAAAATATAGAAGAATCCTGGGATTATGAACACTAAAGGGACTACATAGTGAGAATTTGTGACATTTAAAGAGGGACAGAAACCTGTAGTGATTCAGAAGTCAAGGAAAAGCACAGTTAACCAAAAAGAGAAGACTGACGAGTCCTTGGTAGATGGTTGGCATTGATTGTGGAGGAGATTCTAGAAGGAATGGTGAAGAAATCAATGCAAGGAATGAAAGTGAAACATAATACAATGAATTTTCAAACTCGGGAAAATATATTTGAGATTTTTTTCTTGCACTCTTTCAAATTGCTGTAATTGAATTCATACTTTTACCTCATAAAACAATTTTTGCAGACTCCAGAACAGACAGTGATACTCTGAATTTATGCATGCTTGTAGCTCCATATGCTATGTTGCAAATGAAAATCTATCTTGTTTTATCAAAAGTAACATTTCCCAATATTTAGCACAGTATTTTTCTCCAACTGATGAATTTTGAGTAAATTGGTACTCTCCTTGTTACTTTACTTTCTTCCATCTAACTTTACACTTAAAAATTTCAAACTCTTCCAATAGAGATTTAGACAGACTATTGCTCACCAAAACATATATTTGGTTTCCTTTTTACTTTTAATTCTTCTTTTTGATTCCTCATTCAACCATATGCAAATTGTGTTACTTCTATGTCATTTTTGTGTGTAGGGAATATTAAGTTAATCATAATAGATTTCCTCTTTAATCACCCTAAGCATTGATTTCAGTCACATTTCTTTGAACTTTATCCTTAGTTCAAAAATGATTTTGTTTAGCAAAAAAAAAAAAAAAACAAAAAACCAAAAGGCCCAAAATTTGTCAGCTTAAGATATGAATGTGAGTGATGAATATTTCAAAATATATATGTCAGATAAATAAGAATGTTTAAATTTCTACCATTAGGGCTGCATTTTTTATTTACAAAGGTTGGCTTGCAGGCATCATCTTATTTTACTAAAAGTAGAAGAAGGCTCCCAAGCCTGGCATATCAATTTCAAATTGCCATACTCATTTCATTTCCTATTCCCCTTTTGGTTATTATTTAAAACAGACAATGGATCCCTGCCATATTTCATATGCTGAAACCAGGAGCTGTCAGCAAAATACATTTTGTTTTCAAACATAAGATCATTTGTTGACTGTTGAAATGTGCAGTAAATCACTATATTTTCTGTAACTACTGGGAGTGTTCTAGTTATTTCCTTTTAAATTACATATTTCTACTTATGTCCTCAAAAGTAGTTACATATTGCCTGAAAGAAAAACTTTTTAAAGGTTTTGTTCTTACTACGAACAACAGGTGTTGGCAAGGATATGGGGGAAAAAGGGACCCTCTTACCCTGTTGGTGGGAATGTAAACTAGTACAACCACTCTGGAAAAAAATTTGGAGGCTACTTAAAAAGCTAGACATTGATCAAATGGTAATTTGATCCAGCAATACCACTCTTGGGGATATACCCAAAAGACTGTGACACAGATTACTCCAGAGGTACCTGCACACCCATGTTTATTGCAGCACAATTCACAATAGCCAAGTTATGGAAACAGCCAAGATGCCCCACCACTGACGAATGGATTAAGAAAATGTGGTATGTATACACCATGGAATTTTATGCAGCCATGAAGAAGAACGAAATGTTATCATTTGCTGGTAAATGGATGGAATTGGAGAACATCATTCTGAGTGAGGTTAGCCTGACCCAAAAGACAAAAAATCATATGTTCCCCCTCATATTTGGACATTAGATCAAGGGCAAACACAACAAAGGGATTGGACTTTGAGTACATGATAAAAGCTTTAGCACACAATGGAGGGGTGAGAATAGGTAAGACACCTAAAAATTAGTTAGCATTTGTTGCTCTTAATGCAGAGAAACTAAAGCAGATACCTTAAAAGCAACTGAGGCCAATAGGAAAAGGGGACCAGGAACGAGAGAAAAGGTTAGATCAGAAAGAATTAACCTAGAAGGTAACACACACGCACAGGAAATTAATGTGAGTCAACTCCCTGTATAACTATCCTTATCTCAACCAGCAAAAACCCTTGTTCCTCCCTATTCTGGCTTATACTCTCTCTACAGCAAAATTAGAAATAAGGGCAAAATAGTTTCTGCTGGGTATTGAGGGGGTAGGGGGGGAGAGGGAGGGGTCGGAGTGGGTGGTAAGGGAGTGGGTGGGGACAGGGGTGAGAAATGACCCAAGCCTTGTATGCACATATGAATAATAAAAAAAAATTAAAAAATAAAGGTTTTGTTCTTATTTTACTCAAAGTATTATTAAGTGCCCTAAAATTTTGGCACCCATTATGGAATGTGCTTTCCTTCACATTTTTATATAGATAGTAGTCTATGTAGTACATCATTTGGCCATACTGAAGAGGATTTCTGGGACCCAGTTAAGCATTAAGTACTTGATTATATGTCATTTAATTCCTTCAATTTAGAGATCTACATGGAAGGATAGAAACAAACAATGATATATATCTTCACTTCCTACTCTCAGTTTTCTTTCCCTTTATCCGTTTTTTCCAAAGATGATCAGGTTTTAGGATAAATTTTCAAATTTGATGATAATATGAAAAGCAAAATTTAGAAACTTTATAAAAAGTAAGCCTTTATGCATATTGAATATGAAGGAAATGATGTGATAATATAGTACAGTACATGTTAAATTATCAATATTTTGTAATTTGATCATCTATTTTTTAAATGTCTGAAAAAAAGGTTTTTTCTACTTTCAGTTAATTCCAGATTTTTCATGGTTGAATTCAAGTATGTGGAACCATTTCAAAAATACTTTACACTTTAAAAAATTAAGGTCACTATGCCAAAATTATTTATCCAAGAATATATTTTGTACATTCTGTGGGCCAAGCATGCATTTCGTATTTGTGAATTGAAGAAGGTGTTTTACTAGCTTTCTTTACCTCAGAAAGTTAAGGTTCTCTAAATATGATCATAGTCCCATAACTATTTCAGTACATTTCCTGAGAGACAAGGAAAGACTAAAAACACATAAAATTGAAAATTCAGATTGGGAGAAAAATGAAGTAAAATACAAGAAGGAGGAATAAGCAAAACAACACTTTAAAGACAGGGTAATTCCTGTCTCTTCATCCTGCCCAGAATAACTTTTGTCATCCTTTCTAAAGCTTTGGAACCAGAACTCTTTCATGAATTTAGAGTCATATCTTGCATCCCAAGTGTTTGTTAAGGATTTTTTCTATATATACACTGCACTCTTCCCTAAAGGAAGATGTGGGCATTTCCTGAGTTAATAATTATGAAGAAGAGCAATAATGAGTGAATAAAAATTCTATAATCACTTCAACTTGCAGATATTTTTATGAATCTTTATGCACTTTTCAGAAACTCTAATCTGGTTAAAAACAAGACAAAGCAAAAACAATGAGTTTTTAAAAGAGACAGAATGGAGACCTCTGACTAGGCCTACATAGCCTAGTGTCTTGTTTTTGGAGGTACTAGGGTTTGAATTCAGGGCATCATGCTTGCTAGGCAGTCACTCAACCACTTGAGCACTGTCCTCAGTCCTTCTATGTGTTTGATATTTTCAAGATAGGGTCATGTGAACTATTTGCCCAGGCTGGCCTCGAGCCACAAGCCTCTCTGCCTCCCACCTTCTGAGTTGCAAAGATTTCAGGTGTGAGCCACTGGAGCCCAGTCAAATTTAGATATTCTTATTGGCATTCTTTCTTAGTTTTAGTTCTCTGAGCATATGTGTTCTAATGCACCAACACCTAAGTAAGCCAAAGCCACCACCAAATGAAACAAGGGCATCTTCATGTCAAGAATATTTAGCTGTAATCTCAAAGAGCCCTGTATAAATGCTAAAATTGTTAACCATTTCACATATCAAAAAAAAAAAAAGCTTATAACACTTAACTGAAACTACATGTCATGCCCTGACATTTTATTCCTTTGAAAAGACATTGCAAAATGAAAGTCTGCATTGATCATCCAGGCATTCTTTTGAACACCTAATCTTTTAATCTTTTAATATGCTCTTCACATTGCTGTGGGGAACTTAGCATTCAGAAGCACAATGATATTTTGTGCTTTCCCTTGACATTTGTTTTATTTATTAACAAATTTAATTTTATCAATTAGTAAATTAAAATTAATTAAAACACATTAAAATTTATTTATTGATTGTACTTTACATTTGTAACCTTCAGAGATGAAGTATGTTTGAAAATGAACAGACTTGGAGAATTCCAAGATGGCGGCTAGAGGTAGGAAGAAGAAAGCGAGCCTCCTATAGTGAAATCTTGGAGAGACACTGGAGACACACTTTGCAGGCATAATCACCGAGAAAAGGCATAACTTTGACTCCTCCACATCTCCAGCCGGCGCAGAGAATCTCCACTTCACGTTAAACGGAGAACCGAGGAGGCCCCCAGGGCCGCCAGTGGCCGGCGCCCATACAGCTTGGGAAGACGCGGACCAGGTGAGCTTTGCGGTACCGCGGTTCCCCCCAGACAAGCCTGGGCCAGAGCAGCATAGCCCCCTGGACAGACTGACCTCCACCCGGGAAAAAAGAGAAACTGAGTACTAAGCAATAAGAACAGTTAAGACACGCTGGAAAGAGGGTGGGGCGCCCTGAGCGCTGAAGATTGGGGGAAGGGAATCCTTCCCGGGACTGTAAATAAACAAGCCGGGCGGGCCTGAGAGGCCCAGCAACCAGGAGCGGGGACGCTTGTGAGAGGAGGGAAGACCCACTTTCTATGTGAAATGTAAATAAACACGCAGGCCTGACAACGCGGGGCAGTGGCACCTTTCCCAGTGCTTGGAAAGGGGAAAGCCTGTGGCAGAGGCCCCCCGCACAGGAGAACTCTGAGCAAACAAAGTCTGTGGGACCAGGTGAGTGCTAGCTCACCCCAGAGATCTGCATAAATAACGCCGCCAGCTACAGGCTGAGAGCAGCAGGCAGGCGAGCCACAGTTGCAGATACCACTCTCAGAACTGTCTCCAGATGCTTTTTTTTCTTTTTCTCCCTACCTTTGATGAGAGAACAACCAAATTACACCTGCAAGCCGAAAAACTTACTGAAACTGTATTGCATTTGAACTGGGGACACTTGGTGGGGCTTTCTTTTTTTTTTTTTTTCTTCTGTGTGTGTGTGAGTGTAGTTTTGTTCTACTTTATGCATCCCCTTTGATGAGACAACTACAGAACAACATCTGAGGCACCAACTCCAGGACTGGAGATTGAGACGGACATCCAAATTATTAAGACTGAAATTGCATTGCATATAAACTTGGAAGTTTTTTGGTTTTTTTTTTTTTTTTTAATTTTCTATTTTCCATTTTATTTTAATTCATTTTTATAAATAGATATTACTTTCATATACTTATTTTTTATTTTTTTTATCTTTGATTTTCAATCCTCTCTCTGTCTCTCTATTGTCTGTTCAGCTTACTGTCGATTAGTACACTAACACTCCCTGTTTATACCTTTGAAACTCTCTTGTCTGATACCTTGTTCTGCTTTCTCCCTCTTCTCTGTATATTTGTTTTCCACTTTTCTTTAACTTCTTGCTTTCCATCTCAGCTCACTCTTCCATTCTCAATATTACCATTGTTATTATTACAAGCTAGAAAATACTTAATTACACACAGTACAGGGACAGTAACAACATCAAGGACAATGACAGGAAGACAGAAAAAACAAGGAAACCAGTTTCCCCACAGCAAAAAATTAGTACAGGAACCAGAGGGGAATGAAGAGAACAGAAACTCAGAGCCAGACTCCAATAAAATGAAGATAAACTATGCCAAAGGACCCAATGAAGCCTACAAGAATAATTTAAAAGAAGACATACTACAAGTACTCAATGAGAATTTTATAGAGATGATACTGGATAGGGTCAACCAAAATGTACAGAAGACACTCAAGAAATTCCAAGACAATAAAAATAGAGAATTTGAAAAAGCAAAAGAAGAAATAAAGGAAACCATAGAAGCACTGTATAAACACCAAAGTGAAACAGAGAACACGATTAATAAATGGATAAATGAACTCAGGACAAAAATAGACAACAATAAAGAAGAAAACAGCCAGGATATGGAAAACCTCAGAAAAAAGAATGAAACAGAACTGCAAAACAAAATGGAAGGCCAATCCAGCAGAATAGAACAAACAGAAGACAGAATCTCAGAACTTGAAGATGAAATGGTAATTAAAGGAAAAACCGAAGAACTATTAATTAAACAACTCAAGACCTGTGAAAAGAAAATGCAAGAACTCACCGACTCCATCAAAAGACCAAACTTGAGAATCATGGGCATCGAAGAAGGAGAAGAGGTGCAAGCGAAGGGAATGCGTAATATATTCAACAAAATAATAACGGAAAATTTCCCAAATCTAGAGAAAGATATTACCATACAAATGCAAGAGGCCTCCAGGACACCAAACAGACCAGATCAAAATAGAACTACTCCACGACATATCATCATTAAAACAACAAGTTCAGAAACTAAGGAAAGAATATTGAAGGCTGCAAGAGAGAAAAAACAAGTAACATACAAAGGTAAACCCATCAAAATCACAGCAGACTTCTCAACAGAAACATTAAAAGCAAGAAGAGCGTGGGGTGAGATCTTCTGGGCACTGAATGAAAATAACTTCAACCCCAGGATACTCTACCCAGCAAAGCTATCATTCAAAATAGATGGAGCAATAAAAGTTTTCCATGATAAGCAGAAACTAAAACAATATGTGACCACAAAGCCACCATTACAAAAGATTCTGCAAGGGATCCTGCACACAGAAAGTGACACCCAACTTAACCATGAAAAGGCAGGCAGCACCAAACCACAGGATAAGAAAAAGCAAGACAGTAGAGAGTAACATCAAGTTAGGTACACACAATCAAACCTTCAAACAACTAAGATAACTAAATGGCAGGAATCACCACATACCTATCAGTACTAACACTTAATGTTAATGGACTTAATTCACCCATCAAAAGACACCATTTGACAAAATGGATTAAAAAAGAAGCTCCAACAATTTGTTGCTTACAGGAGACTCATCTCACCGACAGAAATAAGCATATGCTTAGGATGAAAGGCTGGAAGAAGATTTACCAAGCCAATGGCCCCCGAAAACAAGCAGGAGTAGCAATACTTATCTCTGACAAAGTAGACTTCAAACCTACATTGATCAAACGAGATAAAGAAGGACATTCCATACTAATAAAAGGGGAAATAGACCAAAAGGAAATAATAATCATCAATCTGTACGCACCCAATGTCAATGCTCCCAATTTCATCAAACATACCCTAAAAGACCTAAAAGCATATATAAACGCCAACACAGTGGTTGTGGGAGACTTTAACACTCCATTATCATCAATAGATAGGTCATCCAAACAAAAACTCCATAAAGAAATCCAAGATCTAAAATATGCAATAGATCAAGTGGACCTAGTAGATGTCTACAGAACATTTCATCCAACCTCTACACAATATACATTCTTCTCAGCAGCCCATGGAACCTTCTCCAAAATAGATCATATCCTAGGGCACAAAGCAAGCCTCAGCAAATATAAGAAAATAGAAATAATACCATGCATACTATCTGACCACAATGCAGTAAAAGTAGAACTCAACAACAAAAGTAAAGACAAAAAACATGCAAACAGCTGGAAACTAAATAACTCATTACTTAATGAAGAATGGATCATCGATGCAATAAAAGAGGAAATTAAAAAGTTCCTAGAAGTCAATGAAAATGAAAACACAACCTACCGGAACCTATGGGACACAGCTAAGGCAGTCTTGAGAGGAAAGTTTATAGCCATGAGTGCATATATTAAAAAGATTGAAAGATCCCAAATCAATGACCTAATGATACATCTCAAACTCCTAGAAAAACAAGAACAAGCAAATCCCAAAACAAATAGAAGGAGAGAAATAATAAAAATAAGAGCTGAAATCAACGAAATAGAAACCAAAAAAACCATACAAAGAATTAATGAAACAAAAATTGGTTCTTTGAAAAAATAAACAAGATCAATAGACCCCTGGCAATCCTGACTAAAATGAGGAGAGAAAAAACCCAAATTAGTAGAATCAGGAATGCAAAAGGGGAGATAACAACAAACACCATGGAAGTCCAGGAAATCATCAGAGACTACTTTGAGAACCTATATTCAAATAAATTTGAAAATCTAAAAGAAATGGACAGATTTCTAGATACATATGATCATCCAAAACTGAACCAAGAGGAAATTAATCACCTGAATAGATCTATAACACAAAATGAAATTGAAGCAGCAATCAAGAGTCTCCCCAAAAAGAAAAGTCCAGGACCTGATGGATTCTCTGCTGAATTCTATCAGACCTTTAAAGAAGAACTGATACCAAACCTCCTTAAACTGTTCCATGAAATAGAAAGGGAAGGAAAACTGCCAAACACATTTTATGAAGCCAGTATTACACTTATCCCAAAACCAGGCAAAGACACCTCCAAAAAGGAGAACTATAGGCCAATCTCCTTAATGAACATTGATGCAAAAATCCTCAACAAAATAATGGCAAATCGAATTCAGCAACACATCAAAAAGATTATCCACCACGACCAGGTAGGCTTCATCCCAGGGATGCAGGGGTGGTTCAACATACGAGAATCAATAAACGTAATAAACCACATTAACAGAAGCAAAGACAAAAACCACTTGATCATCTCAATAGATGCAGAAAAAGCCTTTGATAAGATCCAACATCATTTCATGATAAAAGCTCTAAGAAAACTAGGAATAGAAGGAAAGTTCCTCAACATTATAAAAGCTATATATGACAAACCTACAGCCAGCATTATACTTAACGGAGAAAAATTACAACCGTTCCCTCTAAAATCAGGAACCAGACAAGGATGCCCACTATCTCCACTCCTATTCAACATAGTACTGGAATTCCTAGCCAGAGCAATTAGGCAAGAAGAAGGAATAAAAGGAATACAAATAGGTAAAGAAACTGTCAAAATATCCCTATTTGCAGATGACATGATCCTATACCTTAAAGACCCAAAAAACTCTACTCAGAAGCTTCTAGACATCATCAATAGCTATAGCAAGGTAGCAGGATATAAAATCAACATAGAAAAATCATTAGCATTTCTATACACTAACAATGAGCAAACGGAAAAAGAATGTATGAAAACAATTCCATTTACAATAGCCTCAAAAAAAATCAAATACCTAGGTGTAAACCTAACAAAAGATGTGAAAGACCTCTACAAGGAAAACTATACACTTCTGAAGAAAGAGATTGAGGAAGACTATAGAAAGTGGAGAGATCTCCCATGCTCATGGATTGGTAGAATCAACATAGTAAAAATGTCCATACTCCCAAAAGTAATCTACATGTTTAATGCAATTCCCATCAAAATTCCAATGACATTCATTAAAGAGATTGAAAAATCTACTGTGAAACTTATATGGAAACACAAGCGGCCACGAATAGCCAAGGCAATACTCAGTCAAAAGAACAATGCAGGAGGTATCACAATACCTGACTTCAAACTATATTACAAAGCAATAACAATAAAAACAGCATGGTACTGGCACAAAAACAGACATGAAGACCAGTGGAACAGAATAGAGGATCCAGATATGAAGCCACACAACTATGAGCAACTTATCTTTGACAAAGGAGCTAAAAATATACGATGGAGAAATAGCAGCCTCTTCAACAAAAACTGCTGGGAAAACTGGTTAGCAGTCTGCAAAAAAACTGAAACTAGATCCATGTATATCACCCTATACCAAGATTAACTCAAAATGGATCAAGGATCTTAATATCAGACCCCAAACTCTTAAGTTGATACAAGAAAGAGTAGGAAATACTCTGGAGTTAGTAGGTATAGGTAAGAACTTTCTCAATGAAACCCCAGCAGCACAGCAACTAAGAGATAGCATAGATAAATGGGACCTCATAAAACTAAAAAGCTTCTGTTCATCAAAAGAAATGGTCTCTAAAATGAAGAGAACACCCACAGAGTGGGAGAAAATATTTGCCAATTATACATCAGACAAAGGACTGATAACCAGAATATACAGGGAACTTAATAAACTGAATTCTCCCAAAACTAATGAACCAATAAAGAAATGGGCATGTGAACTAAACAGAACTTTCTCAAAAGAAGAAATTCAAATGTCCAGAAAACACATGAAAAAATGCTCACCATCTCTAGCAATAAAGGAAATGCAAATTAAAACCACACTAAGATTCCACCTCACCCCTGTTAGAATAGCCATCATCAGCAACACCACCAACAACAGGTGTTGGCGAGGATGCGGGGAAAAAGGAACCCTCCTACACTGTTGGTGGGAATGTAGACTAGTACAACCACTCTGAAAAAAAATTTGGAGGCTACTTAAAAAGCTGGACATCGATCTACCATTTGATCCAGCAATACCACTCTTGGGGATATACCCAAAAGACTGTTACTCCAGAGGCACCTGCACATCCATGTTTATTGCAGCACTATTCACAATAGCCAAGTTATGGAAACAGCCAAGATGCCCCAGCACTGACGAATGGATTAAGAAAATGTGGTATCTATACACAATGGAATTTTATGCAGCCATGAAGAAGAACGAAATGTTATCATTCGCTGGTAAATGGATGGAATTGGAGAACATCATTCTGAGTGAGGTTAGCCTGGCTCAAAAGACCAAAAATCGTATGTTCTCCCTCATATGTGGACATTAGATCAAGGGCAAACACAACAAGGGGATTGGACTATGAGCACATGATAAAAGCGAGAGCACACAAGGGAGGGGTGAGGATAGGTAAGACACCTAAAAAACTAGCTAGCATTTGTTGCCCTTAATGCAGAGAAACTAAAGCAGATACCTTAAAGCAACTGAGGCCAATAGGAAAAGGGGACCAGGAACTAGAGAAAAGGTTAGATCAAAAAGAATTAACCTAGAAGGTAACACCCACGCACAGGAAATCAATGTGAGTCAATGCCCTGTATAGCTATCCTTATCTCAACCAGCAAAACCCCTTGTTCCTTCCTATTATTGCTTATACTCTCTCTTCAACAAAATTAGAGATAAGGGCAAAATAGTTTCTGCTGGGTATTGAGGGGGGGAGCGGGAGGGGGTGGAGTGGGTGGTAAGGGAGGGGGTGGGGGCAGGGGGGAGAAATGAACCAAGCCTTGTATGCACATATGAATAATAAAAGAAAAAAGAAAAAAAAAAGAGAAAACAAAACAAAACAAAAAAAATTGGTTCAAATAAGAGAAAAAAAAAAAAAAGAAAGAAAATGAACAGACTTGAATATTGGAAAGAAACAATAATTCAGGTCAGAGTCAGACAGAACATATTGTGGGTGAGAGCTATTAGTGGAGGCTGGGTACTTCCTACTCAGTCTCCAACTCCAGAAGTATGTCTGTACATACTTACATAGCTGAGAAATTTAAGGAATCCTTGGAGATATCAGAAAATTGTTCAAAGCTAATTTCGTGAAATGTTCTTCATTCTATCTTTAAAGCCCACAAAGGGTGCCTCCTTCCATCATGCTTATTTGCTCTGGCTGCATGTTGTACTTTGGGAACTTCTTCCTAGTCCATCCCTTTACCTTGTATATCTCACCTGATGTTCTTTTTAACGTACAGTAAGTTAAAGCAAAGTGTGACTTACTCATTCCACAGTGCCCCAGTGTGTGAGATGTAGTGGAATCTTATGTAACCACTATCAGCAAGTGAAAGTGAACACTTTTAAATTTGTGTAGCATGAGGAAAGGCACTCATCTCTGAATTGATCCTCCCAAATTTTTCAGTTTGTGCAATTGGTCTGCTAGTGACAGGATAAAACCCCAGGCCCTTTCCTATATCCGTTGCCTGCAGTGTTTTGTCGTTACAGAGATAAAGGATTGCCTATTACCCATGTATTTGTTTATGTGTTTTTTTACTCATGGATTCTGTGCGTTTTTTTTAAAATCTTCAAATTTTAATTTATTAAGACATTCAGCTATATCTGTCAGTTGACATCCAAATTTGCTACTAAAAATAAAGTCACATCCTACATTAGAAATACCAATTCTGAAAAACACTTCTGAGCTAAGCCCATTGTATAAATAAATGACTACTTTATTTTCACATTAAAATTCCCATAAAAATTACATCTCCCCTCCCCAGTTCTACCTGTAGCCATGATGAATGTAAAAATTTAAATATTATACATCCTTGTCAAAGAAAAGGTGCAAAATCTATTAACAACTTTAAAAGTAGCAATTGCCGAATGTGATCATACAGTGATGTACTCATTTCCAAAGTTAAATATTGCCATAATTTAGCACTGTTTTTTTTTTTAGTTGTAAGAATTAAACATCACACAGGATTGAAAAGTACATCTAGGCCCTTTACCGGTGCCTGAAGCCCCTCCCTTTTGGCCTCCTTTGTTAAAGTGTACTCCAAAGTGTTCATTAGAGTTTCAGTTTACTTCACACAGCCAATAAAGTATGCAACATATTAACAAAAGTTCCATACACATGAAAATGATGAAGATTTTATCATAAAGTTCAAGAGTCTCAGGCTACATAATGCACATGCAAAGCCCAGCGTCCCCTGCCCCTTCCCTAAAGCTCGTCTGAGAATGGGCGTGCTTCAGTCTGAATACAGTCAGTGCTTCTGCATCTTAGATTTCATTGCAGTGCTGTACAAAACTCAGTAATCACCTGGCTGATTTCCAACCATTTGAGGGAAAAGGGGTGGGGAAAAGGGCTGGTCACTGTTTATACTTTATTACAAGAGACTCATGGACTCTCTTTCAGTAAATACTCGTGTGTTCATAATGTCCACATAAGTGTGGAGAGTAAGAAAAATATACACCCAAGGAGAATCTGTATCTTTTTACCCTCTCTGCTTAAAGCATAACAGAAAGTCTAAAAGGTAGTAAAATCTTCCATTATAGTTGAAAGAATAAGAGATTGAATCAATATAACTTCTGAATTCTGGAATGACACATGTACAAAATATACAATAAGAGATTAATATGACAACAATAAAATGTGACACTATTTTAAAAAGCCATCAAGAGTCATAAATCTTTAAGTGCTAAACTAATTGTTCTGCATTGTTGTTTGGGACCTCTGGATCCTTGCTTCTCTTTGCAAGAAAGTGGTTTTTTAGATTTTTCCTTCCTTACCAGTTCTGTGGTTGAGTATCTCATTGTGAGACACATGCACATAGTAGAATAGAACTGGCTGTGACTCTTGAAACTCTCACATCATCCACTTCAGTAGTGGAGATGGCAGGATGTAGTTTTTAAAAATTATTTCTGTTATTGCTGCAGAATGAAATAATTGTGTTAGCAACCACTGGGTCGTGAAATTCACAGTGATGTCTAGGCATGCTCTTGAAACCTTTCATGGGCAGCTGAGAGTACTGACCTTCACTCCTCATCACCCCATGGTGTGTCAGCCTCTACTTCCTAGAACTACAATCTTTTTGCTTGAGCGATAGAGTAGCTTCTCTTTTCTTGACCAAAATTTGACTGATATGTCAGTATTCTAAGAGTTTTAAATGCTAAGATGGTATCAAAGTAAATAATTTTGTATGTGCTGTGAAGAAGTTCATAGTGCCTGAGCAAAGTTAAGTGGTTCATTGAACAAGTTAAGGATCTCAGGATAAAAATTTTAAAATATAATATAAGTTCTTTTCTTCTGGCTAATGCTGCTCATCCATTTTCCCCAATTACTAGTATGAAATAAAACAAGTATTCTTATCACCGTTAATTAATAAAAATATCCTGAAGTAAGTTTATCTCCCACAGTGTCTTAATTCATTAAAATTTATATCCAATTCAGTATTATAATTGAAATTCAAACTCCACTCAAAATGCAGTTCTCCCCTTCCACAGCTCAAGTCTATATAGAAGTCAATAATGGGAAAGAGGTACTTATTTTAATATTGTTTACCTGCTATTACATGACCTCTGATCTGTCTAGAGTTGATATTGGTGGAAAAATAATTCATTTGGCACAAAAAGTTGATTTATCACTCATTAATCTAAAATGTACTTCATAAGAACCCCTAGTGAACATAAACTCATGGGCAGTTGGAAGGACTCACAGTACACAAACAATGTTGTCCAAAAAATTCCCCAAATCCTCAAACTCTATGACCTCTCTGATGGTAAGTCCTTTCCATTGTACTATCAAGGGTTAACAAGGGACACAAAACATGTTTATAGTAACTTCCATGATAAAGCCAATGAAAAGTCCCTTCCTTTGGTTTGTATACTCATTACTATTTTGGAGGATATTAGCTAAAAGTGAAACAAAGTCACAGTTTAATATGCAGTTACACATAAATACAATTAAAAGACTGCTAAAATTTCCTCTTTACTAACAAGAATGTATTTTCTTCTTTTCCCCAGTATTTATACATCTGAATGATTTGAGTAAGCATCAATGTGGAGCCACCAAATCTCCATATGACAGACTTGCATAAGGAAATGCAGAGTTCTCTGCCATTGTTTTTCATTGCCATGGTGAATGATGAGCCACTCATAATTTTTCCCAGGTATTCCTTTGTTGGTCTTTAATGCCTATCTTGAAATTACACCACTCCTCCCTTGGCTGCAGGAGGATAAGAGCTTTCTCTTTATCCCTGTTGCCCTTCTTCTGGTGTCCACTACCCAGGTACCTATACAGCATTAGTCTCCAGAGAGAGCATCCTCTAAGGAGGTCTCCAGCAGCTCCTGGTTGTACCTCCTCCCCAATAAAATATTTTCCTACCCTAAAATCCAAGAGTAATATTAGGTTACCTTTAAATATGATTATGAATTAAGAATATTTTTAAGAATTAAATGTACTGTTTATTTGTAATCATATAGCAAATGGGGAACATTTAGCTTGCAAGAAATTCTACAGCAGTACATATGCATATTATACTGTTCAATCACTGGAATGAAATCAAACATGGACAGAGAGACTCTATACATGAGAAGACACAAAAATACCAAAGCAGATTCCATTGAGACCCATCCGGGGCTGGATCACGTGCTGATCACCAGCCACAGATAGAAGGCTGAGGCAGGGGTCTGCACTAGACTGAGGATCTCATTACCAGATTTTTATCTGTTCCTGGTTTTATGACCAAAAATCAGTTAGCTCTGATTTCTTAGTACTACATTGGGAAAGAAGTTGGATAATTCCTTTAGCAAGGTGTCTCTGTTATATTTGACAATGCCATATATATGGATGTTCTTTTCTAGGATTTCAGGCATCAACTTTCCAGCACATAGGAGACATTACTAATACCATGAAAATGTATGAAATGAGGCTGGATTTGTAGGACACTTTGCCTTTGTTGGTGAAGATGGTGGATTACAAAGGAAAACTAGTGAGACTATGGGATGAATCATAGGCAAGACTGACTGTAAAAGAGTGGAGAGCTGAATGTGCTTGGCTAAGTAAATTCTTTTCATGCCTTCAGCACAGAGGAAATGAAATTAATTAAGTAATTAAATAGTAACACAAATTGGTTTATAGGTACTTTTCTGGGAATGTGTTGAGGTACTCCCAAAATGTGTATCTTTCTGTAATGAGAACACATCTCTAGAATATACTAATGAAAGCAATTAGTGTTTTGTATTTTTGATCCTGAGAATCCCAAATGTTTCAAAAGGAGAATTAATTAACCCGAGAAATTCAGATGCCTCACCTCAGCGTGTACAACCACTATTTTGTCAGGACAAATGGGTGAGCCATTCCAGCAAGCTCTTCATTCTCATCTAACTTCACTACTGGGCAGCCGTGCATGTTCTGCCTCCTTCCTAGCTACCTGGGACTTACAGTGCCCGGTATGCCCCTAGTTCAGTTCTCAAAAGTTCAATTCCTGTCAAACCATCATCTCCATCTTAGCCAGTTATTGCCTTAATTTATTAGTTTTCAGTTATGTCCCCAAGATATACTGCCTACAGCTCAGTAATCAAAACTTTTCAAACTATTTTTCAATGACATTCAGTTAGGTATCTTCTATGCTGTCTGTTGCTCTGCTGAGTTGTACATCTTGATTCTTGGAGTTCACTATTAGCCTGGCTTCCTGGCAGTGCATCATTTCAATTTGTGGAGAAAATTCCTAACTTTCTGGCCCTATCTCCCATTAATGAATCCAGAAATCTTCATCAATGTACAACTGCTGTATAGGTGAGAAAGACTGATAAGTATATATTAATGGACTTCACAAGTGAAGAGTATATAATCTTGTTTGTAGAGATTATTTAATCACTTTTATGCAATAAAACTATAATTTCTTCACACAGATATGTATGTTATGCTATTGTTCAAAGACACTTTTAACAAGAGTAACTTTATGATCACAATTGTTATTTATAATGTAGCTTTGTCTAAATTTCAAATAATTTCAACATTTATTCTCATGCTTTTGAAATTCAGCTAATTGAAAAACCTGTTCTGTTACTTTGTAGCTAGGCCTCATATTAAAGTAAAATTAAACTTAAAATTATGAATGAGATAGAAAATAATTGATTAGAACAAACATCTGTAAAACCTTGTAGTTTTCCACTACACCAATTACAAATAAGATTTTTTTTTCTTTCTTTTCATGGAGCACAATGCATCTAGGTATATGATTTTGTAGAAGAAAAAGTTTAGAATTGGGGGATCTTGTGTGCTGGGTCTGAATGAAGTGATGACTCAGAATTATTTTAAGGTAATCCATGATTTCTTTACCTATTGCACAATTCTATTTGTAGATAGATTTAGGTTACTTAACTTTGTAAACTTTTAAATAAACTTTTAAAGCATTTCCAGGGTCTTTAATCTTCAAACTTTGATTTAATGTTTAGAGATGCATTTAATAGTAGGAAAGCATTAATTTAAAATATACAATGAAATTATGACAAATCAATTACATCTTAGGTGACTTTTAAAAGTTGGAATTTAATACACATATATAAAAGGGAAAACTTAGTTAATATGCAAAAATTATATGAATATTGCTTAAACATAAGTTACGAATGTAAATTATATTCTTATTAGCATATTAAACTTTCAGTATTACTGTTCTCTAGATATTTAGCCATAACCATTAAGTATGGTTATAGCTATAGTTAAATTTTTAAAATAAAAACAGGATCTTTTTACTATGTTTTTGGTAGTTCTAGAAATGTATTTAATTAATCTCATAGAAACAATTATATTGGGTGAAAATTAAGAAATAGACATTATCAGCATTACCTGAAGATTTTGTCACTAAACATTCAGCAATCTATATAAATATGTACAAATATGCAGATACACATATAGGCATGCCCTGCAACATGTATATATACATAAGAATTGATTAATATATAATATCAACCTTTAAATAAACTCTTTGATAGTGGCAATTATTTAAATTAGGATGTATTTCAATAAATAATGCCCATATGGCTAAAGCAGAAAAGTTGAGATTATAAGATTTAATTGGCATTGAAATTTAATAGCAAGTTTCCATAACAGAACTTTAGCAAAAATTGATAAATCAAAAATAAATAATTTACTTAAAATTAAATAGATATTTATAAATTGAATGCATAGGAATATTACTACATTTAAACAAAATAGTCTCTTTTATTTTTACAAGTAAACATATAGGCTTATTTAAAGACATTTTCTTATTCATATCAAGAGATCATATTTCATTAATACATGGAGGAACAGAAAATTGTTCAAAATCTAGGTAAATTAGTATGTTTTTCCCTGTAACAAAATGTGTGGTCAAAATGTATCACTCTTGCTAATTATGAGTTGACACCATAATTTTGCTTTGAAGTTTTACTTTCATAGTTATAACTAACCCAAGCGATGGGAAATCAAGCTATAGATTTCGTATACCTGTTTGTAAAATAAAATGTTTCAAAGAAATCTATAATAATAGATAAAACCAAACAGTTTAAATATATTAAAAAGAAGGAGTCTCACTCCTATTTATAGTATGCAAGGTAAAATTTGTGACACTCAAATATTAGTGATATTCACTTACTTTTGTTAATGAAAATGTCTACACATTACTTTCTTACTTACTTTTGTGACCTTTTCTACTTCTCTTATCCTCCCTCCTCTTTAGTGTCCATACTTCATGATTTTTGAGTACCACATTTACCTTTTTGCATTCCTCCCTTCTATAACCACAATGCTGTCCTGGGAAGGGTTAAATTGAATCTGACTTGAAAAACAGTTATTCACAGAATACTACTCACAGCACAATTCCCAAGGAAACAACTTTTAACAAGAGAGGCCAGATAAAGGCATAATCAGACCTGAGAACAGTAAGTTGAGACATCACTCCTCATGCTGTCATAACTGCATGCTGATGGACACTTAGTCACTATTAATAGCATGTAAAACCTTTTGCTACGGTAGCAGTCTTTTGAGATTTAGTCTTGTGCAGGAGCATTTCACTGGCCATATTTTGGTGACAAGGCAGAGACATCAGTAGTACAGGTCCCTAGTTTTTCATGATAACGGGGGCCATGTTTTCTGATTTTCTTTTTTCTTTTTCTTTTCAACAGCATGGATAAACTTAATAACATTATGCTAAGTGAAATGAGGAAATCATGAAGTATATATATATATTGTGTGATTGCACTTATATGAGGTTTCTAGTAGAAACAGAAAGGAGAATGGTGGTTGCCATGAACTGGGAGAAGGGAGAATAGGAAGTTACTGTTTGATGAGTCCAAAATTTTAGGTATGTTGCATTTCATAAAAATGATGATGAAACAAAGTCTAGACATGGATGGTAGTGATTGCTCCACAACAATATTAGTGTATTTACTGTCACCAACATTCAAAAATGGCTAAAATGGTAATTTTATGCTATGTATTTTTGTCACAATTTTAGATAACAAGAGTAAAAAATACTCCTAGAGCAAAAAGAGGAATTACATGAGAAAAAAAATCCACAAGAATAACACCAAATAACAGCTTCGAAGCACATTTAACAAAAAGTGGTGACAGAGTAGAAAGGAGAAATAGACAAATTCACAATTAGAGTAAAAGTCTTCCTGAGCATCTCCTAATAATTGATAGAATTAGATAGAAAACATTTATATTTATATAATCCATAAAGAAATGATGAGGTTTCAAAGGAAAATTTTAAAATCCAAAGAACTATGGTTCTGTACTATAGTTTGAAGTCCAATATTGTGATATCTTTCTGCTCAGCAGTGCTTTGCTATTGAGGGTCCTTTGTGCTTCCATATGGACTTTAGGATTGCTTTTCCTATTTTGATGAATGACATTGGGATTTGATGGGGATTAGATTGAATCTATAGATTGCTTGTGGTAGTATGGCAATTTTCACAATATGAATTCTGTCAATCCATGATCATGGAGACCTTCCAGTTTCTGGTGTCTTCTTTAATTCTGTTCTTCAAGGTTTTATAGTTTTTATTGCAGAAGTCTTTCACCCAGTTAGTTAAGTTTGTTCTTATATGCATTATGTACAATATCCAAGAGAGTTTTATTCCAGGGATTAGGACTGGTTCAAAATTCAAAAGGCAATTAATGTAAGCCAGGATACTGAAGGATACATGGGAAAAACTACATGAGCATATCTGTTGATGAAGAAAATGCAACATAAAGTAATGATTAAAAATCCTTAGGGAAATAGGAACAGAAGGAAAGTTCCTCAAGTTGGTTGAGAATATTGACAAAAATCTATGGTTAACATCGAAATAATGGCAAAAGATTTCTGGATGCTTTCCCCCTGTTGGAGAGCACCACAAGGTCACGGGCACTGTTACCCAAAGCTGCACAGGAAGTTCCTACCACTGCAGTAAGTGAAAAATAAATTAAGTGTCAACAATGTCAAAAAAGGAAAAAAATAAAACAGTCCCACTTGCAGAGATATAGTGGTCTGAGTAGAAAATTCTAAGTCATGGACAAGGAAAAGAAATCTAGAACTAATAGTGTGTTCACCAAGGTAATAGAATAAATGCTCAATGTGCAAAACCCAATTGCAGATATTAATGATAAATATAAATGGACTAAAAATAAAAATAAAGTACCATTTATGGTTGTTCATTATGATTAAATACTTAGTGTATATCTGACAAAATGTGTATAGGACTTCTATGCTGAATATTACAAAATGCTGATGAAAGTAATCAAAGAAAATCTACATGAATCAAGAGATGTATAACATGAATGAATTATAGAACCCACAAGTACTTAAGAAAATGTGCATTAATATCATGACTTGGGGACTCCACTAGACCCTAAAAAAAGTATGAGTTTTCTGATTATATGTCTGGTATTGTTTCCTCTTAGACTTTCTAATTAGCTTTGATATTCATCATCTTACACATATAACTGATATCCCCAATGATTTTTTTCTTCTGACATCTTGATTTTTGCTTATGTAACATTTACTTGAGGTAGGTACTGGGAGCACAATTATGAATAATGAGCTGACCAGAAAGAAGATCACTATCAACAGGACAGTTCAAATAATGGGCATCAGCCCCATGACAAACACTACTCTAATCATAGAAATAGCACTATACAAACTCAGATGGGGAAAGACTCAGTGAAATATATTTTGAAAGGCACTGTAAAACTTTCTAATCTACTGAGCCTCCCCTATCCCAAAGCTTGATCTCATTGCTGCCAGTCCATTTATCCTACACTTTCTTGTAAGAATGTTCATCCTAGCCAGGAACCAGTGAATCATGCCTACAATCCTAGATACTTGGAAGGCAGTTCCAGGACAGCCTGAACAGAGTTCACAAGACCCCATGTCAACCAATAGCTAGATGAGGTGGTGTGTCCCTTTCATCCTAGCTACACAGGAGCCTGATATCAGCAGGTTCTTGGTTCCAGGAAAGTCTAGGTAAAAAGCAATACTCTATCTCACAAACAATCAGGGAGAAAAGGGCTAAATGTGTTGCTCAAGAAGCAAAGCACCTGTATAACAAGCACAAGCCCTGAGTTCAAACCCTAGCACCACCAAAATAAAGACAAAGGAATGTTGTTCCTATAGCACAGCGAAAACCCATGCTATTTTCTGTTCCAACACCTTCGTTGATCCTCTTTTACAACTTTAGAATGCATTCTGTAGTCTCTAGCACTGAATTTTAAGTTTGCACAAGTTTCAACCATCACAGACCATCATAACGTTACTTTATATTAATCAATATTCTTAGTGCTCAGGCTCACCAAAAAGTTTCACAAATTATAATATTCAGGAAATTACTACTTTTACCTCCACCTATAATATATATCTGTCAATTGTTCTGCAAAAATCCTACAGACATTGATACTTTAAATGTCCTTGACAATTTATAGCTTTCCTTGATTGCCTTGGCCTGAGGAATTCTCTGTAGTGTTATCCATTAGCTAGCCATTAATCATTATTCATTCAGCACTTAATTGTTTGTTGCAGGCACAGTGATAATATTTTCTTATTTTCTACTCACTGTCTCCTAAAATTTCCAGATGCTACAAGTTTGCAAAGTGAATTAATACTTTTTGGACAGATCAATGTATTAATTTACCACTTCAATTGTTATTATAGAATGCTACTTTAAATATAAGTACAAACTGTTCAATGAGCAGCAACAAATATTTTCATAAACAAAAATAGTGTATTAAATAATGACAGTTCTATAAATTTGTAATTTTGTGTGTATGGAGAACAGATCATCTGACATATAGCTAATCCATTTTTGATTCAATAATGTACTTTTTCATGAATTATATGTCACCTATTATAAACTGTCTAGCTGGCTATATTATAATTGAAATTAAATTAAATTGCCTAGGTTTCAGATTTATAAGCACCTTATAGCAAAAACATATCAAATTATTTATATAGAAGTATAAGTAGAATAAACTATGCTAGTTAGAGATTCTTATGATATTTTTGCTGCCTTTCCTGCTTTTTCTTTAAGTAGAATCATTATGACACAGTACTAAGAGTTATTAATCCATTCTTTCTTGAAATTGTCTTTATTTTTAGAGATAGATTATTAAAAAATAACGAAAGCATGTAGAAGTATAAGAATTGAAAGTGCACAAAAGGAGTGTTATTATTTTTCTTAGAATTATTTTGCATATAATTTTGAAAACTGCTCAACACTAGAAACGCTCATTTTTCTAAAAATGTCTAGACTGAAATCTAAAGCTTTTGCACTTTCTAATTTCTTGGCTTATTAGTTTTTCCAGATAAACCTCTGCCCTGTGTCTTATCTTCTGGTGTTTTTTAACATTCCTTTAACGTGTTCTATATATTTATTCCATCATGACCTATCCTATCTTATATGCTTCCTGTGTCTTTTTTCCTTCCCAAATACCTTGAATAAATTTTGCCCTAAGTGTCAGTTTTTCCTCTTTCCTAAGACGGTTATTATCTCATTTCCTTTTCTTCACTTAGTCACCTTCCTCACCCAGGCAAGGGCAGCTTGCCAGTTGGTGGGCTTCGCCTGCCCCAGTGTATCAGCATACAGAATTTTCTCTGCTAGTGTTCATCAACTTCATTCTCAAAATCAGTGACGTTCATTTTAATCCTACTATTTATTTATTACCTGCTTCTGGAATTGACTATGATCATCATTGCTCTTCCTTCTGTATCTTCTTCCTACTGAACCTTATTTCTTGTCACATTGACTCCTTTCTCTCTCTTTAGAATTTTATTATAAATTCAGGCCTTGGATACAACCAGTAGGAACCAACTTTGGATAATTTAGTAAACACAAACATACAACATGTGTACACACAAATATGCTTGAATGTTTGCACGTACATGTGAATGTGTATGTATATATATTCACACATGCATAAGAAAAAGAGGCATTTATCAGAAGAATAGATAGGGGAAAGTTGGAAAGGCTGAAAAAAGGCCAAGGTACATCAAGTCAGGTAAAATTAACATGAATGACTGAAGGTTTCTTCAGATCTCACTATTCCTGTAAGCCTGTTCTGGATAATTTTTGATTTGCATGGGCTGTAGATAAAATTGAAAATTGCATAAGGCTAACACCTGATTTGTGCAGTGAGGATAAAGAGTACAGCATACTTTTGCACCACTGAAAATTTTGTATCAAGAGTTTAGCATCACAAAAACAAAATACAGTTTTTTTTTTATGAGAATAAGGAAAAATAGGTACTTGGCTAGGCAGAAAGAACAACCGACAACTGTATGTGGCTTTCTTTGGCCTCTCAGAAAATGTCCTGGCTTGTAATGGACACTTAATTACTGTGCAATACACTGAAGTCATTACAGTAAAAAGTAAAGAGAAGAATTTATTTCTTAGACTATACCCTTTGTCCTAAATCACCCTGAGATTTCCTTATTAGATGCATATTAATAAACAGATAGGCATGAAGCAAATAAATATTGCTTTCATCTTGAGGGACTCTTCCATTTGGATCATATGAAAGCCAAATATGTATTCATGCATCTATCTTTGTGATGGTTTTCCTTCTCTTTCACAGAAATTTTATTGTCAACTACATTATGGCCAAAGTCGGACCAGACAAACATTTATGTATAGGAAAATACTGATTTTTAGAGATTATTTACTAAAATCTTTTTGCCTATACTATAACATAGCTCTGACTTATGAAATCAGTCACCCATTTTCCAAACTTTGCAACTCTGAATACTAAAAGGCTTAGGAACAGAGAAGGAAAGACAAATGAAGCTGAACCACCACCCATGGAAAAATGGGTCTGGAAGTCAGGTGGCTGCTGGACACAGCGACGGTCATTGTCATGGAATTGATCTTAGGCACTGGGAGAGCATGGTGGTGCACTCTTACAATCCCAACTACTCAGGAGGCAGAGATCAGAAGGACCTGGTTCTAGATCAGTTAAGGCAAAAAGTAAGAGAGAAACCCTCTGAATAATAAGCTGAATGTGATGGTGTATGCCTGTATTTCCATCTATACAGAGACACAAGTACGAGAATTATGCTCTGAGGCCAGTCCCAGTCAAAAACACAAGAACTTGTCCAAAAATAACTAAGGTAAAAAAAAGGCTGAGGACACAGCACAAGTGTTAGAGCACCTACCTAACAATCAAAAGGTCCTGAGTTCAAGTCTCACTGCCACTCTTAAAAAATTCTCAGGAATTTATTGGAGAGAAATTATTGGTGCTGTTTCTAACACATTCTTGAAATAATCACTGATTCTGTGTTGCCATCAACACATATATGAGAAACACGGCCATCCTCTATGCTATCAAGTCAATACTGAAAACCTCATGATTTGGCCACGGCATTATGCAAATACCCGTGTTTAGCAATCTCAATGTGGCCGGAGCTTTAACACAAGAACTCTACAGCAATTCACTTTTGTGCACTGCACCGGTTGTCACACTTCTTGTCAGATTTTGCAGAGAGATATTTTGAAATTTTGAAATAGGTATACTTCTAATGAAGCCTGCATTTTAATCATTGATAATATTTTTCATTATTTTAGAATTACATATTTCATACTAGAAATACAATTTTGAGAATGGTACTAAATATTTAAAAATGCAGAAAATTAAGTGTTTTTAGAAAGGAATTTGTGAAAAATAATTTCTCAACACTCTTTCATGTTATGAATTGAATTATCACTTCAATACATATGCCATAAAGTTCATTTTAAATAATATTTGAAAAAGTAACATATTGCTTAAAAATTAGCCTTCAACATTGTCATCAAAAATATCCTGTCCATAAAATTTCACATAAAAATTATATCAGTGGATGATATTTTGCTTTTTGTGCTTTCTTGATATAAATAATTTGATTTTTCTTTATCATTTTTCCTCAAATCAGTCTTCAAATTATTACTTGCAGTATTAATTCTTACATTAAATTTCCCAGTGTCTATATTTGAATGCATTGTAGCATTTGAAGAAACAAAATATTAAAATAAATTTTTAAAAAGAAATGATTCCTTGTATTCATTGTAAAAAATAATGAGCTCATTCAAATTTGTGTGGGAGAGGGGATTGTGTGCCCCTGTCATGAACTTGCAGGATTTATGCTTATGCTGCTCCAAAATTATCATTAACTAATAAAGTTAGCAATTATATTTTCCTTTTCATTTTTATTCTGTGCTTTATTACAAGTACCACATGATTGTTACCATTTTAGAACAGTACTATAGCCATCCGTTCAGGATTATTCCTTATGATAGAGAGTTTCACCTGAGAAACACTCAGTCCCCTTGATGTATGTAATTTCAAAATATACTTTCACCACAGGGAAATTATTGTTCACCACACCAAGTCCATTAGAGTGTGCCTCCTGGAAATTAAATTGATTGTTTTCTTAATGCAGACATGACAGTATCCTCTATGTTTTCTCAAGCACATCAATTTCATTGGATACAATTGAAGTTCGTTCCCATAACAACTATGAGTGGAAGGAAATTGGTACCTGCCACAATCTAGGGAACTCATGATTCCAAATAGGGAACTGTTGTGGAAGTAAGTGGTAGCGATTTTGATTCATAGCCTTAGAGAGGCCCAGGAAGCAGCAACATCATACTACATGTTAAGAAACGATTTGCTACTCTGTCACCAGACAAGTCAAGGAGAAGCAACTTCTTCCAGGCTAAGATGGGAGTGTTTCAGGAAACAAGTGACTTCAAACTTTACACTAATTTAAAACAGTATCTGAAAATGTATTAAACTAGGGGCTTGCCACAGCTCTATATTTCTCTGTATTTGTAAAAGTTTTGTAATACAAAAATGTAATTTAAAACATTTATTTTTACTCTTTCCAAATTTTCAAAGTAAATTCTTCCAGCTCATTCAACAGGAAGGAGTGGAGATAATGCATAGGAAGAGGATAGGAGAAATATTTTATTGATGTGTTTTGAGAAGTTAGCACAGATCTCCCTAGAGTAAGGCATAAGCTGTTTATAAAAGCCTGAAAATAGTATCTTTGGTCACAGCCATTTATTTTACTTTTTTAGATTAGCAAGTATTAATTGTACATATTAATGGGACACGATGTGATATTAAACTGCATGCACATAGAACACACTTATCAAATCAGAGTAATTATCATTTTTCTATTCATATGCATGAGGAACCAATAAGAAAATTAATTAGTTTTCACTGAAGATTTTCATGGCTAGTGTGAGCAGGTCCCTTGACCTGACTGGTATCAACTGGGGATTAAGAAAAAGACACAAAGACAGACAGAGAGATGCTGATGACCCCCTCTGCCTCTACCTCTGAGTGCATTTATTTATGCAGCATATATGAGGAAGGTGGTGAAATGCAAGTCAAATTTTCATGGGTCCAGTTGTGTAGGTGGCAGGAACAGAGCAGCTGTGGTATGTTGTTATTTAGTACAGACCACCCTGACTAGATCAGGATACTTTTTCTTGCAAGGCATCCTTGCCTCCCCTTGCCTCCCCTTGGCAGGGTCCTTGCCTATCAGCCAAGAGGCCCTTGATATAGCCATGCTTATATCAAGGTCTTCTTCCACTGCCTCAGTCTCCCACTTCTCCTCCTTTTTTATTTCTTAAATGTTCTATGTGCAGACTGGTGTTTAATCCAAGGAGCTGTCTCTGGAATGCATGACATCCTACTGAAAAGGTGCAAAATCAGATTAGTAGCAAGTCTCCTATTCCTATGAGGTACCAGAATGAATGTTTAAGGACATTGAATGGATTAATACTTGGCAGCTCATCTAATATAGTTTTTGCCATGTTGGCAGGAGAAATGACCTGGTCATATTCTCTCTGCATTGCCAACATCTGGTGTCTGAGATGTTGCAAATTTAAGGAATCATTGCTGTTTTCCCAGGCTCCCATTACAGGAGCTTTGATGCTGTGCCAAGGATACTCTGACTCATTGTAGGGAGCAGTAGTGATACAGATATGCTGGAAGCTTGCATGACATAGGAGGTCCTGTCTGAATTTTATTGTTTGTAGCTCATCCCCCATAGCAAGGAGAGCTACCTTGAGAGTGTTTAAGAGGATGTCAGTTTTTTCATCTACAGACACTTGTATTTGAAGGTCGTAGGTGACATTCTTGGCAAGTGTGTTAACATGTAGGCATTTTGTATGTATTGAGACAAAGCCACAGAGGCCATGGCCATAGTGGTAATAGCAGTTATGGTGGCCACTATGTCTGCTAGAATAAGGCCTATAACACTCTTTTCTCTTACCAACAGGACTTTTACTTCTTTTATAACCTGTAGGCCTTTGTCATGGTACCAGGAACTGTAAAATTAGTGGGTACCAGAAGATATAGTATATGCCTTATTACTAAGATCATCTCACCCTTGTTGTAGGTTCTAGGACAGGCTGTTAAATTGCAAGGTGGCAATTTATCTAATATATTGAGCCATTTTTTGTAATGTTTAGATTCCTCATGGACTAGAGAAAAAGGATGTTGTACACGGGATTGAAGGCCTTTTTTA
The DNA here is from genome assembly GCF_047511655.1 of Castor canadensis. Lineage (NCBI taxonomy): Eukaryota > Metazoa > Chordata > Mammalia > Rodentia > Castoridae > Castor > Castor canadensis. Next base: position 103,813,791 of record NC_133386.1, read on the forward strand.
ACTGCCACACCACTTCTAAGGTTGTCCAGAGATTAACTAGTCATGTTCAGTAATTCTGTGGCAGCAGTCAGTTTCCATATATCTGTTTAGATGTTACCTCTATCAGGTCCTACCATAGGGGTGGGCCAGTATCTTGTCACATTAGTTTCTTGGCTAGCATTTCTGGACCAATAGACAACAGTGGCTACACTGAGATTAAAGAATGCACTGTGAGGGAACAGGCAATGCTCCCATGGGGCCCCTTTGCCAGGATGATGCTAGGTCTGTTTGCTATGACACTTGTGAAAGTGTGGCCAATGTGCGGCATTGTACTGCTGAGTGGCACTGAAGCCCAGTATTTCTAATTTCTTATCTATGTAATGGGTGCCATTCCATAAAAGGGCACTCCTCCAGGTAGGTACTGTAGGAAGACACCATTGTAGTGAGCCTTAGGATAATGGCACCAAAGTGGATTGCCCTGTGATATTATAGGAACTGAAAGTGGGAGTAATGTGCCTGTTAGACTGGTGTCCCAGGAACACTGAATCATTGGTGTAAGCTGGAATATTTGGTCCTTTCCATGTTGTTTCTTGAAGAAGTGGAGGGTGGGGAATAAAGGTCCAGTGTTGTAGGGTTTGGGTCACTGTGCCACTTACCTATAGGATGATAATTGCCAGCATGGCCAAGAAAAAAGCTATGGGGCTGCCAGTCAGCTTTGCACCCATGACCATGTCACCTGCCATCCTTGTCAGGCACTTGGTTTGTCCCCAACTGGGTGGACCTAATATACAGGCTGCTCAAGACAACTGGTTACTAATCTTCCCCCAGTGCTGGCATCACTGGCCTCCATCTCAGGAAATGTTCCTTCTTTCTCCTTTCCTCTGAGAGCTTGAATTGTCTCTCCATCTGTTCTGTCTTGTGCTCATCTGTCATTCACATTTTCTTCATTTGCAGGGCGAGTGGATCCATAAGGCTTCAAGAAGCAAGATGGAAGCCACAGGGGCTGATCAGCACCTTTGGCAAAACACAAGCAAGCCCTCAGCCCCACATTAGCACCAGACTGGGACCTACCCATATACACCATAACAAATCTTTCCAAAGAACCTGAGGCAAGGTCACCTTGCTTGGCTCATGTCTCACAAGCTGTACACACTGCAAACATCCCTGACTGATTATCCTGGCCACTAAATCATAATAGGAAGCAAACACCCTTGACTAGGAGTGCCCAAGATGGATCCATTCTATTATTCCCTGTTGTTGCCAAAGGGTCCCAGTAGGGATGGTAATACTAACAGTTCTAACAATTGGTGTGGGTCCCATCAGTTTAGTTGTGCTTGTTAAATAGCCTTTTGTACCCTTTGTAGGGCCTGTCATCCTTCCAATGTTAATTGTCTGGGAGATGCAGAATCAAAATCTCCTTTAAGTATGTTAAAAAGAGGAGAAAATTCTGTAGTGGTTAATTTGAGAGCATGTCATAACCAATTAATGCCTCTCAAAAGCTTTTGGAAAATCATTTAAGATTTTTAAAGCATCGTTGGGAATTTCCATCTTTTAAGGGTGGACAGTGCACCCTTCTATGACATGTCCAAGGTAAGAAAATGGAGAAAGTCATTGTACCTTTTCTGAGGTGAAAACTAGTCCCCAGGCAAGAAGAGTGTGTAACAACTGAACCAATATCTAATGCAAAGTTGTTTCACTTTGGGGACTAGTTAGCATATCATCCATATAATGAATGATATAAGCTTTTGGAAATTTTTCTTGGAGGGGTTTGAGTGCTGTAGCAACAAATTCTTGGCACATAGTGGAACTAACCACCATGCCTTGTGGCAAGACTTTCCAATGGTATCTTTTGTATGGGGCCTGACGATTTATAGAGGGTAAAGAAAAGGTGAATTTTTCCCTATCTTCTGGATGGAGTTGGATAGTAAAAAAGTAGTCTTTAAGGTCTATAATATATAAATAATTTTGTAAAGGAATGCTGTAGGAGACAGAAGCCCTGTCTGGAGGGCACCCATGGGCTGCATCACTTTGTTAACTGCTCTGAAGTCTTGTAATAGACACCATTTACCACACTTCTTTTTAATTACAAATATGGGAGTGTTCAAAGGGCTGTGAGTGACCTCAATATGTCCCTTTTGTAACTTTCCTTAACAAATGTTTGGGCTAAAGCTGATTTTTCCCCTGTTAGGGATCACTGGTCTACCCAGACAGGCTCTTTTGTCAACCATATAATCTGAGTGGCTGTCTTTTTTTGAGGGGATAGTTGTTTTCTAACCAGGGCCCCTCCTGAAAAGGTTGACTTGGGGAGTAGCCCTATCTGGTGTTCCTGGAGTATCTCTCACTATCAGAAGGGTATAACCTTCCCTCCTGTTTTTTTCCCAGTTCACTATGGGGATCAAAGCCCTGTTTGTAGCATCATGCCAGAGACCAAACTGTTGGGGATACAGAGTATGGCTCCCATACCTTGTAAAACATCTCTTCCCCACAAGTTTACTAGGAGGTCTTTTAAGACATATGGTGTAAAAAACCCTGAATGTCCCTCTTCATCCTGCCATTTAGTTGTGGCAGCACTCTGTGGGGAGGTGCTGGCTGACCCCACCCTCTACAGGTCTGCTGAAGCTTGCACACAGGGCGAAGTTGAAGGAGAGTGTTGAGATGAGGTCACTGAGACATCTGTGCCAGTGTCTAGCAGACCCAGGAATTTTTTGCCACTTAAGAATAGAGTAATTTCTGTTCTCTTGGCAGTAACCTACTAGACCCTGTAAGCATGATCTGAATGTCCAAACCCTTTATCTCTGTGAGGAGTAGGTGTTAACACCTTGCCCTTTTTTATTGTAGGAAAAAGGACCAGTTGAGCTATTTTATGAGTTGGGGCTAGGGCAACAAATGTTTGAGGGGCTTGAGCCAATATCTTATGTTCTCCCATATAATCTTGTTCAATTACACTTGGGTGAATTTGTAAACCTCAGAGAATCATACTGCTTCTTCCTAATATTAATCCTACTGTGTCTTTAGGAAGCAGACCATAAATCCCCATATGGATGACTTAAACACACATTTCAGGAGTTAAAACTTACCAGGAAGAGGGAGTAAGGTCCAGTCCTGTACTTCCTGGGGTGGCCCAAAATAGATCCTCAATGGTATGGTGGAAGTTTGGTGAACAGAGATTTCCCCTATTGTTTGATGGGGCTGTGGCAGGCCCCTCCAGGAGTTTCCACTGTTGGGTGCTGTCTGCAACTACTATCTGGGAATGACACTCATTTGCCCAGTGTCTCCCTCTACAGCACCACGGGCAAATTCCAGAGGGCCAAACCCCCCAGAGAGGAAAGGATGACAACATTCCAGTCCTACGGAGGGGAGTCTTTTTTTCTTGCAGCATTCTTTGACAAAATGCCCAGCTTACCATAGATAAACAGGCACCATTGTTACCTTTTTTGGAGGGATGGATAATCTCTTTTAGGGCAGAACAAATCCTGATCATTTCTTGGATGGAAAGTCTTCTTCTGTGGGAGCATAGTGCCTCCCTACAGTATTTATTAACATTTTCAAAGGCCAATGTTGAACAAGCACGGCCCCTGCTTCATGACCTGCCAGTGTTCTCTGCAAAGCCTTCATGAGGCAGCCAACAAAATCTTAGAATGGCTCATCAGCCCCTTGTAGGATTTTAGTAATTTCTTGAGACTTATCTCCCTTAACAGGCAACTCCCTCCAGGTGGGAGTGGCTGCAATTTGCCATCTGCTTATAAGCCTGAACAGGGAACTAGAGTTGATTAAACATCACTTCAAATGGGCCCTTACCACATAATACGTCCAAGGTAATTGGAACTCCATGAGCAGCATTAAGAGTCAAATGTTCCCTTCATAACTCTGTGCAGCTAGTTTTCCACAATAAACATTCCCCTGGGCTTAGACAAGCCTTAGCAATCCCCATCCAATCCTCAGGTAGCAGCGCTGAGTCCCCTACAACACTCTGTAACAAGCAGTAAAAGGGGCAGTGGGACCAAGCATAGTACATGCCTGTTTGAGTTCTTTTAAGGTCTTGAATGAGACTTGTTCATGAAAACTGAGACTCAGAATGCACACAACTGTATAGTATTTCACATAGGACAAAAACCTGTGATTATTGACCTAAAGACAATGTTCTATTAGTTTGGCTGCATTGCTTAATTTGGAACTTATATTCATTTTATTTAGATTTCTATGAAAATTATTGCATTGTTTTAACTAATGCAAGAGTAATCAACATCAGTAAGTCCTATTTACTTATTCATTAGCTAGAATGTTTTATGAGTATATGTACATATGTATAGTTTACTTCACAAATATGCTGTTTTCTTCCTTTGAAAAATTTTGAGAAGAAAATAAAGCACTGAGTTATGTACCATTTTTACTAAGTTCCTACTAGTTGTGCCTCTACTAATGTGAAACATTTGGACATGTACAATGTCGTTTACTCAGTGTTAGAGAAGTAGAAACTGTAAACTAACTTCAGTAAGGCAAGAAAAGCACCTGTCATTCTCCTCAGGGATGATTTCAAATGTAAAAGCCTCCACATCATGTACCAGGTTACTTAAAGGTATATTTACTTTTGGTTCCTTTCCTACTGACCTCCTTACTTGTAGCATCAAATATTCATTTCTGAAAAATGTCAAAACAAAATTATATTAAAAGAGCTTACTCTCATGGAAGCCAGACAATAGCATAAATCTCCAAAGAATTAGCAAATGCAATATCCTCTAAATTTGGCGATGAGGAAAACGATAAGGTGCTCCTAATGTCTAGGCAGGAAGAATTCCTTAGCAAACCATATTCATGAGCAGTGGTGAGAAGATTATGTGAGCAGCCATGATTTTACAACTTTTGCACCTTTCATGTCAGAAGGTCAGAGACACAACTGTGATCTCCCAATACTTCTGTACAGCTGTATTAGGAAACAGCGAGTATAATAAAGCCAACATTTGGATTTTTGCTGTGTTTTGGGGTTCAAAGAGTGTTTTTCAAATAGACAGTAAAGGGAATATGTGATTAGACTCCCAATATTCAATAAGAAACGAATAATCAAGTTAGACAGAAGAAAAATACCAAATGGTATTTTAATCACATATAATAATTTTTAAAAATCAGTTTAATTTTAAGATACAAAGAAGTGGTCCAATTGGTTCAACTTAACATGTGTTAGCTATAACTTAAATCTAAACATGATCAGATATTATTTTAGCTTTGCACTTCTGAGAGCATGCAACTTTGCTTACAGTAATATGAAAAGAAGTAAAAGAGCATATATTTCCAATTTGTATGAAGATTTTTGTTCTAGAGAAGATTTTGATATGTTAAATTACATTGATTCTTAACATCATTAGAGAGGAAGAAAGAAATTTTTCTTTCTAATACTCAGTTGTTGTTAAAGCCCCTTCAGTTACACATGTGTGTGTAGAAAGTCTAATCACTATGAGATTTAAGAAAAGCAGCTAATACACTTGTTTTCCTTTGTGCTTGGATCTGTTTTAAGTGGGTTTCTAGTAAGTTATTATCATCAGACACAGATATCACTTAAGTCAGATGTTTCACTGCTTCTAAAATCACCAATCTGAAATATTACCACTAACTTCTTCATCTCAGAGTTAGGTACATGAATAGAGAACTTTGGGGTGAACCAGCTTAAAAGTAATGAAGCCAGTCCTTCCAGGGGTGCCTAAGTCAAATCAATGTGAGGTAGTGTGCTTGTGCCATAGGTCTACTGTATTGTAAAATCATGTTATTTTTCACAGTTAATGTATAATACTGTGACTTTAAAAATATGCAAGAGTCTGTCACCAAAATCATGCCTCCCTGGTTAAATTTCAGTCTCATAAGTACTCTGAAAATGCAAAGGAATAATGGACAAAAGATCCCAAATTCCCAGTAAGATTTTTCAAACCTGGGACAACTCAGAATCAGATTATTAAGGTAATTATGCAATTTCCTACTGTATTTTAAATCATTTTAAAGAGCTATGTTAAGAAAATAGAATTAGGAATTCCATTAAAAATTGTAAATAATTTATGACAGAAAAATTTTTTGAAAGTTGAAATTTATGAATTATATATGTTTCATTTTGAACTGAATAAAACTAGAGGAATAGTCTGGTATTATTAGATTAAGCAGTTCTAAATAAAAAAAAACACAGAAAGTTAATTTAGTTTGAACTAATCCATTGATGTCGCATTCACTCCTTAACAGAGGACTCTAAAGGATTTATAAACTATTAAATTTTATTGTGCTACCAATGCCTGTACTTTTCAAGGTGAATAACAAAAGGTCATCCCATCCAAGGCATAATAGTTAGGTATGTTCGGTCTTGTGTATTAACCTATCATAGTTAAATTGTTTTTTTAAAAATATGGAATGCTTCAAGAATTTCTGTGTCATTCTTGGTCAGGGGCCATGCTGGTCTTCTCCATATCTTTATAATTTTAATATATGTGCTGCTGAAGTAGGCAATCAAAAAATATTTTTAAGTCTTTCTCCAGTGCTCATTTCAAGAGAGAAGGATAATAGGCATGGAGTGGTAAAATATATGTGTCTCATGAATAAAATATTAATTTGTCAGTAATTTACTGATAAGTGTGCTAAGGTCAATATTCCCTACAGAAAATTTCTATAATTTACTTATGCAAATGTTGAAAAACAATATGACTGAGTGCATTTTATTGAGGTATTTTTATATACACATATTGTTTCAATTTTCATAGTAATTCCGTGAAATTATCATTTCTGTCTTAGATAGGCTCAGGGTGCAGCATGATGGCTGAAGGCATACTGTGAGGGAAGTGCTGAGGTGGTGTGGCCAGGACTCTGTCTCCTGATTTCAAAGTGACCTCTTATTTCACCCAGCCATAGGCTTCTGCACAGTGCTCATCTTAAAGCTTGTGAGCACATTGAGGTATGATCTGCAATGCCAAATAATGCACTAGGTTATTATTTATCAGGCTTTCTTTGTATTCACAAGAAAGTTCAAATCAGAAGTGTTAATAATTTTGCAGTACTGGGGATTAAACCTACAGCCTTTCAGAGGCTAAGGAACTGCTCTACCACTAAGCAACCCTCTCAGTGGCATCCTTTTTTTCTTTTATGGAAAGCCAGGTTCAATAATTATTCCTGTGCACAACTCAATATTTATATATGTTTTAAAAAACAAAAATTAAGATGGTAAGGATGATGGAGGGCTTTTGCAAGAAAGACTGTGGACTGTTTTAGGCACCACAGGCTCTTCCCTGAAGGCACATAATCTAGTTTGAGCTGATGCTACATTGTTGGGGCTCTTTTACTGTCATTTCTGTGGGGATACACAAATAGTTTTGAAGGAAATTCTAAAAATCAATATGGATTCATTTATTCACAACATATATCCTAAATATATTTGAGGCAGCTGATGACAAAAGTCAAGTAAGAATTAATAAAAAGTTTTGTTTTGTTTTTTAAGAATCATGCATGCTGTCTCTGAGGATCACATGCAATTATTAAATTAGCCTGGAATTTTCTAGCTTTTGGGAAAAGGAGAAAAAATTCACTGGAACGTCAATTTCCAAAAAAGAATTCAGTATTAAAATACATACCCAAAATGACACTACTCTGCACCTCTATCCATAGGACCTTTTGGGACCCCCTCAGAACCAAGTATTAGATCTAATGGATAATAATTAAGCACTGGTGTTTGTATCAATCTGTGCTAAGCCCTGGAAATTTAGAAAATATCAAAGCACAAAAGCAGCTTAATTAACCATGAAATTCACAAAGGACTCATATTGTAAATGTGGCCATTCCCTTCCTCTGCTTTAAATCTATTATGGATTCTTCTTGGTCAGTCAAGTAAAAATGCATTCCAAATACTTTACACTGATAATGTGTTTTATCTTTGACTTCTGCCAGTCTTCCTTACCAACTAATTGGAACTTCTTCCTTGAAAACAGATGTATCTTTTCTCACTGTTTTCTTTTTAATTTTTGTGCTTTTGCTAAAAAAAAAATGTAATATCAGTCTCCAAGGCCCTTTCCTGTTCTTCTAAATGAAAATATTTACTCACAATTAAACAACACATAAAATTTCACCTCTTCCTAAAGAATTCTTTTTCTGTCACCCAGGATGTTAGTCCTCTCTGCCTTGCCCTGCTCCTAAGAGTCATCTTTCTCTGTCTCTGACTTGAGTGGATTTTTTGAAAACATTATTAAAAGCTAGCATCAGGAACTGGCTTGCCTGGTATTCAGTTAATATTTCTTGGATAAACAAATGAACAATTTTTCAAGAAACATCTTCTTCCTCCATGTTATATTGAAGAAAAAAAAAAAGAAGAACAAATCTAGTTTCAGCTTTTTGCAGACTGCTAAACAGTTTTCCCAGCAGTTTTTGCTGAAGAGACTGCTATTTCTCCATCATATATTTTTAGCTCCTTTGTCAAAGACAAGTTGGTAATAGTTGTGTGGCTTCATATCTGGGTCCTCTATTCTGTTCCATTGATCTTCATGTCTGTTTTTGTGCCACTACCATGCAGTTTTTATCATTACTGCTTTGTAATATAGTTTGAAATCAGGTATCATGATACCTCCTGCATTGTTCTTTTGACTGAGTATTGCCTTGGCTATTCGTGGCCTCTTGTGTTTCCATAAAAATTTCACAGTAGATTTTTCAATCTCTTTCATGAATGTCATTGGAATTTTGATAGGAATTGCATTAAACATGTAGATTACTTTTGGGAGTATCAACATTTTTACTATGTTGATTCTACCAATCCATGAGCATGGGAGATCTCTCCACTTTCTATAGTCTTCCTCAATCTCTTTCTTCAGAAGTGTATAGTTTTCCTTGTAGAGGTCTTTCACATCTTTTGTTAGGTTTACTCCTAGGTATTTGATTTTTTTTGAGGCTATTGTAAAAGGAATTGTTTTCATACATTCTTTTTCCGTTTGCTCATTGTTAGTGTATAGAAATGCTAATGATTTTTCTGTATTGATTTTATATCCTGCTACCTTGCTATAGCTATTGATGATGCCTAGAAGCTTCTGAGTAGAGTTTTTTGGGTCTTTAAGGTACAGGATCATATCATCTGCAAATAGGGATATTTTGACAGTTTCTTTACCTATCTGTATTCCTTTTATTCCTTCTTCTTGTGTAATTGCTCTGGCTAGAAGTTCCAGTACTATGTTGAATAGAGTGGAGATAGTGAGCATCCTTGTCTGGTTCCTGATTTTAGAGAGAATGGTTACAGTTTTTCTCTGTTAAGTACAATGCTGGCTCTACTTTTGCCATATATAGCTTTCATAATGTTGAGGTACTTTCCTTCTATTCCTAGTTTTCTTAGAGCTTTTATCATGAAATGGTATTGGATCTTATGAAAGGCTTTTTCTGCATCTATTGAGATGATCAAGTGGTTTTTGTCTTTGCTTCTGTTAATGTGGTTTATTACATTTATTGGTTTTCATATGATGAACCACCCCTGCATTCCTGGGATGAAACCTACTTGGTCGTGGTGAATAATCTTTTTGATGTTTTGTTGAATTCGGTTTGCCATTATTTTCTTGAGGATTTTTGCGTCAATGTTCATTAAGGAGATTGGCCTACAGTTCTCCTTTTTGGAGGTGTCTTTGCCTGGTTTGGGGATAAGTGTAATACTGGCTTCATAAAATATGTTTGGCACTTTTCCTTCCCTTTCTATTTTGTGGAACAAAATACAGTTCCACAAACAGTTTAACAGTTTAACAGTTTGTGGTATCAGTTCTTCTTTAAAGGTCTGATAGAATTCAGCAGAGAATCCATCAGGCCCTGGACTTTTCTCTTTGGGGAGACTCTTGATTGCTGCTTCAATTTCATTTTGTAATATACGTCTATTCAGGTTATTAATTTCCTCTTGGTTCAGTTTTGGATGATCATATGTATCTAGAAATCTGTCCATTACTTTAAGATTTTCAAATTTATTTGAATATAGGTTCTCAAAGTAGTCTCTGATGATTTCCTGGACTTCCATGGTGTTTGTTGTTATCTCCAATTTTGCATTTCTGATTCTACTAATTTGGGTTTTTTCTATCCTCATTTTAGTCAGGTTTGCCAGGGGTCTATCGATCTTGTTTATTTTTTCAAAGAACCAACTTTTTGTTTCATTAATTCTTTGCATGGTTTTTTTGGTTTCTATTTCGTTGATTTCAGCTCTTATTTTTATGATTTCTCTCCTTCTATTTCTTTGGGGATTTGCTTGTTCTTGTTTTTCTAAGAGTTTGAGATGTATCATTAGGTCATTGATTTGGGAGCTTTCAGTCTTTTTAATATATGCACTCATAGCAATAAACTTTCCTGTCATGACTGCCTTTGCTGTGTCCCATATGTTCTCATAGGTTGTGTTTTCATTTTCATTGACTTCCAGGAACTTTTTAATATCGTCTTTTATTTCATTGATGATCCATTGTTCATTAAATAATGAGTTATTTAGTTTCCAGCTGTTTGCATGTTTTTTGTGTTTACTTTTGTTGTTGAGTTCTACTTTTACTGCATTGTGATGATAATATGTACGGTATAATTTCTGTTTTCTTATATTTGCTGAGGCTTGCTTTCTGTCCTAGGATATGATCTATTTTGGAGAGGGTTCCATGGGTATTTGGAAGAATGTATATTGTGTAGAAGTTGGATGAAATGTTCTGTAGACATCAGGTAGGTCCATTTGATCTATTGTATATTTTAGATCTTGGATTTCTTTATTGAGTTTTTGTTTGGATGACCTATCTATTGATGACAATGGTGTATTAAAGTCTCCCACAACCACTGTGTTGGTGTTAATATATGCTTTTAGGTCTTTAGGGGTATGTTTGATGAAATTGGGTGCATTGACATTAGGTGCATGCAGGTTAATGATTACTGTTTCATTTTGGACTATTTCCCCTTTTATTAGTATGGAATGTCCTTCTTTATCTCATTTGCTCAATGCAGGTTTGAAGTCTACTTTGTCAGAGATAAGCATTGCTACTCTTGCCTGTTTTTGGGGGCCATTGGCTTGGTAAATCTTCTTCAACCTTTCATTCCAAGCCTATGCTTATTTCTGTCAGAGAGATGAGTCTCCTGTAAGCAACAAATTGTTGGATCTTCCTTTTTAACCCATTTCCTCAAAGGGTGCCTTTTGATGGGTGAATTAAGTCCATTAAGTGTTAGTATTGATAGGTATGTGGGGAATCTTGTCATTTAGTTGTCTTAGTTGTTTGAAGGCTTGATTGTGTGTAGCTAAGTTGAGGTTACTCTCTACTTTCTTGCTTTTTCTTTTCTGGTGGTTTGGTGCTGCCTGTCCTCTCATGGTTAAGCTGGGTTTCACTTTCTGTGTGCAGAATCCCTTGAAGAATCTTTTGTAGTGGTGGCTTTGTGGTCACATATTATTTTAGTTTCTGCTTATCATGGAAGACTTTTATTTCTCCATCTATTTTGAAGGATAGTTTTGCTGGGTAGAGTATCCTGGGGTTGAAGTTATTTTCATTCAGTGCCTGGAAGATCTCACCCTATGCTCTTCTTGCTTTTAATGGTTCTGTTGAGAAGTCTGCTGTGATTTTGATGGGTTTTCCTTTGTATGTTATTTGTTTTTTCTCTCTTACAGCCTTCAATATTCTTTCCCTACATTCTGAACTTGTTGTTTTAATGATGATAGGTCATGGGGTAGTTCTATTTTGATCTGGTCTGTTTGGTGTCCTGGAGGTCTCTTGCATCTCTATGGGAATATCTTTCTCTAGATTTGGGAAATTTTCCATTATTATTTTGTTAAATATATTACACATACCCTTTGCTTGCATCTTCTCCTTCTTTGATGCTCATGATTCTCAAGTTTGGTGTTTTGATGGAGTCGGTGAGTTCTTGCATTTTATTTTCACAGGTGTTTAGTTTTTAATTAATAGTTCTTTGGTTTTTCCTTTATTTACCATTTCATCTTCAAGTTCTGGGATTCTGTCTTCTGTTTGTTCTGTTCTTCTAGATTGGCCTTCTGTTTTGTTTTGCAGTTCTGTTTCATTCTTTTTTCTGAGGTTTTCCATATCCTGGGTGGTTTCCTCTTTAATGTTGTCTATTTTTGTCCTGAGTTCATTTATCTGTTTATTCATTGTGTTCTCTCTTTCACTTTGGTGTTTATATGGTGCTTCTATGTTCTCCTTTATTTCTTCTTTTGCTTTTTCAAATTCTCTATTTTTGTTGCCTTGGAATTTCTTGAGTGTCTCCTGTATATTTTGGTTGACCCTATCCAGTATCATCTCTATAAAATTCTCATTAAGTACCTGTAGTATGTCTTCTTTTAAATTATTATTGTGGCCTTCATTGGGTCCTTTGGCATAGTTTATCTTCATTTTGTTGTAGTCTGGATCTGAGTACCTGTTTTCTTCATTCCCCTCTGGTTCCTGTACTAATTTTTTGCTGTGGGGAACTGGTTTCCCTGTTTTTTCTGTGTTCCCATCATTGTCTTTTGTGTTGTTACTGTCCCTGTACTGTGTGCAATTAAGTATTTTCTAGCTTGTAATAATAACAATGGTAATATTTAGAATGGAAGGGTGAGCTAGATGGAAAGCAAGAAGTTAAAGAAATGGGAAAAACAAATACACAGACTGGAAGGAGAAAACAGAACAAGGTATCAGACAAGAAGGTTTCAAAGTTATAAACAGGGAGCATTAGTGTACTAATTGACAGTAAGCTGAACAGACATTAGAGAGACAGAGAGAGCTTTGAAAATCAAAAATAAAAAAAAATAAAGATAAGAATAAAAATAAAAGATAAGTAAATGAAAGAAAAATCTATATACAAAAATATATTAAAATAAAGTAAAAAAACAGAAAATTTAAAAAAACCCAAAAAGCCAAAAAGCCAAAAAACCTCCAAGTTCAAATGCAATGAAGTTTCAGTCTTAATAATTTGGGTGTCCATCTCAGTCTCCAGTCCTGGAGATGGTGCCTCAGATGTTGTTCTGTAGTTGTCTCATCAAAGGGGATGCATAAAGTAGAACAAAACTACACACACATGCACAAAAAAACCCCCACCAAATGTCCCAAGTTCAAATGCAATGCAGTTTCAGTAAGTTTTTCAGCTTGCAGGTGTAATTTGGTTGTTCTCTCATCAAAGGTAGGGAGACAAAGAAAAAAAAAGAGTCTGGAGACAGTTCTGAGAATGGTCTGTGGCTGTGGCTTGCCTGCCTGCTGCTGTCAGTCTGCTGTTGCTGGGGGCATTATTTATGCAGATCTCAGTGGTGAGCTTAGCACTCACCTGGCCATGCAGGCTTTGTTTATTCAGATTTCTCCTGTGCGTGAGCCTCTGCTACAGGCTTTCCCCTTTCTAAGTACACCGGGAAAAGTGACACTGCACCCACTTTGTCAGGCTATGCTGCTCTGGCCCAGGCATGTCTGTGGGAGTACCATGTAGTGTGACGCTCACCTGGTCCATGTCTTCCCAAGCTGTCTGGGCGCCGGTGACTGGCAGCCCAGAGGCCCTCTGGTTTCTCTGTTTAATGTGAAGTAGAGATTCTCTGCGCTGGCTGTATGTGTGGAGGGGTCAAAGTTATGCCTCTTCTCAGTGATTATGCCTGTAAAGTGTGTCTCCAGCGTCTCTCCAAGATTTCAGTATAGGAGGCTCACTTTCTGCTTCCACCCTCTAGCCGCCATCTTGGAATCTGGAACTAATTCTTAAAAGGCCACTTTAATCTGAGTGTGGTGGTATGCCTTGATTTTCCCACAAACAGGAAGGCAGGAAGGCCCTGGGTTTCAGGCCAGCCTGGACTACACAGAAAGTTACAGACCAGCCTAGATTACATAGTGAGACTCTGTCTTACACAATGAAAACAAAACAGCTCTTTAAACTTTATAAAAAAAACAAATGCTGAATCCCTAGTAGAAAATCTTGTTTTCTGTGTTTTAAAGATCTATAGAAATCCAGTAATTGCCCTGCCCACTTCACTAATTACTTTGTAAATTATAATCAAAATTAAACAGTGTTTGGGATGAAAGGGTGAGGAGGATAGTAATGGTGCTACCTAAATGTGAAGATGATTGTCATGGGAACTACATCATTGCATAGAAAAAAACTAAATTCACAAGCACAAAACAATTTAACTGTTTAGTGTAATCTTAAAAAAGAGGATTATGTTTACACGTAAACTTTTGTTTGCCTAGAGTGAAAAAATAACAATAAAAGCAGAACTCTCCAAGTAACTGCTGAATTTATCTGACAAATCTTACCTTGAAAAATACTTTAGTTTATCCAAAATATATGCTCACTTTATATAAATTATGTTTGCTGCAGATATAGCTCCCTGACTATAAGAAGAACTTTAGCTCTAATAGATACTTTTGTTTTGTTCAGAAATAATACGATGGATTCCACAGGACAAGGAAAATAGATTTTTATTTAAACTTTTTGCAAATACTAACAACAAATATTTCTTTAGACTTCTGTGTGCCAGTACTGGCCTAAATACTTTTTTACAGTCTTCACATTTCATGGCTAACTTAAAATTCATAAAGTACTCCATGAAGTACCTTTGTTTTCTCTTTACAGATGAGAAGGCTGAGATATCATGAGAGCTTAAATATGTTGCCCAAAATAACACATCGAATGTTTCAAAGATACAATTTATAACCAGAGCTGGTATTCTCAAACTCTAATAGGTTACAAATGTAGGTGATGTTATATTGCAGATTTCTTGTAAATGTAAAACAAAATTTAATATTGATACTCAATCATAAAATACACACTTATATAGCATGCTAATCTTTGTTTTAAATTCACAGGTTGAGAGCATAGTTCAAGGATATAGTGCTTGCTCAGCATGCAGGAGGCCCTGGCATCAATTTCCAATATCTCAGGAAATGTGACAAAATTTTCATATATTAACCCATTTAATGCTGAGTAGTTAAAATCATGAAGTTTCAAGTCTGGGATGAAAAATACCCCTTTATTATGGGAAAGAAAATTGTAGTTAAAAGAAGGGAAACAACACCAAGAAAAATGATAGCTTTTTTATTTGAGTTTTTGACATTTTTACATATTTTGGCAGACAGGTTCTCCCTATGTAGCCCACAATGACCTCCAACTCAGCATCCTCCAGCCTTGGCTTCTCTTAGTGGTAGCATCACAGGAGTGCATTACCACATGCCAATGGCTATCAACATTTATATATTGTGTGTTTTAATGTAAATATAATTCTTATATTTAAAATCACTACCTCAGAGGAGATTCCAAGATGGCAGCTAGAGGGAGGAAGCAGAAAGCATGCCTCCTATAGTGTAATCTTGGAGAGATGCTGGAGACACACCTTGCAGGCAAAACCACCGAGAAGAGGCAAAACTTTGACCCCTCCACACTTCCAGCCAGTGCAGAGCATCTCCACTTCATGATAAATGGAGAAACTAGGAGGGCCCCTGGGCCACCAGTCACCTGTGCCAAGAGGCTTGAGAAGATGCAAACAAGGTGAGCTTAGTGGTACCGCGGTACTCCCACAGACAACCCTGGGCCAGAGCAGCATAGCCCCTGGACAGACAGACCTCCACCCAGGTAAAAAAAAGAAACTGAGTAATAAGCAATAAGAATAATAAAGATACGTGAAAAAGAGGGTGGGGTGCACTGAGCGATGAAGATTTGGGGGAGGGAATCCTTCCCAGAACAGTAAATAAACAAGCCGGGCCAGTGGAGGCAGGGGCGTGCACCCAGAAACCAGGAGCAGGAAGGCTTGTGAGAGTGGTGGAGGGAGGAAAACTCCACAGGAGAGGGGAGAAGACCCACCTCCTATGGGAGCTGTAAACAAACATGCAGGTTGGCAGAAGCAGCAGCACCACCCAGTAATCAGGAATGGAAAAGCTTCTAAGAGTGGCAGTGGGAGGAAAACTCCACAGGAGGGGGGGAAGGCCCACTTCCCATGTGAGCTGTAAACAAACACACAGGCCTGAGAAAGCAGGTGCAGTGTCACCTCCCCCAGTGTGCTTGGAAAGAGGAAAACTTGTAGCAGAGGATTGAGTACAGGAGACCTTTGAGTAAACAAAGCATGCAGGGCCAGGTGATTGTTAAGGTCACCCATGAGATCTGCATAAATAATGCCTCCAACAACAGCAGGCAAGCCACAGCCACAGATACCATTCACAGAACTGTCTCCAGATTCTTTTTTTTTTCTCTCTTCCTACTTTTAATTAGAAAACAACTGAACTACACCTGCAAGCTGAAAAACTTAGTGAAACTGTATTGCACTTGAACTTAGAACACTTTGTGGTTTTTTTTTTGTGCAGTTTTGTTCTACTTTATGCATCCCCTTTGATGAGACAACTACAGAACAACATCTGAAGCACCATCTCCAGGATTGGAGACTGAGTCGGACACCCAAATTAATAAGACTGAAACATGATGGCATTTGAATTTGGAGGCTTTTTTTATTTCATTTTTTTGTTTACTGTTTTTCATTTTGTTATATTTTATTTATATATATATATATTTCTTTCAATTACTTATTTTTTATTTTTATTCTTATCTTTATTCTTTTTATTTTTTATTTTCACTCCTCTCTCAGTCTCTCTAATGACTGTTCATTTTACTGTCGATTAGTAGTACACTAATGCTCCCTGTTTATACCTTAGAAATTTTTTGTTTGATGCCTTGTTTTGGTTTTTCCTACTTGTCTGTTTATTTGTATTACCCTTTTTTTAACTTCCTTGCTTTCCACCTCTTCTCACCCTTCCATTCTAACATTACCATTGTTATTATTACAAGATAGAAAATACTTAATTGCACACAGTACAGGGACAGGAACAACAAAAAGGACAATGACGGGAAGACAGAGAAAACAGGATAACCAGTTTCCCCACAGCAAAAAAATTAGTACAGGAACCAGAGGGGAATGAAGAAAACAGATACACAGACCAGACTCCAAAAAAATGAAGATAAACTATGCCAAAGAGCCCAATGAAGCCCACAAGAACAATTTAAAAGAAGACATACTACAGGTACTCAATGAGAATTTTATAGAGATGATACTGGATAGGATCAACCAAATATACAGGAGACACTCAAGAAATACCAAGACAACAAAAATAGAGAATTTGAAAAGGCAAAACAAGAAATAAATGAAACCATAGAAGCACTGTATAAACATGAAAGTGAAACAGAGAACACGATAAATAAACAGATAAATGAACTAGGACAAAAATAGACAACATTAAAGAGGAAACCACTCAGGATATGGAAAACCTCAGAAAAAAGAATGAAACAGAACTGCAAAACAAAACAGAAGGCCAATCCAGAAGAATAGAACAAACAGAAGACAGAATCCCAGAACTTGAAGATGAAATGGTAAATAAAGGAAAACCTGAAGGACTATTAATTAAACAACTCAACACCTGCAAAAAGAAAATGCAAGAACTCACCGACTCCATCAAAACACCAAACTTGAGAATCATGGGCATCAAAGAAGAAGAGGTGCAAGTGAAGGGAATACATAATATAATCTACAAAATAATAACAGAAAATTTCCCAAATCTAGAGAAAGATATTCCCATAGAGATGCAAGAGACCTCCAGGACACCAAACAGACCAGATCAAAATAGAACTACCCCATGACCTATCATCATTAAAACAACAAGTTCAGAATGTAGGGAAAGAATATTGAAGGCTGTAAGAGAGAAAAAACAAATAACATACAAAGGAAAACCCATCAAAATCACAGCAGACTTCTCAACAGAACCATTAAAAGCAAGAAGAGCATAGGGTGAGATCTTCCAGGCACTGAATGAAAATAACTTCAACCCCAGGATACTCTACCCAGCAAAACTATCCTTCAAAATAGATGGAGAAATAAAAGTCTTCCATGATAAGCAGAAACTAAAACAACATGTGACCACAAAGCCACCACTAAAAAGATTCTTCAACGGATTCTGCACAGAGAAAGTGAAACCTAACTTAACCATGAGAGGATAGGCAGCACCAAACCACAGGAAAAGAAAAAGCAAGACAGTAGACAGTAACCTCAACTTAGGTACACACAATCAAACCTTCAAACAACTAACACAACTAAATAACAGGAATCACCACATACTTATCAGTACTAACGCTTAATGTTAACGGACTTAATCCACCCATCAAAAGTCACCACTTGATGAAATGGATTAAAAAGGAAGATCCAACAATTTGTTGCTTACAGGAGAACCATCTCACCAACAGAAATAAGCATAGGCTAAGGATGAAAGGCTGGAAGAAGATTGACCAAGCCAATAGCCCCCAAAAACAGGCAGGAGTACAATGGTTATCTCTCACAAAGTAGAATTCAAACCTACATTGATCAAATGAGATAAAGAAGGACATCCCATACTAATAAAAGGGGAAATAGACCAAAAGGAAATAATAATTATCAACCTGTATGCACCCAATGTCAACACACCCAATTTCATTAAACATACCCTGAAAGACCTAAAAGCATATATAAACGCCAACACAGTGGTTGTGGGAGACTTTAACACCCCATTATCATCAATACATACGTTATCCAAACAAAAAATCAATAAAGAAATCCAAGATCTAAAATATGCCATAGATCAAATGGACCTAGTTGAAGTGTACAGAACATTTCATCAAAACTATACACAATATACATTCTTCTCAGCAGCCCATGGAACCTTTTCCAAAATAGAGCATATCCTAGGGCACAAAGCAAATCTCAGCAAATATAAGAAAATGGAAATTATACCGTGCATACTATCTGATCATAATTCAGTAAAAGTAGGACTCAAAAACAAAAGTAAAGACAAAATACATGCAAACAGCTGGAAAATAAATAACTCATTACTTAATGAAGAATGGATCATCGATGAAATAAAAGAGGAAATTAAAAAGTTCCTGGAAGTCAATGAAAATGAAAACACAACCTACCAGAACCTATGGGACATAGCTAAAGCAGTCCTGAGAGGAAACTTTAAAGCCACAGTGCATATATTAAAAAGACTGAAAGATCCCAAACCAATGACGTAATGATACATCTCAATCTCCTAGAAAAACAAGAACAAGCAAATCCCAAAACAAATAGAAGGAGAGAAATCATAAAAATAAGAGCTGAAATCCAGGAAAAAGAAACCAAAAAAACCATGCAAAGAATTAATGAAACAAAAAGTTGGTTCTTTAAAAAAATAAACAAGATCAATAGACTCTTGGCAAACCTGACTACAATGAGGAGAGAAAAAAACCCAAATTAGTAGAATCAGGAATACAAAAGGGGAGATAACAACAAACACAATGGAAGTCCAGGAAATCATCAGAGACTACTTTGAGAACCTATATTCAAATAAATTTGAAAATCTTAAAGAAATGGACAGATTTCTAGATACATATTACCATCCAAAACTGAACCAAGAGGAAATTAATTACCTGAATAGATCTATAACACAAAATGAAATTGAAGCAGCAATCAAGAGTCTCCCCAAAAAGAAACGTCCAGGACCTGATGGATTCTCTGCTGAATTCTATAGGACCTTTAAAGAAGAATTGATACCAACCCTCCTTAAGCTGTTCCATGAAATAGAAAGGGAAGGAAAAGTGCCAAACACATTTTATGAAGCTAGTATTACACTTATCCCAAAACTAGGCAAAGACACAACCAAAAAGGAGAACTATAGGCCAATCTCCTTAATGAACATTGACACAAAAATCCTCAACAAAATAATGGCAAACTGAATTCAAAAACACATCCAAAAGATTATTCATCACGACCAAGTAGGCTTCATACCAGGGATGCAGAGGTGGTTCAACATACGAAAATCAATAAACGAACAAACCACATTAACAGAAGCAAAGACAAAAATCACTTGATCATCTCAATAGATGCAGAAAAAGCCTTTCATAAGATCCAACACCATTTCATGATAAAAGCTCTAAGAAAACTAGGAATAGAAGGAAAGTACCTCAACATTATAAAAGCTATATATGACAAACCTACAGCCAGCATTATACTTAACAGAGAAAAACTGAAACCATTCCCTCTAAAATCAGGAACCAGACAAGGATGCCCACTATCTCCACTCCTATTCAACATAGTACTGGAATTCCTAGCCAGAGCAATTACACAAGAAGAAGGAATAAAAGGAATACAGATAGGTAAAGAAACTGTCAAAATCTCCCTATTTACAGATGACATGATCCTATACCTTAAAGACCCAAAAAATTCTACTCAGAAGCTTCTAGACATTGTCAATAGCTGTAGCAAGGTAGCAGGGTATAAAATCAACATAGAAAAATCATTAGCATTTCTATACACTAACAATGAGCAAACGGAAAAAGAATGTATGAAAACAATTCCTTTTACAATAGCCTCAAAAAAAATCAAATACCTAGGAGTAAACCTAACAAAAGATGTGAAAGACTTCTACAAGGAAAACTATACACTTCTGAAGAAAGAGATTGAGGAAGACTATAGAAAGTGGAGAGATCTCCCATGCTCATGATTGGTAGAATCAACATAGTAAAAATGTCTATACTCCCAAAAGTAATCTACATGTTTAATGCAATTCCCATCAAAATTCCAATGACATTCATTAAAGAGATTGAAAAATCTACTGTAAAATTCATATGGAAACACAGAAAGCCACGAATAGCCAAGGCAATACTCAGTCAAAAGAACAATGCAGGAGGTATCACAATACCTGTCTTCAAACTATATTACAAAGTAATAACATAAAAAGCAGCATGGTACTGTCACAAAAGCAGACATGAAGACCAGTGGAACAGAATAGAGGACCCAGATATGAAGTCACAGAACTATAACCAACTTGTCTTTGACAAAGAAGCTAAAAATATACAATGGAGAAATAGCAGCCTCTTCAACAAGAACTGCTGGGAAAACTGTTTAGCAGTCTGCAAAAAATTGAAACTAGATCCATGTATATCACCTTATACCAATATTAAGTCAAAATGGATCAAGGATCTTAATATCAGACCACAAATTCTAAAGTTGATACAGGAAAGAGCAGGAATTACTCTGGAGTTAGTAGATATTGGTAAGAACTTTCTCAATGAAACCTCAGAAGCACAGCAACTATGAGATAGCATAGGTAATTGGGACCTCATAAAACTAAAAAGCTTCTGTTCATCAAAAGTAATGGTCTGTAAACTGAAAAGAACACTCACAGAGTGGGAGAAAATATTTGCCAGCTATACATCAGACAAAGGACTGATATCCAGAATATATAGGGAACTTAAAAAAACTAAATTCTCCCAAAACTAATGAACCAATAAAGAAATGGGCAAGTGAACTAAACAGAACTTTCTCAAAAGAAGAAATTCAAATGGCCAAAAAAACATGAAAAAATGTTCACCATCTCTAACGATAAAGGAAATGCAAATTAAAACCACACTAAGATTCCACCTCACCCCTGTTAGAAGAGCCATCATTAGCAAGTCCAACAACTACAGGTGTTGACAGGGATGTGGGGAAAAAGGAACCATCTTATACTGTTTTATACTGTGGGGAATGTAAGCTAGTACAACCACTGTGGAAGAAAATTTGGAGGCTACTTAAAAAGCTAGACATTGATCTACCATTTGATCCAGCAATACCACTCTTGGGGATATACCCAAAAGACTGTGACACAGATTACTCCAGAGGCACCTGCACACCCATGTTTATTGCAGCACTATTCACAATAGCCAAGTTATGGAAATAGCCAAGATGCCCCACCACTGATGAATGGATTAAGAAAATGTATTATCTATACACCATGGAATTTTATGCAGCCATGAAGAAGAACGAAATGTTATCATTCGCTGGTAAATGGATGGAATTGGAGAACATCATTCTGAGTGAGGTTAGCCTGGCCCAAAAGACCAAAAATTGTGTGTTCTCCCTCATATGTGGACATTAGATCAAGGGCAAACACAACAAGGGGATTTGACTATGAGCACATGATAAAAGTGAGAGCACACAAGGGAGGGGTGAGGATAGGTAAGACACCTAAAAAACTAGCTAGCATTTGTTGCCCTTAATGCAGAGAAACTAAAGCAGATACCTTAAAAGCAACTGAGGCCAATAGGAAAAGAGGACCAGGAACTAGAGAAAAGGTAAGATCAAAAAGAATTAACGTGAAAGGTAACATACATGCACAGGAAATTAATGTGAGTCAACTCCCTGTATAGCTATCCTTATCTCAACCAGCAAGAACCCTTGTTCCTTCCTATTATGGCTTATACTCTCTCTACAACAAAATTAGAAATAAGGGCAAAATAGTTTCTGCTGGGTGTTGAGAGGGTAGGGGGGAGAGGGAGGGGTCAGATTGAGTGGTAAGGGAGGGGGTGGGGGCAGGGGGGAGAAATGACCCAAGCCTTGTATGCACATATGAATAATAATAAAAAAAATAAAAATAAATAAATAAATAAAAGAATTAGCTCCATCATAATCATTTGCATAGTTAAGAAATAAGTGAAGTTTGGTACATAATAAAATATGTGCTGTATATAAAGTTTCCAAATAAGTGTATATTCTTCCAAGAAATGCCCATTTGTCTGTGGTACCTTTGATGCTAATATCAATTCCCAACATTTTACTCATTAATATTCCAAAAAATTCCAAAGAGTACTGTTGCTTTTTCAATATTTATAAGTCTTTCCTCTCTCCAGTGACTTCATTTCTGGTAATACTACATATTTATTGTACTGTGTTG
Organism: Castor canadensis; assembly: GCF_047511655.1. NCBI lineage: Eukaryota > Metazoa > Chordata > Mammalia > Rodentia > Castoridae > Castor > Castor canadensis. The sequence continues at coordinate 103,836,428 of NC_133386.1, forward strand.
AGTTTTAAAAAGGCATTATATTAATATTTCTTATATTCTTATAACTTGAGGCATTCATATCTTGATTGAATGCTGAAAATATACACATACCACACAGCTCAGGTTTCTATCATCATTAAGGTCAGAAGAAGATAAAAATCATAAATGTTTGGACTCTGGGTTATAGAAATTTACCTTTGTTATCTATGAGAAAATATTTTTCTATTGTGTTTTGTAAAATATTGATTTCTGGAATAAAATTAGGCAGTTAGATTTTATCATCTATCATTCAATCACCATGACATTTTTTACAGCTATTTAGCTACTGAAAAAAAAATTCTTGCTTGGAAGAAAACTTATAAAGCCATGCTATTAACTTTGGCACAATAAGGTAGGTAGCTAATAATTATTAACCTCCAACCATTTTTTTTCAATAATACTACATTTTATGTCTATGTTATGGCAGTGTGAGCTCTCCCTTTTCATCTGGCTTCTCCTCATCTGACGTTCTTCTCTTCCTTTTCTTAATTGCTCCTCCTCCTTTTTATCTCAAGGAAAGGAAGGAGCCAGGTGTGATCCCAATGTACAATTGATGTCTTTACTTTTACCTGACATTGATCAGCAGGATTCTATATAGTTTGCCTTCTAATATCCAGCAAAGAATGTCTTTAAATTCCTTTTCTAATGCCTCTTGTCTGGACTCACTTTTTTGTGTTGTTCTTTAGCTTGTTAGGAGTGGTGTTTTAATTACAGTTCCATCTCTCTTATCTGTGTTATCATTGATAATGCTTACCTGATGCAGGCTCACTACCTTAGCATTTCAGCTTGCACACTGGATTACTACTTTCATTGGAAAGAAAAATGGTTATGATTGACTAATTAAATCATAATTCCCATTCACGTTATAGGGGAACAGAAATTTATTTGAGTGAATAAATATTCTAATAATTAATAAAATGTTCTTCATGCTCAATTAGTTTGACATTAATTGCTTTGCTTGTAGACTGTCTTCTCAGTCTGCCAACATGTACTAGGGCTGCTGTCATCATAATATTCATTAGTGAGAGTCTTCATGAAGCACATGTCTTGCAAAGAGTAGTCATGAATACAGAAATAACTAACCCTCCTATGGAGAAGCACAATATATAAGAAAGAGTATGTAAAAATGCTAATTCTTGTTAGAAGCCAAATCCTAATTCTAATGAGGAAACAAATGGATCCTCTTATGCCCTTTTACTTAATGAACTTTTTAGAAGAAGAAACCAGTTTTAATTTATAAAATTCTATCAATCTAAGATGATAGAAGAAACACTGCATTAGAAAATGCTTAAATAAAAATATAAGTAAATTTTATATTAGAGCTTTTCTATTAGATTTTATACTTAAAATGTTAGAATATAGCTTTATGTTTTGTATAAATTATACATGGTTGCATTCATATCTTGAAAATATTACATACACTTGTTAATAAGTCAGCATATATCAGCACATATGGAAACACACATGTATAAACACAAAGAAGCTAAATTATCTGACCACCAGATATCAGAGTTTTAGGAATTTGAAAACTGTTCAACTAATGGTTGAAATTTATTTAGAAATAAATATTATGAAGTCAGATTGTTCATATGTACGTTTACATTTTCATATATAAATTCAGTAAACCAATTGAACATATTTTCTTATACTACAAATTCTCTAATTTCTTTTGATACAAATTCAAATAATATGTAAGCACTACAAAGTAAGGAACAGAAATCTGTATTTCTCACAGTTCCTTCACTTTTTTTGTGAAACAACATTTTTCTATCATTATCTATTTCCAACTAAAGCAAATTATTGCCATAACATAGTAAAAATGTGATCTATCACACTAAGCAGAAAATTAAGATATTAGATCACATAGAAATGGATTTAATAATAACAAATAACTTCTTGGGGTCATGAAAATCACTTTACAAATATTAGCCTATTAGTTCATCAACAATTTTTGGATTTTGCCTTCTAATTACCTGAAGCACAGAAAGGATGTGTATCTGAAGCCTGTATCCCTCTCCCTGAGGACAAAAAAGAAGTAGTAGCTTTACCATGCTATCTGCAGGTTCCATTACAAAAACTAAGCAGGTGGCTTGGCTTATTTTTAAACATTACTTCTGAATTAAAATATAGACTCTAATAAATGAGTCCAAAGAACTCTTTTTTGATTGTGGTATGATGAAAATAAAATAATAAATAATACTTTCTCTTATCATCACAAACAAGAATACATATTCTCTGAATTGACTATTCAAAATAAACACAGATGTGATAAACCAGGTAATTCCCTTTAGGTAATAAAATAGCTATGTCTAGAAGCAATAGATATTTATAGTATTTTACTTTTAAAATTAATGTCTTCTGTCTGCCTATAATGTTATTTGTACAGGAGAATTTTCACAAACTTGGCTTTGAGATAATTTCTTGGCTAATTATCTGTGTTCCAGTTGTACATAGCTTAATGCCTTATAAACCATGGTGAATAGTTCTTTGCTTAATTTAGTTATAACAATAGTCATTTACTACTACAAAGTAACCTAGGTATGCAATGTTGCTAACCACAATAGAAATTTGCTGTAATATAAGACTTCCTTCCCTTTTTGACTTTATAATAGGAAAAAACACAACAAGCTGGATAGGGGGGTGAAAAAGATCTGTCCAGCGGGTGAATTTAAGTATGATTTGACACATTGTAAGAATCTTTCTAAATGCCACATTGCCCCAACACCCAGCACAACAATAAAAGAAAAAAAAAAAGAAAATTCCTCTGGTGAATACAGTTATTAAGAAATGTCAAAAGACATTATTTAACAAAAATCATCATGTTATGTGAAAATCTCTCATCTTATAATAACAATTTCTTATTCATAACTATGTCAAAACAACAATTTCAGGTATTTTAAACCTAAATTTGATCAAATTGATTTTGTTTCTTCTGATCATCATGAAAATATTTGCTGTGCAAATAATTGGTTTGAACCTAGAGTTTGAACAAGAGTAACTCAATGTAGAAACTCCTGTTTTGTCATCTGGTGGTTTGAGGTACTTTGTGCTTTAGAGGTATATTGGCATGTATGATAATGGATCTATATTCTGTATAGTTTATAGAAAAACTGAGATATGACTAAGAGATCTTTTCCATTGAGACCTAGAAATAATTTTGTGATTTCCCAGCTTTTTATTTCCCACATTTAAATATTGTAAGAATTCAAAAAGCACATGAAAAAATGCTCACCATCTCTAGCCATAAAGGAAATTCAAATCAAAACCACACTAAGATTCCACCTCACCCCTGTTAGAATAGCCATCATCAAAACCACCAACAACAACATGTGTTGGCAAGGATGTGGAAAAAAGGAACCCTCATACACTATTGGTGGGATTGCAAGCTAGTGCAACCACTCTGGAAAAAATTTGGAGGCTTCTTAAAAATCTAAACATAGATCTACTGTAAGATCCAGTAATACCACTCCTTGGGATATACCCAAAGAATGCAGCATAGGTTACTCCAAAGTCATCTGCACACCAATGTTTACTGCAGTGCTATTCACAAGAGTCAAGTTATGGAAACAACCAAGATGCCCCACTTCTGATGAATGGATCAAGAAAACATGGTATCTATACACAATGGAATTTTACTCAGCCATGAAGAAAAATGAAATCTTATCATTTGCAAGTAAATGGATGGAACTGGAGAACATCATTGTGAATGAGGTTAGCCAGGCCCAGAAGACCAAAATTCATATGTTCTCCCTCATCTGCAGATTTCAAATCTATGGCAAATACAGCAATGTGGTTGAACTTGGATCACATTACAAAGGGAGAGCACATACAGGAGATATGGGAATAGGTAGAAAACTCAAAACATGAAAGCATTTGATGTCCCCACTCCAGAGGAACTAATACAAAAAGCTTAAAGTGACAGAGGTAAATATGAAAAGAGGATCAAGAACCAGTGTAAGATCAGTTAGAGATGAATCAACTTTGGTTGTAACACATTTGTACATGAAAGCAATGCTAGGACTCTCACTGTATAGCTATCCTTAACTAGCAAAGACACTTTTTGTCTTCTTTATGATGCTTCTGTCTTGTCTTCAACAAAATTAGACATAAGGGCAGAACAGGTTCTTCCTGGAAGTGAGGGAGGGAGGAGGGAGAGGTTGGGTTGGGGAGCAGGGGGCAGAAATGGCCCAAACAAAGTACACACATGTGAATAAGTGAATAAAAATATTAAAAACCATTAGCAAAAGTTATCATCTTTTAATCTAATAGAGATAAATTATATATTTTTAAATAATATATACACATACACACATACTTGCTAGAAGGTACAAATAAGTAGTATTAAATTGTAAAACTATCACAGTTCACATTGAAAATTCCATCATATTTTCAAATAAGAAATAAAAATAAAAAGATTAATAGCATTATGTTCTTTTCCTTTAATTCTAATATATTTCTATTGGGACAACTGATAATTTTTAGGAAATATGTGTTATTTAATAGCCTTTAAACAATAGATACCAATTCCCAAACCTATGTTCATCATACAATTGTTGTGATATAAAATAAATTGTTCAGTTTGAATAGAAATGGCTGTAGTGATCTACAACATCACATCTAAGAAAGATTCACTTATTGTTGCTATTTCATAATTGGCCTTCCTTCATTTCCTATCTGTTTTCTCTATTTGTATATGATTTCAGGTTAAGGAGATGTGGTTTGTACAGTAAAAAAACATTCTGAGAGTAAATGAGTGCAAGGATTATGGGAAACATAATCCTTGAGAATTCCTCAGAAAACTAAGAATAAATCTACCTTATTATTTAGCTCTTCTACTTCTGGTAATATATTGAAACTAAATGAAATCAGGATGTGAATGAGATACTGCATATTCATTGTGGCACTACTTATAATGGCAAACATATGGAATCAATCTTTGTGTTCATCAATGAAAAAGTAGACAAAGAAAATGTGGCATACATACAGAATTGAATATTACTCAACAATAAAGAAAAACAAAATTCTAGTCATTTGCACCAAAATGGATAGAATTGGAGGAAATTAAGTGAAGTTGGACAGATGATTGGTGTGTGGGTGGTGCTGAATGGAATTTTGCATCCTGTTTAAGGGGTTAAATATGAAAATCAGCATTTAAAAATCTTTTCATGTCAACTGGGCACTGGTGGTTCACACATGTAATCCTAGCTACTTAAGAGGCTGAGGTTAGGAAGATGGAGGTTCAATACCAGCCAGGTAAATAGCACTTAAGAACCCATCTACAAAAGTAACCAGAGGAAAATGGACTGGATCTGTGGCAAAAGCAGTAGCAAGGATGTTTTGTAAGTATGAAACCCTGAGTTCAATCACCAGTTCCACACAAAACAGCAAAACACCAAAACATTTTCGACTCTAAGAAAAGGAGCAATCCATGAATTATACACATAAAGCTAATGGTTTTTCTTAAATTGATAAGCTGTAGCAGGATGCATTATATAAACTTTGTCTTTCAAAACTTTATAGTAATTATCCTACTTAGGAAAACTACAAAAACTTTACAAAAGTTAAAAATGGCAGTGGAAAGAAATGGAGGAGTGATTATGCTATGAGGAAGTAACTAAGAAAACTAAATTCCTGAGCTATTTTATCAAAGGCCAAGGTGTGAGGAAAAAACATGTGCAATGTAGACCAAAGGAACTAAAAGAATATTTACATCTGCCTCAAAATAGTAGTGTTCCTGCCAAGGCCATAGCACTGCTTGCCCGCAGAAAATACTGCAGTATTCAAGACAATATTCAGTACAATATTTGGCAAGATAAAACAGACTCCTCATTTGGATGTGTCATTTAAAATTGGGACAGGTTTTCTTGGAGAGGAAATGCAAGACTCAATGGCACACAGGAGGCTACCCTTTGCCACCACTACCTTCATGATCATTGTCCCCACAAACCATACCACTTATACTTTTATGTCATGTTAAAAATCTATGTTCTGTGCTTGAGAAAAGACACATAATATTTGTCTTTCTGAGACTGACTTTTTTTTCTTAACATAAGAGAAAAGACCTTATGGCAGTCCTTGGTCACTTATATTCATTGTTTCCCCATAAGTATCATTTACAGATCTATTATGATAATGAATTCAGAGATTTTAGAATGTCTTCTAAGATTTATCTTTGAAATGCCATCCAAAGAGAATCACACACTGTTTTCCCCTATTTCTGAAACATTTTGTAGTTCAATTCAATTAGCATATATTGAAATGTACTTAGTGCTTTTATGTATCAGACCCTGTGAAAAATTCAACTTCCCAATACCTATATTCCCTGAATTCTCTTTATTTTCATCTCAGTCAGCTAAACACCACTCTACTTATAAATTCAAATTATAATGCTGTTTGTGCTTTATGCTATAACATAGAAAGAACTCTAAATACTAGAATTTATAAAAAGGAAAGTGCTGATAATGTGCATATTTGTGTCTGGTGGCAAATTTTTAAATAATCTATAGTAAATATGATGGATGGCATCAAACTTAAATTACATTTTGTGTAGATAATTATTAATAATAATTACTAAACAACCAAGACCTTCTATTAACATGTAAGAATGAACAGAATTTAGAAATCATTAGAGGTCATGTTTTTAAAAATCTATTAGCATAACACAAGATTTTGAAAAATTTAAAGTGAATGATATCTTGAAAATTTGAAATCATTTTAAGCTTCACAGAGACATCATTTATTAAATATGTGATTAAAATATTTTTATTTGCTTGGTTGCTTATGAGTACTTATCTTTTATTACCAACTAGGAAAGTCATAAAAAAATCTTAAGGGCATAAATTCTAAAAAGATTTTTAGAATAGTTGGTATTGTCCAAAATATTGAGCAATTGTGAATCTTATTTTATGAAAAATTAGCCAACCAAATTATTTTATCTATCTGACATCTGCAACAGAGGCTAGAGTCTTGACAAGTCTCCTTAAATAAATCCATGCTAGTGCTCCTAGAGTGTGCTCTGTGAAAACAACCATGAGGCTTAGACTTGAAAAAATAAGGCTAATAGCTAAGAGGGACCTGTGTCTTTAAAATTTCTGTCCCCACTTGAAACCCATTTTGTTTTCTCCATCCATGTTATTTCACTCTGTATGGTTTCTCACATTAGCTCTTCCTAACTCAATGCTGGCTACTGCCGAGAATGGCTATGCCTTTGCAAGTGATATATCTTATACCTTGTATTTTAAATGAGAGTATGTTAAATATGCTCTGAAAATTGCTGACTATCCATCCTAACTTCATCTGATTAACTATAGACCAATAAGTGAGGATACACAAATTTCATTTTATTTATATAAGGAAGGCTTCCAGTTTTATTGACTACTGTAATTATTCTAAAAGAATGAATTACTTGTATTTAATGTATATGTAAGAAATACAAAAATATTGAGGAATCAAAGCATGTAATAATACACAAAATCAGTACATGTGAATGTAACGTGAATACGCAATCCAAAATGGCTCAAGGATTTCATAAAATCTTTTTACTAATTAATTTGTTTAACAAGCATTTGTAATGGGGTACTTTCTATGATCCATGCATTTTTTAATTGGTGATAATATTCCGAAGATCAAAAAGCCCCTGCTCTCAGTAAATCTGGCTTCTACAAGTAAAGCTAGCCAAAGATACACAGCTACAGCTCTTTCTTGCTATAGATGCTGTTACTACAGATGTGTGTGTGTGTGTGTGTGTGTGTGTGTGTATGGGTATGTTATCAGTTGAATGCAGTAAGATGAAGAAATTTGTCAGAATTTTGATAGAAAATATTATTTTAGTGATTGAGTAATTAAGAAATGCTGTACTGAAACTGAAGTTAGAAGAGATATGAATACAATTATTTGGGTGAAGAGCTTCAGTCAAGAAAGTGAATACATTCATAGATCCTATGCTGAGCCAGGCATGGTGGCTCACACCTGTAATTCTGGCTATTTTTGAAGTATAAATCAGGAGGAACAAGGTTTGAAGCCAGCCCAGGCAAAAAAGACCCCATCTCAACAAATAGATTGACATGGTGTTTCCCACACATTATCCCAGCTATGTGGAAAGCATCAATAGGAGAATCATGGTTCATCTAAGCCCAGGCATACAACAAGACTATATTTCAAAAATAGCTAATGCAAAAAGTGTTTAAGTGGTAGAGCATCTGCCTAGCAAGCACAGAGCCCTAAGTTCAAACTCTAGTACTGAAAAAAGGCCTATGCTGAAGAGAGATATTTCAAAGGAACATTCAGTAAAACAATGATAGCTGGAGTGCATGGAGAAAGTTTTGGAAAATAAATATAAAGAAGTAGACATGAGATAAGTAGTAAGTAAGTGTAGACTATATAGAAAGTTGGATTTTATTCTGAGTGAAATATTTCAAAAACCAATAAATTTGACTGCAAGAATCATTGACAGGAAAGAGTTAAGGTTGAGGGACCAGTTAACCTGTAGCAGCATAGAGTCACAGACATAGAATATATTGTGAAGGTGCAGTCAATAGACTATCTCTAAGATAAACATGAATACTTTTTAAAAATGGGTCAAGAATGATTTTTGTCAAGAGAAACTAGATGGATATTTTAATTATTTACTGAAACAGAGAAGACTTAAGTAGTAACTTTCAGAGAAGACTCAAGATACCTTCAAGCAGAAATAGGTAAAGATCTAGCAAACTCTTCTTCAATTATGTAGGTAAATCCATATGCTGCTACCATGTTATCTTGGTTAATTATATCTTGAAATAGAAAGGTAAAGTTGTAAATACAGATGTAGTCAAATTATGAATTTTCTCATCATGTAAACTAAGTGTTGTTTTCACATATAACTGTAATTTTAACAAAAAGTTCTCACATTTTCCCTCATGTGGAAGCTACACCTATAACATTAATGTACACAAAAATATATGCTCATTTCTAATTTCAAGTCACCATCACAGTCAGTTCTTCTCTAAGCACAGCAGCTAAAACATGGAAGAAACAAGTATTAAAACTTAAAAAACAGAAAACAACTCTTGAACACCACATAGTATGTGTAAAAAAGTGCTGTGCTACAAAGATCATATTTGGAGTCCGACTTCACACTTGGCAAAGATGAGAGAGTGGGCTGTTTTGCTTGGAGAACACCTAACCATTGATGGTGCCTTGAAATTAGAAATGATTGGATCAGAAAATGCTGCTCACCTAGAAATTTAGCCAAAATCCACTTCGGTGGATGGTGCGATGTTAAAGGTGTGATTATAAATAGCTAAAGGAGAGAGAAACCAGACTCACATTCAGTCATTTGAAGTGAATAAAATAAAGCAAGACCTCACATTTCATATTAAAATCCTCCACATTGAACTAGCCTCTTTACACTCAAAAAATACACATGTTGAAAATGTGAGTCAGAAGCTTCAGCAGAAAGCTAAATAATGGTGGAATTTTAACTATAAAATAGTAAGGAAATTAACAGGAAATTAATAATCCAAGAAAATTACCAGCTAGAGACAGAGGAAGAACTTTGCAAAATGGTGGAGAATACCAGTCATGCAGATGAAGATCTGGAGAGCTACAAACAGCTAGCTAGAAATCTGGAAGAAAAATTAGCTGAGATTTTAGAAAGACACATCCAAAATTTTAAGGAAAAAATGCACAGAAGAGTCAATAAGTGAAATTGAACACAAATATACTCTTGCCCCTGATGCCCACAGACAGCATATGATGAGAAGGATTTCCCTCATGATAACTCACAATTGAGCAAAGAATCATCCACCTCCTCCAGAAAACACACATGAAGCCTGTCAAGATTATTTTCCACAAAGAGATTACCCTGGCAAACCAGATTTTCCATTACATTGTGTATTCACCAAGCAGCGTTTTTTGTCTACTGCCCTCAAGAGTGGATTGTTTTCCTCCACTTCCACGTTAAGAAAGATCAGAACCGATTCCACCTGAAAATGAACCTGTTGCTTCAGTCAAAGACTGCATGTTGTCTCTGGTATGTGGAATATAAACCTAATACAAATACAAACAATTTTATGGAAAACAGGTTACACTAAGGTGAAGTCACATAGGAGAAGTGGAGGGTAAAAGAAAGAAGTTAAGAAGGTGAGTATGGTTAATATACTTCCTATTCAATAATGAAAATAGAATTTATTTTCAATGCACTGTGGCATTTCCAGAAGTTCTTACAGTATATCATATCCACCATAAATATAGAATTGTTAAACCTGTTGAAATCACCATAAAAAGAAGACTAAGGGCGAAAGGAGAAAAATAGAGGACATGAACCAATTTGTGTTATAAGACATATATACATGGAAATGTCACAAGGCAACCAATATAGAGCTATCTTAATCAAACAACAATGTCTGGTTTTTTTCTTTACAAAATTAGAGAATAGGAAGACAGAGTAGGTCCTGTCTGGGGAATTTGTTCCACTGTGTTGGGCGGGTAGGGTGTAGGAGGTTTTAATATGGAACAGATATTGTGTACACATGAATGTAAATGGAAAAATGAGGGGAGGGTTAATTTAGTAGAATCAGGGAGGAGATGAATTCAACTATGATGAGTTGTAAGAACATTTGTAAATGCTACAATGTACCCCTAGCACAACAATAAAAAATTTAAAAAACCAAAAATGGTTAAATGAAGGGACAGAGTTTTGAAAATATTATAAAAAGTGTCAACTAAAATATTTACAAGGGTTGTATTTAAAATCATTCATAAGTCTACCATGATCTGACTAGCTACAATTGTGCATTCTAACTGGACAAGAATATTTCAGACAGAAGCCATCCTTAATCTTGGCTTGTTGTTGAAATCTGTTTTGTTTAATGAGTACTATATTACTTTTGCAGAATTAACAATTGGCCCAAATTCTTGGTCAACCCTTTTTGATAATCTGTGAGATTTATTTCATGATCCTGCTCACATCATATACAACATTTTTTGTGTAAGGAAGTACTAAACAAATGTTACTTGATTCAACTGAATTGCAGAAGGCTTATGGAGAAGGGAGCATTCAACAACACTTAACTTTTCTTAAGCTATTTTTCACTGGAGTCAATGAGAAACACTAATGGGCAATAAATATGTGAAAATTTCTCAATATCATTTAGTCATCGGGGATTTGCAAATTAAAACTATGATGTGATTTCATTGTACCAAATTTATATGTCAAAATTTAAAAAGTGCTAGCAAGAATGTAGAAAAAAGAAACTCTTATATACCATCGACATGAATGTAAATTAGTGCAAGCATTATGAAGAATAGTTTGAGAGTTCCTATGAATATTAAGAATAAATTGTACTTCATTATCCAGCTTTTCTACTTCTGGGTAGATAGCCAAACAAAATGAAATCAGTGTATCAAAGAGATATCTGCAAACCCTTATTCACTGTGACACTATTTATAATGACAAAGATTTGGAATCAACCTACATGTCCACCAAAGTGTAAGTAGATAAAGAAAATGTGGCATATATACAGAATTGAATACTACTCAGCCATAAAGAAGAATGAATTATGGTCATCTGCTGCAAAATGGTTGAAACTGGAGGACATTAAGTGAAGTCAAACTGAGAGACAGGTACTATATTTACTCTCATATTTGGAAGTTTAAAAAAGTCAATCTGATGTAGACTAGTGAGGCCTAACACTTGGGATGATTGTTGTGGAGGCAGTGCTGAATGGAATCGTGGATTCTGTTTAAAGGGTTAAACATGAAACCTAGCATTTAGAAATCTTTGCACCTCAGCTGGGCACTGGTGGTTCACACATGCAATTCTAGCTACTTAAGAGACTGATATTAAGATGGTGGAGTTTCAATACCAGCCAGGTAAATAATACTTGAGACTCCATCTCCAAAAGTAACAGGAGCAAAATAGACTGGAACTGTGGCAAAAGCAATAGCAACCTTGCTTTGCAACTGTGACGCCATGAGTTCAATCATCAGTCCCACACACACACAAAAAAAAGCAAAAAAAAAACCCCAAAATTTTCTCCTCTAAGAAAAAGAGCAACCCACATGAAACTAATATTCTTTAACTGTTAAACTGTAGAGGATGCATTATATAAACTTTGTCTTTCAAAAGTTTGTACTAATTTTCCTACTTAGGAAAACTACAAAAATTTTACGAAAGTTAAAAATGGCAGTGGAAAGAAATGGAGGAGTGATTATGCTATAAGGAAGTAACTAAGAAAACTAAAACCTGGTGCTATTTTATCAAAGGCCAAAATGTGAGCAAAAAACATGTGCAATGTAGACTAAAGGAACTAAAAGAATATTTGCATCTGCCTCAAAATAGTAGTGTACCTTGCCAAGGCCATAGCTCTGCTGCCCCATGAGTTACTGCAGTATTCAGGGCAATATTCAGTACAATATTTGGCAAGATAAAGCAGACTCCTCACTGGGATGTGTCATTTAAAATTGGGACAGGTTTTCTTGGATACAAAATGCAAGACTGAAATGTCACACAGGATGGTACCCTTTGCCACCACTACATTCATGATCATTGTCTTCCCAAACCATCCCACTTCTACTTTCACGTCGTTTTAAAAATCTATGTTCTGTGCTTGAGAGAAAACACACAATATTTGTCTTTCTGAGACTGACTTTTTTCTCTTAACATGAGCCACAGTTTTATCTACTTTCCCTTAAAAAAACCTAATTTTATTCTTCTTTTTTGCTGAATAATACTCGATTGTGTATTATACTACATTTTCTTTATCCCCTCATTGATTTATGCACACCAATTCTGATTCCATAATTTGAGTTTTATGAATAATGCTGCAATACACAGAGGTACCAGCTATCATTATTATGTTGACTTTGGTTACTTTGGATATACACACAGGAATGATATAACAGGATCATTTGGTAGCTCTATATTCAGTTTTTTCAGGAAAATCTACACTGATTTCCAATGTAGCTAGACTAGTTTACAGTCCTGAAATAATGCATAAGTTTCCCTTACCCACACATTCTCTCCAGTGTTTATTATTGTGTATTTTCTTGATAAATCGCCATTATGATTGGTGTGCGATGGACTACCAATTTGGCTTTGATTTGCATTTCCCTGACGATTAAATATGGTGAACATTTTATTACAATTTTATTTAGATGTGTGTGCTTCCTTTGAGAATTGTGTGGTTAATTCATTTGCCCATTCTTTAAATTGAATTATTTCTGTAATGGTGATTAATTTTTTGGGTTCTTTATAAATTCTGCATATCTTTTGACACTACTAGAGTTTGAAATAAGAACTTCATGCTTGCTAGGCAAGGTGTTAACCCACTCCCTTCAATATTTTTGGTTCAGCTAGTTTTTGGATAGCATATCACACTTTTTTCCCAGGACCAGCCTCAGGCCATGATCTACTACCTCTTTCTCCCATGCAGCAAGGATTACAGGTGTGTTTCATAATCCAAGCTTTTTCTTTGATATAGGGCCTCATTATCTTTTTTGCTTTGACTGGCATAAAACCATGAACTACATTTATTCACCTCCCAAGTAGCTGGATTACAAGTGTGACCTACTGTCCTTTATGTTTTGGATATTAATTGCCTACCAGATAAAGAGATGGCAAGGATTATCTCCTTTTCCATAGGCTGTTCTACACATTCTGGTTGTTTCTTTTGCTTTGCAAAAACTTTTAAATTTGATGTTATCCTATTTATCAATTCTTGCTCTTATTTCCTGAGCTATGAAGTCCTACTCAGAAAGTCATTTCCTACATCTTAGTTTTGAAGATTTCTCCATGTTTTCCTCTAGCAGTTTCAAAGTTTCAGTTCATACATTAAAGTTCTTTCATTTATTTCATATTTTTCTTTAGATAACTTTTTTTATGTTTCAATATTTTTATTTTTTTCCGTTATTGTTGGGATGGCTGTGGGTATGTTGTGGCATGTGCACAGGCTTTTACAATGTGTAAATATATCAGATATATCATACATCAATTCACATCCTTTACCGTTCTCCTTCATTGTAAAGAATGAGAGAAATAGGGCTAGTTTCAGTATTATACATGTGGATGCACAGATTTCAAACCTGCTTTCTTTAAAAGTCTGTCTTTTCTCCAGTGTATGGTTTGGGCACTTATGTCAAAAATCATATGACTATAGCCATGTGAGTTTATTTTTGGGGCCTCTATTTTATCCCTTTGATGTGTTCTTGTGCCAGTATTATACTGTTTTTATTACTATGGTACTGTGGTATCATTTAAAGCCATGTTTTGTGATACCTCTTGCATTGGTCTTATTTTTTTTTCAGGATTGCTTCAGTTCCTCAGGGTCTTTTGTCTTTAGAAGTAAATTTTAAGATTTTTTTCTACTCTGGTGAAGAATATCATTACTATTTTGTTGGAGATTATATAATGTTTATAGATAACTTTAGATAATATTCTGCTTTCACAAAATTAATTATTCTAATACTTTCTTCATTTGATTGATAATTTGTTTTCACTGTGGGCTACTCAGAGTAGGATTGATAAATCATACAACAATTTAAAATTATTTGGGAACTGCCATATTATTCTCATAATGACTGTATTAATATACCTACCAAGAATGTGTATGGTGACTATTTTTTATGTTCCTCAATAATTACTTTTAGGCTTTTTGATACTCGTCTTTATAACAGATGTGAGGTAATATCTCCTTGTGTTTTAAATTTGCACTTCTCATGATATTGAGCACTTTAAAAATATATCTATTAGGCATTTACAAGTCTTCTTTTGAGAAACATTTCCCTAGGTCTTTTCACCTTTTCAATTTTTTTTTTTAATATTGAGTTGTTTCAGTACTTTATATATTGTAATCACTAATTCCATATTGTATGTATATTTTGCAAATATGTTCTCACATTCTATATTTTTTAAATTCATTCAGTTAGTTGTTTCTTTGACTGAGAAGATATTTAAATTTTATATATCTGTTTTTATGTTAGCATAATGCTGCCTTGATTACTAATTTTTTGTAGTAGATTTTCATGTTAAAAATGTGATTTCTCCAGGTTCATTTGTTTTGTTCAAGATTGCTTTGTCTATTCAGGGACTTTTGTTGTATACAAATTTTAAAATATTAGTCTATTTCAGTGAAAAATTGAACTTTTAATATGTATTTCATTGAGTCTGTACATCAATTTGTGCGGTTGCACATTTTAATAATGTTAATTCTTTCAATCATGAGTACAAGATATATTTCTAGGGAGGGGGAAAGATGGCAGGTTATGCCTGCAGAAACTGAAACTAGATCCATGTTTGTCATCCTGTAATAATATCAACTCAAAGGAGATTAATATAAAACCAGAAATCTTGATGCTAATACAGAAAGGAGCAGCAAATACACTGAAAGCAATAGCCATAACTTCCTCAGTAGAACACAATTATGACTGAGAAAACTGAAACTATATTCACATTTGTCAACCTGTAACAATATCAACTCATAGTGAATCAAAGACCTTAATATAAAACCAGAAATCTTGAAGCTACTACAGAAAGGATCTTCAATAATAGAAATAATAGAAATAATAGGCATAGGCAATTAATTCCTCAGAGGAACTCAATTGACTCTGCATTAAGAGAAAGGATCAACAAATAAGATTAACATGAAATTAAAAATCTTCTGCACAATGAAGGAAATGGTTTCTAAATTGAACAGGGTATCACTGGGAGAAAATCCTTGCCAGATATACATCAGACAAGGGCCTGATAACCAAATATATACAGGGAAATCAGAAAACTAAACTTTCAAAAATTCAATGACCTAAGAAATAGGCAAATGTACTGAGCAGTGCATTTTCAAAGGAAGATGTCCAAATGGCTAAAAAAGACATGAAAAAAATGCTCACAATTCCCGGACATAAAGGAAATATAAATCAAAACATATAAGAGTCCACCTTACTCATGTTAGAACAGCAACCATCAAGAACACAGACCATAACAAAGGTTCATGAGGATGTGGGGAAAAAAGAGCACTACTATAATGCTGGTAGAAAGGTAAGCTACTATAACCACTATGGAAAAAGTATGGAGGCTTCTCAGAAAACTAAAAATAGAACTGCCATATACCCAGCAATGCAACTCCCAGGGATATAGCTGAAGGAATGTGTGTCAGTTTACAAGGGCACCAGCACATCCATGTTTTTTGCAGCACTATTCACAATAGCTAAGCTATGGAAACAACCAAACTTCCCCACTATTGATGAGTGCATTCAGGAAATGTGGTGTATCTATACAATGAAATTTTACTCTGCCACACAAAATAATGAAATTTTGTCATTCACAGTTAAGTGCATAGAACTGGAGAACATCACCTTAAATGAAGTTAACCAGGTTCAGCAGGCCAAAAGCAGCATGTTGTCTTTCAGATGTGGAATATAGACCTAATACAAATGCAAAAATATTATGAAACACTGGTCACACTAAGGGGAGGTCACATAAGGAAAGGGTAGGAAAACTAATAACTTGGATATGGTAAATATATTCTCTATAAGAGAAGAGATATAGAAATCTTAAACTGGCTGAAATAACCATAAGAAAGGGACTAAGGTAGAATAATGAAAATGAGGGGAATTCATTCTCACTGGGTTATGATACATCTGTACATGTAAATATCACAATAACATTCCATTTGTAGCTATCTTAATCTCAAAGATGCCAAAATATCATTTCTTTTTCTTTTTGTCTCTACAAAATAGAATAGCAGGGTGGAACAGGTCCTGCCCAAAAGAGAGTGTTTGTACCTGTGGGAGGGGGAAGGTGGCAGTGAAAAGTGCAAGGAGGTGAATATGACCAAAAATGTGTATACATGTATGCAAATGCAAAAATGATATCTTTTGAGACTATTCCAGGAATCAGAGGAGGGTGGGAGAGATAAGCAAGAGCAGTGAAGTTACCCTTTCACTTGAACTTCACTTGGGTTCAAGTATTACATGTCTGATAAATTGTAAGAACCTTTGTAAATGCAAGAGAATGTATTCCCACCAACACAACAATAAAGGAAAAATAAAATTAAAAAGATTGCAAATTAGAAGAATCCATTGCATTAACTCCATGAAAGAAAGATTATATTCTGAAGAGAAAAAGAGTCTAAAAGAAGCAGTAATCAAAATAAGTGGCAAGACAGCAGAAAAGCATGGAGAAACTGAGGCAACAGAGATAAAGCAACAAACAGTTCCAAACCCATTCCAACTTCCCAGAACAAGGAGTTCAAACTGAAGACACCCTCACGGTGTAAGGTTTGGTGACAGATTAGCATCTCCACCTGCAAGATAAGCCAACACTTCCTGAAAGCTTTAAATCTAGTGGGTGAATTCAGTAAGATGAACATTGCTCCAATGCATGGCAATCAGCAAATATTAAGTTTAATATGGCAGATCACTATTCATAGCAGAAACTCCTGGTACATGCTCACTCACATAACAATGTTATGGAGAGAGTCTACTTCCTCCACAGAAGTCCAACAGACAAGTCACCCATTTGGGAAGAGCTATGACCATGCATTGGTTTGTTTGCTTGCTTTCTTTTCTTTTCTACCTCCAATCCCCAAACCTCCCTAACTCCACTAACTAATCTAAGCTCCAAACAAGACTCAGTGTGTTCTCAACCAAGAGGTGGGGTTTAGACAGTTTCTCAGACAAATGACTGCTTGAGCAAAGTAGGAATACCAATCATTGCTCTGACTGAAATGCTCATTTGGCTTCCTTGAGAGAACTGGGCAATGAAAGTCCTCTACAATGAAAATTATAAACCACTGAAGAACGAAATTGAAGAAGACTACAGAAGATGGAAAGATCTCTTATGCTTATGGATTGGCAGAATCAATATTGTGAAAATAACTATATTACCAAAAGTAATCTACATAATCAATGCAATCTACATCAAATGCAATGAAATCATCCATATATATTGAAAATAAAACCTAAAATACTTTTGGATGCACAAAAAATTGTGAACAGCAATGCATACTAAGCAAAAAGAGAAACACTGTAGGTATCACAATATAAGACTTCAAAATATACTACAGGTCATAGCAATAAAAACAGCATGGTACTGGCACAAAAACAGACATGAAGACTAGTGGAACAGAATAGAAGACAGAGATATGAATCTAGGCAGCCATGGCAACTTGACTTTACAAAGTTGGCAAAAATATATGACAGAGAAAAAGACAACCTCTCCAGAAACTTTGCTGGGAAAACTGGATATTTGCCCGCAAGGAACAAAACTAAATCCATGCCTGTCACATTGTACAAATATCAACTCAAAGTGGATTAAAGACCTTAATATAAAACCTGAACCTGTGAAGCTAATGCAAGAAAGAACAGAGAATACATCAAAATTAATAGGCCTAAGCAATGGCCTATTATTAGTGGCACACTAGAAAAGAGAAAAGTTGACAAATGGGACTATATGAAATTAAAAAGCTTCTGCAAAACAAAAGAAATGGTCACCAAATAGAAGAGGCAATCCACAGAATGGTAGAAAATCTTTGCCAGATATATGTGAGAGAAGAGATTAATAATTAGACTATACAGGGAGCTAAAACATTTAAAGTCCATGACCAAATGAAGAAATGGGAAAATGAAATGAACAAAGCTTTTCCAAAGAAAGAAGTCAAAATGGCCAAAAACACATGAAGAAATGCTCAGAATCCCTGTTCAGAAAAGAAATTTGAACCAAAACCACATTAAGATTGTACCTTATCCCTGTTAGAAGATTAAAAACCCCCACAAATGTGGGCGAGGATGTGGGGAAAAGAAACCTTTGAACACTATTAGGGAAAATGTAAATTAGTAGTAGGAAACAGTATGGAGGCTCTCAAAGAACTAAAAATAGAACTTCTGTATGATCTAGCAATACCACTTCTAGGGATATACCCAAAGGAATGTAAGTTAGGTTACAAGAAAGATATCAGCACACCCATGTTTATTGCAGCATTGTTCACCACAGTTAAGGTATGGAAGCAGGTATGTACACATATGTATGCGTATATACATATGCATATATATATGTATGTATATATATATATACATACACAATGGAATATAATTCAACCATATAGAAAAATAAAATTTTATCATTTGCAAGTAAATGGAACTTGGGGGTGTCATCTTAAGTGCAGTTAGGCAGGTTCAGTATGTTAAACACCAAAAGTTTTCCCTCATGTGTGGAATACAAATCCAAGCAATATTATCAAAATATCATCATGCTAAGGGTAGGTTTTACTCAAGAGAGAAAGTATAAAAGTAGGAAATTGAGAAAGTGAATATGGTTGCTCTACTTCCTATACAAGAATGAATATAAAATTTTTAAACCTGTTGAAATCACCATAAGAATGGGACTAAAATAGAAAGGAGAAAAATAGAGGCGACAAACCAATTTGGGTTATAAGACATATATATGTAAATGTCACAGGTAAACCAATGTACAGCTATCTTAATCAAACTATAATGTGATATTTTTGTTTTTACAAAAATGGAGAACAGCAGGGCAGAGCAAATCCTGTGTAGAAAGTTAGCACTAGTGGCCAGGTGGGATGTGGGGAGAAGGTGTAGGTGAGTGAATATAGTGCAATTATTTTGTACACATGTATGTAAATAGAAAAATGAAACCTGTTCAAACTATTCCAGGAATGAGGGAAAGGGGGATAAACGAGAATGATGGAAGGGATGAATTGAACTATGATGTATCATATCAACTTTTGTAAATGTCACAATGTATCCACAGTACAATAAAAACCATTCTTTAAAAGAGTTAAATGAAATGAAAATTAGGGTCTTGAGGACAACATATCAAGTGACATCTAACATGTTTGCAAGGGCTGTAGGTTATCATTTTCAGGCTGTATATGCAAAAAAAAAAAAAATCCTCCTAACCTCATCATAATCTCACTGACCACAAACGTGCTTTCTAATTTGGTACCCTTCTTCCTGGCAAAATCTCCAATCTTAGTTTTGGCTAAGTTGTGGAACCCAGAGTTGTTTTGTGAGTAATATATCATTTTTACATATTTAACTACAGCCCAAATTCTAAGTTAAAACTTTTTTGAAGTAATGTGAGGATTATATATTTTGTGCCCCCTACTAAGTAGAACATACTTTGCATAAAGGAAGTACTAAATAAATAATATATGAGTTACTGAATTGCTAAAGGCTTACAGAAAAGGGCTCATTAGATATAACTTAGCTTTTCTTAATCTGTTTGTCCTAATTTCATTATCCAATGCTTTATATAAAATATTTACTACAATAATTTGGCAATTAATTGAACTTTGAACTGTGAGGAATATTGACCATTCCATATACTGTAAAAAAATGGGTTTCTTTCTCATTTTCACAACTCTCTGACTACTGGTTCTCATAGAATGAGCTACTAAGCCCAGTTTAAATATATACCTAAGTACAAGTCCCTTAAGGTTCTTTGTACCTTCTTGATGAAAGATTCTTAGTTTGGGCTCTATATATGAGATTGCCTGTGTAAACATTGGGAACTCTGGGACATCTTTTAAGTTTTATATAAGATTATGGGGACTCTAACCACCCAGGTCTAGCTGAAAGCTAACAGAAAAGTCAGTGACATGAAGAAGGGGCATCACAAGCAAGTGTAGAGTGGGATCTGATCTGTGCTGCCCAGGATGTAAAGGTGAGAAAGTAACTAAGGCTCAGTCCCTGAGGGCTGTGGCCTATAAACTTGGTATCTCTCCCTCATTCCCATCCCCCACAGCCACCTGCACATTAGTCTGCCTCTGCTAACAGGTGAGTGCTTAGGATCTAGAGTTCTCTGATGCCTTTAGTGTCCCAGCCAGGCTGTGGCAACAGTCACAGCCACCTTGTGCCATGGAGGAGCCAATGTTGCCACTCTGTAGTACTTGACACTGATTGTGAGCCAATTCTACATGCTTGTGGCCACAGTCCTTGAAGAGCTGAGACTAGGCCCAAATCTCTCTGCATTTTCATGGGTGCTGGTGATGTGTATGGCTATGGTTGGACTTCTGGGTCTTCTGTTCTTTTTGTGGATTTGTGCCATTAAAGAAAAAATTCTTGTTACAAAGCTTTCTGAACTGATTGGAAAAAAATGTAAACTACTTGATAAAGTGAGCCTCCCTCAATAAAGAGCTTGAAGGCTTAGAGGCATCTTTGAAACATGCCAGTTCTGGGAAGGTCTCAACAGAATTAAAAAGTCTGAATGCAGCATATGAAAAGCTGCAGTGATCCAAATCTCAACTTACAGATGAAATACTATTTCTAGAATAAAAGTACAAGAGGAGAAATCTAAATATTCTTAACAACAACAATTGAGGGCAGAGCTATCAAAAATAGAGCAGCCTTTATAGGAGGAAATAAAATCCCTGACATCAAAATTAGCTGAAGCCAGAAAAAAACTACATAACACTTCAATCCAGTGAAACACAACAAAAGCTCAAGCACAGCGGCTTTGAAGGAAAACTTCTACTTGCAGGCAAGCCAGCAACAGATTCTCCAAGAAACTAAAGCACAGAAGAAAAAAGTATGTGAGCTTCAAAAACAAACAACTCTTGAACAACATGTAGCATGTGCAGAAGACATGATGTGTAACAAATAAAATCACTTTTGGAGTCTCACTTCACCCTGCGGAAAGATGAGAGAGTGGGATACTCTGCCTGGAGAAGACTTAATCATTGATGGTGACTTGAAATTATAAATGACTGAATCAGAAAATGTGGCTCACCTAGAAATCCAGACAAAATCTACTTTGGAAAAACTGATGGATGTTGAGATGTTTAAGGTATGCTTATAAACTGTGGAAGAAAGAGATAACAGACACACACTCAGTTGTTTCAAGTGAATAAGATAAAGCATGATCTCACATTTCATATTAAAATCCTTCCCACTGAGCTGGCCTCTTTACAGTCATAAAATGCACAGATTGAACAAATGAATCAGAAACTTCTGCAGAAAGTTGGAATAACTTTGGGACTTTATCTATGAAATGGTAGAGAACTAAAGAAGAATTTAATGTAGAAGAAAATTACAAGCTAGAGATAGAGGAGGGTATTTGCAAAAAGATGGAGAACCTTGGTCATATAGCTGAAGAGGTGGAGAGCCACAAAAAACTAGCCAGAAATCTGGAAGAAAAATTGGAGACTTACATTCTTCATCATCAAAAGTGACAATAGAATATGAAGAAGATGAGAGGCTCACTTCAGTTTTAATTGAGGCAACTGAAAGACACATACAAAAATTCAAAGAACATAATGTACAGAGCAGACAATAGTTAAGTGAACTTGTTGACAAACATACTTATGTCCCTGATTTTTCACAGACAGCACGTGGCAGGGAGGATTTCCCAAGTGATCCCTCAACATTGGGTGAAGCTTCATGCACTTCCTCCAGAAAACAACCAAGGAGCCTCTCAAGATTGTTTTCTACCAGGATATCTGCCATATGATCCAGCAATACCACTCCTAGTAACATACCCAAATAACTGTGAATCACGTTACTACAGAGGCACCTGCACACCCCTGTTTATTTCAGCACAATTCCCAATAGCCCAGCCATGGAAATAGCCAAGATACCCCACAACTTAAGAATGCATTAAGAAAATGTGGTATTTATGCACAATGGAATTTTATTCAGCCACAAAGAAGAATGAAATTTTGTCCTTCACAAGTAAATGGATGGAACTGGAGAACATCACCTTAAGTGAAGTTACCCAGGCTCAGAATGCCAAAAACATGCATTTTCTCCCTCATAGGCAGATAATAGACCTAAAATAAATGCAATAACATTATAAGACATCGGTCACACTCTGAGGGCAGAATGCACACAGGAGGAATAGGGAAAGGGCAGGAAATCTAAAATTTGAATGTGGTTGACTCACTCCTGTAGAGGAGTGAATATAGCATGCTTAAAGTGGCAGAGGCAACTCTGGGAAGGAGACTAGGAAGTAGTGAAGAGGTCAGGTAGAGATGAATCAATGTGGGTTGCAATACACATGTGCATGCAAGCAATGCTAGGACTCTGTCAATACAGCTATCTTTATCTCAAACTAGCAAAATGTTAGCTTTCTTATTATCTCTTATATTTTCTCTTCAACAAAATTAGAGAACATGAGGGCAGAACAGGTTCTGCCTGGAAACAGGGTGGGGGGAGGTGACCCAAACAATGTGTACACATGTGAGTAAATATAAAAATGATTAAAAAATAAATAAATTAAGAAAAAAGATTTCCTTGGCTCACTTGGTTAACTATTACCAGTGAGAAGCATGCATTCACCAAGCACTGAATTTCATCTACTGCCCCCAAAATAGATTTTCTCTTCCACCTCCACATTAAGAAAGCAGTAAGCTGGTTCAGAGTTGATTGCACCTGCCAATGACCCTGCTACTGGACCTCCCAAAATCCAATACAAACCCTCACTTTGATACCTCATTTCAAAGTACAGGAGTTTTTCTAGCCAGAGTTCTAGAAAAACAATTGGAGAGACATTGATTATTATAGAGGGATGATCATTTCCTTTGAGAAAAAAAGGACAAGTGCCTGGCTGGTAGTTCAGACTGATGAAATAAACCTCAAAATTTTAAGAAACTAAATACCTCCAAGATAAAAAAAAATTGAAAAATGTATTTGCATTTGAACTCACAGAAATACACTTTTGTTTTGAATTACCTATAATTTTCAGTTTAAATAGCTGTTGTTACTTAAGTGATTATCCTTTTCCTTATAGGGTTATAATTCCCAGGAATGTGTTTTGTAAATGGGTGTTTTAAATATGAATCTCATTTGATTTTATTTAGCTGCCATATTTTATTTCCATTTTTATTCTAATTAGTATAACTATTTTAACTTGATTATATAATACTTTATCACATAAACAATAATAGGAATTTTATATATGTAATCTTACAATAGAAATATTTTTTACTCCAATGGTTGTCTTTATGCCTAAAAATGTATCTACTCTGCTAACATAACAATGTAAAACTAACTTTATGTTTTGTTCAATAAATTTTGCTCATTAAAATAAATGGAATTTGAACACATTTTAAAAAAATTATACAATGGTGAATAGTTGTTTGTATAACTTTTGCTCTTTTTTGTTTGTTTCTTTGTTTTGCATTAGTGAGCATTGAACACAGGACCTTGATCTTTCTAAGCAGGTACTCTACCACTTGAGCCCTACCTCCAGACTGCTTGGATAGCTTTTGAAACATTCCATGGGCAAACTCTTTTTAATTTTCTGATGTATTTTTTTAAAACAATATAATAGCCTGAGTTTTGATCTGCTAGAGAGGTTGTGCTAATAAAGGCAGTACTAAAAAATCTGTACTAATGATAAAAGCGAGAGCACACAAGGGAGGGGTGAGGATAGGTAAGACACCTAAAAAACTAGCTAGCATTTGTTGCCCTTAACGCAGAGAAACTAAAGCAGATACCTTAAAGCAACTGAGGCCAATAGGAAAAGGGGAACAGGTACTAGAGAAAAGGTTAGATCAAAAAGAATTAACCTAGAAGGTAACACCCACGCACAGGAAATCAATGTGAGTCAATGCCCTGTATAGCTATCCTTATCTCAACCAGCAAAACCCCTTGTTCCTTCCTATTATTGCTTATACTCTCTCTACAACAAAATTAGAGATAAGGGCAAAATAGTTTCTGCTGGGTATTGAGTGGGGGGAGCGGGAGGGGGCGGAGTGGGTGGTAAGGGAGGGGGTGGGGGCAGGGGGGAGAAATGAACCAAGCCTTGTATGCACATATGAATAATAAAAGAAAAATGAAAAAAAAAACAAACCCCAGTACCACCAAAAAAAAAAAAACCCGTACTAGAAGTTGGACCTGATTTGAACAAACTCCTTCAATTACCTAGGTTTAATAATTTGTGTGAATTAAAAATAGATACAAAATGATATGTACCTTAGATAGCTCTTTGTGCTGAATTGGAATGTAGAAGGGATAAATACATGATTCCTTGTACCCATGTGCCACTGTATGTAAAGCAGATAGATTTATTCTGCCACCTATCTCTCAAATCATTAACCACAATAGTGAAAGCTGATTCCACTTATTTACAATTGTTAGTTCTCATAAAGTTTTTTTTGTGAATCCTCAAATGGTAGAAATTTTAACTAGTCTGACATGAGATAAGAAGGTTCCATGATATCTCTTACCTTATTTTCACCTCAACCAACAACAGGGAAGAAATCTCACTATATTTTATAAATTTATTAGATGCACCTATGAACAGCAAATTAACAAAATGTGATTTTGTATGAAATATGCTCTCTTGTTGCTATATTATCTTGTTTAAAGCAGGGAAGGTTTAATTGAAGTGAGTAATTATATCATTGCCCCTAGTAAGTATTTATCAGATACACAAGTTCAGAGAATACAAGTAGGATGTGTAAAGCACCCTAGAATAATTCCCCTCAATACTCCATTGATATTGAATAGTTTTTTTAAAACTTTCACTTTTAATTTTTGTGGAAAGAACAAAATATTTGATTTAATTATGTTCTTCATATTTTCTGAGGTATTCTGGGCAAGAAATTCTCCCCTCATTGTTTTGTTCTGATTCATACCTTTCCTTCCTCATTCCTGAAAACATTTTTCTCTGGGTTCTATAAGTGTTTGTCATTTTCCAAAACAATTACCAATGATTTTCCAGTTTCTAAGTCCAATCCCTTAGAAGCCTGAAACTTTCTTTCATACACTTAAACTAGTTTGCTTACAGCATAAAGAAATATTCATTTTTTAAAATATGATATAACTGTGAGTGAGGTATTTGATTGACTACTATCGTCTAATTGGTCTTTCTGAACAGAAGAGTAATGATTAATATTTTCATGTTTCAAGGACCCCTTCAAATGACAACGGCAAAAAAAGAGACATGAACTCATTAGTGAATGTTACACAGCAATTTGTGGGTGTAAATTTCTAAACACAATGTGATTTTAGAAATGGCTTAAGAAATATTGCAATTATACTAATTATCTGGCATGTGTCAATTAATTATAATAATTATTATAATTGTATACTTATATAATTATAATTATATTTCAATTATATGGCATGTGTCATATAATTACATGGCAAAAGAATTCCCATTGATATGTTCATGAGTAATTGGCTCCGGAATGGCTGAACTCATGAGCTTTAATAATATCATTTAATATGCCTCTTTTCTCTTACATGAAACCTCTTTTGGGACAAAGTAGCCCCTAGAGTGTCAGGACAGTAGCTGAGCAATCTAAGTAGAAATACGTGATATCTCTAAAAAGCTCCCAAAGAAATACTAGAGTGACGCATTTGATTACCCTGAATTGTACCTACACCGTCTTCAACTAACTGCTATTGTCAAACAAGACTACGTAGAAAAGATTCCTCAGGGAAGAGAACTTGTGACCAAGGAAGAAGAGGCAATATCTGAAAAAGAAAAGGGAAAGAAAGGAAAAGGAAAATGCTATAAAGGCTCACCATTATTCCTTCTCTCAATGGTCTATTCAGGTGTATTTCTTCAGTGTGTTTTTTATACTCACATCTAGAATAACATACTACAACATTCTCCCATTTATACAGGGTTTTTCTCACTTATTTGTAAAAACACATCATTAAATATGGACAATGATTAAATGAATAAATATCAAAACAAATATAAATTCTTACTTTCTTCACAAATACAGTAGTGATTTATATTTGCCAATATGAAGGATGTTGATTTGTTTCTGCAAGGCTCATTGAGTAGAACTCAGGTGTTATGGTGTTGATGATAAATTGATCAGTTTGAATGGCAGCACAATTATAAAAATTACCATGGGTGACAAAGGCCTGAAATTGCCAGGGATGACAAAGATCTTCATTCATGCATGGGACAGCATCCATTCATTTATTTCTTTACAACACTTTTGAATGGTCCATCCAGAAGCAAATTCACAAGTGAAATAATATTGTCTAAAATTTTATTTCAAAAAATTTTCTAAAATGTACACTTTTTCAACTATGTTATTTGGATTTTCAATGCAATTACTCCATTGAACAAATAGTAAGTGACATTTTAAAATTTATGACAGGGTTAACAAATTATTCATAGTTGGATAACACTACTTTCAAAATATCTTGGAACAATTTTGTTTTTATTTCTATATAACTATCTCCATTGGTTGAAATTTGATTTAAGAAGCCTTTGGGCAAATTTCTGACAGTCTGCTCAGACACTATACAGGATCATTCTTGAGCAAAAATTCCCTACTATTTCTTTAATGTAGTTTTTGGAGATAGCATCACTTTTTAGATGCTTAAAACTATTTTTAATGGAATGTCTTTAGCATAATGTGATTCTTGTAATTTCCAGAATATTCTACAAAGTGCTCCTTTATGTTAAACATGTGTTTTTGGTTTAACTTTTGGCTTTTGTTTGGGGTCTTGTTTTTAATTTTTAATTATACAGTTATTTGTTGAAATGTGTTTTAAAAATATGTATAAATATTTGAGTAACATGAAAAAGTCAAAGAGAATTCACACAAAATTAAAGCATTCTGATCATGTTTATACACTCAACACTACTGTATATGTCAGGTCTTCAAATACCACTTCAACCAAAACTTCTTTCTTTCACACTGGGCTGGTTCTGCTCCTAAAAGCAGATCTAATTGATACAGAGGAACAGGTTTTCCACATAAGGTATTACACACATAAGGTGTTGTTCATGTAAGGTGTTACCTATTATATTAAAAACTGTAGATAGTGAATAAATGCATGGATTTTCTATGAACTAATTAAGTGAAAGTACATTACAAACTGTGTTCAGAAAGAGTACATTAGTCACTTTATAATCAAGGTAGAGCTCCCAAACTTCAGTGGTTATATTATTTAGACAAGCAATGACTTATGAAAAAAGTATGAGATATAAGAAAAATTATTGTCAGAAAAAGTTCATATACTGAAAAAATTATATTATAACTTGAAAAAAATATCAGAATACTGAACAGTTCACTAACTACATGATAAATAATATTTGTAAGAGGTGCAGGGAGGAAGGGAGGAAAACAGGAAGGATGGAGGGAGTAATAGGAGAGAGGGGAGGAAGGGAAGAGGGAGGAGTGGAAAAACCCATCTAATTTTGGAGCCTCAAAGCTGCTCCGATATCAAGTTTACTTTTAATTAATAAACATAGAAGATATCAATAGTTGAATGAGTGGCTTGCATAAACATCTGAAAATAAACTCTAAATACATACACTAGCCATTGAAATAAACACTAGATTGAATAATAGGTAAGACAGTTTTAATGATGTTTTTCTTCTGCAGTATTTATTAGCTCTGTGAGATTAAATCTAGTGTATTTTAGCTGTCTATAATTCTTTTTTTTTAATCATTGTGCTGGGTGGGGGTACATTATGGCATTTACAAAAGTTCTTACAATTTGATAAATATATCATACTTGAATTCACCCCCCTCACTCTCCTTTATTTTCATTTGCCCCCACCCATTTCTGGAAGCTATATGAAATTCTTAAAAAACTTTATCAGTTCAAAAAAAGTGCACATGTATTATTTATACAAAACAATGGGTTTCAATGTGATATAGTTATACATGTATATAATATACTGTAATCATATTCACCTCCCAATACTCTCTCTTGTCCCCTCTTGCTCACCCCCATCCCCTTCTCTTTTGTACTTTCATATTTTTTTAATTCTATATGAGAGAAAACGTGATGTTTTTCTAAGTTTGGTTTATTTCACTTAACAGCATTACCTCCATCTCCATCCATCTTTCTATAAACATACAGTCTAAGGTTTTTAGTTTGTGTTGTGCAGAAAATTATTCCTGTTATTACTTTTCTTTACTTTTTTTTTAGGATTTGAACTCTTGGGATCGAGGGATCTGACCATGGATTAATAACTAGAATGTATAGGGAACTTAAAAAAGTAAACTTCCCCTAAAATCAGTGACTCAATGATGAAATGGGGAAATGAGTTGAACAGAGATTTTTTTCAAAGAAAGATGTTCAGATGGCCAAAAACACATGAAGAAATGTTCAACATCCCTGGCCATAAAAAAAATGCAAATCAAAACAATGTTAAGTCTCCACCTCACTCTTATTAGAATGGCTATCATTGAGAACACAACAAATGTTGGTGAAGATTTGGGGAAAAAGTAACCTTCATACACTGCAGGTGGGACGATAAATTAGTACAACCACTATGGAAAACATTATGGAGGTTCTCAAAAAGCTGAAAATAGAAGTGCCATATGATCCAGCAACACTCCTCCTAGGGATATACCTGAAGGAATGTAAGTGAGATTACAATAAAGACACTTGCACACTCATGTTTATTGCAGGATTATTCACAATGGCTAAGCTATGGAAACAGTCAAATTCTCCCACAACTGATGAATGTATTAAGAAAATGCAGTTTTTATATAAAATGTTTTTATTCAGTTGCAAAGAATGAACTTTGTCATTTGCAAGTAAATAAATGGAACCTGGGAACATCATCTTAAGTGAAATTAGCTAGGTTCAGAAAGTCAAAGGCCACATGTTTTCTTTCATATGTGGAATATAGACCTAATACAAACATAAACAATATTATGAAAAACAGTTCCTGCTAAAGGGAGGTTGCATGTGAGAGAGGAAGGATAAAAAAGGAAGTTAAGAGGGTGAAAATAGTTGATGTAGTTCTTGTAGAACAATGAATATAGCATTTGTAAGTCTGTTGAAATCACCATAAGCAGAGGACTAAGGAAGAAAGGAGAAAAATAGAGAAAATGGGCTGATTCAGGTTATAATACATATACAGATAAGACTATCACAAGGAAATGCCCTATGCAGCTATCTTAAATAGACAAAAATGTCTTTTTTTTTTTTTTTGCAAAACTGTGGAATGGGAGGGCAGAACAGTTTCTGTCCAGAAGATTGGTACCAGTGGGAAGTGAGAATAAGTGGGGAAAGATTTTAGAAGGGCAAATATGGTGCAAATACTGTGTACACATGTATGGAAGTAGAAAAATGAGATCTATTAAAACTATTCTAGGAATAAGGAAGTAAAGGAAAATAATGTAGTGGGTGAACTCAACTACAATAGCATATATATTGTAAGAAACTTTGTAACTGTTACAGTGTACACCCAACACAACAATAATAAAAAAAATTGAAAATTCAACATTGCCAAAAGGTAAAAACAAGCAACACTTGAATCAAGCAGAAAAAAAAAATCAATAGAACAATGTGAAACCTCAAATACCTATCTATCATAACCCTCAAGGTAAAGTAAGAGCCTAAATGCTCCTAACTTGCTAATTAAAAACATAGAATACCTGATTGGATTAAAATGCATGATCCAGGAAAAACATCTTGTCTATAAGAAACACACCTCATAGGCAAATACACAACCTGACAAAAAGTAAAAGAATGGAAAGTCAAAAGTTCTACTCATACTGAGAAAGCAGCTTATAAGCACAAATTTGAAAACATAAATAAAATCACTATACATTAATAAATGGAACAATCCCTCAAGAAGAGATAATGCTTAAATATGCACCATAAAAGGGTACCCCCAACTTCATAAAACATCCATTACTGACCATAATGGGAGGAAAAAACTCCAAATACAATGGTATAACACAATATATGGCAATAGTGAATGAACTCAGCACACCACTCTCATCAGTGTGTAGAATATACAAACCAAAAATCAACAAAGATAACTCAGAACTAAACAATACCATTAATGACAGCTAAATAACAGACATCTAAACAGTATTCTGTATAACAGCATGGGATTTCACAATCTCATCAGTGTTTTGTGGATCTTAAAGTCAGTCTTAACAAACACACAAAAATATTGAAATAATTTTCTCTGTCCCGACAGACAGACCACAAAGGAATAAAATAAGAAATCAAAAGCAAAGAAAACTACAAAAACTGTACAAACATATGGATCTTGAACAAAACACTTTCGAATGATCAGTGAGTCATGGAAGAAATTAGAAAAGAAATCTAAAAGTTGCTAGATCCCAATGAAAAAGAAAACACAACCTACCTGAACCCGTGAGAAACAGCAAAGAGCAGTACCAAGAAGAAAGTTTATAGCAATGAATAAGAGAGGGTTTTCCATCTTCTACTGTCTTCTTCAAGGTTTTATAGAGGTCTTTCTTCTCCTTAGCTAAATTTATTCTGAGGTAGTTTAGCTTTTTAAGTCTACTGTAAGTGGCATTGTTTCCTGATCTCTTTCTTAGTCTGCTCATTGTTGTTGTTTAGAAAAGCTACTGATTTGGGTACATTTATTATGTATTAGCTGCTTGATGAAAGTGCTTATGAGAACAAAGAGATTTTGGTGCTTTTAGAGTCTTCTAGTTATATTACCATATTATCTGCAAATAAGTGTAATTGGACTTCTTCCTTCCATATTCAATCCCTTCTATTTCTTTCTCTTGTTTTATCATTCTATGTAGGAATTCCAGTACTACATTTAACAAGAGTAGGGAGAATGAACACCATAGTCTCCTACCTGACTTCAAATGATACTACAGAGACATAATAACAAAACATTATGATACTAGCAAAAAATTATATACATAGATCAATGAAATAAGAGACCCAGTATTAATGTCATACACCTAAAACTCTCTGATTTTTGACAAAGTAGCCAAAAACATATGGAAGAAAATTCATCCTCATATCAAATGCTATTGGGAAAACTGGATAGCCACATGTAGAAGACACAATTTTTTTTATTCATTTATTCACATGCATGTACATCATTTGGGTCATTTCTCCCTCCTGCCCTGCTCATTCACCTCTCTCCCCCTCACATCCAGGCAGAACCTGTTCTGTCCTTATCTCTAATTTTGTTGAAGAGAAAACATAAGCATAATGAAGATAAAGTGTTTTTGCTAGTTGAGTTAATGATAGCTATTCAGAGAGAGTCTTAGCATAGCTTTCATGTACAAATGTGTTACAATCCAAGGTGATTCATCTCTAAGTGATCTTTACACTGGTTCCTGAAACCCTTCTCATGTTGACCTCTGTCACTTTCAGGTTTCTTTATTAGTTCTTCTGGAGTGGGGACATCAAATGCTTTCATGTTTTGGATTTTCTACCTATTCCCATATCTTCTGTACATGCTCTTCCCTTGTTATGTGACCCAAATCCAACCACATTGCTGTATTTGCCCTAGATCTAAAGTCTGCATATGAGGGAGAACATGTGAATTTTGGTTTTCTGAGCCTGGTTAACATCACTCAGAATGATATTCTCCAGTTCCATCCATTTACTTGCAAAGGATAAGATTTCATTCTTCTTCATGGCTGAATAAAATTACATTGTATATAAAGACCACATATGTTTGATCCATTAGTCTGTAGTGGGGCTTCTTGGCTGTTTCCATAACTTGGTATTGTGAATAGTGCTGCAATAAACATGGGTGTGCAGATGCCTTTGGAGTAACCTGTGTTACATTTCCTTGGGTATATCCCCAGGAATGGCATTACTGGATCATATGGCAAATCTAGGTTTAGATTTTTAAGAAGCACCCAAATTTTTTTTTCCAGAGTGGTTGCACCACCTTGCATTCCCACTAGCAGTGTGTGAGGGTTACTTTTTCCCCACATCCTCACCAACACATGTTGTTGGTGGTGTTTTTGATGATGGCTATTCTAACAGGGGTGAGGTGGGTGGAATCTTAGAGCACTTTTAATTTGTATTTCCTTTATGGCTAGAGATGGTGAGCCTTTTTTCAAGTGTTGTTTTGGCCATTTGAATTTCTTCTTTTGAGAAAGTTCTGTTTGGTTCAGTTGTCCATTTCTTAATTGGTTCATTGATTTTGGGAGAGTTTAGTTTTTCAAATTCCCTGTATATTCTGGTTATCAGTCCTTTGTCTGATATACAGCTGGAAAATATTTTCTCCCACTCTCTGAGTTGTCTGTTCAGTTTAGAAACCATTTCTTTCATTGTGCTGAAGCTTTTTAATTTTATGACATGCCATTTGTACATCCATTTTCTTAGTTACTGAGCTGCTGGGGTTCTATTGAGGAATCCTTGCCTATACCTATTACTTCCAGAGTGTTTCCTGCTCCTTCCTCTACTAACTTCAAAGTTTTGCATTTGATATTAAGGTCCTTGATCCATTTTGAGTTGATACTAGTACAGGGTGATAGACATGGATCTAGTTTCAGTTTCTTGCAGATGGATAACCACTTTTCCCAGCAACATTTGTTGAAGAGGCTGCCTTTTCTCCATCGTATATTTTTTGTACCTTTGTCAAAAATGAGGGGAGTATAGATGTGTGGATTCATATCCTGGTCCTCTATCTGTTCCAATGGAATTCGTGTTGGTTTTTGTTCTGTTATCATGTAGAAGATAGAATTTAGATCCCTATCTCTTGCCCTGAACTAAATCAATTCAAAACATATTAAAAAACACATTAATGTAAGATCTGAAAATTTGAAACTACTATAGAAAGCATAGGGTAAATACTGGAAAATATAGGCATGGGCAACATCAACATGGGTAGGAACCCAGTGCCTCACAAAATAAGAACAATGATTACCAAATGGGGTTGCATCAAACTATAAAGTTTTTGCACAGGAAAGGAAACAATCATTAAAATAAAGAAGTAGCATACAAAATGGAAGAAAATTTTTTCCAGCTATTCATCTGACATGGGAATAATAACCAGAAAATATAAAGAGTACACAAGTAAACACAAAAGACACACTAATCCAATTAACAAGTATGGAGTGAATTGAACACAAATTTCTCCAAAAAAGTACAAATGGTTAATAATTAAATGAGCTAGTGTTCAACAAACTGTCCATAAAGGAAATACAAATCAAAAGTACATAATTCCATCCCACTCATCAGAATGTGTATCCTCAAGAACACAAGATGTAAAAAAAGTTGGTGAGGATACAGGCAAAACAAGAAAATTATATACACTGTAATTGTAATGCAAATTAGAAGAAACTTCAGGAAAATCAGTATGGTGGTTATCACAACACTAAAAATAGACCTACTCTATGATCTGGTTGTCCTAGTTTTGTGCATATATCCAAAAGAATGTAAGTCCAGGATATAATGGAGACACCTGCATGCTAATGTTTCTTATAGCACTATTCATAATAGGTAAGCTATGGAATTATCTTAGATGGCTTTCAACAGATGACTTGATAAAATGTGGTATATAAACACAACAGAGTATTATTCATCCACAAAGAAGAATGAAATTATCTCAATTTCTGGAAAATTTGGATTGCACTGGAGATCAGCATGTTAAGTGAAATAAATCAGACTCTGAAAGATGAATATCATGTTTTTGCTCACAGGCAGAATACAGAGCTGATATCTATCTATCTATCTATCTATCTAGATGTATCTATATCCACCTATATATTTACATATATTTGTATTATATGAATGTATATGAGGAACTGTTTGAGGGCAATGAGCAGGAGGGAGGAAGAGGGAAAGAGAATTATGGGAATAAATAATATCAAAGTACATTGTATATATGATTTTAGCATTATGAAATCTACTAAAATGTATCAAAAATATGTGAGAAGTGGGGACGGGAGAAAGAAGGAACAGTTAGAAGTAATTAATCTGATCAAACTGTATTATATTCATGTATAGACCTGCCAAGTGAAATCCATTTGTATAATTAACATACAATAATTTTTAAAAGATATCTTTGAAGATGGCATTTAAGACAGGGCATCAGAAATCCCAAGCTCCATGACTCTAGAAACTGCCTTGAAATGTTGTAGGTACTCTTGGATACATCTGATTGTTTCTAGTCAAAATAATGACCACCATCACATTAGATGCACATAAAATTCATAAACTGTCCCATAACTCCAACTTTAATTACACCTAACAGCCATGAAAACCCCACATGGCACATCACAGCAAGGTGTTTCCAGCCCTGGGAACAAAGCGCTGGCCATTTCTCTCTCTCTTTCTCTCTCTCTCTCTCTTTTTAACAGAAACAAACTCTTCAACATCCTGGACCCCTAATGCATGGAAAGCTTCTCTGCACTATGCCACTTTTCCCCACCAGCTTGGTTCAAAACTGCTTCTGTGAATCTGCAGAATGAACAACTGAGCATCACACACCACTTACAACTCCCCTACCTACTCCCCTGGAACAAAATCCAGAGCAGCTCCTAGGCAAAATGAAACTTCCCCAAGAAAACTGAAAAGCATAAACAGCAAACTATAATCTAACACTAATAGCAGAGATGGGATACTAGGAATATACCCAAAGGAATGTGACTCTGGTTATTTCAAAGGCACCTGCACACCCATGTTTATTGTAGCACTATTCACAATAGCCAGGCTATCAAAACAGCCAAGATGCCCCACTACTGACAAATGGATTAAGAAAATGTGGTATTTATACACAATTCAGCAACACAAAAGAATAAAATTTTGTCCTTTGAAAGTAAATAGATGAAACTGTAGAACATCAACTTAAGTGAAGTTAGACAGGCTCACATCTTCTCCCTCATATGTGGATTATAGACCTGAAACAAATGCAGTAATATTATTGGACATGGATCACACATTAAGGGGAGAACATGCACAGGAGGAATAGGAAGAGAGAAGGAAACTTAAAACTTGAGGGGACAGTCCAGTTACCATGATTTGTTTGCATCCGTTTAGGGCTCATCTCATCATGAAGTGATCTTTCTGTGTTATTCTGTTCAGTTGTCTTTTGAGAGGTTTGGAAGGGGCCATTAAAAGAGTAGGCCATAAGATGCCTGAGTTTATCTTTGTGTCTTTATCCTTGAAAGAGAATGCAATAGGTTAGGAGTCATAAGACTTTAGACAATCTCTCCCAAAATGATAAATATACCTATGTGGAGAGTTAAACAGGAATCAGACACAAAGTTTTAAAACAATGGAGACAGACATAAAATGAAGGCAGTGATTCCAGACTTTTATCCAGCTTCTAGTTACATTATTGACCCAAATGAAATTCAGTTATTTTTTTTTAAACATAAAGAGTTCCTAAGTACCTACTATAGTTACACTACTATACTGACACAGCAAATCAAAAGTATTATTTTTTGTTTTTCACCAAATTATACATCTAATTTCATGACCTCCACATTATTCTCATATATTTTGCATGTACCTTTGCGACTGAAGCTAAGAGTTTATTGTACTTACATTAGATTCTATGGGAATGTACAGACAAATTCTAACAGCTTTTCTAATTAAAATAAGTATATTGCAAAATCATTACATTTTAAGATAATGGTCTAATCACACAGAATTACCTTTACTTTCTCTTTAAATTCCACAAATAATGAGTAAAATGTTTTTTCAAAGTATAAACCTATTAGGAAAAATATAATGATGCAAAAGAAAATCTCACATAAGTTTTTGGAAGCTGAAAAACAAATGGACAAGTTTAATAGAACTTAGTATTTGGAAATGAAAATTGCCAGTGAAAAAGTAAAGAACTGAATTTATAGCACAATATCCACAAATGCCAGAGGATGTCACCACAGTAGATTAACTAGAGTGTAAGTGAACATGGAGTAAAAATCCCTTTTCACTAATTATTTATGTGCTGATATGTCCTATGGCCCTTGAAGGAAATCATTATAACTTTTAACCTTAATACATCAGGTTATTCTATATAGCCAACTGACCCCAAAGAGATATACATGGACATCTATATCACAAGAAGCTTCAAATATTTATGATATTTTCCAAATAAATACACGTTTGTATTAATTTGTCACCTCAACTTGTCAGCATTGTTACTTGAATTAAGAGAAATAAAATTAATACATCTTTATATTGAACAACTTTAGAATTAAAGTTACTGAATGAAACTACCTTGCAATAATATTGTCAGGTAGGCTGGGTGTGGTGGCTTATGCCTGTGAGCTGCTCAGAGGAGAGATTGCTAGGACTGAAATTTGAAGCCAGCCTGAGCAAAGACTTAGTGAGACCTGGTCTGAAGAACAAAGCTGAGCATAGTAGCAAGTGCCCTGTGATCTGAGCTATGCAGGAGGCAAAGGTAGGAGAAGGGTAGTCAAAGGCCTGGTCTTGGCAAAAAGCACTAAACACTATCTGAAATATGACTAAAGGGCTGGGATATGGCTCAAGTGGTATAGTTCTTGCCTTCTAAGTGAAAGGCCCTGAGTTCAAGCCACAACACCAAATACTAAATACTCAGTAATCATGCTAAATATAATAATAACAATACTATGAAGTAGAAATTTTTTAATTAGGAAAAATAGAAATGTTAATTGTATATTATTTTTAAACACTCTAATGATTTAAATATTTTAAGGGCTTATCATACACAAATGATAACTTTTAATTTTTAAAAACATTTTTAGCATATATTAATTGTACAAAGGGATTTCATTATAATATTTGCAACATTCATATAATGTACTTTGATCACTATATCTATATTAATCTTTCATAACCAACTTCTTGCCTTCCACCCTCTTTTTAAAACAGTTTTAGTGTGTTTCATTGTGCTATTTTCATACACATATATATGTGTATATATAATATACTTTTATAATACTCACTTCTTACAGTCTACTTTTCTCCCGCCTCCAACACTGGTTCTTGCCCCCAAACAGTACTGTTTTTACAATCATGTCATCACCAGCATATTTTTAATGATTGCCATTCTGACTGAGTAAGATAGAATGTGTGTGTTTGGATGTTGAGCATTTGTTCATGTATTTAGTAGCCTTTTGTAAATTCTCCAGAGAACTGAGTGCTCAATTCAATTGCCCATTTAGTAGTTGGATTATTCTTTTGGTGTTTAATTTTTGAGCTCCTGCTATATTGTGCATATTAATCATTATCTGATGAATAGCCAGTAAAGATTTTCTTCCTTTCTTTATACTGTCGTTTCACTCTCTTCATTGTTTTCATTGATGTGTAGAAGTTTGTTGACTTGATGCAATCCCATTTGTCAGTTATTACTCTTATTTCCTACGTCACTGGAGTCCTATTAAAAAACAGTTGCCTATGACTATATCTTCTGGTGTTTCCCTATGTTTCCTGTAGTAGTTTCAATGTTTCAAGACTCATATTAAGAATTTACATCCAGTGTAAGTGGATTTTTTACAGAGTGAGAGAAGTGGCTCTATTGTTTTGTCTTCTACATGTAAATAACTAGATTTCCCAGCATCTTTTATTGAAGAGGCTAATCTCCAATGTGTGTTTTTCAATCCTTGTCTAAAACCAGATGTCTATAGCTGTGTGATTTTACTTCTGGGTCTTCTATTCTGTACCATTTGGTCTTTATATCTGTATTGTGCCCAGTACAAGGCTGCTTTTTTAAAATAACTATGTCTCTGTAGTATAACTTTGCAGTCTGATATTTTGAAAACTACTTTTGCTTGTTTTGTTTGGGATTATTTTTGCTCTTCAGTGTCTTTCATTTTTCAATTTGGATTTTAAGATTGATTTTTCTATTTTTGCAAAAAATGACATTGGGTTGTTTTTGGAAATTGTATACAATATGTAAATTGCTTTAAGTAGTCATTTTCATAATATTGAGTCTACCAATCCATGAACATGAATGATCTTTTCATCTTCTGATGTCTTCTTCAATTTCTTTATTCAAAGTTTTATAGTTTTTAATTAAATTTAGTTTCATTTAATTTCTTAGTTAAGTTTATTCCTAACTATTTTCTGTACTTCTTTTAGCAAATGGAATTGTTTTCCTGATTCTTCTCTCAGGCTCTTCATTGTGTGTACATTGAAAGTTGCTGTTCTCTGTACATTAATTTTCTATTTTGCTACATTGCCTAAAGTGTTTACCAGACTTGGAGCTTTTTGGTTGAGTGGTTAGGGTATAATAATATGTCATCTGTGAGTAAAGATAATTTGATCTCTTCCTTGTCTATTTGAATCCCTTTTATTTGTTTCTCTTGCCTTATTGCTAGAATAACAAGGTAGGAAGTCCAACATTATATTGAGTAGGAACAGGAAAGTGTCTCATTCCTGAATTTAGAAGAAATAATATCAGTTTTCCCAATAAGGACAATATTGGCTATTGGTTTGTCATCTACAGCCTTTATTATGTTGAGGTATATTTCTCCTATTCCTACTTTCTTCAGAGTTTTCTCACAAAAGGATGCTGAATTTTGTCACAGCTATTTCTGCATTTATTGAAATCATCATGCCATTTTTGTCCTTGAATATATTATTGTGTTGTATTACATTTATGGTATTTATATGTTGAATCATCATTGTTTCACAAAGTTATGAACCAATTATTTTTTTTCTTTAAACAATGGATCTAATATCAATTCCTAATAAAAGTTTTTGTGCAGTGTACAGAATGTTTGCAGATGTGTGTGATCCCAAAAGCTACATAAAAAGGCAGTGGCAAAGAATAAGCAACACAATTCCGTGGAAAGAGAACAACATGCAGAACTTGCCTATCCACTAGTTTTGTCATAAACATAATGAACGGAGTGTTAATTGGCATGTGTTTCTAATCTGTCCAATGGCATAGGATGATTTCAGAAACAGATGCATTGACATGGAAGGTGATGCAAGACATGACTGGCAATGCAGGTTAACAAAAGGAGCCTCACTGTTCTGTATGCTATCCTGGAATAATTGCTTCTCTCTGTTAAACAAAAGCAAAGGGATAATTAAAAGATTAAATGCAGAGTAAATGCTACACAATTCTGTCACAGACAAATGGCAACAAAAGTTGTTAAACAAGAGTTTGAAATGGTATGATTTTTATTTTAAGTTACTTTCATCCTTTCAGATTGCTTTTAGAGAAATTTTCCTGATAAGATATCACCATTTGCCAATGAAATAAGAATACTACAATCTTAGCTATTTTGCTTTCTTCCAAAAAGATTGTTGATTGCTTTCAGAAAAAAATTCAACTTGTTGAATACCTCTCCCTGTGCATTCCTTGAAATCACCTGTTTTCTTAAAATCTTCCTCTCTAGTCTTGAGCTTATATTTATAATATGTGTCCTTTGGCTACACTAAGAAGCCTGCAAATATTAAAGTATGTAGTTTAGCTTTTACTAGCAGTGTTCTTGGGTAATTTGTGTGCATTTTCATATTATTAAATTAAAATTTCCACTTTAAATTTGTCAGTAAGTTACTGTCCATAGACTAATTAATGTGAAAATCTATAAAACAAATATTTCATAGTTTGCCTAAAAATATGTTTACTTTCTACAAGAATGTTTTCATGCAACATAAATCTTTAAATTTTGTATAAAAAGATCAGCACTTCAGGAAAATGTGTGTAAGGCATGTGATAAATCCTACCACTTAGTAAGCAGTGGGTAAATACTTTCTACTGATTTATTAGTGTCTTATTAGCTAATTGAGATGGGTTAAATGGATTCTATAAAGATGAATCTTAAGGTTAATTCAATAATTTGTAGAGCATGCATAAGATATTGAATGTAGAGAGTATTTTTAAATTATTTTAAAACTCAAGGATTTCATCTTAGAAACAGTACAAATTTTAAGAAGCAAAGCACAGAGAGCATCTGTAGCTAGAATGTAGCTGCTGATTTATTTACTGATAGATCCAAGATTTGATGCAGACCTCTTTATAAATAGCGCGGCAACCTTTCTGTATGAATTAAGTTTAAGTGTTAACACAACTTCTCAAATTAATACTTCATTTTATTGAACATGTGCATATTTCCATGTACACACCTATATACATAGAAATGTAAATTATCATTTCGTACATATTAATTTCAAGAAACATAACATTTAAAAAGGTCCATTTATATTTTTGTTATAAAATATTTCTTTTTAAAAACTTTTTTAGAGGTATTTGGACTTAACACAGGGTCTTAAACTGTTTGTCAGATGTTCTACCAAGTCAGCCATGTTTCTTAACCATTTTCTCCAGTTATTTTTTGGATAAGGTCTTCTATTGACACTTGAGGAAGCTTTGAACTGTGATCCTGTTACTTATGCTTCCTACATACCTGGGATTACAGGCATGTACCACATGTTTATTGAAATGTCATACTAATACTTTTCCAAGGATGGCCTCCCTATCTTCCCTATCTTAACCTCCTGAGTAGGTGTGATTACAACCATAAATCAGAACAAAACAAACAAAACATTACTTAAATAGGTAGTGACAATACTCCAAAGAGCAATTGATAATCATTCTTTCTTTGCATAATTATTCATGGATTACACTGATACTGACCTGTTTCCAGATACTACTGGTAATAGGTATGACTTAAATCATTCCTTCAAACTATATAATTATTATCAAACCATCCACTCTTGTAGAAAATACTAGTATGTAGTTATTTCCTCACAATATTCTAACTTTTACAATTTAATCATATAAACAACACTAAGCATGAAAGGCTGTTTTTAAAATCTCTTTAGAATTTTTATGATCTGCTAACAAAGGAATAAATAAATATTTCAAGGTCAGATTCAACTAATTTTTCCAATTATGTGTTTTTATTTTTAAAAAAGGGGTTTTAGTTACAATAGCCTCAAAAAAATCAAGGACCTAGGAGTAAACTTAACAAAGATGTGACTGACTTCTACAAGGAGAATGACAAACCCCTCAAGAAAGAGATTGAGGAAGACAATAGAAGGTGGTAAGATCTCCCATGCTCATGGATTGGGAGAATCAAAATATCAAAAATGTCTATACTATCAAAAGCAATCTACATGTTCAATGCAATTCCCATCAAAATTCCAATGACATTCATCACAGAGATTGATTTGGAAACACAAGAGACAATGAACAGCCAAGGCAATACTCAGCAAAAAGAGCAATGCAGGAGGTATCACAATAACTGACTTCAAACTATATTACAAAGCAATAGCAATAAAAACAGCATGGCACTGGCACAAAAACAGACATGAAGATCAGTGGAACAGAATAGAGGACCCAGATATGAATCCACACAACTATACCCACCTTATTTTTAACCAAGGCACCAAAAACATATGATGGAGAAAAGACAGCCTCTTCAATAAATGTTGCTGGGAAAAGTGGTTATCTATGTGCATAAAACTGAAATTAGATCCATGTTTATCACCCTACACTAATATCAACTCAAAATAGATCAAGGACCTTAATATCAGTCCCATAACTCTGAAGTTAGTACAGGAAAGAGCAGGGACTACTCTGGAAGTAATAAGTATAGGCAAGGACTTCCTCCATAAAACACTAGCAGCTCAACAACTAAGAGAAAGGATGTACAAATGGGATGTCATAAAATTAGAAAGTTTCTGCACAACAAAAGAAATGGTCTCTAAACTGAACAGACCACCCACTGAGTGGAAGAAAATGTTTGCAAGCTGTACATCAGGCAAAGAACTGATAACCAGAATATAAAGGAAATTTGAAAAACTAAACTCTCCCCAAATTGATGAAGCAATAAAGAAATGGGCAGCTGAGCTAAACAGAATTTTACCAAAAGAAGAAATTCAAATAACCAAAAAATGCATGAAAAAAGGCTCACCATCTCTGGCCATAAAGGAAATGCAAATCAAAACCACACTAAGATTCCTCCTCAACCCTGTTAGAATATTTATCATCAAAAACACCACAAACAACAGGTGTTGGTAAGGATGTGGGGATAAAGTAACCCTTGTACACTGCTGATGTACCACTCTGGAAAAAAATATGGAGGCTTCTTAAAAATCTAAACGTAGATCTGACATATGTTCCAGCAATCCCACTCCTGGGGATGTACCCAAAGCAATGCGACACAGGTTACTC
The DNA here is from genome assembly GCF_047511655.1 of Castor canadensis. NCBI lineage: Eukaryota > Metazoa > Chordata > Mammalia > Rodentia > Castoridae > Castor > Castor canadensis. Next base: position 103,879,188 of record NC_133386.1, read on the forward strand.
CAGAGGCACCTGCATGCCCTTGTTTATTGCAGCACTGTTCACAATAGTCAAGTTATGGAAACAGCCAAGAGGCCCCACTACTGATGAATGGATTAGGAAAATGTGGTACTTACACACAATTGAGCTTTACTCAGCCATGAAGGAGAATGAAATCTTATCATTGTCAAGTAAATGGATGGAACTGGAGAACATCATTCTGAGCAAGGTCAGCCAGGCTCAGAGGACCAAAAATCATATGTTCTCCTTCATATTCAGAATTTAGATCTAGGGCATATACAGCAATGTTGTTGGATTCTGGTCACATCCTAAGGGGAGACCACATAGGGGAGGTGTGGAGATATGAATGAAACCCAAAACATGAAAGTGTTGATGTCCCCCTGAAGAGAAACTAATATAGAAACCTTAAAGTGACAGAGGTCAATATGGGAAGGTGATCAGGAACTAGTGAAAAAGTCTGGTAGAGATGAATCAATTTGGGTTGTAACATACTTATTCATGGAAGCAATGCTAGGAATCTCTCTGTATAGCTTTCCTTATCTCAACTAGAAAAAATGCTTTGTCTTTCTTGTTATTGCTTATGTCTTCTCTTCAAGAAAATAGGAGAAAAAGATAGAACAGGTTCTGCCTGGAAGTAAGGGGATGGAAGGGAGAAGAGATGTGTGTGGGGATGGGGTGAGAAATGGCCCAAACAATGTATGAACATATGAATAAATGAATACAAAAAATAAATAAATAAAAGCACAGTGTGGAGAAAAAAATAACTAAAAAGGGGTGTTGAAGTAAATATATCTTATCAAAGACCTAAATATTATGTACAATTTACTTATTTTTTTGTTCCCAATATATATGTATGAACATTCATGCATATAAATACAAAATGTATATACAAATAAACCTCAGAAAATCTGCTATTTATTTATTCTAAAATGTATTTTCTTTCTTCTTATTATAGTCTATTAAAAACCCTCCTTTTTTGAAGTAAAGGTCATGGTCCATTGTTTCCTTATTTTCCTGATTTAAAGTTTTCATGCAGTGGTACTGGCTATAGATTATACACTGGAAATTCACATAACTATATATTAACCACTTTTTCCAACTACTTACTTGGGAGCAACCAAGTTTCAAATACATTTTTTAGTGACTAGATTCATCTTTAAATTCAATGTGAACTTCTAGCAATAAAGGTAAGAGATATTCTTCTGAGAAGGACAAGCAGAAGCTGGAAATTGGAAGATGGAAGTTGAGATCTCTGGCTTGGACATGTAATGGAGCAACTAGAAACATAAAATCTGACAGGTATTGATTTGTAAATAAGGCTTGAATCAGGTAAAATGGTGGACATAGATTTGGGGGTATTCTTCTCTTTCCAAAGGGTAGCATGAATCTGTCCTAGAAATTAATTGGATTGAGCTGTGTCAGCAGTGAAGTCTTCTAAGGTGGATGAGGATGAGGTCCTCTCTTACTGAGACCTACAAGAATAGATCAGAGTGAGCAAAACTGATATTCTGTTGGGAAGAATACCTTAAAACCTACTTCTGGAGGAAGATTTATTAAGAAGCTCAGATAACATAGAATGTTAATATGAAAGGGTGATAATTCCTCTGTTTCCACGTGATCTTTGTCATTCTCTCATAATCACCCCATGAAATATTAACATAAATCATAATAATGTTCAAATATGTGTGTTTTATAAACAGTGAAAATCTACTTCTATTGGCTTTTAAAATTTAAGTAAAAACAGTGCTGAAATTAATCATGAAGATATGCCTATCTTAAAATTATGTATAAAAAAATTGAGACATGACTATTCTGATTATGCAAAGGAGATAAGTACCAGACTTAAAACCTGTGAAAAAGAGTGACAGAAAACCATTTTAAAGAATATTATGCAAATGTTAATAATGTGAAACCCATATGCTGAATATTATAATGCAGGCTGAATTGTAGTTTCTTTCTGAGTCCACAGATATCAGTTGTGTCTGCTACTATGGATATTTCTATCTAGAATTGCAGAATGTGTTTTTAATTTCAAAAATAAAATCACCTTACAATTTCAGAGTTTCTACTCCCTCATATGCCAAGCAATATTCAAACTCAGTATATTTTTTAACAGTTCAATTGTTTCTTGAAAATGGTACTTTAAAGGTAGGTCATTAAGTTCATTTAATTTAAAGACATTTTGAGGTAGTTGGCTAATTCTGCATTCTAGTGGTTATTATCAAAACAAAATTCAAGCTTAGCTACATTCTTTATACCCACCACAATACCAGCTCTAGTTCTACTTCTGTAATTTCTTCCTGTTAAGTATTTATTATTTATATATCATAGCAGTATATAACTCAAATTGACTTCAATTACCTTGTGTTTATATTTTTAACATTGCTTCTGCTTTTCTGTTGACTGTTTTCTCAAATTCCTAGTAACAGTTATTATACTTTTTTATAATTTCAATGGCAGGAGTAGTCTAGAAAGCTGAAGAGAATTCTGAAATTCTTTTAGAGTCCTCAAGAGGAAAACTGTTTTTGTGATAATGTTGACATATTTTTTACTTTTTCACTCTCATAACTATGCAGAGGAATTTTCCAGAGGCTACATGAGCCACAATGGTGTTACTAATTGCTAATGTAATTTGTGCTTATTAATAAAAACTGTATTCTTACAATCTGTTTTAAATTTTAATTATGTAACCATTGGTAGACATAACACAGAACACAAAATCTCTGAAGTTTTTGATAATTTTGAAAAGTACAAAAGGATTCTGAGGTCAAAAAGTTTGGATTGCTGGCTTAACACTTGGTTAGGATTTTTAATCACTTCTTTATTAAAGTCTTTTTTTAAATTAGCACATAAGACTACAAATTGTATGATACTTTGTGATATTTCAATATTTGTATATATTACATAATGATCAAATTGGGGCACAAAACAGTAATACATATTTCAAATTAAAAAACTTCTTCTTTTATTGAAGGAATGATAAAGGATTTTTTATTATTGTTTTGCTGCGTGAGGGAGACATTGGAGTATTTATAAAGGTTCTTACAATGTATCAAAAAGTAACTGATAACTGTTTTTTTCAAAGTCCATAGCTACATAGCTAATAACATTTCAAAATCAGTTTGAAGATATATGCTCTTTCCCTATTATCATTCTACCCTAACAACTAATCTCAAATGAAGCATAATAATTGTCTTTTGCTTACAATTGTTCTTAAGATGTGATTTAAGTAGATACAATGAACTCCCTTAAATGGGTGAGATATCCTTTATTGTTCAAATAAGCCAAGTTCTACTAAATCAGTTTTCTTTAAATGCTCACCTTTCTTAGGTAACATAATAAATATAGAGCATTTAGCACAATGCCTGAGATGATAAACAAATGTCATCTAGATAGAGCACTGTAGCAGAAATACAAGTGAATGAAAAAATAGTCATTTGTGCACCTGTTCATTCATTCTTTGCGCTTGAGCCACTCCACTGGCCCTTTTAATTTTGATCCTCCTATGTGTGCTTCCTATGAAGCTGAGATGACAGGTTTATGCCACTGTACCCAGCCACTGGTTGAGATAGGGTCTCAAGAACTTTCCTTAGGCTGGCCTTGACCATAATCCTCCCCATCTCACTCTCTCAAGTTGCCAGGATTAAAGATCTGAGCCTCTGTGCCCAGCTCTATCACACATTCAGTATATCTATCACTAGCCGTTATGCCAGGTTCTGAGGAATTCAAATATATTTTGAATACCTAATTTTTTAATTATTCTTTTATTCACATGTGCATACATTGTTTGGGTCATTTCTTCCCCCTGCCCCCCTCCCCCAACCTCTCCCCTCTTCCCCTATCAGTTCCAGCAGGCATGTCCTGTTCTGCCTTTATCACTAGTTTTGTTGAAGAAAAGAGAGAAGCCTAATAAAGAAGACAAAGCACTTTTGCAAGTTGATTTGAGGATAGCTATACAAAAATATTCCCAGCATTGCTTTCATGTTCATATGTTATGACCCATGTTTATTCATCTCTAACTGACCTTACCCTGGTTACTGGTCCCCTTCTCATGATAACCTTTGTTGTTTTAAGGTTTCTATATTAGCTCCTGTGGAGTGGGGACACCAAATACTTTCATGTTTTAGGTTTTCTACTTATTTCTATATCACCCATATGTGCTCTCCCCTTCTCATGTGATCCAAGTCCAACCACATTGCTGCATTTGCCCTAGATCTAAAATCCACATATGGGGGAGAACATATGATGTTTTGGTCTTCTGAGCTTTGCTGAACTCACTCAGAATGATATTCTCTAGTTCCATCCATTTACCTGCAAATGCTAAGATTTCATTCTTCTTCATGGCTGAGTAAAATTGCATTGTGTACAAGTACCACATTTTCTTGATCCATTCATCAATAGTGGGGCATCTTGGTTGCTTCCATAACTTGGCTATTGTGAATAGTGCCACAATAAACATGGGTGTGCAGGTGCCTCTGGAGTAAGCTGTGTTGCATTCCTTTGGGTATATTGCCAATCTTATTTGGTTTTTGATAGAGTACAAATAATAACAATACAAAAGAAAGCCAGAAAAAGGAAACAAAATGATATAATGAATAAAATATTCTAAGTAATCATGTTGCATCAACTTAAAATTACTTTTGCCTGTTTCACTACATTGTCTCAACTAATATCAGAAATCTCCATAAACTATGTGAGACTCAGCAAAAATACATAGACCAAATGTAAAAAATTATTTTTAAAAGCATAATGTGTATTAGTCATAGTCAGAGTGTTTCCCCTCAACACAACTTTCTTTTTTTTTAAACCCACTGACTTAAGTCCACAACTGTGTATCTGACTCACCTAGACTGTTCTATCACCATGGACATATCCAGATGGAGGAATTATGAGGAGTTACCAGAATGTATTGGAGTTGTGGTTAGTAATATTTTATGAGAAATTAGATAGCTATGACTAGTGGTTGGTCACTATTTACACTTTCAATTGGAAAACAATAAACTTTTGATAGGTTAAGTCATGACCTTAGAAGAATTGAGTTTTTGAGTGTAGTTTATGTTTATGTTTACTCACTTGTAAAATTGGTATAATAAATTTTTTTTATATTTGAATTAGCAAATCAATAGGCACTGTAAAACAAATATCACAAATCAGTAAGAAATTAAGTGCATGAAAAACACACCGGTACACTATCTGGGACCTAATATTCATGTGCAAAGGTGAGATGTTTTCCCTTTGCATCTTACAAATTCCTGCCGACAAACTGAGGCTCTGATAGTCACTGTTTTACACATGGTCTTCCAACTTGTTTTTAGATGGTACATCAGGAAACTTTGCTCTTTTAAATAAATTCAAATATCTACATTCCATTATCTACACATTATTGCATTTTTTTGATGAGCTGGAAATTTCAGGGCTGCTCTATGATCATGTGTTTCAGATTCTCCTGTTCTGCTGTGATTCATGAGATGGTGGTCCAATTTTCCATCTGACCTAAAAGTATAATCATAAGGGATTGCATTTCCAGTACAATTTTCACAAAGATGTATATGTGGTTGAACATTTACAGTAATCATAATTTAAGACCTATTCAAATTCTATAAATGCAGAATTATTTGTGAAAAATGTTGAATTCAGGTTCTTAGGAAAGTTTAATATGTCAAATATTTTTTAAATGTTTCATTTGTTCTCTATCATAACAAAAATATAACTAAATACATTAACTGTCAATATTCAAATAGTAGCTATCCCACATACAGCTGTGTCCCATTCCACTACGTCTCTCGGATTGAAGGCAAATCAGTTCTACCAGTTTCCTCCTTTGAATAATAGCTATAATAACAGGGTGATATTCCCATCACAGATCATTATTTTCTTCTTAAAGTTACCTATGAGGAAGAAGTCAGTTGAAACTTCTAAAGTGCTTTTAAAATTACATAAAATAATAATGATTGTATAAATAGTAGTTATTAGTTTACTAACAGCATACAGGAGATATTTATAATAAAAGAAAAATTAAGTAATATTAATTGAATTATGTGTAAAATATTTTCCCAAACTCTAATTTTGACAGCTCTAAAGAGAGCACAGTATTAGTAAGACTTAGTAATCCCTAATAAGTAATTTTCTAGTATATTTGACCACATTAAGGACAGCCCCCCCATACTATTAGTCAACTCATCATCATTGTAACTTAAATAACCATCTTAACCAAGAATGTAAATTTCGTAGTATTAAGCATAAGGCACAGATAAATTGCTATCCATGACTTCAAAAGTATTTAAATGACCTCTCTGTCAAACTTGGTTGTGTCATGAAAACAGAATAAGAATTCAGTCAAAACCCACTGACTTCCTTGGTTACAGAGTCTTGACAAGCATGTGCAATCAAATATCATTACCCTGAATTTTCTGCAAAGTGTGTATCAATTTGTTTTTGAACATCTCAGTGCTATTTAACATACTTCTTACAGACAACTTGTAGTAAATAATTTGATAAAGGAAAGCCACTTTTTGCACAGGCCAAATATGAAAGTTAGAATATATAGCTTTGGGCTGCATGTGGGAAGAGTTAGATACATCACCTGAAATATAGCTGGGTGCATAGGAGTAATGAAACACTATGCAATAGTGTCTTAACACATGAGTTTCAGATCTCTTGTAGGTATGATAAAAATCATTAATGTCTCTCCCTTGGGAAAGAAAAGCCACAGTATAATAAGCATATATACAGGCACTTGCTTGTTGAAGAAATATATAAGCCCCTGTAGCCCAGCTGTGTCTGAGGGGTGTCTAGTGAGTCACACCTGGTATAGAAATGGCTTTCCCTCTCTAGACTATAACTTTGCCTACTCATTAGCAATAATCCTACAAATGGTTCTCAATACCTTCAAACATCAGAAAGCTTGGATTGAATGGTGCAGTTTCCTAATCTTTAAATATTGCTACCTATAATATTAACATTGCCCTGTAGAATGTACTAACTAGTCATTGCACAATTCAGCTGCTACTGTATAAAAAAATTTGCCAGCCTGTAATACTTAATTCTGCTGGCAGAAAAAGTAGCCTTTTTTTGATATCATTCCCAGAACACTACAAAGAATCTAGGAGTGTGTGTTTGTGTACACATATATGCATGTGTATACATGTGTATATAATACCTACATATTTATGGCTCTAATTCCATAACTTATTAGTTGTATTCTTTCAGATATCATGTCTTATTTTGTAGTGATATTAAAAATATTAGCAAATTGTTAACTTTAGTGCAAATATACTATATTAAGTTAAATGCAGGTACCAGTAGCTCACAACTGTACTTCTAGTACTTGGGAGACTGAGATGGGAAGAATCCTCGTTAGCTCAGCAAATAGTTCATGAAGCTCCATCTCCATAAAAAACAGAGCAAAACTGACTGAAGGTATGGCTCAAACAGTAGAGTGGCTGCTTTGCAAGGACCAAGCCCTGATTTTAAACTTTAGTCTCACCAAAAAAAAAGAAAGAAAAGATATTAGTTTCATACTGTTCAACCACAAAAATATTTTACCCATGGTACTAATTTTTCTGTGCTACTGAAGCAAAACAGAAAAACATTAACACTACTTAGTAGACTATGAAAATAACTATATACTGCTTATCCAGTAAGATATACTTCTATCCTTTTCTACTTAATTTCTTATGTAGCAAACACAAACAAATTCTTTTGGATAATGTCCTTGTCATTGTAAAATCATTATCCTGATCAGTATTAACATGTGCTTGTATGTTAATTAGTGCTTATTAAGTTTTTCTATAAATTCTGTATCCTGAGAAAGGAATATTTAGGGGTAAATCATGAGATTTACAAAGAATCAATGAAAGTGTTATATTATTTTTTACTTAAGGAATGAGTTAAAATATCAAGTATTTTAAGGTCTCTGAGATGCTGTTTAAGAAAGTCCTACAATCTTTTCTTAAACTCAAGACTTAGACACAGACTATCTTGACATTTTTAGTCTTTTTACCTGCTAAGTAACTTATATTGAGGGCAATGCAACATGTTTCACTCCTTTTGCATTCTCTTGTCTAAAATGAGACATTGGACAAACTTAACAGCAGGAATAACTGATTGAGGTTTACTGACTTTGCATTCTGGAGGAAAAGCACATCAGTGAAAACAATGTGAAATGTGTAACAGGTATTTCTATAAGGGAAAATATAATGACTGATTACCTTTAGGATCAAAAAAAATAAAGTTTGAACATGTAGTGATTTAATTTGAATCAGAGTTTCCATAATTGTTTTATTTTTGGCTCTAATTGGTCATATGCTCTATATTAAATAATTACAATGGTTACAAATGTGTATGATATCAAGTTTTATGCTATATATATTTGCTTCATCTCCACATTTTTTAAATTATTTAAAGTAGTCCAATACTTGCCTACATAGTTGTTGCACTAGAACTAGGAATAATAGATCATTTCATCTTGCCATGAGAAAATTTGAACTAATGTGTTTGAATCGCAGGAAATATAATTTAAAAAGCAGCAGACTGTGCATTTAAAACAAATCTGGAGATATCACTGATTTTAGTGTGAATAGGTCTAAAGATGATCAGGACATTTTTGCCAGAGTAAGCGCCAAAATTTTGCACTTGCTTGAGAATATATTAACAGTAAAACCAAGGACCAGACATATGTCAACCAGTGCAGGAACACTGCTGCTGAAGGTTCTGGAAAATCAGTGAAGTGGAAGCAGAAAGAAGTCAACCATTTAACCACTTTCCAAAAATTAATGATTTATGTTCGCTAATGAAATGTGTACATTATTTCATTAATCTTTTCATTAGCCACTGTCAGGAGTGTCCAGGAAAACATAACAATGGAATAATGATTTTTACTTTAAATCAAACTAAAATAAAACAAAATCAATTGATTTTGATTCTAATATATGTTTTTGCCTAGCAAAATATCTCTCCAATATGTGCCTACTTTTCTTATTCCAAATGATATATTTATTCAACTGAAAATATACTGGAGAAAAATGTTGGTATTTAAATTGGGAAAAGAGAATTTTTAAGTATAATCATCCTAGGACAGAAAATCTGACCGGAAGGTACGCATTATTAAGTATAATGTTAACCAGTTCTATTCAAATGCCTTTATAACTTGTTTATTGCCACCTTCATAAACTTCTTTAAAAAACAAAATAATATAATCATACCTTAAAGAGTGAGGCATTTCTAATCATTCTGCTTGAAAGTCTAAACATATTTATTCAATATAAAATGACTGTAATAAATCTCTGAAAAAGTTACTGCCTTCATTCATATTGTAGAGAACATATTTTATTTGTTTACCTCCTTGTTTGAACAAGGAATTAATTAACATCGTACAAAAATTAAAGGTGAAAGACAGCTGACGTGCAGCCTAGAAGCTACCTGAATGTACAAAATTGGGAATATTTTGTCAGATTCTTAGCAGAAAGGGCAGAAGTGTTACCCACCATGAAAAACATAGTATCTCTTGGCATTTGCATTTTTCAGGGAGCTGTTATTTTTTTTACCAGATACACAAGATATAAAAACTCAAAGTGCACAGAAATCAAAGATCTGAGACCTACTCTTTTAGAAAATATAGTTTCAAAATATGTTTTCTAAGTACATTTTAAACAAGCTAATCTATAGGATAGAAATAGACAAAATCATAGAATTGGTGTCTTTCTTTCAAAGGCATGCCCCTAGTAACTAAGAAATGTGGGATAAATGATATGAAGGGAGAATAACTGAGAATGTCTCATCACAACTTGATAACATATAAATAAAGGCTAGAACATCATATATATAGATTTCCACAGATAATTTCTAGTTACCTACATTTTTAAATTCGAACTAAGATTTGCCTTGCTTTGCATACTATTTTGTGCTCTCTCCAACCAAAGAAAAACTGACATACATGACTTGGAGCTAAAGATTCTTACTGTTTTAATCTTTCTTTTTTTTATTGTTGTGCTGGATGGGTACATTGTAGCATTTACAATAGATCTTAGAATACATCAAATATATCATACTTGAATTCACCCCCTGTACCATTCTCCTTCATTTTGCCTCCCCCAACCATTCCTGGAATAGTTTCAACAAACATCATCTTTTACATACATACATGTGTGCAGAATATTTGCACCATATTCACCCTCCTTCATCATCTCCCCATCTTCTTTTCCCTCCCATTGGGTAAAACAAGAAGAAGTTTTAAAAAATGACTTCTTTGTTTGGTTGTTTCACATACCTACACCTGTAGTTTCCTTGTGGCACTTCCATGTTGATATGTATTATGGTCCAATTTGGTTCATCTTCTCTATTTTTCTTTCTAATGCTTATTGTGCAGTTGACTTGTAGCTGTCTTTCTAGTTTGCCTCATTTTCTTCTTACCACTGTTGAGAGTTGAATGTTGATAATTTAATCATATTGAAAACAAACTACAAGTGGATAGTTCGTAATTTTAACATTACATATAAGAAAACAGAGACTAAGGAAAATCTTGTCAAAACAAGAAAATAAGTATGCATTAGTCATGTTTTTGGAAAACCTTTCTATTACATATTAATGTGTCCATTTAAAAATAAACAAACATCAGGAGTAGTTTATTAACAGAAACTTTGATGATTGAAGGCAATTATTCAGAGATTTTTTTTTTAATTTCCCAAAAATTGAAGTGCTATGATTCAACTGATTTTGTTTTGAATTGCTGTATCCATGAATTTAAATTTTTGAAATAATTCTATTTTCTGATATAAGCAACAACATATAATTAACTTTACCATAAATATCAGAAAAGGCAAAGTTTGGTAATCAATTGTGTGGTGGAAAGTGATCTAACTTTGAGTAACATTTAAGCTATTTTATTTCTGTAAAACAATAAATTTCAACTTATCCTTTAAATATGGTCAGATTCCTTGCATAATTTTTAAAGGATTTATCCTATTTCACTATTACTTCTAACTTGCTTCTATTAATGGGAAGTGATTTTGTGGAAAGAAATGATGCAGCCTGACTAATCATTGCTTCCATGTGTTCTTTCAATGTGTATTCGTTAGACTGACTTTCAGAATCAAATAATCTATATTTCCTTCATTTAGTTATACATTATTAGTTTGAAAATATATAACTTTTCTTTTTTATATCAAATCTTTTTGAAAAACATAGCCAAATATGTTTTTCTAGTACAGTACTTTTTTATGAGGATTTTAAAAGTAGTAAGCATCGTGTTAAACAAACACAATCATCAAGTTTCAAAACATTCTCACTGAAAAATGTAGCACATCTCTCCAAGGTCTCCACAGTTTATTTGCCAAATCTCACACATGTGAGGCCATCTCCAAGTTCATGTTCTCTATTATTGCTGGATATCTGCTGCATTGGCTTACTCTCTGTTGTAACTTGGCAGGTTGCTTTGAGGTTAAAGAATCAATGGCAGGTAACAGATTCAAACCCTCATGTGATGTAAACTCTGTTATTGATTCTTAAACCTCATACAACCTGGCTACCATGGTCACACAACCTGCACAGCTTTTGTCAATACCACCGTGAGTATAAGTTTTATATTTCAAAGAGGTAGATATTTTTAGAGCAAAAAGATTGTTTTTAGTCATTCTGGGACAATGTAAACAATATTTTTAAAGAGTACATGTAAGACTAATTTTTTATTTAAAATTTTTTTATACATTTATACATATGTGTATATAATGTTTGAGCCATCTCTCCCTCTCTCTCTCTTTCTCCATCCCCTCACATCCAATAAGAACCTGTTCTTCCCTCTTCTCCAATTTTGTTGGAGAGAAAACCTAAGGATAGTAAGAAAGACATAGCATTTTTGCTAGCTTGAGATAAAGACAGCTATAATGAGAGATTCCTAGCATTGATTCAATGCACATGTGTATTACAACTCAAATTGGTTCATCTCTACCTGACCTCTTCACTACTTCCCAATAAACTTCCTGCAGTGACCTCTGCCAGTATAAGACTCTAATTTTTAAAGAAACAGAAAATGAAGCAGAAATCAAAGATAATTCTAAGAAAAGTTTATTGCTCTCAATTAATCAATTGAATCTCCACAGCAGAAAGCCCAGTATTTCCTCCCTACTTTTCACAAGCCCTTTGTTGACCAAGTAACCTAAAGCCATAAGCTCCAAATTTCTTAAGCAAGCAGAGAACAGAACATGATCCCATCAATCGCTGCCCTCATTTCTTGTTACCAAACAGAGCATAGATAGATGTTCATCCACATTCTGAGAAGTGACCCGTCAACAACTCAAGTATGCAAGATATATAATATTATTTTCTATAACTAACTTCGTTTCCATTTTGATTCTTCATTCTGATGATGTAAAACAAAAGCAATGTGAGTAAATGAGGGTCTCTCCCTTCATTCTTGTGATTTTAACACAGTGCCAAATTACAGGAGTATAGGTAAATCATGTTGAGACTGATGTTATATCAGTCTGGCTTCAGGTAAAACAGACTGCTTTTGCTCATGAGGTTACACAGAGGAAAGATTGCAGAACTCCTTTAAACTGAAATTCAAAAGGAAACTCAATTAATGCTATCTGCTTTATAAAAAAGAGATAGAAAGGAGAGGGATATTAGGAAAGAAAAGGCATGATTTCCAAAAACTAATGCTAAAGATTTTTGAAGCATATTCCTTAATATGTACTCAATGTACCTGCAATTAGGAAGAACTAAGCAGACATTCTATAACTCTACAGAATTTTATAAGCAGATAGCACAGTGTGACATAATTGAAGTTGGGACTCTTCTGGATGAGGCCTGTACTAGACGCAGTGGCAACAGCTGCGAAGGGACTACGTTAATTACCCTGTAGTGGCTCTATTTCTCTTGGAGCATTCCTACCTCATCATTCAACAGTCTAAGTAAGAAAATATTGTGAAAAGCATTGCTATATTATAAATATTTTAATTCAAATAACATTAAGAGTAAACTAGTTATAGTTACAAACATGAATATTTTCTGAGAGCTGAAAAGCTAGAATCATTTTTCTTCTCCTACCCAAATAATAATTAAGATTCAACTAAATCCCTAAAAAATTATTCTTACTAAATTTTTTAAGTATATGAAAACATCATTATTCAATGTTATTTTATTCAACAACCACAAAATATATCTTAATGCCTATTTTCATAGAGCATGGATATTTTGGCTTATATTGGTACTAGAGAAGTATAGTATGTCAATTAAAACAGGTTTCTGTAAACAAGTAGCAAATCCCAATGCTGACATTGATTGTAGGACATGCGCTTGCTATTGTACAACTCAGACCTTTAACTCTTTCATGCATTAAATGCACAAAATTATTGTTCTCACTACAGAGGGTCATTGTACATATCGTGTAAGTTATTGCACATGCTCTGACTAGAGAAAGTGCTCAATAAATAATTGCAATTATTTTTATGACAGACCACTTCAATATTATAAATACACATGTGCAGCTTTTCATGGTAGTGGTCAGAATTCTAACTGTGACTGTGCTCTGTCCAGGAGCATGTAGCCTGAACAATGAGTCATCACAATATTGTTATCACAGCAACCACAGATGAAATGCTCATGAAAACCATGGATACTGAGGTGGACAGGCCGACTGTTATGGCTGTCATCATCACATGCTGTGCAATTTTGTTCAAGTTATCTTCACAGACCTCATTGGATATGCAGAGGAATAAGAAAATGAACAGGGATAAAATCATATAGTACTTTATAAATATTCATTGATGTTATTTGTCATTATGGTATTACAACATTAATATTTTTTTCTTATCTGCCATTATCTTTTACCTAGTATCCACCATTTTGTGCTGGGTAATAGTTTGCGATTTGAACCATATGCCTGAGTGTAGTACTTTAAAATCTTTGCTAAGATATATTACTAATGTCTCCAAAATAGTTAATGTAAAGTTCTAGAAATAAAATAGAGCTCAAATACTTTAGCACTTAACCAAACACTGAACATTAAGTATTTATAAAGCTTTGCTCAATAAATTAATGGCAAATGTGTGGAGAAGTTTATTAATTAATATAAGGTTAAAAAAAACATAGAAAGGGGAAAAGGGTGTAATAGCTTGCAAAGAATTGATGCCAAGATTCATCCACATGCACTAAAATATGAAATAATTTTAATAAATTCAGAAGTTGAGTGAGTTACTGCTGCTGTTAATTTGGCTTTTGTTTTTCTGCCCTGGATTGGAGTTTAGAGAATGAAGATTTGACAACACCAGTATGAGAATTACTTTAGGCATCAGAGATTTATATCTGAATTTAGGCTCTTATTCCCTTTGATTACAAATGTAGATAAAGCAATCTGACTTTGAAAGTACATATCAAGGAATGATTCTACAAGCATAAACACAAATTCTAGGAACTGAGCCATACTCTGATTTCCTCTGTCCCTGGAGTATTTTATTTAAGGAAACCATTGACTTCTTCCACTGCTCTGAAGAAATTCAAGTGCAAAGGTGGCCAAAAATATCTGCCTCCAACTGAATTTTCTAGGATCCCTTCCAAGACCAGAGCAATTTTTTCTGGATTACCACACAAGCAGCTTTGTTGAAAATAGCCTTTTATACTTTGAGCTCAATTTTTATCAAACATGTTTAAAAGGAAAGAAAAAAACTCTGTGATAGTTTCTATGAAGCTTAAATTTTTAGCTTGCTTCATTTTAATATTTAGGACAAAGAAAATTACTACTATAATGAAATGAAGTTTTTCCCAATGAGCTGTCAACAACTTACCATTTTCCTGAAGCTAACTTGATGGCATTTCTTTAGGAGATGCTTAAGTTCAATTAAAAACATGTAACTTCATGCCTTATATTTGAAGAAAGCTGCAAACTCACTAAGCATACTTTCAAAACACATCAAAAAATACCACGTTTTGCAGCTGAAATAGTGGAATCCATGAACTCTTTCCAGTAAACTGAAGCACTTTCCTTTAATACATATGGTCATAACATTGTATTCTCAGACCTAGACTGAGATTCACATATAAAACATCAGAGAGCAATGCAGACAATAGGTGATGTTCTTGTCAAGAGTAATTCTGTACCAGGCAAGAAAGAAAGTAAATTGTGATTATGTTTAGATTTAATAAAAATGGTCAGTTTTAACTGAGAAATTGCATAGAAGCATTTTTAATATGGTGCTTGTCATTTTAGGATCATCCTATTCTCAAGCAGCACTGAAAATACAGTAGAAACAATGTACCCTGTGGCCTTCATGTTGTCTGTATAAAGAGACATATGATCAGTATTTTTATTTTCAATAAACTTATTTGTAATTTCATTTTCAATCTCGTTGTGAAGGTCTCAATGTACCCCAGTGACCACTAAGTGTTATCACCAGACAGCCAAGATGATGAGATATATTTAGGGTAGTTGTTGGCATAGACACAAAGAAATTTTTCTTCACCAATGTTCACCTATTCATATATAGGCTATTTTATTTGTGTTCATTGTACTATTGTATTTATTGTAGTTTCTCATTGCAATGTTAGGTGGAAAAAATCAGAAATTTATTTCACAATTAAATAGGAAAGTAAAACACTTCACTGCAACCCCTACCTTATTCAAAGACAATTACTTTTACATTTTCAGGAATCTCTTCTATATTTCTACATCTAAATGATAAATGCATATTTCTATTTTCACATATTAATTTCCAAAGTTCTCACTGACTTCATCTTTTTTATTGTTGTGCTGAGTGGGGGTACACCATGGCATTAACAAAAGTTCTTACAGTATACCAAATGTATCATACTTGAATTCACCCCCTTTACCATTCTTCTTTATCTCCCCTCCCACAATTACTGGAACAATTTCAATAGGTGTCATTTTTCCATTTACACAGAATGTGTACTGTATTCAACCTCCCATGACCATTCCCCACCTCCTCCCTCCTCCTGAGTATACTAACCCCCACCCCCAACCCGAGGCAAAACCTGCTGTGCCCTCCTGTTCTCTGATATTGTGAAATAAAAAGAAATGACATTTGTGTTTGTTTAAGATAGCTACACAGAGAGTATCCCTTGTGACATTTCCATGTACATATGTATTATAGCCTGAATTGGTTCATCTCTATTTTTCTTCTTTCTATCTTAGTCCCCTTCTTATGGCGGTTTGAACAGGTTTAAAAATTCTATATTTATTCTTATGTAGACAGCACATCAGAATCACCTTCTCAACTCATTGACTTCCTCTTATGATGGATTATTTACCCTACATGTTCTCCCTAATCCTTTCAAAAACTAAATCAGTTTTTTGGAAAGCATTAAGCAAATAATGAAACATTACAAATGATACTTACTGAATTTTTGCACTGAAGTTTTATAGTACAGTTATCTTTGCTTTTTTTAAAGCCTTTCCACTCCTTTTCCGCAAAAATAATTTCCTTGTTTACAATTTGTGTAGTTTTCAACATGTCTACCTTTTTTAAACCCTTCAGAAGATTTAACATACAACTTAGTGATGAGACTTAACTTTGATATTCTACTATATTGGGCAATTTTTTTCTTACTATTTTGTGTCATCATTTATTCCACTTTCATGAAACATAATACTGGAATATATGTTAGCTTTTTCATCAAAGAATACATGACAAATGAATCTTATTGCATTCGTATATATGGTCATTGTTCCATTTCAAATTTTATGTGCAGCATGTGAAGTATTTCCCCTCAGAATTTTGATAGACATTCTTTGTTACTTTTGAAAATCTAAAACTTTTTGAGACAATCCTTTATTTACAAGTGATGACTTACATTTCTCTTTATAACTCAAGAAAGATTTATGGTCTTTTTACCAAACATAGTAGTTTATAAATAATAGGAATTTAATGATCACAGATCTAGAGGCTGGGAAATCCAAGATGAAGGCACTGGCTGATTTGGTAACTGGTGAGGGCCAGTTTCATCATTCTTAAGTGGTAACTTTACATCATGCCTTCACATGGTGGAAGGTGTGAGGAGTCTCTTTCAAACCTATTTTATAAGGATACTAACCCATTCCTGTGGGATCTACCTTTGTGACCTAATAATCTCCTGAAGGCCCCACTTCCTATACCATCAGCTTGGGTATTCAGATTTCAATATTTTTCAATAGTTTTATTATAAATTTGAATTTTAAACATATGAACAGTTAGACCACCTTGTAGCTTAATCCTTCCATGCTGATTCTTTCTTCTTCCATTCTTTCATTGATTCTTAATATTCTTTAGCATGTGTCCTTTGGGATGTTTTATTTATTTTATATTTTCGTACTTCAAGACCTCATATTTACTTTTATCTGTGTGTTCTATTTATTTTTCTCCAGACATAATTTTGTTTTATGAGAAAAAAATTTTCCCCCTTTAGATATTATTTAGTGCATGGGGCCAGTGGCTCATGTCTGTAATCCTAGCTACTTAGGAGGCAGAGATCAGGAGGATTTCAGTTTTAAGCCAGACTGGGCAAATAGTTTATGAAACCCTATCTTGAAAGTGCCCATCACAAAAAGGGCTGGCAGAGTGGCTTAAGGTAAAGGCCCTGAGTTCAAGCTCCCATACCCACACACACACACACACACACACACACACACACACACACACACACACAAAAGATATTATTTAATTACAGTCTTTTGAAGGATTTACCAGTTCTCAGATGTATCAGGCTCTTAGCAAGAAACAGATATGCTTAAACTCAAAGGATTTAATTAAAGGTAATTTAATTGGAAGACTTTTTAAAGGTATTTCAAACAGGAAGATAATGACAGCTGAGAAGCCAGGACTACCCACTGGCCTGAGGGAACCTGGGGAAAGGTAGATTGCCCAGCACAACCTAGGGGAAACTTGGAACAGTGAAGGATGTGGTACTTGACAGAGTTTGGAGTATGGGTATTCCTGATAGAATCATGGCAGAGCAGTGGCAATAACCATCACATCTGCTTTAATGGAGAGCAGGGAATAATTGTTAGACGCAGTTCAGAAGGGGAACTGGACATTCACTTTCAGCATAAATTTCAAATACTACCTATAGTTTCAATCCTGTGCTTACTTTAATCCATCCTACAGCTTTTAGGAAGTATATGAAATCAACTGGCTGACTTCCACCACAATTCTCCCCCATATTTATTTTTATTTTTATTTTATTGTTTTTTACATTTACTCACATGTGTATACATTGTTTAGGATACCTCCCCCCTCCTGCCCCCCAAGAATAACTTATTCCACCTTCTTGTTCTCCGATTTTGTTAAAGAGAAAACATAAGAGATAATAAGAAAGACATAGTGTTTTGCTAGCTTGAGGTAAAGATAGCTAGCTATACAGACAGAGATTCCTAGCATTGCTTCCATGCACATGTGTATTGCAATCCACATTGGTTCATCTCTATTAGACCTCTTCACTACTTCCTAGTCCCCTTCTTATAGTCGTCTCTGCCAGTTTAAGATTATTATATTTGCTCCTATATAGGGAGCACATCAAACACATTTGAGTTTTAGGTTTCCTTCCTTTTCCCTGTTCCTCTCGTACATGTTCTTCCCTTAGCATGTGACCCATGTCCAATAATATTACCTCATTTAATTTGGGTCTATAATCTGCATATGAGAACATGTGATTCTTGGCACTCTGATCTGGCTAATTTTGCTTAAGATGATGTTCTCCACTTCATTCCATTTACTTGCAAATAACAAAATTTCATTCTCCTATGTGGCTGAATAAAATTCCAATGGCTATAAGTACCACATTTTCTTAATCCATTCATCTGTAATGGGACATCTTTGCTATTTCCATAGCTTGGCTATTGTGAATAGTGCTGCAGTAAACGTGGGTGTGCAGGTGCCTTTTTAATAACCTGAGTCACATTCCTTTGGGTATATATCAGGAAGTGGTATTGCTGGATCATAGGGCAGATCTACGTTTAGTTTTTTAAGGAGCCTCAATATTGTTTTCCAAAGTGGTTGTAGTAGTTTACATTCCCACCAGTAGTATATGAGGGTTGCTTTTACCTCACATCCTTGCCAAAATTTGTCATTGGTGTTCTTCATGATAGCTACTCTAACAGGAGTCAATTGGAATCTTAGTGTGGTTTTGCTTTGCAATTCCTTTATGGCAAGAGATGGTGAGCATTTTTTGGCCATTTGAATTTCTTCTTTTGAAAAAGTTGTGTTTAACTCAGTTGCCCATTACTTTATTGGTTTATTGATATTGGAAGAGATTAGTTTTTTGAGCTCCCTCTATATTCTGATTATCACTTCTTTGTCTGATCTATAGCTGGCAAATATTTTCTCCCACTCTGTGGGTTGTCTCTTGAATTTAGAAACCATTTCTTTTGTTGTGCAGAAGATTTTTACTTTTATGAATTCCCATTTGTCTATCCTTTATCTTAGTTGCTGAGCTACTTGGGATCTACTGAGGAAGTCCTTGCCTGTACATATTACTTCCTGAGTATTCCCTGCTCTTTCCTGTAGAACTGCAGAGTTTTGGGTCTGATATTAAGGTCCTTGATACATTTTTGAGTTGATACTAGTACAGGGAGATAAACATGGATCTATCTTCGGTTTCTTACAGACAGATAACCACTTTCCCCAGCAACATTTGTTGAAGAGGCTGTCTTTTCTCCATTGTATGTTTTTGGCACCTTTGTCAAAAATAAGGTGGGCACAACTGTGTGGATTCATGTCCATTTCCTCTATTCTGTTCCACTGGTCTTCATGTCTGTTTTTTTGCCAGTACCATGCTGTTTTTTTTAATATTAAAAGGTATATATATACATATATACATATAAATATATATATAAATATATACATAAATGTATATAGATAAATATATATATATATAGTTTTTTCTTTTTTTTATTCATATGTGCATACAATATTTGAGTCATTTCTCCCCCCTTTCCTTACCCCATGACCCCCTGCCCCCTCCCTCTCCCCTCCACTCCCTTGACACCTGGCAGAAACTATTTTGCCCTTATCTCTAATTTTGTTGAAGAGAGACTATAAGCAATAATAGAAAGGACCAAGGGTTTTTGCTAGTTGAGATTAGGAAAGCTATACAGGGAGTTGACCCGCCTTGATTTCCTGTGCATGTGTGTTACCTTCTATGTTAATTTTTCTTGATCTAACCTTTTCTCTAGTTCCTGGCCCTCTTCTCCTGTTGGCCTCAGGTGCTTTAAAGTATTTGCATTAGTTTCTCTGCATTAAGGGCAACAAATGCTATCTAGTTTTTTAGGTGTCTTACCTATCTTCATATCCCACTTGTGTGCTCTTGCTTTGCTTTGTAATATAGTTTGAAGTTGGGTATTGTATACTTCCAGCATTGCTCTTTTTTGTTGAGTGTTGTATTGGCTATCTGTGTTCTCTTGTGTTTCCAAATGAACTTTAGAGTAGGTTTTTTAATTTCTGTGATGATTGTCATTGGGATTTTGATGGAAATTTCATTAAACATGTAGATTGCTTTTGGTAGTATATCCGTTTTTACTATATTGATTTTGCCAATCCATGAGCATGGGAGATTGTCCCACCTTCTGTGATTTTCCTCGATCTCTTTCATGTGGGGTTTGTAGTTCTGCTTTTAGAGGTAATTCACATCCTTTGTTAAGTTTAATTCTAGATATTTGATTTTTTTTAGACTATTGTAAATGGAATTTTTTCCATATATTCTTTCTCAATTTGTTTGTTGTTGGTGTATGGAAAAGCTAATGGATTTTGTAAGTTATTTCTGTATCCTGCCACCTTGCTATAGCTGTTTATGGTGTCTAGGAGTTTTGGAGTAGAGTTTTTTGCATCTTTCAAAGATAAAATCATGTCATCTGCACATGGGGATATTTTTTGACAGTTTCTTTATCTATTTGTATTGCTTTTATTTCTTCTTCGTGCCTATTGCTCTGGCTAGGAATTCCAAGACTGTGTGGAATAGGAGTGGGGTCAGTGGGAACCCTTGTCTTGTTCTTGATTTTAGAGCAAGTGGTTTCATTTTTTCTCCATTAATTATGATGTTGGCCATAGGTTTGTCATATATAGCCTTTATAATTTTGAGGTACATTCCTTCTATTCTTAATTTTCTTAAGGCTTTTATCGTGAAGTGGTGTTGGATCTTACCAAAGGTGTTTTCTATGTCTATTGAGATAATTAAGTGGTTTTGTCTTTGTTTCTGTTAGTGTACTATATTAAGTTTAATGATTTTTGTATGTTGAACCACCCCTGCATCCCTGCGATGAAGCTTACTTGGTCATGGTGAATAAACATTCTAATATGTTGTTGGATTCAGTTTGCCATTATTTTACTGAGGATTTTTGCATCAATGATCATTTGGAGATTGGCCTATAGTTCTCCATTTTGGAGGTGTCTTTGTCTGGTTTTGAGACTGGCTTCATAAAATGAGTTAGACAGTGTTCCATTCCTTTTTATTTCATAGAAAACTTTAAGGAGAGTCAGCATTAGTTCTTTTTTGAAGGTCTGATAGAATTCAGCAGAGAATTCATGAGGTCCTGGCCTTTCCTTTTTGGGAGAGTCTTTATTGCTCTCAATTTCATTTTGTGTTATATATTTATTCAGGTTTTAATATCCTCTTGGTTCAATTTTGGATGGTCATAAGTGTCTAGAAATCTGTCCATTTCTTCAAGACTTTCAAATTTGTTAGAATACAGGTTCTCAAAGTAGTGTCTGATGATCTCTTGGATTTCTGTGGTGTTTGTTTTATCTCCTCTTTTGCATTTCTGATTTTACTGATTTGGGTTTTTGTCTGTCTTCATTTTAGTCAGGTTTGTAAGGGTTCTGTCAGTCTTGTTTATTTTTTCAAAGAATGAACTTTTTGTTTCATTGATTCTTTGTGTGGTTTATTTTTATTACTATTTCATTAATGTCAGCCCTTATTTTTATAATTTCTCTCCTTCTGCTTATTTTGGGTTTTGCTTCTTCTTGTTTTTCTAGGAGTTTGAGAGTAGCATTAGGTCATTAATTTGAGATCTTTCTGTCCTTTTAACATATGCACTCAATATTATAAACTTTCCTCATAGGACTGGCTTTGCTATTTTGCAGAGGTTGTGGTGGGTCATGTTTTCATTTTCATTGACTTCCAGGAACTTTTTACTTTCGTCTTTTATTTCATCAATTACCCATTGATCAATTGAGCAATGTGCTGTTCAGATTCCAATTGTTTATGTGTTTTTTACTGGTGTTTTTGTTGTTGATTTGTAGTTTTAATGCATGGAATTATTTCTATTTTCTTATATTTGCTGAGACTTTCTTTGTGACCTAAGATATGATCAATTTTGAAGAAAGTTCCAGTGGCTGCTATGAAGATGTTTATGTATATTGTACAGAAGTTGAATGAAATATTCTGTAGCTATCAGCTTGGTATATTTGATCTATGGTGTGATTAATTCTAGAGTTTCTTCATTGATTTTTTATTTGGATGACCTATCTATTGGTGATAGGGGGCATTAAAATCTCTCACTACCACTGTGTTGGAGTCTATATATACTTTTAGGTCCTTCAGAGGATGTTTGATGAAATTGAGTGTACTGGCTTTGGGTGCATATAGGTTTATAATTATTCCATTTTGTGTATTTCTCCTTTTATTAGTGTGAAGTGTCCTTTATGTCATTTGATCAATTTAAGTTTGAAGTCTACTTTGTCTGAGATAAGCATTTCTATTCCTGCCTGTTTTGAGGGAGTCATGGACTTGGTACATCTTTTTCCAGCCTTTCACCCTAAACCCATACTTGTTTTTGTCAATGAGATGGTTCTCCTGTAAACAACAGATTGTTGGATCTTCCTTTTTAATCCAGTTTGTCAAATGGTATCTTTTGATGGGGGAGTTAAGTCCTTTAACATTCAGTGTTAGTATTGATATGTATGTGGTGATTTCTGTCATTTAGTTGTTTTTGTTGTTTAAGGGTTTGATTGTGTGCAGCTTGATCAATGTTACTCTCTGATTCCTTGTCTTTTCATCTCCTCTGGTTTGGTAGTACCTGTCGTCTCACGGTTCTGTTTGTTTTCATATTCTGTGTGCAGAATTCCTTGAAGAAACTTTTGTAGTGGTGGTTTGGTGGTCATATATTATTTTAGTTTCTCCTTATCATGGAAGATTTTATTGCTCCACCTATTTTGAATGACAGTTTTGCTGGGTAGAGTATCCGAGGGTTTAAGTTATTTTCATTCAGTGTCCGGAATACCTCACTCCATGCCGTTCTTGCTTTTAAGGCTTCAGTTGAGAAATCTGCTTTGATTTTGATGGGTTTACCTTTGTGTGTTATTTGTTTTTTCTATCTTACAACCTTCAATATTCTTTCTCTATTCTCTGTGCTTGTTGTTTTAATGATAATATTTCGTGGGGTAGTTCTATTTTGGTCAACTTTTTTTGGTGTCCTGAAGGCTTCCTCTACCTGAATGGGCATAGCTTTCTATAGATTTGGGAAATTTTCTGTTATCATTTTGTTGAATATATTATGAATCCCTTTTGCTTGCATCTATTCTCTTGAATGCCCATGATTCTCACTTTTGGTCTTTTGATGAAGTCAGTGAGTTCTTGCATATTCCTTTCACAGACCTTGAGTTCTTTGACTAATAGCTCTTCAGTTTTTCATTTAATTTCCATTTTATCTTCAAGTTCTGAGATTCTGTCTTCCACTTTTTCTAGTCTGCTGGAGTGGTATTCCATTGTGTTTTGTGTTGTTTCATTCTTTTTATGAGTTTTTCCATATCATGGGTCACTTCCTCATTAATGTTGTCTATTTTCATCTTTAATTCATTTATCTTTTTATTTATAGTGTTCTATGTTTCACTTTGGTTTTGATTTATGGCTCCTGTGAGTTCATTTATTTGTTTCTGTGTCTTCTTGAAATTTCTTAAGTGTTTCTTGTATGTTTTGGTTAACCATGTGTAATAACATCTCTATGACATTTTTACTAATTACTTACAGGATTTCTTCTCTGAGGTTGTTCTTGTGGCCATTGTTGGGTTCCTTGGTGTTGTTTATCTTTCTTTTGTTGCAGTCTGGAACTTGGTATCCATTTTCTTCGTTTCACTCTGAATCCTGCATTAAATTATTTTTGTGGGGACAGTGGTTTCCACCTCTTTTTCACCTTCCCATTGCTCCCCTTTGTACTGTGTAACTATGTTCTTGAGAGGCTAGTTGGAGTTTCAGTCACCTGTTTTCTTTCACTTGATTGAATTTTGTTTTGTGGCTGTATTGGTATTTTAGCTAAGTGTGTGTATGTGTTTGCTATTTCTGTCCCTGTTCTGGGTGTAATTTAATATTAAATAATTCACCATAGTAAAACTAAAAACAACAACAACAAAAACAAAGAAATCAATGGGGAGAGATGAACAAGCAAACAAAAAGAAATAAAAAATAAAACAAACAAACAAAAAATGCTCCAGGTTCAGGAAAAATAGAATTTCAGTCTTAGTTTAAGTTCCGGTGTTACTCTTCCAGCCTCCAGTCCTGGTGTTGGTATTTAAGCCGTAACTCTGTCATAGTTTGTCCTGGTGTTGGATAGTGTGTTTTTTTGTTTTGTTTTGTTTTGTTTTGTTTTTTGTCTTTCAGCAGCAGCTGTTTAGTCAGTTCCTCCCTTAGTGCAGTGTGGCATTTTAAGTTTGTATGTTATCCTCAGTTTCTGGAGATCAGCTCTGCAGCCCACCAGCTGTCCTGCTTTGGAGATGGGTTTTCACAGTGCTTGTTTACTGGGGGCTTGTTTCTTTGCCTTGCCTCCTTTGTCTGGGGCAAGGTCAGTGATCTGTCAGTAGGTCCCCTGTTGTCAGCATGTTGTGGTGGTTTGCTGGTTATTTTTCAATTTTGCAGTGCATTTGATTTTGGATGTTGCTCATTGGCTTAGGGGATGAGCTTTGTGGACAGCTACCTGCCCAATTTCAGGGACTGGCTTATCACCCACCTGATGTTGGCACTCCTGCCTGTCCAGCCTTCATTTACTGAAAGTTTGAGTGGATGTCAGGTCCTTTCTCTGGTGCACTTTCAACTTCCCACCCCCTCTGCTGTGTGCTACTTTTTAGTTAGTTGTTTATTCAGTGTTTTTATTTTTGTTGGAGGTGTCAGTCTGCCTAAGGGGCTATGCTGGCTTATATTTAAGGTGGCTGGGGGAATACCATGTGATGCTTGGCATTCACCTGTTTAGTCTGCTGAATGTCTCCCATGCAGGTTTGGAGCCAGCATCTGGTGGCAGAGGTAGCCCTCCTGTTTTCTCAGTGTACATAGCATGGAGAAGCTTTATATGGGATGGGGGTTCTAGGTGTTGAAGTTTGATTCTCCTTTGTGCTTTATTTCTGCCAAGTGTGGCTCCAGTGTCTCTGCAAGATTTTTGATTCACAGAGCTCATGCTGTCTGCTTATGTGCTCTAGTTGCCATCTTGGATCTCCTCCTTCTTCCATAATTTTGATTGAAGAATCATAAACTCTGCTAGCTGGCAATCTCATCTACCTGCTTTGTTTCCAACCCACTTTCATCTACACTCTGCTTATAGTATCTTTGTGAGTCTATGAATTTTTTACGTTTTTATTAGTGTATGTTAATTGTACAGGGGGTTTCGTTGTGACATTTACATATCTTCTTTCATGTTTGTTAATTAGATTCACTCCCTCCATCATTCTTCTTCATCTCCCATCTCCTCCACTCTTAGATCAATTCCAACAAGTTTCATTGTTCTATTTTCATATACATATACAAAGTACATCAATCATATTCAGTCTTCTTTACCCGCATGCTCTCAATTTACCCTACTAATCCCACTGGTACCCACTCTTAAACAAGACCTGGTTTACCTTCCTGTCATTCATTTTTTAAGTGTATATTGATTGGTAAATGGGGGCTGCCATAGTATTTCATAAACACACACACACACACACACACACACACATGCAAACATACACAAACACATACATAGTACTTTAATCAGGTTAACTCATTATCACCATGAAACCCTATTGCACAACAAATTTCAGTGTATTTCATAATATTATCTTCATACCCATGAAAACAACGTATTTAACATTATTCACTCTCTGTCATTCTCTTTTCCTGTCCTGCTTCCATCTAGTCCCGTCTGGCAGACTAACTATTATAATCACATTCTTTCATTCTCTCTCTCACTCTCTCTATATGTGCATATATAAGATCATACGTTTACATTTATCTTTTAGGTCAACTTCCACATATCACGGAAAATATGTGAACTTTGTCATTCTAAAACTGGCTTACTTTGCTTAACATTATGATCTCTAGTTTCATCCATTTACCTGCAAGCAACATAACTTTATTTTTTATGACAGAATAATATTCCCTTGTATACATATGCAACATTTTCTTAACCCATTCATCAGTGTTAGGACATTTTGTTTTTTCCATAGCTTGGCTGTTATGAATAGTGCAAAAATAAACTTGGGTATGCAGGTGTCTTCATTGTACCCTTTCTCATATTTTTTAGAATATCCTCAGGAGTGGTATCACTTGATCATATGGTAGGTCTGTTTTTAGTTTGTTGATGAAGCTTCATACTGTTTTCTGTAGTGGTTGCACTAATTTGTGTTCTCACCAACAATGGATGAGAAATCCCTTTCTCCCAGAATCTTTTCCAGCATCTGTGTTGTCTGTGTTATTGATGATAGTCATTCTGACTATAGTGAGGTGAAATCTCAATATTGTTTTGATTTGCGTTTTCTTTTTTTAAATATCATTTTAGCATTTTTACATATAATTTCATGTGTATACATTATTTGCACAACCTCCCTCCACCCCTGCCTCCAGGCAGAGCCTGTTCTACCCTCTTGTTCTCCGATTTTATTGAAGAAAAGACATAAAAATAATAAGAAAAACATCGTATTTTTGCTAGTTTCAGATAAGGACAGCTATAGAGAGAGATTCTTTGTTTTGGTTCCATGCACTTGTGTTTTATAATCCAAAGGGGTCCATCTTTAACAGACTCCCTCACTATTTCCTAGTCCTCTTCCCATACTGGTCTCTGCCAGTTTCCTTTATGACCAAGAATGTTGTGCATTTGTTTAAGGATTTATTGTCCATTTCTACTTCTTTTGAGAATTATTCACTGGGTTGATCATTCTTTCGAAGTTTAAATTTTGATCTCCCTGTATATTCTGATTAGTAATTCAAATATATAGCTGGATTTTCTCTAATTCTAGAAGCTGTCTCTTCAGTAAAGTGACTGTTTTCTTGGCTGTGCAGAAGCTTATTAGTTTGATGCAGTCCCATTTATTAATCCTTTTTCATAATTGCTGAGCTATTGGAGGTATATTAAGGAAGCTATTACTTATAAATATACATTGCAGAGTTTTCCCTATTCTTTCCTGCAGTAGTTTCAACTCTTGAAGATCTCTGATCAACTTTGAATTGATGCTAGTACATGGTGAGAGACTAAGACTAGTTTCAGTCTTCTACAAGAAGATATTCAGTTTTACTAGTATCATTTGTCTTTTCTCCAAGGCATATTTTGCCCTCTTTTGCCAAAAATCAAATGGCTGTAGCTGGATGAGTTTGTGTCACAGTCTTCTATTCTATTGCTTTCATCTTCATGTCTGTTTTTAAGCCAGTACCATGCTGTTTTTATTACTATGGTTCTGTAGTATAGTTTCAAGTCAGGTATTTTAATATGTTTAGAATCATTCTATGTCCATCTGACAATGAATGTGGCCAATTTTCAATGACCTTCTAAGCAGTATTGTGCCCAGCTAGTGCTTGGATGAGGGAGTTCATACTTTGTGTTATTCATATTAAAGAAAGAGAAAATTGAGCCACATATGGTGGCACATGTTCATAATCCTGTCACTTGGGAATCTGAGGTGAGAGGTTTAGGATTAGTAGCTACTGCAAGCCCAAATGGTAGTGAGATCCAGTCTCAAAAATCAAGTCAGTCATTGTGGAACAAACTTCCTGTATAGCTGGTAGGCTTAGGTAGGAATATTGTAGTCCGAAGCCAGCCATGGACAGAAACACAAGATCCTACCTGAAAAATAAACTTAAACAAAAAGTATTGGGTGTTTGATTTAAGTAATAGAGTTACTTCCCTTAAAGCATGAGATCTTGAGATCAAACTAGAGACTACAGAAAAGTTTAAAAAATAAATGACTAGTTGGGTGCCAGGGGCTTATGCCTGTTATCTTAGCTACTCAGGAGGCAGAGATCAGGAGAATCATGGTTCAAAGCCATCTGGACAAATAGTTCACAATACCCTATCTCAAAAATACCCCACACTTGAATAAGGCTGTTCAAGTGGCTCAAGGTTAAGGCCCTGAATCCAAGCCCCAGTACTGAAAAAAAAAAAGAATGACTGATCCTACATATCTAACCAAAACCAGAAATAAATTTTGCTTTTGCAGTATTACCAAGTTGTAATGTATTAGGTATTTTAATTAATACAAAGAAAATATAGTGCATGCTTATTGATTGATCCACTTGAACTTCTTCAAAGTTACAGAGGGGACAAAAGCAAAATGAAGTTCTTACTAGATATCAGCTCATACTATTTTTTTCCCTTGTTGTTGTGATGAGTGGAGGTATATTGTGGCATTTAAAAGGGTTCTTAGAAAGCTCACACTATATTTGAACATCAAATTCACTATCATCAACCTCACTGGCTTCTCAAAATCTTGTCATCACTGCTCTGTCCATGATGCATTCCATACTTCCTCCCCATCTTCATAATTGAACCAGAATATTTAGGTAGCACAGAACTAGAAAAAATATTGGTAAAAGTCTTTCAATATATCCTTACTCTGATCTCCTGAAACTTCATTGTCCATTCTTCAGGAGAATTGTATTAAATATAGCATTTATGTTTTTCTTTAAAACATCTTTATGCTAATCTATTGTGTTGTCAAAGAATGATGACTACCCTATGGATATTAGAAAAACAGCTACATTCTGTTTACAGGAAAATTTTACTGTTTTTGAGACAGTGTCTTCCTATGTAGCCCAAGCTAGCATTGAACTTGCAATTCTCCTTTCTTAGTCTCCCAATGACTGGGACAACCTTTTTATATATATCTTTCAATCACATCTTATTCATTATGGTTTTCAGATGTTCAATATTTCTCATTTATTTTTGCAATTTATTATTTCATAATATAGTGATGATGTATTAAATACCTGGCTTACATTGAGTTTAACTAATTTTCAATACTGAATTGATAATGCATTTACTATTGAGAAACACTATCATGTGAAACAATACATTCTTTGCATACTTTCATCAATATATCACTCAAATCATTGTATTTGTTGCTTCACATTTAAATTGCTATTGAATGTTAGACCCTGACCTAATTTATTTCATTGCTATTTGCCTGATCTAACCTATATAATCATTTTTGAGTTTTGGCTCTCTGGTGTGTCTTTTACTGATAATTCATAAAATTTAAAATATTTGAAACTTTAGCTTAATTTTAATAATTTTTGTTCTTCTTAAGATCATTAATTTATTTTTGTAGATTTTCAACATTATCCTTCACTGGTGATATATTATCCTCAATTATAATGAGTTTTCACTGACTTTGAAGATAAAGTACCTTTTTAAATTTCTCTATGGTCATTTTGATTTTTAAATAAAATTGCAAATAAATCACTAATCAGATTACATAATTTAAAGCAAAACCATGGTTTCCAACTTGTTTTGGGGAAGAATCAGTGCTTAACATTTCATGTTTTTTCCATTACTTGCTAAATAAAAGATTGAAAATTTATTGGTTGTACAACATAAATTTTTCTCTGAAATATAAATTTTATTAAAACTAGGAATAGAAGGAAAGTTCCTCAACATTATAAAGGCTATATATGACAAACCTACAGCCAGCATTATACTTAACGGAGAAAAACTAAAACCATTCCCTCTAAAATCAGGAACCAGACAAGGATGCCCACTATCTCCACTCCTATTCAACATAGTACTGGAATTCCTAGCCAGAGCAATTAGGCAAGAAGAAGGAATAAAAGGAATACAAATAGGTAAAGAAACTGTCAAAATATCCCTATTTGCAGATGACATGATTCTATACCTTAAAGAACCAAAAAACTCTACTCAGAAGCTTCTAGACGTCATCAATAGCTATAGCAAGGTAGCAGGATATAAAATCAACATAGAAAAATCATTAGCATTTCTATACACTAACAATGAGCAAACTGAAAAAGAATGTATGAAAACAATTCCATTTACAATAACCTCAAAAAAAATCAAATACCTAGGTGTAAACCTAACAAAAGATGTGAATGACCTCTACAAGGAAAACTATAAATTTCTGAAGAAAGAGATTGAGGAAGACTATAGAAAGTAGAGAGATCTCCCATGCTCACAGATTGGTAAAATCAACATAGTAAAAATGTCGATACTCCCAAAAGTAATCTACATGTTTAATGCAATTCCCATCAAAATTCCAATGACATTCATTAAAGAGATTGAAAAATCTACTGTGAAATTTATATGGAAACACAAGAGGCCACGAATAGCCAAGGCAATACTCAGTCAAAAGAACAATGCAGGAGGTATCACAATACCTGACTTCAAACTATATTACAAAGCAATAACAATAAAAACAGCATGGTACTGGCACAAAAACAGACATGAAGACCAGTGGAACAGAATAGAGGATCCAGATATGAAGCCACACAACTATAAGCAACTTATCTTTGACAAAGGAGCTAAAAATATACGATGGAGAAATAGCAGCCTCTTCAACAAAAACTGCTGGGAAAACTGGTTAGCAGTCTGCAAAAAACTGAAACTAGATCCATGTATATCACCCTATACCAAGATTAACTCAAAATGGATCAAGGATCTTAATATCAGACCCCAAATTCTTAAGTTGATACAAGAAAGAGTAGGAAATACTCTGAAGTTAGTAGGTATAGGTAAGAACTTTCTCAATGAAACCCCAGCAGCACAGCAACTAAGAGATAGCATAGATAAATGGGACCTCATGAAACTAAAAATCTTCTATTCATCAAAAGAAATGGTCTCCAAACTGAAGAGA
This sequence comes from Castor canadensis, assembly GCF_047511655.1. Taxonomy (NCBI): domain Eukaryota; kingdom Metazoa; phylum Chordata; class Mammalia; order Rodentia; family Castoridae; genus Castor; species Castor canadensis. Next base: position 103,910,201 of record NC_133386.1, read on the forward strand.
AACCCACAGAGTGGGAGAAAATATTTGCCAACTATACATCAGACAAAGGACTGATAACCAGAATATACAGGGAACTTAAAAAACTAAATTCTCCCAAAACTAATGAACCAATAAAGAAATGGGCACGTGAACTAAACAGAACTTTCTCAAAAGAAGAAATTCAAATGGCCAGAAAACACATGAAAAAATGCTCACCATCTCTAGCAATAAAGGAAATGAAAATTAAAACCACACTAAGATTCCACCTCACCCCTGTTAGAATAGCCATCATCAGCAACACCACCAACAACAGGTGTTGGCGAGGATGCGGGGAAAAAGGAACCCTCTTACACTGTTGGTGGGAATGTAGACTAGTACAACCACTCTGGAAAAGAATTTGGAGGCTACTTAAAAAGCTGGATATCGATCTACCATTTGATCCAGCAATACCACTCTTGCGGATATACCCAAAAGACTGTTACTCCAGAGGCACCTGCACATCCATGTTTATTGTGGCACTATTCACAATAGCCAAGTTATGGAAACAGCCAAGATGCCCCAGCACTGACGAATGGATTAAGAAAATGTGGTATCTATACACAATGGAATTTTATGCAGCCATGAAGAAGAACGAAATGTTATCATTCACTGGTAAATGGATGGAATTGGAGAACATCATTCTGAGTGAGGTTAGCCTGGCTCAAAAGACCAAAAATCGTATGTTCTCCCTCATATGTGGACATTAGATCAAGGGCAAACACAACAAGGGGATTGGACTATGAGCACATGATAAAAGCGAGAGCACACAAGGGAGGGGTGAGGATAGGTAAGACACCTAAAAAACTAGCTAGCATTTGTTGCCCTTAACGCAGAGAAACTAAAGCAGGTACCTTAAAGCAACTGAGGCCAATAGGAAAAGGGGAGCAGGTACTAGAGAAAAGGTTAGATCAAAAAGAATTAACCTAGAAGGTAACACCCACGCACAGGAAATCAATGTGAGTCAATGCCCTGTATAGCTATCCTTATCTCAACCAGCCAAAACCCTTGTTCCTTCCTATTATTGCTTATACTCTCTCTACAACAAAATTAGAAATAAGGGCAAAATAGTTTCTGCTAGGTATTGACGGGGTGGGGGAGAGGGAAGGGGTGGAGTGGGTGGTAAGGGAGGGGGTGGCGGCAGGGGGGAGAAATGAACCAAGCCTTGTATTCACATATGAATAATAAAAGAAAAATGAAAAAAGAATTTTTTTAATCATGATAAACTTATTTTCCTTTTTTTGTATTTTGTTAACATTTATCTTCATCAACATTCCCTTCCAGAAGTAATTTGTAGGGAGACTCAGGACGAAAGTAGAATAATTAAATGAGTATAAGCACAAAGCGCAGAACCAGCAGCCTACAGAGCATAGTGAGAGCTGTTGTCATTAGCACTTACTTTCTATGTGAGATGTGAATTAATTAAAAAATAGAAAGATTTCTACTGGGGAAAATTGTGTGATCACTGTGGTTACTGGCACTAGGAACATACCTCAGCATCATACACACACAGGTTCTTCTCAATTTGCTGGGTATATGTTTCAGTGCATAAAGCTAGTGTCTGATTATATAATGCTGATAATGCTGAAAAAGGTCCAAAAATGTTGGTGAAAGAGTGCTTCAATTTTACGTTTTTGAAAAAAAAAAAAAAAGAATTAACCTAGAAGGTAACACCCCCACACAGGAAATCAATGTGAGTCAATACCCTGTATAGCTATCCTTATCTCAACCAGCAAAAACCCTTGTTCCTTCCTATTATAGCTTATACTCTCTCTACAACAAAATTAAAAATAAGGGCAAAATAGTTTCTGCTGGGTAGTGAGGGGGAGGGGGGAGAGGGAGGGGGCGGAGTGGGTGGTAAGGGAGGGGGTGGGGGCAGGGGGGAGAAATGACCCAAGCCTTGTATGCACATATGAATAATAAAAAAAAAATTTTACGTTTTTGGTTCAAGAACTGTCTATTATTTAGAAGTCAAGAAAATGAAAAGTATTGAAAAAAGAGAGAGACTTGATTATGAGGTAGAAAATAAAACAAATATGTATGCCCTATAGGAGTGAGAAAAGGGTTCCAAGAAGGAGGGATGTTATTTAGGACATACTAAGACTGTAGACTTAAGATGAAGAATTGGAAATGGTCATTAGAATGTCAGTGCAGGGGAAAAAATTCTGCATGACAAAATCATAAAAGCCTGATGGGATTAGAAAGTATGAAAGCAACATGAAACAATGAGAAAGAGGCAAATTCTTAGGGGTTTTGAAACAAAGGGAAGTCACTAATAAGAAATACATGAAGGGGAAAAATGGCTTAGGAAGGTTTTATTTCTCTTTTTACACATCGAAGATAACTAAAAAAATAAGATTAAAGATATTAAAGGATATTTTTATATGCTAGAGAGAAAAATGATTAATAAAGTAGAAAAAAGAGGAGTCATTAAGTAGTATAATACCCTAGAGAAAGTTTAAAACATACATCCAGTTTGTGGCTGCCACTGGGTTCCAGGGTGCATGCAATTCTTTGAGAGGAAGATTTTGTTCTGAATTCTTTCTGAATTAAACTTCAATATGTGAATTTTACCTTTGGCAAAAAATTATAGTGTTAGTTTTTTCTTTAGATTAGCATATAGAAATAAATTAAAGTTCATATTTTGTTTTTGCTTGTTCTCATGCAAAGCACATTTCAATGTGAAAATAATTATTTTTAGCTGCTAAAGACTTAAAACAGTCCACATTTTTTTCTATTCTAAAAGCTGTCTAGACTTTCTGTTGATAAATCTAAGTTTAAAAGAAAACTTACTATTAAACTGGAAAATTCTATATCTAAATGTGTAAGGTTTTTAGCTTGACATAAATATTTTAGATTTTTATCTGAGGTAATAAGATGCATCAAAACAGTGCGCAGAAATGCTATATTCATAGTAGTTAGGAATATAAAAGCCAGAAGAAAATTCTATAATCTTACATGAAGTTGACTGTATTACTCAGCTTTGCATGATTATAAAGAAATAACTCTGATATTTTGCTATAATATCTCAGTTGCTTCATTTCAACTTTAAAGATAAAGGGTTTTTGTACCCTTTTGATAAAATGAAGGTTCAAAGTTTAAGAGCAAATGATCCCTATTTGTCTAGCCTCTTGTATGCGAGGTAGATATTAGACTGATCTCATAATGCCATGTGAATTCATAGATTTATGTAGTCTGCATGGTTAACTTATGTCCTGGATCTCCTTTTATCTGGGTTTATAAAGTGATGCTTTAGCTTGGCAGAATTTATCTTATTCCTCTACTAAAAGGAAACATTAACTGTTCTGAAATGATGGTGCTGAAATTTTTATGCCCCTGGCTTCAAATGAACTTCATTTTCCCACTTTTGTCTTTTGAATAAATCCACATCAAGAGCACTTGCATTGCCCACAGTTTTTTTTTTTTTTTTTACAATTCAGGTTTATCAAAACCTACATAAAAGTACTTGAGATCCTTTAAAAGACTTATGAAGACAAATCTACTACAGTGTCCTGATATCTGCCCTCTACTATGACCATGTATATCCCACATTCACTAAGACTTCACTTATACTTTATTTTTAATAAAATAAGCCAACACAATATCATTCATACCCCAATTATCAAAATACGCTATTTGTGAAATATGTATTTTACCAAATATGTGTGATCAATGTTGTTGTCTATTTGTGACCCCCAATTTACCAAGATCCTATGGTTTGCTTGAAGTCCTCACAACCCCTTCCATTATAAAATTGGTTTTGTGTTTTGTTAGACTAAGTTTCCAGATTTGTGCAGGAAGAAAAAAAGAAAAATACTAATCATGTTGTGCTTTCAAGTGTCACATTAAATAAGTACAACGTTAGAGTTTCCCATATCTCTGAACCCACAGATTCCTCAGAAATTTATTGCAATAGTTCCTCTCCCAGTGTGAAAAACATATTTTATGTTCTATTTCCCCTTGGAGTGTGATTTATACATGCAACACAGTTTTGCCAAAGGGACGAAATTAGTTTTAGAACAACACCCAGTCTTGGAATTTACATTATCCCTGGGCTGAAACTCAGGCTTGGCTGGCACTCAGGTTTAAACCCAAGACAAACTGAGAACTGCCACTCCTTTAAACAATCAAATTATAAAATTTGTAGAAACATATTTACCAGTCCATTAAAAATGTTTAGCCTCTGAGTGGTCTTTCAAATTGTTTTTAGGCATCATTTCTTACTTCCCAGATAACTGGGTTTACATATAAGAGAGGTTGTGCTACCTAATTTAATTTTATACTTTTCCTTTGTCTTACACAGCAGTCTTTATCACATTTATAAAAAATATGTCTTTGTGTCCTACATATTGGGAACTATAACATTGTTTTATCTGGAACATACACTAATGAGAAAACATTTCAATTAACTTATTATTTATTGATTTTCTCTTCTATAAGACATTTCCTGCTCCAAATCATTAAAATATAAACAATATTCCAAAGATAATTTGTGGTAAAACTCTACTATATACTAACTTTTTAAAAAGTATATGTTATATGTGTTTACACATATAGGATAATGCTATATGTTTGAAGTAGTATTTCTCTAATTCTTAAAATTAACATAAAAAACTTCTTGGAAACAATTTAAATTTGTGTAACATAGGATCTAACCTAATATCTTAGATAACAAATCAGAATGCCCAATTTTCTCATTAGTATTTCAATATGTTCCACCACCTTCATTTTGTTATTTTAAATGGTGTTATCTTCCATGACAGTTGACAGAGCCATTCTTTAACAGTCAATTTCAGTTTAAGTAATGAACTAGAGATTGTAAATATGGTTGTATACAACCAATAAAACACAAAGTTTAAATTTTATAGCTCAAGCCATCAATTTTCATTTCAATTTTATTGTCCATCTTTGAGTTATCTGAAAGAATGATCATAATTGTGATTTCTGAGACAGAACATAGTGCAATTCAGTACCAAATAAGTACAAGAATTGTGGTGACGGTAGGTTTAATACTATACTAGGTTTGCCTAAGAAGGCTCCAGGGCAGCTTTTGACTGACACCAAGAGATGGATGGCTTATGAAATTTTACTGCCATGTGTGTACATTTTTCCATATATGTGTGCTGCTAGTAGAGGTTCATGTTCATCAGCAGCTCTCAAATGTATTATCTTTTGACTTCCATAGCTGTCCTACAACTTTCCATAAGTACAGTCTCTTAAGCATACATATAGATGGAAGAGGTTCACCTTTACTGCTCAACACCCATTATGATGGCTTCCTCTGTAACTCAACTCTTACCATATCAGAGGATGTTAAAGAAGCAAAAGAGTATTGGAATCAAAGAATAAGAAATTGCATTCCAGGTCATTAGCAATTATTATAGACAAGTTTTTGACCTGGTCAAGTGTATGGATACTGATGTCTCAGCTATTAAAATGGAGATAATAATAATACTTAAATGAGATAATTGAATATATAGGACTTAGCAATAATATATATATTTGCCCATTCTGAATGCTTTATCAAAAATGTTATACACTCTGAAGATCATAAACAACAGACACTAATTCTTAAAATAAGACATAAAACTTATTTTATAGTTCTAGAGGCAGGGAATTCTAAGATCAAGTTGTTACCAGATTGATAGTCTCTGGAAAAATCTGGTCAGAAGATGCTTAGGGTCTTACATCTCACATGGAGAAGACTCAAGCATGATGCAAAAATCTAGTAATGCTTATTAAAAGTGAGGGAAAATTATTATTGAAAAAGCAGTGATGGTCCTGGCTAGGTCAGGTAGAAGCATAAATGTCTTTGTTTAAAAGACCTTTTATAAATTCAAAGGGTATAGGGAAGAATATGGGTGATCTCTGTGGGCTGAGCTAAGGTCATTGACAGGTTTGATTTACTCTGGACAGGCACTTGAGTATTACTCTGCACATGCTCTTAGGTATTTTAAACACACGTATGTGGTATCAATATTCATATTTTAAGCACAGTGTCTTTACTTGAGAGATAGACTTGGGCAAGGTGAAATTGCTTCAAAGCATTCTGTATTACAGTTGGAAGGGATTTACAATTAAAAAGGGCTCTGCAAGTGCTAAATTTTAAAATTATAACTAGAAAATTTTCAGGGCACCTGAGAGTTGAAATAGCGTTTTTTGCCCCAAAGAAACTGGCAGATTTGATGTCTGGTGAGGGTTTATCCCTGTTGATGGCACTCTGTGTTCTCACATGGTGGAATGGTCAAACAAATTCCTTTGGTCTCTTTTATAATGGTAATAATGTCAATCAATACTGCATTCATGATCTAATAACTCTCCAAATGCCCTTCTCTTACTATCATTATTTTGGGGATTAAAAAATTCAATTCTGGAGAATTCTGGAGAAATATTATCATTCAGATCATAGCAATGATTCTGGAGAAATATTATCATTCAGATCATAGCAATACCTATCACCAGCAATTCAGGCAAAGAAAAATGTTTCATTCAGAACACATAATATTAAATATTTGGATGCCTTTATTGGAGCTAGAAACCTGGGTTTCAACAGACTTCCAGTGAAAAGTGTATTTGCTATATTTCATCGGACATTGTTTTTCTCAGTTTGTTAATTCAGTTATGCTTTGTCTCAATAGTTTTCTAGCTGCTGATCATTAAATTCTATGATAATTTCTAGCCCAGTGCTTTATCATTCTGTTATCCTATCAGTGTTACATTAGTGTACATAATCTATAGTTGATAAATACATCCCTTTTCACAATTTATCTAACTTTATCTTGCAGAAACAAAAATTTTTCCATATATGTAATACATAAATATCACTATTGGCTATCCATTTTATGACCTAGATTTGTACAATAAATTCTGATGAAAAATATCAGTGACATTTAGGAATTAGGAATACACTTCCTATTGAGAATAAAAGAGAATAAAATGACTGGTATCCTTGCAAGAGGAGAAATGAAAGAACAGAGAACTGGTCTTTAAATGCCTACAGGGTAAAAACATCTGAAGTCTGATGACTTTATTGACTGTTTATATTGATGATCTTTGCATTATGAAAGTGTGATGTTGAAAACCCAACTATTTTTGTATTAGAACCAATTTCACTCTTTAGATATACTGATATCCATTTGGTAACAATCTATGCTCTAGCCTTAGGTGAATGTACATTAATAATAATTTTTCTTATTGAACTGATTCTTTGATTATTATATACTGACTTTCTTTGTGTAATTTTGTATTTTATTCCATCTAATTTAAATATAGTTACTCCTGTGCTTTTGGGTTTTATTTGTATAGAAAATGTTTTCCCATGCTTTCATCTTCAGTCTGTTGGTATCTTTACTGGTAAAGTCAATTTCCTGTAAGCAACATAAAAACACAATATGATAAGAGGAATAAGTTAGAGTAACTTATATCACAGTGAAGTGACTAGAATATATAATAACCTATTATATATTTTATAAATATTGAGAAGAAATCTAAGTGTCCAAATATCAACATACAAATAACAATGAGGAAGAAACTCTAATAATCCTATTTAATTAGAGCATGCTGTATCCATACATTGAAATACTACATGGAACCCAATTAATATGTACAATTAATATATGTTAACAAACACTGTTTTAAATTAAAATGTGTACAGAGGAGGAATAATATGAGAAAGTAATAGAAAAAAATATATTAAGAAAAGAATGAGGAGGCTCTAAGATGGTGAAAAGGAGAGGGAATCTTAATTCCTGAACTTCACTGTTTCAGAAACCACTTCACGGGGAATTCTGATTTTTAGCCAACTAAATAACTGTCAGCACATAGGGTAGACATAAAATCCAATGGTTGACCCTTAAAACAGCTTTTAATTGGACCTAACAGCTAGGGAAATTAAGGTGCACCACTGCCACTAGGGCATGAGTGTCTTGGGAAAAGCCACCTGGTCTTTTCTCCCTCCCCCTCCTTTTCTATCAAAAAGCAGATTATAGAACATCAAAAAGAGCAGAGTCCTGAAACATACTGGATCTCTAACCTGTGGAATGCCTACCTAAGCCCCACTAGGCTGAACCCAATCCCAGTGAGCATCTGTCTTGAGAAAAACTCCCCATCATTTCCATCTGCCAGCCTGGCTTGAAAGCTGCTGCAAAAATCTACAAACACAACAGGTGAGTGCCAAGCACCACATAAACCCACCCCCCTGAAATATAATCCAGCACAGCTCATGGGCAGATTGCACACACCTCCAAACAAAACTGAAAAACATAGATGTCAAGTTGTCATCTACCAGTGACAGTGGGTGCAGAATGGAATGCTGAACCAACCTCATGAACAGAGGTGGGACAAGGAGCTGAAATCTGCAAGCAGTGGCAAGACAAGGAACAAGTCCTGATAGCAGGAGTGGGGCAAGAAGCCAAACTCCCAGAGCAGGGGCATGGGTAATTGCTAAGCTAATTTCATGTGACTATGGGCAGCTCACAAAACAAAATTGCTTTACCTTGTCAGGGGAGGCGCTGACGAGCCAGGTTTGCAGATATGGAGGGAATGATCTCCTCCCTGTAAAAAACAACAACAGATCTGACAACCTTGCACAAACTGGTAGTAAGCTATCACAAACCCCAGCTGCAACCCACCCTGTGGACAGAAGGAAACAACTCCTGCTCAGAAACCAGCAGTCCATGAAGACCACTTCAGAGCTCTTGCTTGTAACAGATGACCAATCAGACCAAGGAAAACAGGACTAAAAATGTAACTTCTGAAATAATGAGTCTCCCAAAAATGAAAAGTCCAGGACCTGTTGGATTATCTGCTGAATTCTTCCATACCTTTAAAGAAGAAATAATACCAGGACTCCTTAAAGTTTCTCATGAAATAGAATGGGAAAGAACACTGCCTAACTCCTTTTATGAATCCAGTATTGGATTCATCCCAAAACAGGACAAGGACATATCCAAAAAGGAGAACTACAGGTGAATCTCCTTAAGGAACATTGGATAAAAAATTAACAAACAAAAATCAGCAATCTTTCTATACACCAACAAAGAGCAGATTGAGAAAGAATATAGAAAAACAATTGCATTTATAGTAGCCTCAAAAAAATGAAATACTTAGAAATAAACTTAACAAAGGATCTGAATGAGCTCTACAAAGCTACAAACCAGTGAACAAAGAAATCAAGGAAAATTACAGAAGGTCCTATACTCATGGATTAGCAGAATCAACAAAGTAAACATGGCTATACTACCAAAAGCAATGTACATGTTCAATACAATACCCTTGAAAATCCCAATGATATTCATTACAGAGATTGAAAATCTATCCTGAAGTTCATTTGGATACACAAAAGACCATAAATAGCCAAGGCAATACTGAGCCAAAAGAGCAATGCTGGAGGTGTCACAATACGTAACTTCAAGCTCTACTACAGAGCCATAGCAACGAAACCAGCAAGGTACTGTCACAAAAACAGATATGATGAATAAAAGACCCATACATTAGTCCAAGCAGCTGTGTCAATCTGATATTTGACAAAGGTGACAAAAAATACAATACAATGAAGAAACTGCAGTCTCTTAAACAAATATTGCTTGGAAAACTGGAAATCTGCTTGCAGAAAGCTGAAACTGGATCCAAGCCTCTCACCCTGTACAAGTATAAAATCAAAGTGGATTAAGGACTGTAATATCAGACCTCAAAACTTGAAGCTAGTACAGGAAAATGTAGGAAATACACTGAAAGCAACAGATATAGGCATGGACTTCCTCAGCAGAATTCAAGTGGTTCAGCATCTAAGAGAAATGATTGACAAATGGGATTATATGAAATTAATAAGTGGTGAAGGTTACTGTTGAAGATAAACCATTTGCTGTTGTAATACATATATGCATGAAAAGAACAGAAAGAATCTCCCTGTATATCTGTCTTTATCTTAAAATAGAAAGAATGACATGTTTCTTGTTTTATCTTTTATGTTTTCTCTTCTACAAAATTGGAGAACAGGAAGTAGAACAGGTTCTGCCAGGGAGGGTGAATGGCACTGAGTGGGGGTCAAGGGAGTAGGATAAGAGGATGAATATGGTGAAAATAATGTATACACATGTATGTAAATATGAAACTGGTAACTATTGAAACTGTTCCAGGAATTAGAGGGGGAGGTGACAGAGCAGTGGATGGGGTGAATTCAAGTATGATATATTTGTTGTATTGTAGGAACTTTTGCAAATGCTACAACATACCCCCACCCAGCACAATAATAACAAAAAAAGCAGCTGATTCCCCACTAAACTGTCCAAAAAGAGAGGCCCCACCCTTCAGCACACAGCCCAGAATTGCAACCTAGAGATGAGACAGGGACATTGAGAAACCCTAGGTCATAATGCCAATACAAGGGTTGGATGCCAAAGAATAACTTCAGAACTTTCACCAAACAGACTGTACTTTTTAATGCTGTTATTATTTTTTCTTAGATTTCCCCTTTTTTATTTAGTATTTTTAATTTTTCTATTATTATTATCTTACCTTTACTCTTACTGCCTTCACTTTCCCTCCTTTTCTTGTGCTACAAGCCATTGTTCTCCCCCCAACTATTTTTTATGCCCCTTTTCATCCACCATTTACCCCTGACTTCATCTCCCTGCCCTTACCTTCTCCTACCTGTTGTTAGGCTATCTGTCCCTCCTCCACAATTAGAACCCACTGATTAGCTTAATGAACCAAGCATATACAAAGTCATCCCGATGCAATCCCTGACAAAAAGACACTCCACTATAATAACTGAACTACACCCTAACACACAAGGGATCCCCACACCTGTTCCCCCCACCTCTTCTCCCTCATTTCTGCACCCCTTTTAGTGCCACCTTTTCAAATTGCTCAAGTATATATCTGTAACCAAATAACCCCCTGAAAATGCCACTGTTTCTAGACCTTATCACAAATGGGTTCTCTATATAATATGTGAACAACAGGTCTAGCATTGAACTGGAGAAAACTCCACAGGAGAGAGGGGAAGACCCACTTCCCACATGAGCTATAAACAAACACAGCCCCTGACAGGAGCAGCAGCACTGCCCAGCAACCAGGAGTGGGAAAGCTGGTGAGAGTGGTGGTGGGAGGAAAACTCCACAGGAAGGAGGGAAGACCCACTTCCCATGTGAGCTGTAAACAAACACGCATGCCTGAGAAAGTGGGTGCAGTGTCACCTCCCCCAGTGTGCTTGGAAAGGGGAAAGCTTGTAGCAGAGGCTCGCACACAGGAGAACTCTGAGTAAACAAAGCCTGCAGGGCCAGGTGAATGTTAAGAGATCTGCATAAATAACACCTCCAGCAACAGCAGGCTGACAGCAGAAGGCAGGCAAGCCACAGTCGCAGATACCATTTACAGAACTGTCTCAAAACTCTTTTTTTTTTTCTCTCTCCCTACCTTTGAAAACGACTGAACTACCTGCATGCTGAAAAACTTACTGAAACTGTATTGCATTTGAACTTGGGACACTTTGGGGGTTTGTGTGTGTGTGTGCAGTTTTGTTCTACTTTATCCATCCCCTTTGATGAGACAACTACAGAACAACATCTGAGGCACCATCTTCAGGACTGAAGACTGAGACGGACACCAAAATTATTAAGACTGAAACGTCATTGTATTTGAACTTGGAGGTTTATTTATATATTTATTTACTTTTTTATTTTCTATTTTTCATTTTGATTTATTTTATTTATATATATTTCTTTCACTTACTTATTTTTTATTTTTATTCTTATCTTTATTCTTTTTATTTTTTATTTACAATCCTCTCTCTGTCTCTCTAATGCCTGTTCAGCTTACAATCGATTAGTACACCAACGCTCTCTGTTTATAACTTTGAAACTTTTTTGTTTGATTCCTTCTTTTCTTTTTTCCTACTTGTCTGTTTATGTGTTTATCCCTTTTTCTTTAACTTCTTGCTTTCCATCTCCGTTCACCCTTCCATTCTAAATATTACCATTGTTATTATTACAACCTAGAAAATACTTAATTCCACACAGAACAGGGACAGTAACAACACCAAGGACAATGACGGGAAGCCAGAAAAAACAGGGAAACCAGTTTCCCCACAGCAAAAATTTAGTACAGGAACCAGAGAGAAATTAAGAAACCAGATACTCAGATCCAGACTCTAACAAAATGAGATAAATTATGCCAAAGAACACAATGAAGCCCAAAAGAACAATTTAAAGGAAGACATACTACAGGTACTCAATGAGAACTTTATACAGATGATACTAGACATGGTCAACTAAAATGTACAAGAGACATTCAAGAAAAACCAAGACAACAAAAATAGAGAATTTGAAAAAGCAAAAGAATAAATAAAGAAAACCATAGAAGCACTGTATAAACACCAAAGTGAAACACAGAACATGACTAATAAACAGATAAATGAACTCAGGACAAAAATAGACAACATTAAAGAGGAAACCACCCAGGATATGGAAAACCTCAGAAAAATGAACAAAACAGAACTGCAAAACAAAACAGAAGGCCAATCCAGCAGAATAGATCAAACAGAAGACAGAATCCCAGAACTTGAAGATGAAATGGTAATTAAAGGAAAAACCAAAGAACTATTAATTAAACAACTCAAGACCTGTGAAAAGAAAATGCAAGAACTCACCAATTCCATCAAAAGGCCAAACTTGAGAATTATGGGCATCGAAGAAGAAGAGGTGCAAGCGAAGGGAATATGCAATATAATCAACAAAATAATAACAGAAAATTTCCCAAATCTAGAGAAAGATATTCCCACACAGACACAAGAGGCCTCCAGCAACACCAAACAGACCACATCAAAATAGAACTACCCCACAACATATCATCAATAAAACAACAAGTTCAGAAACTAGGGAAAGAATATTGAAGGCTATAAGAGAGAAAAAACAAATAACATATGAAGGTAAACCCATCAAAATCACAGCAGACTTCTCAACAGAAACATTAAAAGCAAGAAGAGCATGGGGTGAGATCTTCTGGGCACTGAATGAAAAAAACTTCAACCTCAGGATACTCTACCCAGCAAAACTATCATTCAAAATAGATGGAGCAATAAAAGTCTTCCATGATAAGGAGAAACTAAAATATGTGACTACAAAAGATTCTTCAAGGGATTCTGCACACAGAAAGTGAAACCCAGCTTAACCATGAAAAGACAGTCAGCACAAAACCACAGGAAAAGAAAAAGCAAGAAAGTAGAGAGTAACCTCAACTTAGGTACACACAATCAAACCTTCAAACAAATTAGACAACTAAATGACAGGAATAAACACATACTGATCAGTACTAACACTTACTGTTAATGGATTTAATTCACCCATCAATAGGCACGCCTTGATGAAATGGATTAAAGAGGAAGATCCAAAAATTTGTTGCTTACAGGAGACCCATCTCACCAACAGAAATAAGCATAGGCTTAGGATGAAAGGCTGGAAGAAGATTTACCAAGCCAAGCCCCCGAAAACAGACAGGAGTAGCAATGCTTATCTCTGACAAAGTAGTCTTCAAACCTACATTCATCAAATGAGCTAAAGAAGGACATTCCATACTAATAAAAGGGGAAATAGACCAAAAGGAAATAATAATCATCAACCTTTATGCACCCAATGTCAACGCACAAAATTTCATCCAAGATACCCTGAAAGACTAAAAGCATATATTAACACCAACACAGTGGTTGTAGGAGACTTTAACACCCCTTTATCATCAATAGATAGGTCATGCAAACAAAAAATCAATAAAGAAATCCAAGATATAAAATATAAAATAGATCAAGTGGACCTACTTAATGTATACAGAACATTTCATCCAACTTCTACACCATATATATTCTTCTCAGCAGCCCATGGAACCTTCTCCAAAATAGATCATATCCTAGGTCACAAAGCAAGCCTCAGCAAATATAAGAAAATACAAATTATACCGTGCATACTATCTGATCACAATGCAGTAAAAGTAGAACTCAACAACAAAAGTAAAGACAAAAACCATGCAAATAGCTGGAATCTAAATAACTCATTACTTAATGAACAATGCATCATCAGTGAAAAAAAAGAGGAAATTTAAAAGTTCCTGGAAGTCAATGAAAATGAAAAAACAACCCACCAGAACATATGGGACACAGCAAAGGCAGTCATGAGAGGAAAGTTTATTGCCGTGAATGCATATATTAAAAAGACTGAAAGCTCCAAAATCAATGATTTAATGATACATCTCAAAGTGCTAGAAAAACAAAAACAAGCAAATCCCAAAACAAGTAGAAGGAGAGAAATAATAAAAATAAGAGCTGAAATCAACAAAATAGAAACCAAAAAAAAAACGATACAAAGAATCAATGAAACAAAAGTTGGTTCTTTCAAAAAATAAACAAGATTGATAGACCCCTGGCAAACCTGACTAAAATGAGGAGAGAAAAAACCCCAGTTCATAGAATCAGGAGTGCAAAAGGGGAGATAACAACAAACACCATGGAAGTCCAGGAAATCATCAGAGACAATTTTGAGAACCTATAGTCAAATAAATATGAAAATCCTAATGAAATGGGCAGATTTCTAGATACAAATGATCATCTAAAACTGAATCAAGACGAAATTAATCACCTGAATAGATCTATAACACAAACTGAAATTGAAGCAGAAAACAAGAGTCTCCCCAAAAAGAAAAGTCTAGTACCTGATGCATTCTCTACTGAATTCTATCAGATCTTTAAAGAAGAACTGAAACCACCTCTCCTTAAACTGTTCTATGAAATAGAAAGGGAAGGAAAACTGCCAAACAAATTTTATGAAGCCAGTATTATACTTATCCCAAAACCAGGCAAAGACACCTCCAAAAAGGAGAACTATAGGCCAATCTCCTTAATGAACATTATTGCAAAAATCCTAAATAAAATAATGGCAAACCAAATTCAACAACACAAAAAAAAGATGACTCACCACGACCAAGTAGGCTTCAACCCAGGAATGCAGGGGTGATTCAACATATGAAAATCAATAAATGTAATAAACCACATTAACAGAAGCAAAGACAAAAATCACTTGATCATCTCAATAGATGCAGAAAAAGCCTTTGATAAGATCCAACACCATTTCATGATAAAAGCTCTAAGAAAACTAGGAATAGAAGGAAAGTACCTCAACATTACAAAAGCTATATATGACAAACCTACAGCCAGCATTATGCTTAACAGAGACAACCTGAAACCATTCCTCTAAAATCAGGAACCAGACAAGGATGTCCACTATATCCACTCCTATTCAACATAGTACTGGAATTCATAGGCAGAGCAACTAGGCAAGGAGAAGGAATAAAAGGAATACAAATAGGTAAAGAAACTGTCAAAATATCCCTATTTGCAGACGACATGATCCTATACCTTAAAGACCCAAAAAATTCTACTCAGAAGATTCTAGACATCAATAGTTATAGCAAGGTAGCAGGATATAAAATCAACATAGAAAAACCATTAGCATTTCTATATACTAACAATGAGCAAACGGAAAAAGAATGTATGAAAACAATTCCATTTACAATACCTTCAAAAAATATTAAAACACCTGGGTGTAAACATAACAAAAGATGTGAATGACCTCTACAAGGAAAACTGTACACTTCTGAAGAAAGGATTGAGGAAGACTATAGAAAGTGGAGAGATCTCCCATGCTCATGAATTGGTAGAATCAACATAGTAAAAATGTCTATACTCCCCAAAGTAATCTGCATGTTTAATGCAATTCCCATCAAAATTCCAATGACATTCATTAAAGAGATTGAAAAATCTACTGTGAAATTTATATGGAAACACAAGAGGCCACGAATAGCCAAGGCAATACTCAGTCAAAAGTACAATGCTGGAGGTATCACAATACCTGACTTCAAACTATACTACAAAGCAATAATGATAAAAACAGTATGGTACTGGCACAAAAACAGACATGAAGACCAGTGGAACAGCCACACTACTATAACCAACTTGTCTTTGACAAAGGAGCTAAAAATATATGATGGAGAAATAGCAGCCTCTTCAACAAAAACTGCTGGAAAAACTGGTTAGCAGTCTGCAAAACACTGAAACTAAATCCATGTATATCACCCTATACCAACATTAACTCAAAATGGATCAAGGATCTTAATATCAGACCACAAACTCTAAAGTTGATACAGGAAAGAGTAGGAAATACTCTGGAATTAGTAGGTATAGGTAAGAACTTTCTCAATGAAACCCCAGCAGCACAGCAAGTAAGAGATAGCATAGATAAATGGGATGTCATAAAACTAAAAACTTCTGTTCATCAAAAGAAATCATCTCCATACTAAAGAGAACTCCCACATAGTGGAAGAAAATATTTGCCACCAACATATCAGACAAAGGACTGACAACCAGAATATATAGGTAACTTAAAAAACTAAATTCTCCCAAAACTAATGAACCTATAAAGAATTGGGCAAGTGAACAAAACCGAACTTTCTCAAAAGAAGAAATACAAATGGCCAAAAAACACATGAAAAAATGCTCACCATCTCTAGCAATAAAGGAAATGAAAATTAAAACCACACTAAGATTCCACCTCACCCCTGTTAGAATAGCCATCATTAGCAACACCACCAACAACAAGTGTTGGTGAGGATGCGGGGAAAAAGGAACCCTCTTACACTGTTGGTGGGAATGTAAACTAGTACAACCACTCTGGAAAAAAATTTGGAGGGTACTTAAATAGCTAAACATTGATCTACCATTTGATCCAGCAATACCACTCTTGGGGATATACCCAAAAGACTGTGACACAGGTTACTCTAGAGGCCCCTGCACACCTGTGTTTATTGTGGCACTATTCACAATAGCCAAGTTATGGAAACAGCCAAGACACCCCACGACTGACAAATGGATTACAAAAATGTGGTATCTATACACAATGAAATTTTATGCAGCCTTGAAGAAGAACAAAATGTTATCATTTGCTGGTAAATGGATAGAATTGGAGAACATCATTCTGAGTGAGGTTAGCCTGCCCCAAAAGACCAAAAATCATATGTTCTCCCTCATATGTGGACATTAGATACAGGGCAAACACAACAAGGGGATTGGACTTTGAGCACATGATAAAAGCCAGAGCACACAAGGAAGGGGTGAGGATAGGTAAGACATCTAAAAAATTAGCTAGCATTTGTTGCCCTTAATGCAGAGAAACCAAAAAAAGATATCGTAAAAGCAACTGAGGCCAGTAGGAAAAGGGGACCAGGAACTAGAGAAAAAGTTCGATCAAAAAGAATTATCCTAGAAGGTAACACACACGCACAGGAAATTAATGTGAGTCAACTCCCTGTATAGCTATCCTTATCTCAACCAGCAAAAACACTTGTTCCCTTGTATTATTGCTTATATTCTCTCTTCAACAAAATTAGAGATAAAGGCAAAATAGTTTCTTCTGGGTAATGAGGGGGTGAGGGGGGAGAGGGAGGGGGCCTTGTATGCACATATGAATAATAAAACAATTTAAAAAAAAGTAGTAGAAAAAAATTTCCCAATTCTAAAATAGAGTTTCCCATTCAGGTACAGGAATCTTCTAGGACACCAAAATGATATGACCCAAATAGAACCTCTCCACAGCATGCTATCATTTAAACAACTAGAATACAGAACAGAGAAAGAATATTGAAGGTTGTAAGAGAACAAAAATAAATAAAATATAAAGATAAAGTGATCAAAATAACAGCAGGTTTTTCAACAGAAACCTTACAAGCAAGAAGGGTATAGAGTGAGGTATTTCAAGCACTGAAAGAAAATTATTTCAGTCCTGTTACACTACCCAGTGAACCTATTGTTCAATATTGGTGGAGGAATAAAAGTCTTCAACAGTAAACAGAATCTAAAACAATATATGAGCACCAACACACTACTACAGAGGATTCTGCAAGGCAATCTACACAAAGAAGACAAAAACAAACACAGCCACAAAAGAATGGAAAGTATAAAACCTCAGGAGAAGAATAGACACATATTCAGAGAATAGCATTGAATTGACTGCACACATTTAAATCCTTAAACAACAGTGATAACTAAATGTCAGGAATCACCACGTATCTCTCAATATTAACACTGAATATTTATGCACTCATGTTCTCCATCAAAAGACATCATTTGACAAACTTATTAAAAGAGAATATTCAAGAGTTTGTTGTTTACAAGAGACCCACTTTATTGACAGAAATACACACTAGCTTGGGGCAAAAGTCTGAAAGAACATTTACCAAGCTAATGGCCCCATAAAACAGGCAGGAGAAGCAATACTTATATCAGACTCAGTGGATTTCAAATTTAGTCAAAAGAGACAAAAAAGACCTCTTCAAACTAAAGAAAGAAATCATACATCAAGAGGAAATAACATGTTTCAACTTAGATATACCCAATGTCAGTGCATTCAACTTCATGATACATGCAATAAAGGAATTAAAATCAAATAAAGACAACAACACAGTAGTAGTGGGAAAAGTTAACACCCTTCTATCACCAATAGATAGGTCATCCACACTAAAAAATCAACAAAGAAATCCTAGAATTAAATGACACCATAGATCAAATAGGCCTGACAGAGGTGTATAGAGTATTTCACCATGTAACACACAATATATATTCTTTTCAGCAGCCCATGGGATTTTCTTCAAAATAGACCATGTCTTAGGTCATAAAGCAACCCTCAACAAATGTAAGAAAACTGAACTAACACCATGCTTTCTATCTGAACACAATGCATTAAAACTAGAACTCAACAATAAAAGAAACAGTAGAAAATATGCAAACAATTGCAGGCTGAACAACATATTGTTCAATGATCAGTGGGTCTTAGAAGAAATAATGGAGGAAATAAAAAAGTTCATTGAATTTAATGAACATGAAAACACAACCTATCAAAACTTATAGGACACAGCAAAAGCAGTCCTGAAAGGAAAGTTTATAGCCAGGACTGCATACATTCAAAACAAGAGAGATCTCAAACAAGCTAATACTAAATCTCAAACGCCTAGAAAAAGGAGAACAAACTAAAACTGAAACAAGTAAAAGGAGAGAAATAATAAAAATAAGGGTCAAAATCAACAAAATAGAGAAAAAAATACAAAAGATAAAAAGAAAAGCTGGTTCTTTAAAAAAATAAGCAAGATTGACAATTCCATGGCAAATATGATTACAAGGAGGAGGTAAAACACCCAAATTAGTAAAATCAGAAAAGAAAAAGCATAGATAACAACAAAATGCAAGGAAATCCAGGGAATGATCAGGAACTACTTTGAGAAACTACATTCAAATAAATTGGAAAATCTAGAGGAAATGGACCAATTTCTAGATACGTATGATCACTCAATGCTGAATCAAGGGGTTATTAGTCACATAAACAAATCTCTAGCACACAATGAAATTGAAGCAGCAATAATTTCTCAAAAAAGAAAAGTTCAGCACTGTGGAGAGGAGAATAGGAAAAGCCTATGAGGACAAAATCATAGTTTTACTCACTATTCTGCAGGCTGATATTGGCACAGCCCCAGCTCCAGAAGAAGGCTAGCTAAGATGCAGAGCAGCTGCTTTTCCTAAGATGTTTATGTCAAATAATCTGTAGGCTGAGATTTGGCACAGCCCCAACTGTAGAAGAGAGCTAGAAGGTGAGATGCAGCTCACCTGCTTTTCCTGAGTTGTTTAATACAGATTTCTCCTGTTACAATGTCATGCTCCTCAGAATAGGATCTACCTGGAAGTGAGGGGGCAGGGGGAAAGATGATGGGGGAGGGGGTTAGAGGGGGAGAAATGACCCAAATAATGTATGCACATGTGAATCAATGGATAATAATAAAAATAAATAAATAAAATGAATGGTGAGAACAATAAAAATTTCTTTAAAAGGTGAGAATAATTGGCTGTAGTGTCATTCAACCATGAGAATATACCAGGGTTGGGATTTTTTCAGCCACCCCAACTACATTGAATAGGGTTACAAATCAGACTCATCAGACTTGGAGACTTCATCCTTGAAATGAATGGAACCACTCCAATGATAGCTATCCTGCCTGATTTACAGGGATATAGTGTGAAAGAATGAAGCCAAGGGGATGCAAAGGGCAATGATTGTACAGGTTTCCTGAGTAGGCTTTTTGATAACATCAAAAATAAAATGTTCTAATAAAGTAAAAAAAAAACTTATGCCCCTCACTGAGAACTGTGCTCCACATCCTTGTTTACCAGTAGGTATAAAAGACTTGCTGAAGGAGGACACACGGCTTTTTGGATGAAGTGGAGCTTTGGATTAAAGGAGACTTTTCAGTAGGGGAAGCTTTTTGATTGGGGGGTTGGCTGAAGAGAAATTGCTGAAGGGAAAATAATTACTGAAGGAGTGTTGCCAAAGTCTAGAGGGTAGAATCCCAAAGTGAATAATCTCATATGTGAAAGTCATAATTTAAAATTTAAGGAGGCTGAGAATTGAAGATGACATTCATGCACAGGTTTTCTGAAATCCAAAAAATGTCTCTTGCCAGTTCCTCATTGGAGCTTAGATCTATGTCCGACAAGAGCTTTTTCATGGCTCTTAGACTCTGGTATTCCCCGCAATCATCCATTTCTTTCCAATCAAATTGTCTTGGTTTTGAAAATAAATAGCTTTCTAATAATAAGTGGGGGCCCCAATGGTCTCCAAATTTTTGTCTCTGGTCCTTGTATTATAACTAGGTGTATCCTTTAAAAAAACTGTATGTTTTCTATGAATTTAGTAAGAATTCCATGCCATTAAATAAAAACCACACTTAAAATCTCCTTAAGGCACATTCATGTCTGTGTTGAGACTGAATCAGTGCCCAGAGTATGCTCACAAACCATTTTGCTTAAATGAGAGGTTAATGAGCATGCTCTTCATATATCCATATGACACTTTCTCCCACTCACAGTGCTTAAGGGGCATCATCCTCATAGAGATCAAAGATGGTGACTAGAGTGCAGAATGAGACAGTGTCAGCTCCGTAAATCAAAAATTTTGCTCAGATGCTGAAGCCACACTTGGTAGAACAAAAGCACCAAGAATAATCAAAACTTCAACATTCTAAACCACCAGCCCATACAAAGCTTCTCTATGCCACGTTAGCTGAGAAAAGGAGAGCACTCTCATCCTGAAAGATGCTGTATATATATATGTATATATATATATATATAATCATATATATATGTTCTAGCACTTACTTCTCTCCTCTTTTTTGTTTTTTTCCTGTATTCCTGTACTTTTCTCTCATTTTCTGGCCTGCAGCTCTACTATCATTGTTAGTGGTACTTATTTTTATATAGGTGGTTTTAGATACTGTCAATTGCACAGAATTTTTCTTCAGTGTTCTTACTTTTCACATTTTGTTTTGTTTTTCTTTTTCCCTAATGCTTTAATTGTCTCTTGACTTCACAATGTACTAATTTTACTTTTATTTTTGAATTGTTAAACTTATAAACTTATGCCTGAAAACAAATAAATTGAAAAATATTTAAACCATAAAAATAAGAAAAACTTTCCAGGAAAATAAAAGTATCATTTTGAAATAGCCATGCTCTGTTAATTCTACAAATTTTAGAAGAAAACTCAACTAGATTTTTTCCTTTGCATATTCAAGAACTACTTAATTCAGAATAATAAGATTAATTGTTCTGGAAATCAGATATCCTTTGAAAGTAAAGAAACATTGAAGCACGTTACTTCAAACTGAGAGTAGATTTATTTTCTATTGTGGGAACAATAAGAGAACTGAGCTAAGTTTTTACTTGTCCAGAACACTGTATTTGGCATCAAATATTATATCAAATATTCATTGATTATTAAACCTTTCCTAATACTAATTCTAAGAGCTACTTAATTTGGATTAAGTACATTCATTGTTGTAATAATGAAATACTCTTTGAGGCAAAGAAAGAGTAAATGTTATTTGAATCTGATAATGCTCATTTTACACTACTCTGCCATGTAATCACATGATATTAAACAACTGAAATTTAGTTTTATATTTTGAAATAATATCACAGGTAAGTACTTTTACATATTTACTATGAAATTTTGATGGATTTTTATAAGCAGACTGCTTATAAGTGATATTGTCAGCATATAAGCTATTCTCAGCTAGTTGGTTATCTCTGTTTCTCAAAACAGAAAAGCCTTCAACATCAACTGGAAAATGTTTTCATCCTCTTCCTCTTTTGACACTGAAATTATTGCTATAACTCTTGAAAGTATGATGTTTGTTTTAACACTCTTTCATGAATTTCTACTAAAGTTATTACAGGATTTGATCCAGGACTATGTTCTTATAGTCTCACTTCATGGTTTTCAGGGTGGATTTTGTTAGTAATGCAGATTGATTTTGTACATTTCATCCATTGTCATTGCTGCTCACTATCTGAAGGCCACGAATCAGTGTTGAATATGTTAAAGTTTTATAAAATGTAAAATTATGAAAAGAAAAAGTCTGTCATAATTTCAGGAAATGTATACTCAATATATTTTTTTCCATACCATATGGTAACATCACTCTGAATTCTTAAACAATCCCATGTAGACAAAATGAAATAAGTCTGGAAAAACCTGACTTGGAGCTATTACTACAAGTCCAAGAAAGCACAGATGCTTGGCAAAAAGATTTAGAATAACAAAGAAGGACACCAGCTTATATCCAAATTACAGTTGAAATTGAAGTAAGAGTTTGCAGGAAAAATGAAAACCTCTGACTTGCAAGACAATAATTAATCCATTTATATGAGTACAGTACTATCCAAAGTTACAAGAAACTCCAGATTAAATCATAATGGAAGATTTTTATTAAAACTTAATCTTTGCTTCTTTTTTATTTTATTAGCATATAATAGTTTTACAGAGGAATACATTGTGATATTTATATATGTGTTTAAAAATATATCTTAGTTAGTTTTACCACCTCCATCATTCTCCCTCCTCCCCACTCCCCCCTCCTAAGAACAAGACTTCATTCTTCCATTTTCATGTATAGATACAAAATACATCCACCATATACACCCTCATTCCCACTTACTTTGTGCCTATCCCTCTTCTATTATCTGCTTCTTAATAAAATGGTGTGATAGCCAGAACATATAGTTGCATATTACTTGACATTACGTTTTCCAGAGTTACTAGTTTTGATGCACTGTCATGTCCAAATCACTTGAAATATGTTTGTTCTTTTCTGAGATTGAGTTTCCCTTTGTGAGTTACTCCTAGTTTTCAAGGAAAAGCACCTCTGAGTTCGTTTTCTATAAAGAACTGTATCACCTAAGCTTTCTTCTTTTGTTTGCTGTACATCTAAGGGCCCACAAGGCATAGAAACAAGATAACATATGAATTGAAAAATAAGTCCCTTAAAATCTGCTTTTATTTAAGAAAGCATTGCTTTCTTTGGCATTCATTAGCCTAGCTAGTAGATTTTATGTTAGCAATAGAAATATCAATTTTCTATTTGACATTTGGCACACTATTGCATATGGAAATAGAACTGTACCTTTTCTACTATGCTGCATGTACTTTATAATAAAACAAGTTGCAGAGAAAAAGAAAGAAGATAATTTTTCTCTTTTGATGGTCATATACTGTTTTAGTTTCTCCTTACCATGGAAGATTCCATTGCTCCATCCATTTTGAATGATAGTTTTTCTGGGTAGAATATCCTAGGTTTGAAGTTATTTTCATTCAGTGTCCAGAATACCTCACTCCATGATATTTTTGCTTTTAAGATTTCCATTGAGAAATCTGTGATCTTCAGGGGTTTACCTTTGTATGTTATTTGTTTTTTCTCTCTTATAGCCTTTAATATTCTTTCTCTATTCTCTGTGCTTGTTGTTTTAATGATAATATGTCATGGGGGTAGTTCTATTTTGGTCAAGGCTGTTTGGTCTTCTGGAGGCTTCCTGTATCAAAATGGGCATAGCTTTTCTAGATTTCAGAAATTTTCTGTTTTCTCACAATTCTCCCCTCTTTACTCTTTATTCATTTCTTCAAACTCTTTTAACATTAACTGACTTTCTATTACAGCTATACTTAACTACAGTGGGTATGACACAAGAGTTTGTTTATTAGAGCACTTTCCATGAGTCAAATAGTCAATCCTCATACACAGGGAATAATACAGCACCCAATTAAGGTCATGGCCCCAAATACAACTGTGAGGGATGTTAGAATTAAGGTCATTACTCCTTTCATTTTCCAAAACATTGTTTCAGCCAGTTAGTAAAGGGGTCACTTGTTGCTGATTTTTTTTTTAGTTCATCTGATAGGGCTATCAAGCCCTGGAGAGCCTTGTATATGGTTCCACCTGTGCCGTCCAATAAGGACACATATCCTCCCTTTATCTCATAATCTCCAGAGCCATTCAGTTTTCCCATGACATTTTACTAGTTGGGTTTAATTGTTCTTCAATTCTCTTTACTGCTTTTCAGGTGCAGTTAACAAGCCTCTGCTGATTATAATAGATGTAATTAATCCAGTGCACAGTTTTATTGATAGTAGACCACCAAAATAATGCCAATTTGAGTCCTGCAGCTATTTGATTTCTTGCTTTGAATTCAACAAGAACTCCTTGTGGGAACACAGTGGCATCTATATAAATGTGTGAGTTGAATGATCTTCTAGGAGGAAAAAAATCTCATTTTTATTTCCTCATAATAAGAGAAGGTTCAGGACTTTGAAATGCCAGGGTGAAAGAGATAGCCAATTGAACTGAAGTACAGATAGCACTCCATTTGAGGGGAAGAACCCCAAGTAAGTTTCCACCAGAATACCACCAGATGTCTGCTCTGGCAACAGATAGAAGAGTTTAATTGATTACATTTTCAAAGGATTGGCACTTAGAGCACGTGGATACATTACCCAGAAACTCGAATTCCTCCCACCACCTAGAGAGGCACAAAGTGTAGTTAGAATTTTGAAGTGGAGGTCTGACTGACAGAGGTGGCTTAGCCTTTCAGAGTCATTAAACAAGAGGAGCAGTAGTGACAAGGTGTGCAAGACTTATTGCCCCAGGCCATCCTTTCTTAGATGAGGGCAATCATACATGTCATCCCCCAAGTTCTGTGATCCATCACAGGGGCAAGGGGACAACCTGGAGTTCCTTTCTTCATGAGACATGTGCATAACAATTGCATGGTTTAGAGTGTAGAGAGAATGTTTAATCTATTCTAACCAGGCATTTATCTCCCTGTAACCAATCTCAATAACTATAGTTTGCATTAAGTATTTGACTTCTATGATTGTTATTCCTATTTGTTTATGGTAGAGTTTGGGAGATGACATCAGGAGCAGAGTATTAGGGGGTGTTGTGCTAATAGCTCTTGTTCTAAAAGAAATGTATCTATTGGGGTTTTATATACACTATGACTCATCCACATTTTCTGAAAATAGATGGCTGAGTAGGCATAGAGGAGGTAGTCATTGATAATCAGTATAAGGGGTTTGCACTGAAGATGCTGACAATCAAGAGGGGACATGGCCCTAGAAATGTGCATTTTTGGCAGTATATGTTTCCAAAAAGGATGACCCATATTGCCAGAGTACCATGAAGCTGCCTGTGTAGCACTCCCTTCTAGGTCTGTTTTCTATCCCACCTAACCCCAACTAATGCATGGAGGATCATCATATTGGCTAGTGAGATTTTCTTGATGGAAATTGGAGGGAGGGGGCCACATACACATATATATGTCCAAGTCTTGGATATAATATTGATTTTTATGACCACCAAAGGGGATTGCAAGACATGTATCAAACTTGCACGTTATAGGAAAGAAAGCCTGGGGAACCCTAATAGTAGTTATGCAATTCCCTAAATGAAGAAGAAGAAAACATTTCCACTAGAGAATTTTTAAGATTACTTTTGTGTTGCCAGGTTTTGAGGACATGGTTCAGTGTTCTTTCTGGGGTGCTTGCTTTACTCAAGTGCAGTGGTTCATCTTCTTTCAGTGGTGTGCACTGCTGTCTTAGTAGTGAGTAACAACCAGTATGGTCCTTCCTAGAATAGTTGTACCTTCTCTCCACTCCAGGTTCTGACCAAGATATAATCCCTGGGCTGGTGTGGGTTTGCTAGGAATTCTAGTGCTGGTGCTTGAGCCAGCAATCCTTGCTGCCTAAGGGATGACAAGACTGAAGACAGACTGACTACATAGTTTTGAAGGAATTGGTCTTTGGTTTCAAAAGAGAGGAGGCCAGATGACCAGTCTAAATAAGGTAACCCATAAAACATTTCATATTTTATCTTTCTGGGGAAATGTTCTGATCCTGAGCAAAGCAAGGGGTAGGCACTTAGTCCAGGGTAGCCTGGTCTCAAGAACTAATTTGGATAGTTGCCTTTTAAAGGTCTGGTTCATCCTTTCAACTCTTCCTTAGGAGGAGGGATAACAAGGGGTTTGATATTCCCATTTGAAGCCTAATGTCTTTGTGAATTCTTTAATTATATTTGCTGTGAAGTGGTTCCCATTATCTGAATCTATGTTTTCTAAAAGTCCAAACTGAGGAATTATGCTATCTAAAGGTACTTTGACTACTCCATTTGCAGTACCACTTGATAGAGGCAGAACCTTGACCCACTTGGTTAAATGGCTTACTACAACCAGTAAATATTTGAAGCTACCACCCAATGTAACTCTGTATAATCCACCTCAATACTCTAAAAATCCTTAATCTTAGATTTCTTCCACATGGAAGTTGTCCTCATAGAACCAGGATTCTGAACTTTTCTGAAAGTGAATTAACTTTTTTGCAAACTTTTAATTCATTCATGATAATCACTCATTTCAAGTTTTCTAGCCACTAGAAAGTATAAGGCTACATTACATCAATTCTATATTTCTTTATGTTCTTACAATTGCTTCAGTAATTTTGAAAGTGGAGCTGGTGAAATTGGAAAGTAAGTCTGAGGAACATGTGGAATTCATAGAAAAGCAGTAAAGTGAATTTGGATTATGATAGTAGAGAGATGGTGAAAATTGAAATTAAAGGACAAAAATAAATAAATATTCAATACTATATAAATTTTTGAGGATGGATTTATTCTTTGGGTAGATTTGGGGTATAATTGGAGCATAAGCTAATAAAAACTTGTGAAATTGAATAATTAATACGCAAAAGTATTAGATATACTTAAAACTTGAAAGTTAGTCCCAGAATAACTAGAAGAAAGAGTATGAACTTTTTAGCAGGAATACTAGAGATCATTTATTCTAGATATAAGCAATATAGAATATTTTATGTCAATTGAAGGCATTTACTTTTTCTGGGCATGAATAAGTAATTGTTATTGCACTATCCTTACTATCATTAATTGTTAGAATGTGGAAGAAATAACTAGGAAAACATATAATGAAGTAAGTACTATGTTCAATAGTCAACAAAAAAGCAAGAAACTAAGGTCCATAATTAGGATAAACAAATTAAAGGAAACAGGGGAAAGTTCATAGAGACTATACAATTGGCAATCAGACTTTGGAAGTAGTTATCCTAAGTCTGTCCTCTCTGTCATACAGAAACAAATGAGTCTATTTTCCCCAGAATCACTGTGATTCTTTACAAACTTTCTGAAAGGAATATTGTTTCCTATTTCAATCATTTGGACATTTGAACGAGTTACTAGTAAAACGGGTAAGCAGTATGATTTGAGTCAGTATCAGGAAATGAAAAATTTAAAGTTTTTTAAATTAAGAATTTAAGTTAAGAAGATGAAATGTAAATTAAAAGATGAAACATTCTATTATTTATTTGTTTACAATATTCTAACCAATTAGAAATTAGGTCTGGAGTATGAAAATAGTGTATATTTTAATTCAAAAATCAAGTTGATTTCTTTTCAGTGTCCTTGTCATAATTTAGTCCATGTTAACTTGAACTTTTTAATAATATTGACAGATAGTAGAGAACAGAATGTAAGATAAAGCTCATTTCTAATTGACTTCTGAGCTTTTAATTTGTTTCTATTTTTCAAATAAATATAAATTTAGATTGAAATATAATTACTCATATATTCTTGTATATTCACAGTAATTACAAATGAAAATCCATAAGTCTATTTATTTTTGCAAGGTTATTTTTATCCACCCAAATAAATGCTTTCCAATGTCCTTTGTGTTTATTTGCTTTGGCTCTTGGGTCCTGGTGAATATTTCTGAACCCATTTCATTTTTTGGCAAGTTATTCCTCAAAGATATAGATTCCACAACACAACACAAAAATTAGGCCTACAAGACACTGCAAATATATGTGGCTTACTCTGTGTTTCCATTGGCCCCTGAAAGACAATTCTTGATCTTTTCATAACTGAAAATAGGCCATGGTCATTGTTTTCTGAAAAAGGGAAAAGAATAGAGAAAAGTGATGGCAGAATATGATGCCTTGATGGGTAGAATGAGTATATTAGCTTTTCTCCCATTTTCCATGTAATTCACCATAACCATGAAAGTTTTTCTTTATCCCAATACCATTGGCTTATGTAATCTGCAGAGTTAATGGACAAAATACTAGTAACTTTGGCTAAGGTGATATTTAGTGAGATGGTCACTATAGTACAACCAGTTGGCATCCATTATCACTATTCCTTTTGTAGCTAAAATTTGGTCCAAATATGATTCAATGTTATTATTGTCCGCTATATTAGATCTCTACACTTGTTCATGTCACATAGTTGATGCTTTATATACTTTTTCCTGCAGCTAACCATTTCTTCTCAATTCCCAGTCCTACATTGGCAACCAAAGTTTTATTCTCAATATCTGTTTGTTTCACTTTTTAATGCTAGATTCTACATATAAGTGACATCAAGTCAAGTTATATTTTCTATGGCTGGCTTATTTTTGGTGTGCAATAAGTTTATCCATTGAGGAAAATGGTGGAATCTTCATCTTTCTAAAGATTTATTAACATCCCATTGTTCATATATTACAAATATTTGTATATTTATATATGTGTATATATGCAGCACAGTTTATTCATTTACTCATGTTCATTGCAGAATTATTCATGTTAGCCCAGACATGGAAAAATTCTTCTAATATCTATAAAAGAAATTGAAGAACTATATTACCAATATGTTTTAAAATATTGATTCAGGTACCACATCCAACTTCACAAATTGACCAGTCTGTAGCAAGAATAATAAATTGAAGACTATCAAATAAATTCTCCAACTCTCTCTGTCTCTCTCTCTCTCTCTCTCTCTCTCTTTCTCTCTGTAACTTCTGGACCAGTTGAAGACTTTATTGGCTTCATAGAAATTATAGAAATCAATAACTAGAGACCTTTCATTCCATCCAAGGCAGTAAAAAAAAATCACATTGACAACTGCAGGTTAAATACCACTACTTATTTTTCAAATAACTTGTTCAAATTACCACACTAAAAGAAATTATTTCCAATTCAAACAATCTAACCACATCTAAATTATCTTTCTTTCCTTTTGACTTTCATCATACATCCACCTTCTGCTAATTTGTGGACTGTAATATTCCTGAGCTGTATACCAATTAATTTGGAGCATTTTTTTAATAATGGGGTTTGCTTTGTGCTGTATACAATGCATCACATTCACCAATAAAATATGTTTGTCATGATCAGAAAGCATCATCTAAGCCTAGCATGATGGTACATGGCTGTAATCTCAGATATGCAAGAGGCATGGTTTGATGAGAATTCATCTTTAGAGTAATATGTTTAAAATATATTTGTGACCCTTTAGGGTATAGTAGCAGACTTGGTGCTTTTGTCTGTTTTGTTTTTAATGAAATTAAAATTTGATAGTGCATACCATACACTAGATGAATCCTGATAGTTATAAGTAAAAAAAAGTCTCTTTTAATTGATTTGTAGTTAACATCTTGCAACATTCAGCTAATTCTCAGGTTCCTTGTTCCATACTCTTCTCTGTCAAACACTATGGTATTTACTTATCTTTCTTCCCTTATTTTTAGATGGACTTGTATTTGAACTCATGGCTTGGTGTTTGCAAACCAGGTTCTCTACAACTTGAGCCACACCTCGAGTTGCTCATCTTCCTTAATTGAAAATTCATAATCATTGAACAGCAATTCTCCCTTTTCTCTTTCTTTAGCCTCTGTCAATCACCATTCCTTTTTGTTTCTGTGACTTTCTGTTTCTGTCTATTTTTACATTCCTTACATAAGTGGGATAAAGCAGTTTGTCTTTCTGTGTCTGACTTATGCCACTTGGCATAATGTCTTTGAAGTTCAGCCTTGTTGTAGTGTATATCTTAATTTCTCTACCTTTAATTCTCACTAATGTTCTATTGCACAAATATGCTACATTTTTCTTATCCATTCATCTACCAGTTGATACGGGGTTGCTCCCACATTTTAGCTATTCTGAAAATTGATGCTTTGAGCATAGGTGTACAAATACCTATTCAAGATCTTGCTTTAAGGATTATTTGGTAAACTCAGGTGGAATTGATAGATCATATGGTAACTCTACTTTTAATTTTTTGAAGAATAGCTATATTGTTTTCTACAATAGTTTAGAATTTTGCACTTCCACCAACAGTAAACAAGTGTTGCATTTTCTTATCTTTATTGATTCTGATATGTTTTTCTTTGTATATCCTAGTACATGTGAAGTGGTAATTTGTTGTAGTTTTTGCTATTTCTTTAATTATTTGTAATATTGTCATTTTTTATGTATGTATTGGTTATTTTTAAAACTTCTATAGAGAAATTTCTATTCAAGTCTTTTGGCCATTTTTAATCAGGTTGTTAGTTCTTTTATTGTTAATTTTTAGGAGGTCTGTATATATCCTAGATAACAATAAATTAACAGATATGTAACTTGCATTTTTATATTTTGATGTGTTTTGAGGCATATTTAAAAACTTTTCATGAAGTATATATTGTCTATTTTTTTCTTTTGTTGCCTGTGCATTTGGTGACATATCCAAGAAATCACCACCAAGTCAAATGAGAAATTTTCATCTGTATTTCCTTGCAAGAACATAATAGATTAGATCTTTGATCCACTTTGAGATAATTGGAACATATGATGAAATTAGGATGAGGTTGCACTTCATTCTTTTTCATGTGGATATTTTTCCTAAACCATTTGTTTAAAAAGACTGCCATTTCCCCTCATTCATATTTTCCCTTGACATACTTGTCAAAAATCATATATTGAATAAGTTGTTTCTGTGTTCTCTGTTGTGCTGTATTGGTCTGTATGTTGGTCTTTATTCTGATACCAGAATGTTTTTATTACTATAGCATTGTAATAAGTTTTGAATTAAGGAAGTATGAAACATCAGCTTTATTCTTCTTCAAGATTGTTTTGGCAATTCAGATTGCTGCAGATTCCATATGAGTTTTAGGATGAGTTTTCTGTTTCTGAAAAATAAATACATCATTGTGATTTAGTAAAAGTTGCATTGAATATGTGGTTTGCTTTGAGTAAGATTCATAGTTTAACAGTATTAAATCTTCCATCCAATGAATGTGAGTGGTTTTATTAATGTTATCTTTAATTTCTCAGCAATGACTTTCAATTTGTATTGTATAAAACTTTCACTTCCTTAGTTAAGTTACTTTCTCAGCACTTTATTTGTTCTGGTTCTATTGTACAAGGAACTTTCTCTCTCAAATGCTGCAGCCATGTTGATGTTCTGCCCAAGTGCAGGAGGACAAGCAAGCACGTATTGAATCAGTCTATTTAATTAAAATTAAATCATTCTTCCCTAACAAATTGGCAGGCACTTGGTCACAGTGACACAAAAATAACTAATAGAGAAAATTTGTGCCAGAGAATTAGGGTCATTGTTATGACTATTCCTAATAATGTGGTTTAGAAGCTTTTGGAAATTGTGGAAAAACAGAAATTTTTGATAATATAGCCTAGAAAATCCCTATAATACTACAGACAAAACTTTAGGAATTTGATGGTGGTGGTTGTTGTTTGGAATTTTGTTTGCCTGAATTATTCCACGAGGGTATATTATTTCAGTGGTGAAGTGTTAATAATACATCTGTAGATAACAAATATTTTCACCTTATGATTAATTCTTATATCCTGTCTTTATTTCTATAGTCAAATACATTTATTTCATCTATGTTCTTAATTAGAAGATGAAATAAACCTCAGGTGCAGGAAATTTATCAGCATGTAATGGCTTAAGTCTTGTGCTAAAAATATGAGAGATTGAATTTTAATTGAGGTATCTTAGGCAGATACTAACATAATATATCAAGAACAGCACTCATATGTGAGCTAATGATTTCCAACCCTCCTAGAAAGAGTGGAACATTGGAAACAAAGAGATGGGTATTTACAAAGGTGATATATGTGGTACAATACTTGTAAGTCAATTGAAAAGAATGAAATACATCTCTATGTATTGACATGGATAGATCTTAAAACGTACTGCTGAGGTAAAAATAATGATGCTATAAGCAGCCTGCCATTTACATACAGTTTTAAAGCTCCCTTACATCCACACAGACATCTTACCCTTCATGACACATCTTTAAATATCTCCAATATAATAGCAAACATTCTTAATAATGTGCTCTTTTACCCTGTATTTCTGTTTTGAATAATTACTATTCTTGAATGACTCATGTGTGACAATGAGAGAAGTATCAAAATAAAAAAAATGATTCAGAAAAAAAGTAAGAAAGCAAGGGAGAGTTTTCCATAATAAAATTCTTTACAAATAATCTCAACAGACCACTAGTATCATTAAATTAGACATTATCTACCTTTCAAAAGGAAGAAACCTAAAGTATTTATGTGCCCTAAATTTGTGGCAATGATCTAAGTGCTCTACTTTTATGCAAAAATTTGTTTTGATTTTACTAAGATGTATGGTGTTAATGCCATAGTAATATAACAATGCTGTTTTTAAAAAATATCCACTATCATTTTCTAGCAGCCAATATGGACCTTTAAAATACTTTAATAACTAGATATATAGCTTAATAACTACATATGTAGCTCAGGGTTAGAGCACTTGCCTAGGATGTGTGAGACCCTGGATTTGATCTCTAGTACCAAAAAAAGTAAATAATTTAAACTTAAGCGAAATTTGACTATAAGAATCTACCATTGATCACTGTATTATTTATTCATATAATGTAACCAAATAAGGTCTAATGTGAAATTGAGGAAAATGAGGTAAATTAGAATTTTTTTTAATTTTTATTTTATTTATATGTGTATAAATTGGGTCATTTCTCTCCCCTTCCTCCTGCCTCCTCCCTTACCCCCCTCCTTCCCTTGTCCTCCTCTTACCTTTCGCTACCAGACAAAAACTATTCTGCCCTTCTCTCTAATTTTTTTGAAGAGAGAATATAAACAATAATAGGAGGGACCAAGGGTTTTTGCTAGTTGAGACAAGAATAGCTATACAGGGAGTTGATATGCATTGATTTCCTGTACATGTTTGTTACATTCTAAGTTAATTCTTCTTGAACTAACCTTTTCTCTAGTTCCTGTTCCTCTTCTCCTATTGGGCTCAGTTGCTTTAAAGTATCTGCTTTAGTTTCTCTGCATTGAGGGCAACAAATACTTTCTAGTTTTTTGGGTGTCTTACCTATCCTCATACCTTCATTGTGTGTTCTCTCCTTATCATGTGATAAAAGTCCAATTCCCTTGTTGTGTTTGCCCTTGATCTAATGTTCACATATGAGAGAGAACACATGGTTTTTGGTCTTTTGGGCCAGACTAACCTCACTCAGAATGATGTTCTCTAATTCCAACCATTTATCTGTGAATGATAACATTTCGTTCTTCTTCATGGATGCATAAAATTCAATTGTGTATAAATACACCTTTTCTTAAACCACTCATCAGTAGTGGAGCATCTTGGCTGTTTCCGTAACTTGGCTATTGTGAATAGTACTGCAATAAACATGGGTGTGCAGGTGCCTCTGGAGTAACCTGTGTCATATTCTTCTGAGTATATCTAAAAGAGTGGTATTGCTGGGTCATAAGGTAGATCAATGTTTAGATTTTTTAAAAGCCTCCAAATATTTTTCCAGAGTGGTTTTACTAGTTTACATTCCCACCAGCAGTGTAAGAGGGTTCCTTTTTCCCCTGCATCCTCGCCAACACCAGTTCTTAGTGGTGTTGCTAATGATGGCTATTCTAACAGGGGTGAGGTGGAATCAGTGTGGTTTTACTTTGCATTTCCTTTATTGCTAGGGATGGTATTTTTTAATGTGTTTTTTGGCCATTTCAGTTTCTTCTTTTGAGAAAGACCTGTTTAGTTCACTTGCCCATTTCTTTATTGGTGCATTAATTTTGAGAGAATTTAGTTTTTTGTGTTCCCTGTATATTCTGGATATCAGTCCTTTGTCTGAAGTATAGCTGGCAAACATTTTCTCCCACTCTGTGGGTGGTCTCTTCAATTTGGAGACCATTTCTTTTGTTGAGAAGAAGCTTTTTAGTTTTATGAAGTCCCATTTATCTATGCTATCTCTTAGTTGCTGAGCTGCTGGGGTTCCACTGAGAAAGTTCTTGCTTATACCTTTTTATTCCAGAGTGTTTCCTATTTTTTCCTGTACCAAATTTAGAGTTTGAGGTCTGATATTAAGATCTTTGATCCATTTTGAGTTAATATTGGTATAGGGTGATAAACATGAATCTAGTTTCAGTATTTTGCAGACTGCTAACCAGTTTTCTCAGCAGTTTTTGTTGAAGAGGCTGTCTTTTCTCCATCATATATTTCTAGTACCTTTGTGAAAGACAAGTTGGTTATAGTTGTGTGGCTTCATATCCAGGTCCTCTATTCTGTTCCACTGCCTTCATGTCTGTTTTTGTGACAGTACCACGCTGTTTTTATTATTATTGCTTTGTAATATAGTTTGAAGTTTTGACAGTTTCTTTACCTATTTGTGTTCCTTTTATTCCTTCTTCTTGACTAATTGCTGTGGCTAGGAATTCCAGTACTATGTTGAATAGGAGTGGAGATAGTGGACATCCTTGTCTAGTTCCTGATTATAGAGGGAATGGTTTCAGTGTTCCTCCGTTAAGTATAATGCTGGCTGTAGGTTTGTCATATATAGCTTTTATAATGTTGAGGTACTTTCCTTCTATTCCTAGTTTTCTTAGAGCTTTTATCATGAAATAGTGTTGGATCTTATCAAAGGCTTTTTCTGCATCTATTGAGATGATCAAGTGGTTTTTGTCTTTGCTTCTGTTAATATGGTTTATTATGTTTATTGATTTTCATATGTTGAACCACCCAAGCATCCCTGGGATGAAGCCTAATTGGTCATGGTGAATGATCTTTTTGATGTGTTGTTGAATTTGGTTTGCCATTATTTTATTTAGGATTTTTGCAACAATGTTCATTAAGGAGATTGGCCCATAGTTCTCCTTTTTGGAGGTGTCTTTGCCTGGTTTTGGGATAAGTGTAATACTGGCTTCATAAAATGTGTTAGGCAGTTTTCCTTCACTTTCTATTTCATGGAACAGTTTAAAGAGGGTTGTAATCAGTTCTTCTTTAAAGGTCTGATAGAATTCAGCAGAGAATCCATCAGGTCCTGGACTTTTCTTTTCTGGGAGACTCTTGATTGCTGCTTCAATTTCATTTTGTGTTATGGATCTATTTGGAAGAATAATATCCTCTTGGTTCAGTTTTGGATGATCATATGTTTCTAGAAATCTGTCCATTTCTTTAAGATTTTCAAATTTTTTGAATATTGGTTCTCGAAGTAGTCTCTGATGATTTCCTGGACTTCCATTGTGTTTGTTTTTATCTTCCCTTTTGCATTCCTCATTCTGCTAATTTTGGTTTTATCTCTCCTCATTTTGTCAGATTTGCCAGGGGTCTGTTCATCTTTTTTATTTTTTGAAAGAACCAACTTTATTTCATTAATTCTTTGTATGGTTTTTTTGGTTTCTATTTCATTGATTTCAGGTCTTCTTTTTATTATTTCTCTCCTTCTATTTGTTTTGGGATTTGCTTGTTCTTGCTTTTCTAGGAGTTTGAGAGGTATTATTAGGTCATTGATTTGAGATCTTTCAGTCTTTTTAATATATGCACTCATGGCTATAAACTTTCCACTCAGGACTGTCTTGCTGTGTCCCATAGGTTCCAGTAAGTTGTATTTTCATTTTCATTGACTTCCAGAAATTTTTAATTTCCTTTTATTTCATCAATGACCCATTGTTCATTAAGCAATGAGTTATTCAGTTTCCAGCTGTTTGCATTTTTTTGTCTTTTTTTTGTTGTTGAGTTCTAGTTTTATTGCATGGTGATCAGAAAGAATGCATGGTATAATTTCAATTTTCTTATATTTGCTCAGGCTTGCTTTGTGACCTAGGATATGATCTATTTTGGAGAAGGTTCTGTGGGCTGCTGAGAAGAATGTATATTGTGTAGAAGTTGTATGGAATGTTCTGCAGGCATCAAATAGGTCTATTTGATCTATGCTATATTTTAGATCTAGGATTTCTTTATACATTTTTTGTTTGGATGACCTATCTATTGATGATAATGGGGTGTTAAGGTCTCCAATGACCACTGTGTGTTGGTCAAGGTATGTTTGATGAAGTTGTGTGCATTGACATTGAGTGCTTATTGGTCGATAATTGCTATTTCCTTTTCATCTACTTCCCCTTTTGTTACTATGGGATGTTCTTCATCTCATTTGATCAATGTAGGTTTGATGTCTACTTTGTCAGAGATAAGTATTGCTACTCCTGCCTGTTTTCGGGGGCCACTGGCTTGGTAAATCTTCTTCCAGCATTTCATATTAAGCCTATGCTTATTTCTGTCAGTGAGATGGGTCTTGTAAGCAACAAATTGTTGAATCTTCCTTTTTAATCCAGTTCATCAAACATTGCCTTTTGATGGGGAATTAAGTCCATTCACATTAAACTTTAGTACTGATAGGTATGTGGTGATTCCTGTCATTTAATTGTCTTAAGTGGTTGAAGGTTTGATTGTGTCTACCTAAATCAATGTTATTCTCTACTTTCTTGCTTTTTCTTTTCCTGTAGTTTGGTGCTGCCTGCCCTTTCATGGTTATGTTGTGTTTCACTTTTTGTGTGGAGAATCCCTTGAAGAATCTTTTGTAGTGGTGGCTTTGTTGTCACATATTGTTTTAGTTTCTGCTTATCATGGAAGACTTTTATTGCTCCATCTATTTGAATGATAGTTTTGCTGGGTAGAGTACCCTAGGATTGAAGTTATTTTCATTCAGTGCCCAGAAGACCTCACTCCATGCTCTTCTTGATTTTAAGGTTTCCACTGAGAAATCTCCTATGATTTTGATGGGTTTACCTTTGTATGTTATTTGTTTTTTCTCTCTTACAGCCATCAATGTTATTTCTTGAGTCTCTGTACTTGTTGTTTTAATGATAATATGCCATGGGGTAGTTCTATTTTGGTCTGGTCTGTTTGGTGTTCTGGAGGCCTCTTGCATCTGTATGGGCATAAGTTTTTCTAGATTTGGGAAATTTTCTGTAATTATTTTGTTGAATATATTATGCTTTCCCTTTGCTTGTACCTCTTCTCCTTCTTCAATGCCCATGATTCTCAGGATTGGTCTTTTGATGGATTCAGTGAGTTGTTGCATTTTCTTTTCACAGGGCTTGAGTTGTTTAATTTATAGTTCTTTGGTTTTTCCTTTAATTACCGTTTCATCTTCGTGTTCTGAGATTCTGTCTTCTGTTTGTTCTATTCTGCTAGATTGGCCTTCCATTTTATTTTGCATTTGTGTTTCATTCTTTTTTCTGAGGTTTTCCATATCCTGAGTCACTTTCTCTTTAATATTGTCTATTTTCATCCTGAGTTCATTTATCTCTTTATTAATCATGTTTTTTTTTCATTTTGGTGTATATATGGTGCTTCTACAGTTTCTTGTATTTCTTCTTGTGCTTTCCTT
Organism: Castor canadensis; assembly: GCF_047511655.1. Classification (NCBI taxonomy): domain Eukaryota; kingdom Metazoa; phylum Chordata; class Mammalia; order Rodentia; family Castoridae; genus Castor; species Castor canadensis. Next base: position 103,948,125 of record NC_133386.1, read on the forward strand.
AATTCTCTATTTTTGTTCTCTTGGAATTTCTTGATTGTCCCCTATATATTTTGGTTGACCTTATCCAGTATCTTCTCTGTAAAATTCTCATTGATTACTTTGATAATTTCATCTTTCAGATTATTTTTGTGGGCTTCGTTGGGTTCTTTGGCATAGTTTATCTTCATTTTGTTGGAGTCTGTATCTGAGTATCTGTTTTCTTAATTTCTCTCTGGTTCCTGTACTAAATTTGTACTGTGGGGAAACTGGTTTCCCTGTTTTTTCTGTCTTCCCATCATTGTCCTTGGTATTGTTACTGACCCTTTACTGTGTGCAATTAAATATTTTCTAGCTTGTAATAATAACAATGGTGATATTTCAAATGAAGAGTGAGAGGAGAGGGAAAGCAAAGAACATAAAGAAAAAGGGAAAAACAAATAAACAAACAATTAAAGAAACAAAACAGACAAAAAAAACCATGTCTAAGATATAAACAAGGAGAGATAGTGTACTAATCAACAGTAAGCTTTTAGAGAGACAGAGAGAGGAGAAAAAAATAAATAAAAATAAATAAAATAAAATAATTAAAAAAAAATCTCCAAGTTCAAATGCAATAAAGTTTCAGTCTTAATAATTTTGGTGTTAGTCCCTCAGCCTCCAATCTTGGAGATGGTGTCTCAGAAGTAGTTCTGTCATTGTCTCATCAAAAGGAAATAAAACAAAAAAAGAAAGAAAAAACACAACAAAGTGTCCCAAGTTCAGATGCAATACAGTTTCAGTAAGTTTTTCAGCATGCAGGTGTAGTTCAGTTGTTGTCTCATCAAAGGAAGAGAAAAACAAAGTCTGGAGACAGCTTTGTGAATGTCTATCTGAGGCTGTGGCTCACCTGCCTACTGCTGTCAGCCAGCTGTTGCTTCAGGCTTTACTGATTGCAGATCTCAGGAGTGAGCTTAACACTCAACTAGCCCCATAGGCTTTGTTTATTTAGAGTTCTCCTGGGCACGACTGCCACTGTTACAAGCTTTTCCCTTTTCACGCACACTGGGGTAGGTGGTGCTATACCCACATTCTCTGGCCAGTGTGTTTATTTACAGTTCACGTGGGAAGTGACACTTCCCCCCTCTACTGTGGAATTTTGCTCTCACCTCCACTTTTACAAGCTTTCCTGCTCCTGGTTTCTGAGTGGGTACTGCCACTCCTGCCTTCTACAGCCTGCTGGCTTATTTACAGTTCCATGAGTGATTGCCCTTTCCCTCCTTTTTGGTGCTCAGGGCACTCTGCCCTCTTTGCTATGTGTCTTTTTTTCTTTTTTTCCAGCTACTTATTTATTATTCAGCTTGTTTTTTTTTCCTGGGTGGGAGTCAGTCTGTCCAGGGGTCTATGCTGATCTGGCCCAGGTTTGTCTGTGGGAATACCATGTGCCACTTAACTCACCTGGTGCTCTGCTTCTCCCAAGCCAGTTAGGCACTGACATCTGGCAGTGCAAGAGCCTTCCTGGTTTCTCCATTTAATATGTAGTGGAGATGCTATCCATGGGCTGAGGGTGTGGTGGTATTGGAGTTTTACCTCTTCTTGGTGGTTTTTCCTGCAAGGTGTTCTCCAGAATATCTCCAAGATTTTACTTTAGGAAGCATGCTATCTGCTTCCTCCCTCTAGTTGCCATCTTGGAATCCCATAAATTAGAATTTTTCTACATGTTTTAACAGCTCATATACTTCTGTTGTATCTATGAGCTATAACCTCCATATACATATTGTTACTAGAGAGACGATTATCACTTACAGGTGAAGATCAGATAATAAGAAGACCTGAAATTATAGTTTGATAAACATTCTATGTTTGCTAGTTTTTAACTCATGAGGAGACAGCTTTCAACATAAAGATAAATTTATAAATGATGCAGGAACTCTCTTTAAATGTCTGCTTTGACATATATATTTTTGGTTGCTTCCAGTTTATTGTGATGGTTTTTAAATAGCTAAATTGTGCCATGAGTTGATGATTCCTATGATGAAGATATTAACATGTGAGACTTGCCTCCAGGAAGTGTTAATATTTATAGGGATGTCAAATGTTAACAAATAAAATAAAATAGTAAGCAATTTTATTTTACTCATTTTCTATAAGATTTATAGTTTAGCAAAAGTGAGTTAATAACTTCCTTTCTGTTTGGAACATTACTAATGCATATTATTCCTGTATTTCTACATTGTATTTTATATTTTTCATTTCTGTATATTCTTCCATGAGTGAATTATTATGACATTCATTAGACATGTTTTTGTTTGCTGCACAGCTTCTAAAATCAGTCTATCATCTTTGTAACATGCTTGAAACCTCACTACCTATTTTATGCCTTCAACATTTTTTTAGATATATCTTTGTATTTATTTAGAATGCATAGATTTGTAGTTAAGATATATTAAATTTGAGAAAGATAATTCAGTGAACTATATCAAGGATTTTCATAATTTATAATTTGAAATTAATCCTATATTGGAAACTTTGCTTCATAAATTCATGTTATGGAAAATGTTTTAAATCTATTGCAATCAAAACTTACAGTCTCCAAGAGGCAAAAATGTAGAGGTGACATACTACATAATAGAAATACATGTAATAATTTTTTCAGATGGCTGCACTCTTTGCCATATATCAAAGATATTTTGTTTTTTGTCTGTTTTAGTTGTGTATGTATCTTGGAAACTTCAGATAAAAGTCTTTTGATTGTAACTATCAAAATGTAAGCTAAATATTTCCAGCAGTCTTGACAGTAAATAAAATTTAGAAAATGTAATGATTATGCCTAAAAGTAACTCTGGAAATTTTTATCTTCCATAGTTTGTAATATTTTGATATCCTAAGTATATTTGACAAAGTTCTAAAATGATTTCTTTTTCTTTCCATAATAGACCTAATAACTTATTTTAGGGTGATTATCATTTATATTTGGAAAGATGGCCCTAATCTGCTTGAATAGGCTTTATCTATGGCTAAAAATTGTCAGAAAGAATAGATATAGAAGCTCCCCAAAACTTTACTTGTTCCAAGGATACATTAGAGCTATTAAGCAAATGATCAAAGTCCTTTAACAATCTAGGCTTTATAACCTAAGGTATCTTAACTACAAATGTGTGTACAGACATGCATTATTTGTCTACTGTGCAAATGTCAGTAATGCAGTGGTCAGCTTTTCTTTAATGTATCTAAAATTATTTTAGATTTCATCCATGTGTAAATTCTGTTTGCCCTATTATCATCAGGAAATGAAACAGTAAATGCAGAGATTTCATTATAGTACATTTATTTATATTCTATAAACAAAGTAACACCTTGTATGATTCAAAATACAAACTGAGTAGAAATGTAAGAACTGTAACTCTGGAACCACACACAGCATGGAGTTGGCACCATTTCTTTTCTGTGTGACTTGGTTTTTAGCCTGCATATAGTGATGATAAGAATAGCAGAAAAGGAGCATTACTATAAAAGATCCATGTTTTGGTTTATATTTTCCAAGCCTCTAAATAATGAAAATATATAGTATTCACTTTATTATCACTAACTATTCTTTTCTGTGTTTATAATTTGTTTCCTTTCAACTGAAAAACCAACATAGCATTTTTTTCATATATTTTTCCAAAGAGCAAGTCACATAACATTTGAAGGGTCTGGATGAAGGGTTCAGGTATTTCAGAAAGTAGCCTAATACAGCAAAGATATAAAAATCAAAGATAATCCATCCTTGGTCAGAGAAATCCCTTTGCCACTCCACCCCAGGTATTTCTTAGAACACCTGCCCCGATCTCCATCCCAAACTTATTCCAAGTTCCATGCTCTATGATATGCTCTCCTTTTAATTTGTCCTCAACACATTATTCTCTTCTTCTCTCTAGAAACTCAGTTTAGTTCTTTCCATATTAAAAACAACAATTAACTGGCATTAATATAATTTTTTAGTCTTCTGAACAATTCCCTATGGCTTATGTTTTTCAATTAAATATCAAGCCTAGTATTTCAAAAGCCAAGGGCAATTCTCCCTCCAGAAAATAATGTAAAATATGCCTTCTCTTGTTACACATAGCAATATATGGCTAATAGGCTTCAGACTAAGAAGAATTTCTTCCCTGTATCACACAGATAGGGATAAGTAGGAATAAGGAAGTTTAACTGCTGATTTTGCAAAAGGGAATTTCCTATGGCAGAGGAGTTAACAGTCCAAATTGCACAGAACATCTGTATTTCCTACTATTGATGCAACTTTGGAAAGGTCACTTCACTTCTTTGTACTTCAGGTTCTTTACCTGTAAAAATAGGGAAGATAGCATTAGTATCACAGTGCTAAAAGGAGGACTGAATAAAATTGATTGTAAGTAATGCTCTTACCACAATTCCTGACTGTGGGAATCATTCTCATTTGGCAGTTGTTATTAACAACTATCTTCACATATGTTTATTAGAACACATTCTCAATTATGAAAATAGTCATTGTAGAGGAATAATGCTTTCCAGAAGAAGATGGAAAGTGTGATCTCATTTTTAAAATAGTCTGTTCTTAATTTTCCTCATAGTAAACACAAATGAGAATAATACACTAAATAAGCCTTAAAAATAAAGGCAAAGAGCCTTAAGAACAGAGTACAAATATAGATTTCACAAGTATTATTAAATTCTAAACTCAGTTTATCTCTATTTCAATTTGACTTTTTCATTTCACATAAGGATTTTAGAGAAATGTATTTTTACTTCCCTGTACCATAAAAACTTTCCAACATTCTATTCCTGCCTCACTTAAATCTTTGCACAATTTATGCTTTTCTTGACAATTAAAATATACAATATTTATATTTTAAAGTCAATTTTAATGCAGCAGATATAAAACATTAAAAAAGGAAACTATTTTTAATTTTGCAATGAAATGAATGTAGTAGGTTTCCCTTTACAAATAAAATCATATATGGTAAAATTTGAAATGAATCTTTTTAATTGTTACTATTTCAGACTCTGATAACTAATAACACATTTTATTTTATGAAAAGTCAAAGTCTCTTTCATTTTGGAGTAATGCCCTTCATGATAGTGTTCATGATTAATGATGGCTCTGCTAAAACAATCTCATGTATTAAAAACTGTAATGAGTTTCCCTAGGCTTCTATATATTTCACTATCCTTAAACAACATCTTATTTTAGGTAATAATGGATGGCTGTCCTCCTAATGCTTACCATGGATTCAGAATAAAAGTTAAATTCCCTACTACCCGTCCAAATGAAGAGCTTACCCACTCCTTCTATAATATAACATTACTCAATAGAACAGCAGCCAGACAAAGATAAATTTGCTCACCCTCTCCACCATCACTACCTTGCAACCAGGATACACTACAGGATAGTCCACCAGTGGAATGCCAACTAAAGTGTGTGACTCCTGGCCAGTGGTGTTTAGGCCAGAATTTGGTTTCATTAAAGATGATGATGATTTCAAAGGCCTAAGGTAAGATTAAGCTTCTAAAGTTTAGAAAAAGTATTTCTAGATCTCACCCCTCCAAAAATTAAGGTATATGTGTGAAAGCCACAGAGATCCATTAAGGTACATCAGTCAAATATAAGAAATAAGCGGTGTCAAAGATCAATTGAAAGGATACTCTACTTCAAAGTATTTGTTCAGATCACTCCAAGTAGGTGACATTAAGTTGAGAGATAAAGGTTTGAGAGGAATGCTGGGAATGCTGGTTCAAGCCTGTAATCCTAGCTACCTGGAAGGTAAAGATCTTGGAGGCAAGCTGAGCAAAATATTTGCAAGACTCCGTTTTCACCAATGGCTGAGCATGGTGGTGCACTCCTGTTATTTCAGCTGTGTGGGAAGCACAAGTAGGATGATTATAGTCCACATAGCCAGGGCACAAAGGAAGACCCTCTGTCAAAAGTAACTAGTGCAAAAAGGGTGGGTGAAGTTGCTCAAGTAGTAGAGTGACTGCCAAGCAACCTGAGGCCCTGAATTCCCTGAGTAACACACACACACACACACACACACACACACACACAAAGGGGGTAAAAAAAAAAAGAAAAAGAAAGTCACATTAAAAATTAAATCAAAGGGAAGAATATTTTTGTATTGATACTTACACAGACTAGGGTAGTTGCAAAAAAATCTGTGCTTCCTAAATTTTAATTTACATTTTATTTACAGGAATGCTGCAATGATGGTTCAAAAAAGCCTGTAACTGTCCCTCTTGGGCTCTAAAACTTATACCAGCATGAAAGAGTATGTGAAATCTCTTCCTTCTCCAAAGAATACATATTACACACAGTAGTTTTTAATCATTTTAAAGTTGTTTTATTTTTTCTATTTATATTAAAATCTTTTTAAATTGATATATAGAAACACAAAAATTTCACATTCTTATGGGGTACAATGAAATGTTTCTTTGATACATGTATACAATGTATAAGGCTTAAGTCAGGTTTAACATATATAGCCCCTCAAATATTTATCATTTCTTTGTGGAGGAAACCCTTCTTTCAGGTTTTTGAAATGTACAGTATATAATTATCACCTATAGTCACCTACTGTGCAGTAGCATAGCAGTATCTTGATCCTATCTAACTGTAACTTAGAAGCCATGCTCAACATTTCCTCATCCTTTCCCCAACCATAATCACCAAGGCTATTGGTAAATACTGATCTACTTTCAACTTCTATGTATTTAACTTTTTTACACACATGAATTACATCATGTAGTATTTGTCTTTCGGTACCTGGCTTATTTCACTTAACTACACTATGGGAATTAAAACAAAGGCAAAAGATAATGATGGTTGACAAGGATATGAAGAAAAGGAAACCCCTACAAACTGCTGATGGGAATGTAAAGTAGTCTAGCCACCATATCATAGAAAATAAGATGAGATTCCTCAAAACATTTAAAAAATAGAACTAATATGATCTAGTGATCCTAATACTGGATATATCCAATGGGAATGAAATCAGTATCTGAAGAAAGACCTGCACCACCATGTTTATTGTAGCATTATTCACAATAGCCAAGAAATGAAAACAACCTAAAAGTACATTAGCTGATGAATGGATGAAGAGGATATGGAGCATATATACAATGGAATACTATTTAGCCATAAAAAGAATGAAACCTTGTCATTTGCAAGAACCAAGTACCCATAGTCTTCTTCATGTGTGTCAAGAGGCCAAGTGCAATGGACAAGGAATTTGTGCAATCCAGAGACTAGTTCTGAGGCCTCTGGAGTTGTTACAATTGCTGACCTAGCCACTTTTCATAATTTCTATGTATTGCCATTCCTTTGTGTATGGTCATTTACACAGTTATTCTCTCCCCTGCTCATTCTTTTTATATTAAGGTGAAAAAAAGGTTTGTCTTTAAATATGAAGCTCTCAGGACCTTAATGAGCCACAACTAGATTTGTTGGAGAAGATTGGACATCACCCCAGAAATCACTGTCTTTGAGCTATATGTATTGACTCCATGAGACTGGATGCTGAATCTCTTGGGAAGGGCTATTTATGTTCTATGTGAAGGAAGAGGCCAGAGAGACAGACAAAGGGAGATACAGCTAGTGCTCCATCAAAGCAATGTGGAGCTTTCACTAACAACAGTAGCTGAGGCAGCAACAAACATTCCAGCCTTGCATTTAAGCCAGAAGTTGGTAAACTGCAGATGCAGATTCATTTCAGCATACTGCTCATTTTTAAAAAACAAGCCTGAGAATAAACAAGGTTTTGTTTACATTTTGAAATGATTGGAAGAAAATAAACATAAGAGTAATATTTTGTGATATTTGAATATCATAATAAAATCAAATTTCAGTGTCCATAAATAAAGTTTAACTGGAACATGACCATACCCAATCATACCCATCATGTAACTGCTTTCTCATTGCAAATGCAGGGTCAAGTATTTACAAAAGATATGTATGACTCACAAAGACTAATACAGTTACTATCTGACTCTTCATAGAAAAAGTTTATCAATCTCTTATTTATTTATTTACTTATTTATTTATACTGCAGAGCTTACTTTCACCAATGATACATGAAGAGAAATGCCTTATGTTACTTCTTGGCTCCACCATGCAAAAGATTCATAATACTTTTTCACTTTCCCTCATTTTTGTTTCACTTTCTGCCTACAGGAACATGATTCTAAGGGCTTAACCAAGGAAGGAGTTATAGGTTGGAAAGATCCTAAATCACAACATGGAAAAACCTGTGTCCTCAATCCCATTGAACACCAGCATTAGATTAATGAGTGAGAGAAAATGAATAATAATATTAGCACAGTAAAATTTGGTGGTTTATTTGTTATATCAGTGAGAATTTTACAAACTAGTTTAGACTGTTGGATTTTTAACTTTCCTAAGCAACCAGGATATTTCTGTTTGGGCATGAATACCTTTGATTATCTGGCTCCATTGTATTCCTCCAGCTTCTATCTCACCACATCTCCACACCTAGCTATTTATTTCTCATTTTTATATTATTTTGACTTCTGCTGTGTCATGGATATTGAGATGAACAAATTAGAGTCCTCATCATTAAGGAACTCACAGCATACTAAAAGAGAGAAAACATAAACAGATTAATGTAATAAAATTGGCTATTATAATGACATAAACACTTCCACGTTTGCCATGGAAATGCCTGCAATTGACGGAAAGATGGTAACAGACAAAACAAAGTCATTTAGCACAAGTACTAGGTATGGCTTAGTAGTACAAAGTCACCTGTGCTGAGCTAATTCTCAGTTAGAGAGATGACTTCCTTGGCTCTTTATTCCCAAAAAAGAATTCAGCTACAATAGACACTGCTTGGTACAACAGAGAGTCCTATTAGATCATGAAGATAATCTCTTATGAACATTATCAGGCCTCTCTCAACTTCTCTACAAACTCTGGCAATTTGTCTCTTACTCACCAGATAACATCCTTAAATAATTATGTGTACTTAGTGAGAAATGCTGCAAATCATAAGTCAAACTTCTAATATTCTTTGCTCCTACCTGGACATGACCTCAGTCATTACCGAGATTTACCCTGTAGTGTACAATGATTAAATATGTATTGGCCTCTTAGTACTAAGAGGTTTACTTTTAGATACTGGCACATAAAGATGTAGAAAATAGTCCAAGTCTGCCCCTTATGAAGCATACTTTGGTGTAATTATGTTTTAGCAAATAGGGTTAGGAAAGGGAAAATGACCAACTCCTGCACAGAACAGGTATATTGGAATCAAAACCTATCTATGGTCTTCTTCCTTTGGTCTGAAATACTTTGGAAATTCTAGGAAGTCTTCATGTTGTGAGAATTCCTGCCATCAAGAGAAAATGGAAGATAAATGTCACATTCCATAATTAGGAAGGGCCATAACAAAATGGTACAAAACAAGAACAATATTCACTTTTCTAATGGATTCATAAACATATAACGGAGTTTATGTTGCACAGAAGAATTGTCACCTGTCTCATCTGAGAAAGGGTGGATGTGATTTAAGAAAGAGAAATGAATGCCTCATTTGGATTCTAAAGTGAGAATTTTTTTAATGGCACATTGGGTGCTTCTCAACCTACAACATAAGTCATGAGAATTAAAACTGAAAATGACAGGTGACTAGTGAAGAAATAGGCAAACGACCTGAACAAAAATCTTTCAAAGGAAGAAATACAAATGGCTAAAAAATATATGAAGAAATGCTTAACATTCAGCCATAAAGGAAATGCAAATCAAACCACATTAAATGGCTACCTTACTCCTGTTAGAAGAGCTTCCATCAAGAACACAAACAAGAAATGTTGATGACGGTGTGAGGAAAAAGGAACCCTTAAACACTGCTCATAAGAATATAAGCTAATACAACCACTATGGAAAATAGTATTCAGGCTCCTTAAAAACTAAAAATAGATCTGTCATATGATCTAGCAATACAGTTTGTGGATATATATCAGAAGGATTGTAAGTCAGGATATAATAAAGACACTGGCATGCCCATATTTACTACAGCATTAGTCACAGTAGCCAAGTTATGCAAACAGCCTAGATGTGCTACAACTGATGAATGGATTAAGAAAATGTGGTGCATTTATACAGTGGAATATTATTTAGCCATAAAGAAGAATAGGAAATAAAGGGAAGTGGAGAACAACATATTAAATGAAACTTAGTCAAATTCAGAAAGACAAAGTTTACATGTTCCTCTCATATGTGAAAGATAGATCCAAATAAAAATAAAAGCAGAATATAATATAAAAGTGGGACTATTAGAGGAGACTAGTGGAAGAGGGAAAGAAAAAGAGAATGATAGGAAGTAAATAATACTGAATTTCATGGCCTCTGTAAAGGAATAAGACACAAGGAAATGCAGCAGAAACTGCTGAACAACACAGACTAAGAGGAAAAGAGTAAGGAAGAACTAGACTCATCAAAATAACTGGAAAATAGGTATGTCCTAAATTTCTTTCAAATTTTCCCCTATACACTATATTCAAGGCCAGCACCCTTGTTGAGGGTCATTGTACAAAATCATTTTTTAAAATTTTTATTCATTTACTCACATGTGCATGCATTGTTTGGGCCATTTTCCCCCCATCTCCCACCTCCTCCATCTCCCCCATACACCACATTGCTTCCAGGCAGAACATGTTTTGCCTTTATATGTAATTTTGTTGAAGAGAAGACAGAAGCAAGAGAGAAAGAAAAACATAAAAGAGAAAGACAAAGTGTTTTTGCTAGTTGAGATAAGGATAGCTATACAGAGAGATTCCTAGCATTGCTTCCATGTACTAATGTATTACAACCCAAGTTGGTTCATCTCTAACTGACCTTTACACTAGTTCTTTATCACCTTCCCATATTGACCTCTGTCACTTTAATGTTTCTGTATTAATTCCCCTGCAGTGGGGACATCAAACACTTTCATGTTTTGGGTTTCCTCCCTATCCCCATACCTCCCGTATGGGCTCTCCCTTTACTTTGTGACCCAAGTCCTAAACAATGCTGTATTTGCCTTACATACAAAGTCTGCATATGAGAGAGAACATATGATTCTCAGTCTTCTGAGCATGGCTAACCTCACTTCGAATGATGTTTTCCAGTTCCATCCATTTACTTGAGAATAATAAGATTTCATTCATCTTCATGACTCAGTAAAACTCCATTGTTTATAAGTACCACATTTTTGTAATCTATTCATCTATAGTGGGGCATCTTGGCTGTTTGCATAACCTGGCTATTGTGAAAGTGCTGCAATAAACATGAGTGTGCAGGTGCCTCTGGAGTAACCTGAATCATATTGCTTTGGTATATCCCCAGGAGGAGGATTACTAGATCATATGGCAGATCTATGATTAGATTTTTAAGAAGCCTTCATATTTTTTTCAGAGTGGTTGCACTAGCTTCCATTCCCACCAGAAGTGAATGAAGGTTCCTTTTATCCCACATCCTGCCCAACACCTGTTGTTGGTGGTGCTTGTAATGATGGCTATTCTAACAGGGGTGAGGTAGAATCTTAGTGTGGTTTTGATTAGCATTTCCTTTATTGTTAGAGATGGTGAGAATTTTTTCATGTGTTTTTGGCCATTTCTATTTCTTCTTTTGAGAAAGTTCTGTTTAGTTCAATGCCCATTTCTTTATTGCTTCATTGATTTTGGGTGAGTTTAGTTTTTTATGTTCCATGTATATTCTGGTTATCAGTCCTTTGTCTGATGTACAGCTGGCAAATATATTCTCCCACTCTGTGGGTGGTCTCTTCAGTTTAGTGACCATTTCTTGTCATGTTTAATCTTTTTAATTTTATGAAGTTCCATTTGTCCATCCTTTCTCTTAGTTGCTGGGCTGCTGAAAATCTATTGAGGAAGTCCTTGCCTATACCTATTACCTCTAGAGTGTTTCCTTTCCTGTATTAACTTCAGAGTTTCAGGTCTGATATTAAAGTCCTTCATACATTTTGAGTCGATCCTAGTACAAGGTGACAAACATGGATCTAGCTTCAGTTTTTTGCAGATGGATAACAACTTTTCCCAGGAACATTTGTTGAAGACGCTGTCTTTTCTCCATCATACATTTTTGGCACCTTTGTCAAAAATGAGGTGAGCATAGCTGTGTGGATTCATATCTGGGTCCTCTATTCTGGTCCACTGGTCTTCATGTCTGTTTTTGTGCCAGTACCACGCTATTTTTATTGCCATGACTTTGTAATACAGTTTGAAGTCGGGTATTGTGTTACCTCCAGCATTGCTCTTTTTGCTGAGTATTGCCTTGACTGTTCAAGATCCTTCATGTTTTCAAATGATCTTTAGTGTAGATTTCTCAATTTTTGTCATGAATGTCATTGGGATTTTGATAGGAATTGCATAGAACATGTAGACAGATTTTGGTAGTGTAGACATTTTACCATGTGGATTCTACCAATCCATGAGCACAGTAGATTTCTCCACCTTCTGTAGTCTTCCTCAATCTCTTTCCTCAGGGGTTTGTAGTTCTCCTTGTAGAGGTCCTTTGCATCCTTTGTTAAGTTTACTCTTGGGTATTTGATTTTTTTTAAGGCTATTGTAAATGGAATTGTTTTCATATAATCTTTCTCAATTTGTTCATTGTTGGTGTATACAAAATCAAATGATTTTTTTAAGTTGATTTTGTATCCTGCCACCTTGCTGTAGCTGTTTATGGTGTCTAGAAGTTTTGGGTTATAGTCTTTTGAGTCTTTGAGGTATGGGATCATGTCATCTGCAAATAGTGATATTTTGACAGTTTCTTTCCTTATTTGTGTTCATTTCATTTCTTCTTCTTGCCCTATTGTTCTAGCTAGGAACTCCAGGACTATGTTGAATAGAAGTGTGGAGAGTGGGCATCCTTGTCTCTTTTCTGTTTTTAGGGGAAATGGTTACAGTCTTTCTATATTAAGTATGATGGTGACTATAGGTTTGTCATATATAGCCTTTATAATGTTAAGGTACATTCCTTCTATTCCTAGTTTTCTTATAGCTTTTATCATGAAGTGGTGTTGGATCTTATCAAAGCCTCTTTTCTGCATCTATGGAGATGATCAGGTGGTTTTTTTCTCTTTGCTTCTATCAATGTGCTGTATTATATTTACATATTTGCATATGTTGAACCACCCCAGCATCCCTGGAATGAAGTTGACTTTGATGAATTTAGTTTGCCATTATTTTATTGAGGATTTTTGCATTGATGAGTTTGGCGTATAGTTCTCCTTTTTGGAGTTGTCTTTGTCTAGTTTTGGAATGAATGTAATACTGGCTTCATAAAATGAGTTAGGCAGTGATCCTTCCATTTATATTTAATGGAAGAGTTTAAGGATGTTTGGTATTAGAATCCAGCAGAGAATCCATCAGGTCCTGGACTTTTATTTTTTGGGATACTCTTTATTATTGCTTCTTTTTCATTTTGTGTTATAGGTCTATTCAGGTGATTAACATCCTCTTGGTTCAATTTTGGATGGTCATAAGTTTCTAGAATCTGTCCATTTCTTCAAGATTTTCAAATTCATGAGAGTATTGGGTCTCCAAGTAGTCTCTGATGATTTCCTGAATTTGCTGGTGTTTGCTGCTGTCTCTCCTTTTGCATTTCTGATTTAACTAATATGGGTTTTTTCTCTCCTGATTTTAGTCAGGTTTGCCAGTGTTCTGTCAATCTTATTTATTTTTCCAAAGAAACAGCTTTTTGTTTCATTGATTCTTTATATATTTTTTGTTGTTGTTTATATTTCATTGATTTCAGGTTTTATTTTTATTATTTCTCTCATTCTCCTTGTTTTGGGATTTGCCTGCTCTTGTTTTTCTTGGAGTTTCAATGTAGCTTTGGGTCATTGATTGGAGATCTTTCTGTCATTTTAATATATGAACTAATGGCTATAAACTTTCCTCTTAGGGCTGCCTTTGCTGTTTCCCATAGGTTCCAGTATGTTGTGTTTTCATTTTCATTAACTTCCAGGAATCTTTTAATTTCCACTTTTAGTTCATGAATGACCCATTGATTATTGAACAATGTTTTGTTCAGCTTCCAATTATTTTGGTATTTTCTACTGTTGTTTTTGTTGTTGATTTCTAGTTTTAATGCACTGTGGTCAGACAGAATGCATGGAATTATTTCTATTTTCTAATATGCTGAGGCTTGCTTTGTGCCCAGGATATGATCAATAGTGGAGAATGTTCCATGGGTTGCTGAAAGGAATGTATATTGTTCAGAAATTGGGTGAAATATTCTGTAGACATCAGCTATGTCCATTTGATCTATAATGTGATTTTGTTCTAGAATTTCTTTATTGATTTTTTTGTTTGGATGATGTATCTAATGATTACAAGGGGTATTAAAGTCTCCTACTACCACTGTGTTGGAGTCAATATTTGCTTTTAGGTCCTTCAGAGGATGTTTGATGAAATTGGGTACAATGAGGTTGGGTGCATATAGGTTGATTATTGTTATTTCCTTTTGGTGTATTTCAACTTTTATTAGTATGGTGTGTCCTTTTTATCTCATTTGATCAATGTAAGTTGGAAGTGTACTTTGTCTGAGATAAGTATTGCTACTTCTGTTTGTTTTGGGGGCAACTGGCTTGGTAAATCTTCTTCCAGCCTTTCACCATAAGCCAGTGTTTGTTTCTGTTGCCTACAGAAACAAACACTGTAGGCAACAGATTGTTGTATCTTCCTTTTTAATCCAGTTTGTGACATGGTGAATTTTGGTGGAGAAATTAAGCCCATTAACATTCAGTGTTAGTATTGATATGTATGCGGTGAATCCTATCATTTAATGTTTTCTTGTTGTTTTGTTTTTGTTTAAAGGATTGTTGTGTGTAGCTTAATCAATGTTACTCTCAACTTTTTTGGTCTTCTCTTTTTTTATTGTTTTATTATTCATATGTACATACAAGGCTTGGGACATTTCTCTCCCCTGCCCCCACCCCCTCCCTTACCACCCACTCAGCCCCTGCCTATCCCCCCCACCTGCTCAATACCCAGCAGAAACTATTTTACCCTTATCTCTAATTTTGTTGAAGAGAGATTATAAGCAATAATGGGAAGGACAAGTTTTTTTGTTGGTTGAGATTAGGACAGCTATACAGGGAGTTGACTCACATTAATTTCCTGTGTATGTGTGTTACCTTCTAGGTTAATTCTTTTTGATCTAGTCTTTTCTCTAGTTCGTGGTCCCCTATTACAATTGGCCTCAGTTGCTTTTAAGGTATCTGCTTTAGTTTCTCTGCATTAAGGGCAACAAATGCTAGCTAATCTTTTAGGTGTCTTACCTATCCTCACTCCTCCCTTGTATGCTCTTGCTTTTATCATGTGCTCAAAGTCCAATCCCCTGTTGTGTTTGCCCTTGACCTAATGTCCACATATGAGGGATAACATACTATTTTTGGTCTTTTGGGCCAGGTTAAACTCACCCAGAATGATGTTCTCCAATTCCATCCATTTACTAGTGAATGATAACATTTCGTTCTTCTTCAAGTCTGCATAAAATTCTATTGTGTATAGATACCACATTTTCTTAATCTATTCGTCAGTGCTGGGGCATCTTGGCTGTTTCCATAACTTGGCTATTGTGAATAGTGCCACAATAAACATGGTAGTGCAGGTGCCTCTAGAGTAACCTGTGTTACAGTCTTTTGGGTATATCCCCAAGAGTGGTATTGCTGGATCAAATGGTAGATCAATGTTTAGCTTTTTAAGTACCCTCCAAATTTTTTTCCAGAGTGGTTGTACTAGTTTACATTCCCACCAACAGTGTAAGAGGGTTCCTTTAACCTGCATCCTCACCAAAACCTGTTGGTGGTGGTGTTACTAATGATGGCTATTCTAACAGATGTGAGGTGGAATCTTAGTGTGGTTTTAATTTGCATTTCCTTTATTGCTAGAGATGGTGAGCATTTTTTCATGTGTGCTTTGGCCATTTGAATTTCTTCTTTTGAGAAAGTTTTGTTTAGCTCACTTGCCCATTTCTTTATTGGTTCATCAGTTTTGGGAGAATTTAGTTTTTCAAGTTCCCTATATATTCTGGTTATCAGTCTTTTGTCTGATGTGTAGCTGGCAAATATATTCTCCCAATCTGTGGGTGTTCTCTTCAGTTTAGAGACCATTTCTTTTGATGAACAGAAGCTTTTTAGTTTTATGAGGTCCCATTTATCTATGCTATCTCTTAGTTGCTGTGCTGCTGGGGTTTCGTTGAGAAAGTTCTTACATATACCTACTAACTCCAGAGTATTTCCTACTCTTTTTTGTATCAACTTTAGAATTTGTGTACTGATATTAAGATCTTTGATTCATTTTGAGTTAATATTGGTATAGGGTGATATACATGGATATAGTTTCAGTTTTTTGCAGACTGCTAACCAGTTTTCCCAGCAGTTTTTGTTGAAGAGCCTGCTATTTCTCCATCTTATAATTTTAGCTCTTTTGTCAAAGACAAGTTGGTTATAGTTGTCTGGCTTCATATCTGGGTCCTCTATTGTGTTCCACTGGTCTTCATGTCTGTTTTTGTGCCAGTAACATACTGTTTTTATTGTTATTGCTTTGTAATATAGTTTGAAGTCAGGTATCATGATACATCCAGCATTGTTCTTTTGACTGAGTATTGCCTTGGCTATCCGTGGCCTATTGTGTTTCCATATAAATTTCACGATAGATTTTTCTATCTCTTAATGAATGTCATTGGAGTTTTGATGGGAATTGCATTAAACATGTAGATTACTTTTGGGAGTATAGACATTTTTGCTATTTTGATTCTACCAATCCACGAGCATGGGAGATTGCTCCACTTTCTACAGTCTTCTTCAATCTCTTTCTTCAGAAGTTTATAGTTTTCCTTGTGGAGGTCATTCACATCTTTTGTTAGGTTTGCATCTAAGCATTTGATTTTTTTTGAGGCTATTGTAAATGGAATTTTTTTCATACATTCTTTTTCAGTTTTCTCATTGTTAGTGTACAGAAATGCTAATGATTTTTCTATGTTGATTTTATATCCTGCTACCTTGCTGTACCTATTGATGATGTCTCGAAGCTTCTGAGTAGAGCTTTTTGGGTCTTTAAGGTACAGGATCATGTTATCTGCAAGTAGGGATATTTTGACAGTTTCTTTACCTGTTTGTATTCCTTTTATTCCTTAGTCTTGTGTAATTGCTCTGGCCAGGATTTCTAGTACTATGTTGAATAGGAGTGGAGATAGTGAGCATCCTTGTCTGGTTCCTGAGTTTAGAGGGAATGGTTTCAGTTTTTCTCCATTAAGTAAAATGCAGGCTGTAGGTTTGTCATATATAGCTTTTATAATGTTGAGGTAATTTCCTTCTATTCCTAGTTTTCTTAGAGCTTTTATCATGAAATGGTGTTGCATCTTATCAAAGGTTTTTTCTGCATCTATTGAGATGTACAAGTGGTTTTTGTCTTTGCTTCTCTTAATGTGTTTTATTATGTTTATTGATTTTCTTATGTTGAACCACCCCTGCATTCCTGGGATGAGATGTACTTGGTCATGGTGAATCATCTTTTGGATGTGTTGTTGAATTCCGTTTGCCATTATTTTGTTGAGGATTTTTGCATCAATGTTCATTAAGGAGACTGGCCTATAGTTCTCCTTTTTGGAGGTGTATTTTCCTTATTTCTTGATAAGTGTAATAATGGCTTCATAAAATGTGTTTGGCAGTTTTCCTTCCCTTTCTATTTCATGGAAAAGCTTAATGAGGTTTGGTATCAGTTCTTCTTTAAAGGTCTGATAGAATTCAGCAGAGAATCCATCAGGTCGTGGACTTTTCTTTTTAAGGAGACTTGATTGCTGCTTCAATTTCATTTTGTGTTATAGGTCTATTCAGATGATTAATTTCCTGTTGGTTCAGTTTTGGATGATCATATGTATCTAGAAATCTGTCCATTTCTTTAAGATTTTCAAATTTATTTGAATATAGATTCTCAAAGTAGTCTCTGATGATTTCCTGGTCTTCCATGGTGTTTGTTGTTATCTTCCCTTTTGCATTCATGATTCTACTAATTTGGGTCTTCTCTCTCCTCATTTTAGTCAGGTTTGCCAGGGATATGTTGATCTTGTTTATTTTTTCAAAGAACCAAATTTTTGTTTCATTAATTCTTTGTATGGTTTATTTGGTTTCTATTTCCTGGATTTCAGCTCTTATTTTTACTATTTCTCTCCTTCTATTTGTTTTGTGATTTGCTTGTTCTTGTTTTTCTAGGAGTTTGAGATGTATCATTAGGCCATTGATTTGGGATCTTTCACTCTTTTTAATTTATGCACTCATGGCTATAAACTTTCCTCTCAGGACTGCCTTAGCTGTGTCCCATAGGTTCTGGTAGGTTGTGTTTTCATTTTCATTGACTTCCAGGAACTTTTTAATTTCCTCTTTTATATCATCGATGATCCATTGTTTATTAAATAGTTATTTAGTTTCCAGCTGTTTACATTTTTTTGTTGAGTTCTACTTTTACTGCATTTTGATCAGATAGTATTCACAGAATAATTTCTATTTTCTTATATTTACTGAGGCTTGTTTTGTGCCCTAGGATATGACCTATTTTGAAGAAGGTTCCATGGGCTGTGTAGAAGAAAGCATATTGTGTAGAAGTTGGATGAAATGTTCTGTAGACATCATCTAGGTCCATTTGATCTATTGTATATTTTAGATCTTTTATTTCTTTATTGATTTTTTGTTTGGATGACCTATCTATAGATGATAATAAGGTGTTATAGTCTCCCACAAGCACTGTGTTGGTGTTAATATATGCTTTTAGGTCTTTCAGGGTATGTTTGATGAAATTGGGTGCGTTGACATTGGGTGCATACAGGTTGATGATTATTATTTCCTTTTGGACTATTTACCCTTTTTTTAGTATGGAATGTCCTTCTTTATCTCGTTTGATCAATGTAGGTTTGAAGTCTACTTTGTCAGAGATAAGTATTGCTACTCCTGCCTGTTTTTGGGGGCCATTGGCTTGGTAAATCTTCTTCCAGCCTTTCTTCCTAAGCCTATGCTTATTTCTGTCAGTGAGATGAGTCTCCTGTAAGCAACAAATTGTTGGATCTTCCTTTTTAATCCATTTCATCAAGCGGTGCCTTTTGAGGGTGAATTCAGTCTGTTAACATTAAGTGTTAATAATGATAGGTATGTGGTGATTCCTGTCATTTAGTTGTCTAACTTGTTTGAAGGTTTGATTGTGTGTAGCTAAGTTGAGGTTACTCTCTACTGTCTTCTGTTTGATCTATTCTGCTGGATTGGCCTTCCATTTTGTTTTGCAGTTCTGTTTTGTTTTTTTTCTGAAGGTTTCCATATCCTGGGTGGTTTCCTCTTTAATGTTGTCTATTTTTGTCCTGAGTTCATTTATCTGTTTATTCATCGTGTTCTCTGTTTCATTTTGGTGTTTGTACAGTGCTTCTATGGTTTCCTTTATTTCTTCTTTTGCTTTTTCAAATTCTCTATTTTTGTTGTCTTGGAATTTCTTGAGTGTCTCCTGTACATTTTGGTTGACCTTATACAGTATCATCTGTATAAAATTCTCATTGAGTACCTGTAGTATGTCTTCTTTTAAATTATTCTTGAGGGCTTCATTGTGTTCTTTGGCATAGTTTTTCTTCATTTTGTCAGATTCTGGATCTGAGTCTCTATTTTCTTCATTCCCCTCTGTTTCCTGTACTAATTTTTGCTGTGGGGAAACTGGTTTCCCTGTTTTTTCTGTCTTCCCGTCATTGTCCTTGGTGTTGTTACTGTCCCTGTACTGTGTGCAATTAAGTATTTTCTAGCTTGTAATAATAACAATGGTAATATTTAGAATGGAAGGGTGAGATGAGATGGAAAACAAGAAGGTGAAGATGAGGGAAAAACAAATAAATAAACAAGTAACAAAAAACAAAACAAGGAATCAAACAAGAAAGTTTCAAAGGTATAAACAAGGAGCGTAAGTGTACTAATCGACAGTAAGCTGAACAGGCATTAGAGAGACAGAGAGAGGATTGAAAATAAAAAATAAAAAGAATAAAGATAGGAATAAAACTATAAAATTAGTAAATGAAAGAAATATATATATATATATATATATATATATATATATATATATATATATATATATATGTAAAAGAAAAGCAAATGAAAAATAGATTAAAAAAAAAACCTCCAAGTTCAAATGCAATGAAGTGAAGTTTCAATCCCTGGAGATGGTGCCTCAGATGTTGTTCTGTAGTTGTCTCATCAAACGGGACGCATAAAGTAGAACAAAGCTGCAGAAAAAAAAACCCACAAAGTTTCCCAAGTTCAAATGCAATACAGTTTCAGTAAGTTTCAGCATACAGGTGTAGTTCTGTTGTTTTCTCATCAAAGGTAGGGAGAGAGAAAAAAAAAAAAGAGCCTGGAGACAGTACTGTGAATGGTATCTGTGGCTGTGGCTTGCCTGTTCACTGCTATCAGCCTGCTGTTGCTGGAGGCATTATTTATGCAGATCTCAGGGGTAAGCTTAGCACTCACCTGGCCTTGCAGGCTTTGTTTACTCAGAGTTCTCCTGTGTGTGAGCCTCTGCTACACCCTTTACCCTTTCCAAGCACACTGGGGGAGGTGACACTGCACCTGCTTCCTCAGGCTTGCATGTTTGTTTGCAGCTCACATGGGAAGTGGGTCTTCCCCCCTCTCCTGTGGAGTTTTCCTCCCTTGCCACTCTCACCTGCTTTCCCACTCCTGGTTGCTGGGCACACCCCCCCGCTCCCTCTGGAGCCTCTCCATCCCAGCCCAGCTTGTTTATTTACAGTTCCAGGAATGATTCCATTCCCCCCCCTTCTGCACTCAGTGCACCCCACCCTCTTTCCCACATGTCTTTATTGATCTTATTGATTATTACTCAGTTTCTCTTTTTTCCCTGGGTGGAGGTTGTTCTGTCTAGGGGCCTATGCTGATCTGGCCCAGGGTTGTCTGTGGGAATACCAGGGTACCGCTAAGCTCACCTTGTTTGCATCTTCCTAAGCCATCTGGTCATTGGTGACTGGCTACCCAGGGGCCCTCCTGATTTCTCCATTTAAAGTGAAGTGGAGATTCTCTGTGCTGGCTGGATGTGTGGAGGGGTCAAAGTTTTGCCTCTTCTTGGTGGTTTTGCCTGCAAGATGTGTCTCCAGCATCTCTCTAAGATTTCACTATAGTAGGCACTCTTTCTGCTTCTTCCCTCTAGCTGCCATCTTCTGTGTTTGGTCTTCTCTTCTTCTGTGGTTTGATAGTGCCTGTCCTTTCATGGTTTTGTTGGTTTCATTTTCTGTATGCAGAATTCTTTGAATATTCTTTTGGAGTGGTGGCTTGGTGGTCAAATATTGTTTTATTTTCTGCTTATCATGGAAGTCTTTTATTGTTCCATCTATTTTGAATGATAGTTTTGCTGGGTATCGTATCATATGTTTGTAGTTATTTTCAGTCAGTGTCCAGAAACCTCACTCCCTGCTCTTTTTTGCTCTTAAGGTTTCAGTTGAGAAATCTGCTTTGATTTTGATGGGTTTGACTGTGTATGTTATTTGTTTTTTCTGTCTTAAAGTTTTCAATATTCCTTCTTTATTCTCTGTGCTTTTTTTTGTAATGATAATAGGTCATGGGGTAGTTCTATTTTGGTCAAGACTTGTTGGTGCCCTGGAGGCTTTCTGTACCTGAATGGACATTGTTTTCTCTAGATTTGGGAAATTTTCTTTTGTTATTTTGTTGAATATATTATGAATTCCTTTTGTTTGCACCTCTTCTCCTTCTTTAATGTCCATGATTCTCACTTTTTGTCTTTAAATTGCACATTCCTTTCATAGGTCTTGAGTTGTTTGACTAACAGCTCTTCAGTTTTTCCTTTAATTTCCATTGCATATTCAAGTTGTGAGATTCTGTCTTATGCTTGTCCTTGTCTGTTGGTGTGGCCTTCCATTGTGTTTTGTATTTCTATTTCATTCTTTTTTCTGACGTTTACCCTAGCATGTGTCACTTCCTTTTTAATATTGTCAATTTTCACCTTTAATTCATTTATCTCTCTATTTATAGTTTTCTCTGTTTCACGTTGGTGTTTATTTAGGGCTCCTATGAGTTCATATTTGTTTCTGTATCTTCTCATATTCTTTATTTATTATTATTTTTTTTTTTTTTTGGTGTTTTGGAATTTCTTGCATGGCTCTGCATGTTTTGGTTGACCGGTTCTAGCAATACCTCCATGAAATCCTCAGTGATTACTTGCCGAATTTCTTCTTTCAGCATGTTCTTGTAGGCTTCATTGTGGTTTTCAGTGTAGTTTATCTTTGTTTGTTGGAGTCTGGAACAGCGTATCCATTTTCTTCATTTCCCTCTGAATCCTGTATTAAATTATTTTTTGTAGGAAAATATAGTTTTCCCTCCCCTTTTCCTCTTCCATTGCTCCTCTTGGTGCTATTTCTCTCCCATGTCTGTGTGTAATTTATTATTAGTTAACTTACAATAGTAAAACTAACATAACAAAGAAAGAAAGAAAGAAAATACAAACAGAAAAAAACAGAGAGAACCAAAGAAATCAACAGGGAGAGTTGGTGGACAAACAAACACATAAAAAGCAAAAAAAAATTCCAGGTTCAGGAAAAACAGAAATTCAGTCTTAGTAGTCTAGTGTTATTCTTTCATCATCCTGTCCTGCTGTTGATATTTAAGTAGAAGCTCTGTCTTAGTCTCACCAAGTGGTTGGGAAGGCTGGCCATTTTTTTTTCCTTTCTTTCAGTGGCAGCTGCTTAGTCAGCTCCTCCCTCGGTGAGGTGTGTCTTGTCCTCATGTTCTGGAGATTGGCTCTGTGGCCCACTAGCCATCCTGCTTTGGAGTTGGGTTTTTGCTGTGTTGGTTTATTGGGAGCTTGTTTCTTTGCCTCACACACTTTCTATAGTCCAAGGTAAGAGATCCTTCTGCAGGCTCTCCCCTGTTAGTGTGTTATGCTGTTTTGCTGACTGCTTTTTAATTTTCCAACATCATTTGACTTTGGGTGTTGCACACTGGCTAATGAGATAGTTTTGTGGACCGCTATCTTCCTTATTTCAGGCAGCAGCTTATCACCTGCCAACTGTTATCCCATCTGCTTTCCAGTCTTTGCTTGCTGAAAGTTCATGAGGAGATCAGCTCCTTGCTCCTCCCCTTTCCCTGGGGCACTCAGAATACCCTGCCCCCTCTACTGCATGTTCTTTTCAGTTCCTTGTTTTTTATTCAGGTTTTTTTTTTTGGAGGGAGGATCAGTCTGTCCAGGGGACTATGCTGGTTTATCCCACAGATAGCAATAGGAATACCACATGACACTTATTTGCTCACCTGTTGGTCTGCATCTCCCAAGTAGGTTTGGAGCTGGCATCTGGTGACACAGGAACCCTCCTGTTTTCTCAGTGTAGCATGTTATGGAGAAGCTTTTTATGGGTTGGCTGTTCAGGGTGTTGGAGTTTTGATTCTTCTTGGTGTTTTTTTTCTGCCAACTGTGGCTCCAGTGTCTCAGCAAAATTTTTGATTTACAGAGTTCACACTGTCTGCTTCTGCCCTCTAGTCACCATCTTGGATTCCTACACAAAATCTTATTGCTTTCTACATTTGTCCTCCAGAATCCCTCTTTCATCTACATTGCTATTAGTGTAAGCTATCTGCTTTTAACATTATGCTACATATTTACTATAATTAAAGTGAAATTCTATGTTATATATCTCGTGAAAGAGTATACCTTTTATCTATGGGCTAGAAAAGAGCCATATGTTATCCTGTCTAAATATAGTTCTTATTTTCATCATTAGAAGCCAATGCACTATCCATTACACAACAGAGCTACCCAATATTATAACCTCTTGGAATAATTTAAAACATTTTGGCCACTGTAAGTCACCTCTATTTGGCTTGAAATGTGAAGATAACTTTTCTTAATTACACAGTGAATAGTCATTGAGCTAAAATTTCAGTCTTCTGCATAAATACTTGCACATCCAAACTTGGACTTTAATTCAATTTGCAGATTTTAAGTCATTCACAAATTATATTTAACAATTTAACTGATCCAGCTCATTTCCCTATGTATATTTAAATATATTTTTAAAATATATGAGACTGCCTATCTTGAGATCTGTACTGAACTCTCAATTTGATAGTTCTTATTTCTTATGGTTTAATAAGATCCATGTGGTTGCTTTCCTTTGGGATTATTTTCATCTGCTGCTATTTTTGAAGTTCTTTATTTTTTGAATGATGCCTTAAGTAATGGAGTTTATATAATTTTACTGAAGCCTTTTGATTAGACATTAACCGAATACAGCAATGGCAATACCAGTTAAACTATTGCAGTGTCCAGGAAGTAAGTATGTCATTTTTGTTTGCTTTTCAAATTTTAAGGCAGAATACTTTAAATAATTCCATAGCAGAAACATATATTGTCCTTCATTAGATTTTCACTGTGAAAGTTGATGAAAATACTCCTATATTCAATCATAGTTGCTTCAAAAAGACAGATAGTTTACTGATCAAAAAAATATTCACTTCCAAAAACTGCCTGTAAATATTTTACATAGTCACCACCTAATTTTCTCCAATTTTAAATTACTTATAAATAGTTTATATGCTGTTTTTGTGTATCTGATACCTGCAGAACTTTTTAGTGAAATCTTACTAAGCTTTCATGGATAAGAAAAACTTGATGCACAGTACACTAGTGCCCCCTAGAGGGAGATTGCTTTTCAAATGGACACTTTCTAACTGTTGTATTTGGTTAGAATAATGCAATAGCTAGAGAATCATAGGGTTCCATTTTGATTTATATGCCTTTCCATAGATCTAGTGTATACAGTGTTGACTATAAATAGGATTATGTGTATAAATTTACAGAATTTTACTTGAACTACATGAACATGATTTAGATTTTTTTTTCTCATTCACAGTTTTGAATGAAGTTCCTCCCACTTCTACAAGGATAACTTAAGGTGTCTTAACAACTTTTGTAGTTTGTGTATGTTACAATTTACAAGAACAATAGAAATGTTAAGCTGCAAAATACCACAGAAATCTTCTAACACAGCATACTCATTTCCTCATCTGGGTAAGGTTAAATTACCTGTCTGCAATCCTACAATTCTGTTCATGAATCCAAAGTGGTTGTGCTTGTGTACAGGATGATTAGTAACCAAGAATGAAAATGTTAGTCTTACACTTTATGTTCCACGGATTTATATCAATACTTTATAAAGATTCTTAATTTACTTAATCTATACTTACTTCCCATTTTTGGACAAGTCTTTATAACATTTCTACCAATAGGTGTGTAATTTAAACTAGACCAAAATTTAAACTTGGGAAAGCAACAATCAATCTTGTATAGCTTCTAATCTAAAAGACATGTCATAATTGAGGAAAAATACCCCAGAACCACTTAATTCTCTGCTGTGTCCACTAGAGCCTACCCTAGTTTATAGAACCTCAAAGAAACTTCAAAATTAAAACAGGAAGTGATGAAAACCAAGCCCAAATACCTTGAACTATCAATACAATACTGTTAATATATTAATTATATTATGAAGTATGTGAATCTTTAGAGCTTACTATAAGAATGCAAACCACTTAAATAGTAGAAAAAGCACAAAGAGAAAAATGACAATAGAAACAAGCACAAAAGATGAAAGAAAAAACACATACCTTTCCTCATGGTGGCAGGAGAGAGTAATTGAAATCTACTGTAGAACAAAAATACGTCTTCAGCATTCATATTTCTAGTGACTAATTGCTAGTTTGGAAAATAGGCAACTGATTAATGTTTCTTGCTGCACGTCTTTCCTTTTACTGGAGAAATATGTATCTGGAAGTCAGATACTTCCAAGCCAAAGAAAATGGACTCAAGAGATCTGTCCCTTCTGTCTTTCCTAAGGCAGCCAGCCATTGTTTGTCCTCTGCCCACATGGGCAGAGAAAGTAGTTTCTAGAGACGTTATTGAAAGTACCCATAGTAAATAGAATTTGGTAATGGCCTATTTCTTCAACTCTGATAAAAATTTTCTGTTACAAAAAAGATGGAAATCTATTTGTTTTGACTTCAGGCTTATGTAAGTTTCATATTTGTGTTAAAATAGTATCTTTTCCCCTTGAGAGTCCAACTTGTGTATATCACAGATATTCTTAATGCAGAGCAAAACTAAGTGCCTTTTCCCTAAAGTCATCTCAAATAATCAGTGTTACTTTTAGTTTGTTTATTTAGAGTGAAACAAGTAGTTGTATATGATGTGATAAAAAATCATTTTTTTTTGTTTTTACCAAAGCCATGAATAAACAAAAGGTTTTAGGTATAAGTCAGTATGGAATTTAAAAGACAAACATGAAAGTTTGAAAGAGGACAGCATTTTATTTAAAACTTGCACATACAGTTCCAAAGATTAGTTAGTAGAGATTCTGACTAGCCAAACTGTGTTGGAAATTCTGACAATATAGTAGTCTGGGCATTATTTTTTTTTAAATCACACTACCAAAAATTATCCTCAATTATTCAAAAAACAGGTTGACATTTTGGACAGTGAAATACTTGAAAGTCATACCTTTAGAGTGTGGTCAAAAAATTTTATTGTTTCATTCATTGTTTCCCTTTGGTTGAACCTTATAAGATTTCTTATTAAAACAAATATATCCTAAGAATCTAAAACTCCAAGGTTCATAATTTTTACATAAACATATAGGTTAATTGTCATACATATCAGATCTTATAAGGTACATATTTTTCAAATAAGAAGGAATAATTTCATTGTTAAAAGAACATTTCATTAGATTTTAAACATCTGATTAGAAAATACTACTAGTATATGATCTTTGTATTGTATTACAATATATTACAGCATACTGCAAATCCATGAATTGGAAGATAATATAACTTGTATTTATACAGTTATATTATCCACCCTACTTAAAAAATGTTCTCTGAAGGATTCTTGACAGGTGATGAAACCACGATTTGGAACCCAGATCCAAACAACTAGGTTTCCACATATCAAGTCCAGCCACTCACCCCTTTATGCCAAATAAAGACATGATGTAGGGCAGAGAAAGGAGATTTAGTACACGCCCTGGGACCTGCTGTGCGAAGAGGCAAAGGAAACACTCAGCCTCTCTTTAGCCATCTTTGGGAAACAGTCATGAGCTCTATCCTTAATGGTTTGCATAGTTAAACAGTCCCAGTCACAGCTGTGGCCTGGTTGGTCATTATCCAGTCCTTGTTCTTTGAAGATTCCAGACAAGTTATTATTATTGTCATCACTTGGGGAGAGTAATATGGTTCCCAAGACATAGTTACTTCAGCTCATCATTATACTTCATTGTCTTCATTTTGAGGGGTTCTCTGTCCTGTAAGAGTCCTATTGATCTTTAGGGATAGTTTAATTCCCTTGTCATAAAGATGCTATTGATCATTCCTATCCTTCCTTGATTACAAGATAGATGCAGGACAGAACAGCTTAGAGGAAAGAACAATAGGTACTAAGTAGAGACAAAGATGCTGAGCTTTTCTCCCATTTTTGTTAATTCATAGATCCAAGTAAGGGATCAGTGCTTTTCAGCAAACGTAGTTCAAATTCCTCTTACTGTGAAACTTCAGATGCTGCTTAAAGTGTAGAGTTTTGTACCTGTTAAGGCAGTCAATTACATTTTTCAACTGCTTAGATGTATAATGCATTTATGTGGAAATCTCCCCATATAGCTTCTCTAATTTAGTGAAATTATTTTTTTCCTTCCAATTTTTCAATTTTTAAAGACAACTATGCTTACTAAATATTTTCAAGTCAAATATTAAATATTCCCAATCTCAAATTGCATGATTTGTGAATGTTCCATCCTTTTTCCTCTTTTTAGGTATTCATCATTTGTTTTCTAGTTTAGTCTCACAGCCAAACTTTTTCAAATGTGATCTGAAAAGTATGGAATGAATACTTTGGGTGCTAGCTACTCAGAATTCACTCTGAGATTGCATTAGATTTTTCAAGCCCTTCCAAATGCTCTGTTTCTCCATTTATCCTGATTATTCAAATATTTAGATAATTAAATCTTCAAGTTGATGATTACCTCAAGGTTGTTGCTATTGGCACAGTTTATAGGATAAACTTTCCATCTTGTAAATAATTCTCCTTGAAAGGCAAGATTCAACCAGGCACTGGGACAATGTTGTCTCATGTCTGTAATCCTAGCTACTTGGAAAGGCAATATTTTTATAATTATATTTTCTTTATCAAGAACATATTAATGCTGTCTTATCTGCCCAATTTTATCATTTAAAACTGAGTTGTAATGTTTTGGGATCTTTCTATATTCTTATATGTGATGCTGAATGTATATTGAGGAGGTTGTGGTAGATGTTCCTGTGGAAATTGCAACAGCATGTTTCAAAAGCTATTTCTGAAAACCCTATGATAGTTTTCTTTGAAGAAAGGCATTAGAAAACACTTTGCATTGTCTTTAGTACACAAATGAGATTAATAAGTCATCAATACACTATGTGTGGATGAGGTTAGCTTTGGAGAACTTCTA
This sequence comes from Castor canadensis, assembly GCF_047511655.1. Lineage (NCBI taxonomy): Eukaryota > Metazoa > Chordata > Mammalia > Rodentia > Castoridae > Castor > Castor canadensis. The sequence goes on from NC_133386.1 coordinate 103,976,626, forward strand.
TAGCAGGTATTCAGAGGTCTTAAACACAGTGATAGAAATGTCTAAGGCTGGGGTATGACTTGAGTGGTAGATCACCTGCCAAGCAAATATAAGGCCCTGAGTTCAAGTCCCAGCACTGTAAAATAATGAAGGAATTTAGAAATATCTAAAAAAGTTACCATATTGTTTTTATTGACATATACACTGAGAGAATTTGCATCAAGAATCTAGTTGTTATGTATTTTACAAGCGCCAAGTACTTATGTGATTTATGGAATTTTTCACATTTTGAAGAATATCTTAAAAATTCTTAAGCATGACAGTTTACTTACTTCTTATGACTCCTTTACTTTGTATTTATTTATTTATTTAGTGGGGCAGGGAATTGAACACAGAATCTTGCTATGTTAACAAGCATTCTACCACTGGGTACATCCCTACCTCAACCTAAATTAATTTCAATTTGAGAAATAATTTTTTGTTGTTGTTGCTGTGGTTTTTTTGGTTTGTTTTTGGATTTTTAATTGGCAGCACTGGGGTTTAGAAACAGGGCCTTCTGCTTTCAAGGAACTCCCTTTTATCACTTGAGGCACTCCACCATCTACATTATTGTGACAATAATAGAAAGGAAGTAATGCACTGTTTCTTTGTTTGTTTTTTGAGACAGGGTCTTGCTCTGTCAAGGGGTAGCCTTGAACTCACTGTACTCATGCCTTTGTCTTCAGAGTAGAGGAGTTTACAGGCACATGAACCTGCACCCACCTTGAGCCTAGATTTTGATAATAGAATTACATTATTATAGAGGAGAGATTCTGATTTCCTGTTTTCAATGACAATGATGTGAGATTATTTATGAACAAATTTTGTTTCAGCATTTCAGGTCTATGAGTCATGCACATAATCATGCATATTCATTAACCATTGCTGATTTTTTGGAATCTACTTTATTATATGTTTAGCATCACCCTCCTTTCCTTTGTTGATGCTGAGTTGGTAGTATGGCTTATTCAGTCTCTGAATATTCTAATTCTCTCTTCAGTGAATTCCTCTTCAGGTCCCAATTTAAGTTTAGAATAACAATCCCCCTATTTGCCTCTAGATTTATTTAATAAGTAAAGTTGCATAATGTAGATTGAACTAAGGGGCTTTTGTATAGAGTAAGATTGAACAATAATTCAATCTTATGTATGTCCAAACAATTAGGTCATACAAGAGTAAAATTGTAACAAGGTACAGTATAAGAAAGAAGTAGTGACATTTAACTTAGTTTATTTTATTCCTGAAAAAGAAACTATTAAATGTAATTTCTGAAATTCATTTCAAGTTTTAGACTAAATGGCAAACTCACTAAGAAGCATTAAATCTAGAAGTTAAACTAGAATATGGATTACTGAGTAATACATAAATTTCATGTAGTTCAGTTTAGCACTACCTGTTACCTTGAGGACAGTTACCTTAGAGAGACAGACTATACTGTGACTACAAATGGTACTGATCTTCCAATAGAAAAAAAACTAGAGAAAGTTCATTAGATGATTACATCAGAAGTGTAAGAGTTCATTTTATTTATAAAATGAAAAATTATACCACAGAGTTATACAAGTAATCCTGGGGTGATAAAATTATTTTCACTTGCTAGTACATGGTGGTACACTGCATATTTACAAGAAATTGGAATGCATTTCTAAAATATTTATTGGAGAGCCTTCCAGTGGACCAAGCATTTGTTAGGGATAAAATGAAAGAAAGAGAAGAGGTGATTCATCTGTCCTTTATGAAGAGTGCAATCTAGAAGAAAGAGAAAAGGTTCAGCTCAAATAGTCATTAAAATATGTATATTGATAGAAGCTGTGATGAACACCATAAAGAACAATTTCAGGCTGTAAAAGGATTGCTAAAGAAAGAGATTGTAAAGAAGAGATCTGTACATTAACATTATATCAATGACATGTTTTCAATATTTTCCATTTCATTTTTGTCAAGTATCTTTACTCTACTGAATTAACATTAGTATATATAGCTGATAAAAAACAGGTATTTAACTCTCTTAGGTCAGTCAAAGGAGGTTTGAACTAACTTCTTTTCCTAAAGTTTTATCTTTATAACAATAAGGAAAAAGAGAAATTACATAAATTGTTGATTTTTTTGCATGTGTGGTACTGGATATTGAACTCAGGGCGAACACCTTAAACCACTCCACCAGTCTGTTTTTTGTGAGAATTTATTAAAGATAAGGTCTCAAGAAGTGTTTGCCCAGGCTGGCTTTGAAATGTGATTCTCCTGATCTCTGCCTCCTGAGTATTTAGGATTACAGGCATGAGCCATTGGTGCCCAGTAGGTTGATGATTTTTATTGAAGAAAGATTTTATATTAAAAATTATTTCACAATTACATTAAGTTCAAATTCTATAAACACTGACTATGGAACAGTATACAACACTGAGTGTGGTAATGAAAATAATTGCTCAAATATTTATCAAGTATTTATTATCACCCTGTATGGTTTGATACCAAAGACTGCAAAAAAAGATAATTATGCTACAAAAACATGGTGAATGTTCCAGCAGTCATTCAAATGACATGATAAAAACATAATAGAATATTAGAAATGAGAGAAACATTATTTTCACCTAGATAGGCAAAAGGCAATGAAAAGACTATACTTGAATGAGAAGCATAAACTTGGCTCTTTGAGTGAAGGTTTGGTAAGAAGAAAGAAACATCAATCAACAGAAAGCAGTTTCAACACATTTTCCAATCTTAAGGAAATTGAGTCCTCAGAGAACAGTTTAGGTGCTAAACAGGAATTGTGATAGAAGAAATAAGGGCAAAGAGGAATTAGATTGTCAAGGGGCTTCAAAAGGAAAAGTAGGAAGTCAATGTAACTCAGAGAGGACTTTTTGTTGTATTTCACTACTAATTTGGGAAGAAAAAATTAAATGAATAGTTTAATGTTTGTGAAAAAATAGGGAATTTTTGTGAACAGTTATAAGATACCACTTGGATAACTCCTAGAAATTAATGCAAGTTTGTTGGAGGAATATAGTCAACTTAATTATGACTCAAGTTCAAAGAATTTTAACATCAAAATGCAAATAACTTTGCTACTTCATTTTAGGGTTTGAAATAAAAGAGACCAAAACTCTGTTTTCCATAAAAGAACTGGTACAGCCCCATAATTCTCAATAGTCACATTTTGTGGATTAGATATACTCAACACTTAAAAATTCCCCCAATGGTAGACTGGAGGTAAAGCCCTGAGCTCAAACCCCAGTCCCAACCTCCCCCAAAAAAGTCCCACAATTGTAAAACAAATGTGATCATTCTATTTACCTTCAGTTAACTTGGGTCAGTGCTATGTTTTTGTTTTGCTGATGTTTTGTTATTTCTATGTAAGCTTTCAAATATATTTTGGGTTTTGATCTGTTTATAAATCATTGTTTTTAAGATTTTGCTCTGTCTCCAATGTGCTCAAGATTTTACTCTTTGTAGTGTGACAGAAGAGACTGACTCCACATGAAATGGGGTGGTAAAGAGTGTGGACTTCCCTCAACCCCTCTGTCTACTGGGAGGATGAGTCCACGTGGAGTGGAGTGTTAAAGAATGTGAACTGACCTCAGCCTCTCTGTCTGCTGGGAGGATGAGTCCACAAGGGAATCATTTGCCTTTCCACCTTTCTCTCAAATGGCACCACCTATTCCACTGTGACTTCCCATTGCATTTCATGGGCTATTGCTGTGAAAAAAGAAACTCACCTTCATGAAACTTCTGCATTTCTTTAAAATATTTTTTTTCCAGAGTGGAAGACAGTTGATACATATTGGAAATGTACTAATGAATATTAGCACAGCAAGAAAAATCTGTAGAATATTACTTAAAAATAAATTCTATTTACTTTTTAAATATGGTTCAAATAATGTGTACACATGTATATAAATGCAAAAATGATTATACATGTATGTAAATGTAAAAATAAAAATTAATTTTAATTGGGTGAATTCAAGTAGGATATATTTGAAACATTGTAAGAAACTTTGTAAATGCCACAATATACCCCCACCCAGCACATTACAAAATAAGAGAAGATTTAAAGCCAAAAAAAAAATCAAATTTTAGCACCATGCAAGGTGGCTCAAGCCTATAATCCTAGTTACTTAGGAGTAGAACAGGAGGATTGCAGTTGGAGTGTGGCCTAGGCAAAATGTTCATGAGACCTTATTTTCACCAATAAGTTGAGCATGATGGCATATGACTGTTATCCCAGCTGTGGGGAACAAAAATTCAATGATAGGGTCCAGTCTGTCCCAGCCATAAAGCAAAACCGTATCTTGAAAATAACCAACAGAGAAAGGGCTGTTTTAACAGCTCAAATGGTAGAGTGCCTGCCTAACAAGCATGAGGCTGTGTCTTCAACCCTTAGTACTATTAAAGAAATGAAAAAGAATTTTAATAGAACACTTTGAATGCCATTCAAAATAAATGATTTACTGCATTAAATAAGAGGTAAAATTCAAATGTAATGGTATTTATGTAATTGCTTATAAAACTATAGTTAATTCTTCCTTTGTCATTACTGACACAATTAGATCCTAAATACAATTTTTATTGCTTAATCAGATTACTGAATCTGATTTATTACTGAATCTACTTAAACAGATTACTGAATTTTTGTTTCATAAGTATATCTCCATACTTATATTTTTTAATGTTAAAGAGAGTATATTATCTTTTTGTGCTTAAGATTATGGTTTTAGCAATAGTGGAGCTATTTATGAATCAAAAAAATCCCCTTATTGTCAACATCTAACACAAACACTTTGGGCATAGTACAAATGCATTAAACTTTGATGCAGTCAGCTGCATGTCCCTGCACTGATCACTGAAACAGTCATTGTTTCCATATGAAATTCATTAGGGAGTAAGGATGGGAATTACTACTGAATTATGATTTAGGTCACAGAGAATTTCATTGATTATGCAAGATTGTGTTAAAACTTCCTTTTTAATGCTAAATTGCAGAACCACATAGAGCTAACTTAAAGACATATTATCTGTGCTCTACAATTCCTCTCCCCAAATGACCTTGTGTGACTGTTGTAAATGATTTAATATCTTGCCAAGTAACAAGCAAATACAGGAAAAAGCATTGAAATAGAAACTCAGTGTATTTTCATGTTCATTTAAAAGCATAATATTAATAATCTTAAAATCTATTTCTTTATGTAAAATGCTTTTGAAGACACATCATTGTGCTTTTACATTCAGAAGAATATTTCTTGTTTCTCCAAAATATCATGAGATTTACCAACTACTGCAATTGAGTACATTTACATTGCATTCTATAAGTAGAGCTATAGGGCAATAATATGGGTTGTAAAGCTGCTTTAGGTCAACAATTACATTTTATTTAAAAGGGTGGGAGGTAAAAGGCTAAGGGAGAGAAATGGAAGGGGTTGAAAGGACTAAAGTAAAGTACACTCACAGTGGGGACACACAGAGAAACCCCTTTGAACATTGACTTAAATATTAATAACAAAAGATAGGACTATAAAATAGGTACACCTGGGGGGTCTTGTGGGAAAGGGAGAGTGAATGAAGGAGATTAAGGCAAGTGTATATGGTAGATGGAGTTCATATGCTTATATGAAATAGAGCAAAGAAACCTCTTGAAATTAATTGCTTTAAATGGGGCAAGAGTGGGCCCAGGGGGAGAGGTGGGAAGGCGGTGATCTAACCAATGTACAATATAGACCTGTTTGGAATTGTCACAATTAATCCCTCCTGTGCAATGAATATATCCTAATAATAAAAAAAGAAAAAAATATTTAAAATGCTGAGCAGCCTTTTCCTTTCTTTAATTTTTGCTACGTAGTGTCTTAGAAAAATACCTTTCTTATCTCACTTCTAATGTACTTGGATATTTCAATGTATCAGTTCATCTCTTGCTGCATATATTATGCTAGGAAAGACCCTATAAACTGTCCTTTCTCTCTGTGCTACTGACTCTCCCATCTCTATCCTTTAAAATATCAACTAATAGCTTTAACTCTTCCTACAGTATTTTCTCAACAAGAAAGCAGATCCTGGGCTGAAGACATGGTGCAACTGGTACAGTACCTGATCAACAAGTACAAGGCCTTGAGTTCAAATCCAACTGTTGCTTAAAAAAAAACAAGAAAGGAAAACAAGGTTTATTTAGAGTTAAACCCAAGGCTTGACTGAGGCTTAATTGTATTTGGTCTTTTGTGTAGCAGAATATAGGAAACTGACTTGAGAAAATAATTGGCAATCTGTCCAACTACCTTAATTGTTGGAAGTTTTTTCTATATTATCAATAATTTTCTACTCTCTTTATTTTTAATGTTTCTTCCTGATTAATTTATAATATCTTTAAAACTAGTAGTGAATAATATTATAAAATCCACTGTATTATACTTATATAGAAATACATAATAATCAGAATTTAGGACTTATTTTATTAATAATAATTACCAACTAGAAAATTGCATTTCAAAATTATTTTAATTTCATTATACTGGCATATAAGATACTCTAAATAAATTCATAAAATAGAAACATTTTTAGGCTGGTAGATGTCATAGTATTAGTTCCAATTTTGTTATTTCTCTCCTCTTTTGGAACATGTTTCAGTATAATGCAGGGTGGTGTTAAGTGCATTTCAGAATTAAGAATTAGTATTTCCAAATATAAAGTGATATTTATTTTAACCATTTTAAACTTTTTATACATTAAATTTGGTAAAAGTACATTTACTCCTCAGTCATAAGGAAAACCAAAAGCAGGTTTGTATTTTCAACATAATGCTCTAAATACAATTTGTAATGGTATGTATATTGGAATTCAGACTCACAAATGTTCACTATTGACTAAGGCCTGCAATTCATAAATCTGGAAACATTGTGCCCCTTTTTGTAGAATGATCCAGTTTGACCAGATGCCACAATTTTTAAGTGTAAATCTCAATAAACTATAGTATATTCCCATTTCAAAATGTTTCATCAGTCTGGTAAAGACTTTATATTGAACAAACAGTCTCTACATCTTACTTATCTTTATTTATATTTATTCTCCTTATATATCTAATACTTCTAGGTGTATTTCTCACTATTAAATGATCAGAATTTATAGATAAATCAGAGTTTACAGGCAGATTGCCATGAAAATTATTTCTTAACTGAGTCTCTTACTGAGTATAATCAATACCTAGAATATAGTAATCCGGCTTATCCATATACTTTTACTTTCTCTAGTTTCAGTGAAGTGTGGTCAACCATTGTCATCATGTTAAGTGAAATAAAACAGATTCAGGGAGACATATATCAATGTTTTCTCTCATATGCAAAATGTGGTCATCAAAAAATGCAAAGAGGGACTCTTGAGGGGGTTGAAATCAGCAAGGGGGAAGGTGAAAAGGAAGGTAATGAGAGGTCAAATATATCAAAGTACTTTATATAGATGTATGAAAATAGAATAAAATCCATTAAAATGTTTATGAAAGGGAAGAGAGCTATGAAAGAGTAATAGAGGGGCCAGATTTGATCAAATTATGTTATACGTATGTATACACATATGAAAATGAAATCTTTCATACAATTCATATATGCAAATTAAAAAGTCTTATGGCCAAAAATAAAGACAAATGTAAGACAATTACAAAGTTTTAAAATGTGTGCCTTTCTGTTTACCATAATGAGATCTCACAGTGGTCTCTTCCTTCATGATCATTTCCACCTGCATATTCACCAAATTGGTAGTCACTAAGCACTCAGCTCCTTGTCAGATAAGTTTTTTCTATTATGATGCCTGTGATTAACTAAGCTGTATTTTACTAAATAATGACCCCAAAGTGTAAGAGTAGTGATGTTGGTGATTTTGATATGCCACAGTGAAGCCAAAAAGGTTTTCCCTAAGGTTAAAAGGTGAATGCTGAGTGAGGGAAAAAGGTCATAGTCACACAACTTTTTTGCAGCATATTGTAAATGTCCTATTCACTTAGTTATTGTTATTGATTATTTACTGTATTTGTGTGCATTGGAAAAATAATATTTAATGTGTTCTACTATGCAAGGTCTCAGTCAAACACCAGGAGTCTTAGAATTTATCCCATAAGGACTAAGGGGGCAACTTTACATTAACTTCTGCTTCAGGTATTAAATTTGTGAGGATTACTGATTTACACACACTGTGCTAGGTCCTTTACACATCTTGTTTCACTTAACCCTCAGAATAACCCCACTGAACTAAGAACACCAAAGTAGCCTTATATACAAATGAGAAATTCAAAGCCTAGAGTTGTTCAATTGCTCACTCAAGATCACACAGTTTATACACTTTTCTCTCTTATGTGAACAATAGGCATGATACGGTACAGCAAAATTATGAAAAGCAGGTCACACTAAGGGGAGGTCACTAATGGAAGAGGGAAGGTAAAAGAAGAAAGTTAAGTAGGTGAACATGATTGATGTACTTCCTTTTTCTTTTTTTTTTTTCTTTTTCTTTTCAGTACTGGAATTTGAAATCAGGGCCTACATCCTGAGCCACTCCACCAGCCCTTTTTTGTGAAAGGTTTTTTGAAAGAGGGTCATGTGAACTATTTGCCTGGGCTGGACTTGAACTGTGATCCTCCTGATCCTGAGTAGCTAGGATTACAGGTGTGAACTGGTTGATGTACTTTCTATACAAGAGTGAATATATAATTTTTAAATTTGTAAAGTCATCATAAGAAGGGTACTAAGGTAGAGAGAAGAATAGAGGACATGAACCAATTTGGGTTATAATACATATATACATGGAAATATCACAATGAAACCCTCTGTAGAGCTATATTAAACAAACAATAATGTCTTATTTCAAAAACAAAGCACAAGAAGGTAAAACAGGTCCTGTCTGGAGGTGGCACCAGTGGGAGGGGGGAGGACATAAGGAAAGGATGTAGGAGGGTGAATATTGTAGAATATTAGGTACTCATATATGAAAATGGAAAAATGAGACCTGTTAAAACTGTTCGAGGAATGGAGGAAAGAGAGATAGAGGAGACTGAGGGAAGGGATGAATTGAACTATGATATTTTGTAAGCACTTTTGTAAATGTCACAGCATAACCCCAATACAATAATATGATAAGAAATATATTTTTTTAAATGAAATTTGAAGAAATCTTAGCTAACTCCAGCCTTCATATTTAGCAGCCATGCTATACTGTTTTTTTAATTGTAAATAAAGTTTTATTGGACAATCATGCTCCTTTTTTATGTTGCAACTTTCATAGTCATAGACTTGAATAGCTGCAACAGAAGCTATGTGGTTCTTTTTTTTTAAATTATTCATTTATTCACATATGCATACATTGTTTGGTTCATTTCTCCCTCCTGTTCCCCTCCCCCAATGCTAGGAATATTTCTGTATAGCTATCCTTAACTCAAGTAGTAAAAATGCTTTGTCTTCCTTATTATATTGTTGCACTAGTTAAAAAGTGAACCTTAATTGATGACATGATATCAAAGTATTTTGCCAAATTCTTTCATATGGAATGAAAAATATATTTCAGGAGAAAATGATTTTTCTTCAAAAAACAAATTCTCAACATCTCTAGCCATAAAGGAAATGCAAACCAAAACCACACTAAGATTCCACATCACCCATCAAAAACACCAACAACAGCATGTGTTGGAGAGGATGTGGGGAAAAAACTCTCATAAACTGCTGATGGAATGCAAGCTGGTGTAACTACTCTGGAAAAAAATTTAGAGTCTTCTTAAAAATCTAAACATAGACCTGCCACATGATCCAGCAATCCCACTCCTGGGGATAAACCCAATGGAATGTGATACAGGTTACTCCAGAGCCACCTGCACATCAATGTTTATTGCAGTGCTATTCACAACAGCTAAGTTATGTAAACAACAAAAATGCCCCACTACTGATGAATGAATCAAGAAAATATGGCATTTATTCATGATGGAATTTTACACAGCCATGAAGAAGAACAAAATCTTATCATTTGCAGGTAGACGGATAGAAGTGGAGAACATCATTTTTAGTGAGGTTAGCCAGGCTCAGAATACCAAAAATCATATGTTCTCCCTCATATGTGGACTTTAGATATAGGGCAAATGCAGTAATGGGGTTGGACTTGGATCACATGACAAGGGGAGAGCATATAAAGGAGATATAGGAATAGGTAGAAAACCCAAAACATGAAAGCATTTGATGTCCCTATTCCAGAGGAACTAATACAGAAACCTTAAAGTGACAGAGGTTAATATGAGAAAGGGATCAGGAACTAGTGTAAAGAACAGTTAGAGATGAATCAACTTGGGTTGTAACACATTTGTACATGAAACCAATGCTAAGAATCTTTCTGTATAGCTATCCTTAACTCAACAAGCAACAATTCTTTGTCTTCCTTATTATGCTTATGTCTTCTCTTCAACAAAATTAAAGATAAGGGCACAATAGGTTCTGCCTGGAAGTGAGGGGGGGAGAAGGGACAGGGTGGAGGAGGGGGACGGGGGGGGAAAATGACCCTAACAATGTATGCACATGTGACAAATGAATAATTAAAAAAAAAGTTCTGCCATGTGTGGTGACTCACATCTGCAGTACTAGATACCAGTGAAGCAAAGATCAGGAGGATCATAGTTTCAGGCTAGTCCCAGGCAAATAGTTTTCAAGAACTAATCTCAAAAATACTCAACACACTGAAGGGCTTGTGGAGTGACACAAGTAGTAGCATTCTTGCTTAGCAAGCCTGAGGCCCTGAGTTTAAACACTACTGCTGCCAAAAAATAAATAAAGTTTAGAAAATGAATTAATGTTGACTTAAAATACTTTTAATGAAAAAGTTATTATCATGATCCACCTGAAATTAAATTGAAAAACTAGGTTATCTTAACATACAATAATATATTTCCTTAATGCTTTTAGTTGAACTAAAATGCACAAAGTAGATTTAAGAGTACCTAAATTTCAGAAAAATCTAGGCAATTGATGAAAGACTATGATTCTGAACAAGTATGCTATTTCATAGACATGTGTATATAAATATATGTTGGAAAATTATCTTTCTTCACAAGCTTTTCCCTGTTTCACTTCCTGTTAATATTCTTAGCCTGTAAAAGAATGTTAAAGTATTTAACATTTTAAGAATTTTGATGTTTCATATTATAAATTAAAGTGTATGCCTTAAACAAAATGGCACTAAATTCAGTAGTACAGTGAAATGGGTGGGGTATGGATTCCATAATGGGTCATACATACACATATCATCTGTTTTATCAAATCAACTATTTCCAATCACCACATAATATTGACTTATAAAATTAATTTGATTTAATATTTCCTCTATTTCTTCAACCTGCTCTCTTAATTTATATTAGTTAAACCTTTTTGCTACTTTATCATAATGGTCCTGAATTTCCCCAAGGAAACCATTAGAACATGTATTCTTGCTTTGTTTTATATGGCTGTATTCAGTCAGATAGCTGTTTTCTACTGTAAAGTTTAGAGTGACAGATTTAGAATATTAGTGTCTGTGCTGGGGGAAAGCATATGCCTCTGACTATTAATCATAGGGTTAACATTTTTAAACAGCCCATATGTTTTAATGCTCTGTGAAACAATTTTATAAATAGTGCTATAAAGGAGTATTTAAATGCCATACATTAAAAGCAGGAAATCTTCCATTTTATGTGATATCATGCCTATATATATTTGATATATTTTTTAATGTTAACTGTACTGAGTAAATTTCAGGCCTAGAAATAAAATGAGAGGTTTTAATAGGTGTTTCATCTTGATTAAAAACTAAGACTGCCTTGATATCTTTGTTTCACCATAACTAGCATATACTGAAGAGGCATATTAGAGTAGTCTGAATTTATATATTAACTTTAACTCAGGTGGATGAATGTCAGAAATTCTAGAGCCAAAAAGAAACAAAGCATAAATAAGGCTTTTATAAAAATTATTTATCTCTTCTTTTGAGAATTGATGGTCTGCATCATCAGAAAAAGACCAAGAACAAGTCTTTTCAAACATAGTATTCATATCTCAAATTCTTTCTTTGAAATCTGAGAGCAATACTGCACATTTTTTAATAAATGACAACTGATTAAGCATTAAGGTGATAAACCTGAAAATGAGGAAGGTATGAAATCACAGACAGTGTCTGTAGAAAGACAATATCTTTGTTATCAAAGACAGAAGATTTAATTTTTTTAAGGCAAGCTCAGACTGGCATTTGTAATCTGCTCTTCCCACTATCGGCTATTGCTTCCTCCAGCAAGGAAGCACTGTGCTCATCTAGTAAAGAACAACACAAGTCCCCATCCTGATGTTTGCATCTATGACCACAACACTTAGTGGGTTGAGATCAAAGAATAAGCCAGGCTGTGGTCCTTCTTGTAGATTCTAGGGCAGAATTGTGTCTTTGACCTTTCTAACAACTAGAGCCTGTCTATATTGACTGTCTCTTAGTCCTGTCATCCACCTTTTGAATAAGCAATAACAGGTTGAATCTTTCTCATTGTGTCACCCAAACTTACTCTTCCACCAACTTTTCATGGCTTTAAGGGAACTTGAGAATACACAGAGCTCCCTGAAATAATCCAGGATAACCTATGTTTATCAAAAGCAACAGATCAGAAACCTTAGTTCCATGTGGAATGTCAATTCCCCTTTGCCATGTAAAGTAATATGTGCACATATTATAAGAATTAGGACATAAATATCATTGAGTCAAGGGTTATTGTGACTACCACAGGATTTCTGATTGTTTCTCAGGAGAATTATATGTACATACAGAAAAACAAATTTATTAGATGAATATTTGGTGCTCCTAGAATTGAAGGCAATAAGTAAAACCAGCTTAGGAAAAGCACTGAAAGATGTTCTAGAGGGCCAGGCAGAGGGAACCATAGTGATGTTCAGGAACAGACCTGTCTACTTACCACCATCACAGACATGGGCTCAAACTGTTGCCATGTTCCTGGTGACATTTGCTCAAGATTTGGCATGATAGAGGCACTCTGAAATTTTCTAACTGGCAAAACCTCAACCATATACTCACCAGATGTCTGTGCAGGTTAGAGAAGAGAGCAACAGAGGGCATATCTTTCCTTAGGCTTTTAAAATTTACATTAAACCATACCATCCACAAAGTTCTCACACAACCAGCCTCTTCATTTTCACATAAAAATATAACAATCCACAATTGTCGCTTATACCATACAGGCACAGGAACTCAAACACACATCTTAAAACTGAATGTCAGTCCTCTGCCTTCTTCAGACACTTACTTTTTCCATCCTATCACTCCCCTGTTCTCAATTTTCTCCCCATTCTTGTCATTTTTACTCACTTATATTGCAGAATAATATAGCAGAATTTTGGGTTGACTTTCATTCTTGCAAATATACCATCAAAGTATTTCATAAATTTTTTTCATTTCTTGAATTCAGTTTAAGTATCAGGAAAATATTACATGGGTATCATGCTATATTAATAGTACTTAAAGGGGGAAGTTGGAAGAATGATGAAATGTTTGACTAACAGTGTACATGTGATATCAGCAGAAAGATAAAACTGGAAATTCAGGTGGAGCATAGATTTCATGAAATCCTGAATTACAGATTAAAATGGGGAGATTGTTAGCAAGAAGTAAAGGTGAGCACAAGAATTGTGCTCCAGAATGATGGATATAAAAGTAGAATATAGAAAGAACTTTGGTGGGGAAAGGATGAGATGGGGATAGTTATTGGGAAGTAATTACAACAGGCTAAAAGAGAGTATAAAATCTTTTAACCCTTATGTCTCCTAATCATTTAAAAATAAAGCAGGTCTTTGTGTTCTAAACATACAGTGTAATATATATTTTTTATTTTTGTGCTGGGTGGGGGTACATTGTGGCATTTACAAATGTTCTTACAATGTATAAATATATCATACTTGAATTCACCCTGTCCATCATTCTCCTTTATATCCTCCTCCCACCATTCATGGAATAGTTTCATCAGGTATTATTTTCCATATAAATACATGTGTACATAGTACTTGCACTATATTCACCCTCCCAATGCCCTTTCTTCACACTCTTTCCCCTCCCACTGGTACCATTCATCTTAGGTGGCACCTGTTCCATCCTTCTGTTCTCTGTTTTTGTAAGTGAAAAAAAATGTCATTTTTGTTTAAGATAGCTATATAGGGAGTTGCCTCATGATATTTCCACATATATAATAACCCAAATAAGTTCATCTACTCTATTTTACTTCTTTATACCTTAGGCTTCTTTTTATCATGACTTCAACAGTTTAAAACATTCTATATTCTTTCTTTTATAGTGAGTACATCAATATTATTCACCTTCTTAACTTACTTCTTTTAACCTCACCCTTTCATATGTGACTTCCCCATAACATAACCTGTTTTTTTATTTTGCTTATATTTATATTAGGTCTATGTTCCACACATGAGAGAAAACACATGGCATTTGGCATTTTGGATGTGGCTAACTTAAAATGATGTTCTCCAGTTCCATCCATTTACTTGCAAATGACAAAATCTATTCTTAATAAAATTCCTTTGTATATAAATACCACATTTTCAAAATCCATTCATCAGTAGTGTGGCATCTTGGCTGTTTCCATTGCTTAGTTATTGTGAATAATGCTCCAAAAAACATGGGTGTGCAGTTTTTAATTAAAATATACTGGATCAGACTGATGTCATTTAATGTATTATTTTATGAAGAGGTATGATATAAGTGTACAAATGACAAGTCATGTCACTGTGAACTCATTTTTCCCTATTTTTGAACCATTTCTATTCCACCCATTCAATGAAAACTCTGACTATATGCAACACATTTTTCCCTGGAACATAAAAGCAAATAATATGAATGTGTTCTGCAAAAGGATGACTAGCTAGCTAAACACTTATAAATACATGTGTCTGTGTGCATTGAAAAGTATGTTCTGCTCACAGTTCTGGAATCTGGGAAGTAAAGTACTCAGTTGCTTGTGTCTGACAGTGAACTTTTTCTGAGTCAGAATGTAGTAGAAGTTGAGAGGGCAAGAAGGTGAGAGATGACAAGAGTTGAGTGAACTTAAGCATTAATAATGCCACTAATCCCACCTATGTGAGTGGATCCCTTATAGATTTCCCTTACAGCTTAGTCATTTCTTAAAGGTCTCATGTCTTAAAATTATTACGTTGGCAATTTGATTTCAACATGAGTTTCAATAAAACAAACATTTAAACTGTATCTTATTAGACTGCAAAGTTCCATAGGACTAAAGGAAAAAGGTTGGGCAGTTGTTAATAGTGTTGGCTCAACAAAAATATTGATGTGGGGAGAAGGTGCAAAGAACTGATATAGTCTGAATCAAGACAGTGAGTTACACCAGTCATTAATGCAACAAAGTCAAGAATCCTATTTTGATCTGTCATTATTATCTATGCTTTTATTATCTGTCTACTATCAAGTGAGATGTTTCACTTGAATCTTGCAGTCTCAAATAGCATCTGTATGCTTGTTATTGTCAATATTGTTTGTTCAGTCCTATCCCTTTGCTGCATTCTATAATTATATTTACTTTTTTATAATAAGGCCTTCCCCACAAAAGTGGGTCATGAGTCTTCTGCAAGAATTCAAACTAGTATACAAAATCTAAAAGAAATTGCAATGTCAAAAAGTAGAAGGATTGGATCCACTGAGAGTGGAGAAAGATCTGCGTTGAAATCCACTAACCAATATGTAAGAATGAATATTTAAAGGAAAACATCTAGGTATTAAAACTTTTATTAGATAAGTAATAACGAGAATTTTCCTACAATTTCAGTATTTATTTATGTATTTATTTCATATTTGCTGAATCTGATGCCCTAGTGTTTAGAAATTCAATAAAGCTTTATGTTCAGATGTTAAGTATAATGCACATTTTTAATCTGTACTTTTTTTTATTATTCATATGTGCATACAAGGTTTGGGTCATTTCTCCCCCCTGCCACTACCCCCTCCCTTACCACCAACTCTGCCCCCTCCCTCTACCCCCTACCCCCTCAGTACCAAGCAAAAACTATTTTACCCTTATTTCTACTTTTGTTGTACAGAGAGTATAAGCAATAATAGGAAGGAACGTGGGTTTTTTCTGGTAGAGATAAGGATAGCTATACAGGGAGTTGACTCACATTAATTTCCTGTGCATGTGTATTACCTTCTAGGTTAATTTTTTTTGATCTAACCTTTTCTCTAGTTCCTGGTCCCCTTTTCCTATTGGCCTCAGTTGCTTTTAAGGTATCTGCTTTAGTTTCTCTGCGTTAAGGGCAACAAATGCTAGCTAATTTTTTAGGTGTCTTACCTATCTTCACCCCTCCTTTGTGTGCTCTCACTTTTATCATGTGCTCAAAGTCCAATCCCCTTGTTGTGTTTGCCCTTGATCTACTGTCCACATATGAGGGAGAACATATGATTTTTGGTCTTTTGGGCCAGGCTAACCTCACTCAGATTGATGTTCTCCAATTCCATCCATTTACCAGCAAATGATAACATTTCGTTCTTCTTCATGGATGCATAAAATTCCATTGTGTATAAATACCACATTTTCTTAATCCATTCATCAATGGTGGGGCATCTTGGCTGTTTCCATTACTTAGATATTGTGAATAGTGCCGCAATAAACATGAGTGTGCAGGTACCTCTGAAGTACCTGTGTCACAGTCTTTTGGGTATATCCCCAAGAGTGGTATTGCTGAATCAAATGGTAGATCAATGTCTAGCTTTTTAAGTACCCTCCAAATTTTTTTCCAGAGTGGTTATACTAGTCTACATTCCCACCAACAGTGTAAAAGGGTTCCTTTTTCCCCGCATCCTCGCCAACACCTGTTGTTGGTGGTGTTGCTCATGATGGCTATTTTAACAGGGGTGAGGTGGAATCTTAGTGTGGTTTTAATTTGCATTTCCTTTATTGCTAGAGATGGTGAGCATTTTTTATGTGTTTTTTGGCCATTTGAATTTCTTCTTTTGAGAAAGCTCTGTTTAGTTCACTTGCCCATTTCTTTATTGGTTCATTAGTTTTGTGAGAATTTAGTTTTTTAAGTACCCTATATATTCTGGTTATGAGTCCTTTGTCTGATGTGTAGCTGGCAAATATTTTCTCCCACTCTGTGGGTGTTCTCTTCAGTTTAGAGACCATTTCTTTTGTTGAGCAGAAGCTTTTTAGTTTTATGAAGTCCCATTTATCTATGCTGTCTCTTAGTTGCTATGCTGTTGGTGTTCCATTGAGAAAGTTCTTACCTATACCTACTAATTCCAGAGTATTTCCTACTCTTTCCTGTATCAACTTTAGAGTTTGGGGTCTGATATTAAGATCCTTGATCCATTTTGAGTTAATCTTGATATAGGGTGATATACATGGATCTAGTTTCAGTTTTTTGCAGACTGCTAACCAGTTTTCCCAGCAGTTTTTGTTGAAGAGCCTGCTATTTCTCCATCATATATTTTTAGCTCCTTTGTCATAGACAAGTTGGTTATAGTTCTGTGGCTTCATATCTGGGTCCTCTATTCTGTTCCACTGGTCTTCATGTCTGTTTTTATGCCAGTACCATGCTGTTTTTATTGTTATTGCTTTGTAATATAGTTTGAAGTCAGGTATCGTGATACCACCTGCATTGTTCTTTTGACTGAGTATTGCCTTGGCTATTTGTGGCCTCTTGTGTTTCCATATAAATTTCACAGTAGATTTTTCAATCTCTTTAATAAATGTCATTGGAATTTTGATGGGAATTGAATTAAACATATAGATTACTTTTGGGAGTATAGACATTTTTACTATGTTGATTTTACCAATCTGTGAGCATGGGAGAGCTCTCCACTTTCTATAGTCTTCCTCAATCTCTTTCTTCAGAAGTTTATAGTTTTCCTTGTAGAGGTCATTCACATCTTTTGTTAGGTTTACACCTAGGTATTTGATTTTTTTTGAGGCTATTGTAAATGGAATTGTTTTCATATATTCTTTTTCAGTTTGCTCTTTGTTAGTGTATAGAAATGCTAATGATTTTTCTATGTTGATATTATATCCCACTACCTTGCTATAGCTATTGATGATGTCTAGAAGCTTCTGAGTAGCGTTTTTTGGTTCTTTAAGGTATAGGATCATGTCATCTGCAAATAGGGATATTTTGACAGTTTCTTTACCTATTTGTATTGCTTTTATTCCTTCTTCTTGCCTAATTGTTCTGGCTAGGATTTCTAGTACTATGTTGAATAGGAGTGAAGATAGTGAGCATCCTTGTCTGTTTCCTGATTTTAGAGGGAATGGTTTCAGGTTTTCTCCCTTAACTAGAATGCTGGCTGTAGGTTTGTCATATATAGCTTTTATAATGTTCAGGTACTTTCCTTCTATTCCTAGTTTTCTTAGAGCTTTTATCATGAAATGGTGTTAGATCTTATCAAAGGGTTTTTCTGCATCTATTGAGATGATCAAGTGGTTTTTGTCTTTGCTTCTGTTAATGTGGTTTATTACGTTTATTGATTTTCATATGTTGAACCACTCCTGCATCCCTGGGATGAAGCCTACTTGGTCGTGGTGAATAATCTTTTTGATGTGTTGTTGAATTCAGTTTTCCATTATTTTGTTGAGGATTTTTGTGTCAATGTTCATTAAGGAGATTGGCCTAAAGTTCTCCTTTTTGGAGGTGTCTTTGCCTGGTTTGGGGATAAGTGTAATTCTGGCTTCATAAAATGTGTTAGGCAGGTTTCCATCCCTTTCTATTTCGTGGAACAGTTTAAGGAGGGTTGGTGTCAGTTCTTCTTTAAAGGTCTGATAGAATTCAGCACAGAATCCATCAGGTCCTGGACATTTCTTTTTGGGGAGACTCTTGTTTGCTGCTTCAATTTCATTTTGTGTTATAGGTCTATTCAGGTGATTAATTTCCTCTTGGTTCAGATTTGGATGATCATATGTATCCAGAAATCTGTCCATTTCTTTAAGATTTTCAAAATTATTTGAATATACGTTCTCCAATTACTCTCTGATAATTTCCTGGACTTCCATGGTGTTTGTTGGTATCTCCTCTTCTGCATTCCTGTTTCTATTAATTTGGGTTTTTTCTCTCCTCATTTTAGTCAGGATTGCCAGGGTTCTATCGATCTTGTTTATTTTTTCAAAGAACCAACTTTTTGTTTCATTAATTCTTTGTATGGTTTATTTGGTTTCTATTTCGTCGATTTCAGCTCTTGTTTTTATTATTTCTCTCCTTCTATTTGTTTTGGGATTTGCTTGTTCTAGTTTTTCTAGAAGTTTGAGATGTGTCATTAGGTCATTGATTTGGGATCTTTCAGTCTTTTTAATATATGCACTCATGGGTATAAACTTTCCTCTCAGGACTGCCTTACTTGTGTCCCATAAGTTCCAGTAGTTTGTGTTTTCATTTTCATTTTCTTCCAGGAACTTTTTAATTTCTTCTTTTATTTCATCAATGATCCATTGTATATTAAGTAAAGAGTTATTTAGTTTCCAGCTGTTTGCCTGTTTTTGGTCTTTACTTTTGTTGTTGAGTTCTACTTTTACAGCATTGTGATCAGATAGTATGCACGGTATAATTTCTATTTTCTTATATTTTCTGAGACTTGCTTTGTGCCCTAGGATATGATCTATTTAGGTGAAGGTTCCATGGGCTGTTGAGAAGAATGTGTATTGTGTAGAAGTTGGATGAAATGTTCTGTAGACATCAACTAGGTCCATTTGATCTATTGTATATTTTAGATCTTGAATTTCTTTATTGATTTTTTGTTTGGATGACCTATTTATTGATGATAATGGGGTGTTAAAGTCTCCCATAACCACTGTGTTGGTGTTAATATATACTTTTAGGTCTTTCAGGGTATTTTTGATGAATTTGGTATGTTGACATTGGGTACATACATGTTGATGATTATTATTTCCTTTTGGTCTATTTCCCCTTTTATTAGTACAGAATGTCCTTTTTTATCTCATTTGATCAATGTAGGTTTGATGTCTACTTTGTCAGAGATAAGTACTGCTACTCCTGCCTGTTTTTCGGGACCATTGGCTTGGGAAATCTTCTTGCAGCCTTTCATCCTAAGCCTATGCTTATATCTGTCGGTGAGATGAGTCTCCTGTAAGCAACAAATTGTTGGATCTTCCCTTTTAATCCATTTTGTCAAGCGGTGCTTTTTGATGGGTGAATTAAGTCCATTAACATTAAGTATTAGTACTGATGGGTATGTGGTGAATCCTGTCATTTAGTTTTCTTAGTTGTTTGAAGGTTTGATTGTGTGTACCTAAGTTGAGGTTGTTCTCTACTGTCTTGCTTTTTCTTTTCCTGTGGTTTGGTACTGCCTGTCTTTTCATGGTTAAGTTGGGTTTCACTTTCTGTGTGCAGAATCCCTTGAAGAATCTTTTGTAGTGGTGGCTTTGTGGTCACATATTGTTTTAGTTTCTAATTATCATGGAAGACTTTTATTGCTCCATCTATTTTGAATGATAGTTTTGCTTGGTAGAGTATCCTGGGGTTGATGTTATTTTCATTCAGTGCCCGGAAGATCTCACCCCATGCTCTTCTTTCTTGTAATGTTCGTGTTGAGAAGTCTGCTGTGATTTTGATGGGTTTACCTTTGTATGTTACTTGTTTTTTCTCTCTTACAGCCTTCAATATTCTTTCCCTAGTTTCTGAACTTGTTGTTTTAATGATGATATGTTGTGGGGTAGTTCTATTTTGATCTGGTCTGTTTGGTGTCCTGGAGGCCTCTTGGATTTGTATGGGAATGTCTTTCTCTAGATTTGGGAAATTTTCCATTTTTATTTTGTTGAATATATTGCACATTCCCTTCGCTTGTACCTCTTCTCCTTCATCGATGCCCATGATTCTCAAGTTTGGTCTTTTGGTGGAGTTGGTGAATTCTTGCACTTTCTTTTTCACAGGTCTTGAGTTGTTTAATTAATAGTTCTTTGGTTTTTCCTTTAATTACCATTTCATCTTCAAGTTCTGGGATTCTATCTTCTGTTTGATCTATTCTGCTGGATTGGCATTCTGTTTTGTTTTGCAGTTCTGTTTCATTTTTTTTTCTGAGGTTTTCCATATCCTGGGCGGTTTGCTCTTTAATGTGGTCTATTTTTGTCCTGAGTTCATTTATCTGTTTATTTACTGTGTTCTCTGTTTCACTTTGGTGTTTATACAGTGCTTCTGTGGTTTCCTTTATTTCTTCTTTTGCTTTTTCAAATTCTCTGTTTTTGTTGTCTTGGAATTTCTTGAGTGTCTCCTGTACATTTTGGTTGACCCTATCCAGTATCATTTCTATAAAATTCTCATTGAGTACCTGTAGTAGGTCTTCTTTTAAATTATTCTTGTGGGCCTCTTTGGGTCCTTTGGCATAGTTTATCTTCATTTTGTTGGAGTCTGGATCTAAGTATCTGTTTTTTTCATTTCCCTCTGGTTCCTGTACTAATTTTTTGGTGTGGGGAAACTGGTTTCCCTGTTTTTTCTGTCTTCCCATCATTGTTGTTGGTGTTGTTACTGTCCCTGTACTGTAGGCAATTAAGTATTTTCTAGCTTGTAATAATAACAATGGTAATATTTAGAATGGAAAGTTGAGTGGAGATGGAAAGCAAGAAGTTAAAGAAAAGGGAAAAACAAACAGACAAGAAGGAGAAAACAGAACAAAGAATCACACAAGAAAGTTTCAAAGGTGTAAACAGGCAGCGTTAGTGTAGTAATCGAGAGTAAGCTGAACTGGCATTAGAAAGACAGAGGTTTGAAAATTAAAAAAAAAAGATAAGAATAAAAATAAAAAATAAGTAAATGAAAGAAATATCTATATATAAAAATAAAATGAAATAAAATCAAAAATAGAAAATTTAAAAAAACCCAAAAAACAAAAAAACCTTCAAGTTCAAATGCAATGAAGTTTCAGTCTTAATAATTTGGGTGTCCGTCTCAGTCTCCAATCCTGAAGATGGTGCCTCAGATGTTGTTCTGTAGTTGTCTCATCAAAGGAGATGCATAAAGTAGAACAAAACTACACACACACACAAATAAAAATCCCACCAAGTGTCCCAAGTTCAAATGCAATACAGTTTCAGTAAGTTTTTCAGCATGCAGGTGTAATTCAGTTGTTCTCTCATCAAAGGTAGGGAGAAAAAAGAGAAAAAAAAAGAGACTGGAGACAGTTCTCTGAATGGTGTCTGCAGCTGTGGCTTGCCTGCCTGCTGTTGTCAGCCTGCTGCTGCTGGAGGCATTATTTATGCAGTTCTCTGTGGTGAGCTTAGCACTCACCTGGCCTTGCAGGCTTTGTTTACTCAGAGTTTTCTTGTGCATGAGCCTCTGCTACAAGCTTTCCCCTTTCCAAGCACACTGGGGAAGGTGACACTGCACTTGCTTTCTCAGGTCTGTGTGTTTATTTACAGTTCATGTGGGAAGTGGGTCTTCCCCCGTCTCCTGTGCAGTTTTCCTCCCACCACCACTTTTACAAGCTTTCCTGCTCCTGCTTACTGGGCAGTGCTGCTGCTCCTGCCAGCTGCCATGTTTGTTTACAACTCACGTGGTAAGTGGGTCTTCCCTCCTGTCCTGAGGAGTTTTCCTCCCTCTGCCACTCTCACAAGCTTTCCCGCTCCTGGTTTCTGGGCACAGGCCCCTGCTCCCGCCTTAGCCTCTCCTGCCCACCTGGCTTGTTTATTTACAGTTCTGGGAAGGATTCCCTTCCCCTAATTTTCTGTGCTCAATGCACCCCACCCTCTTTCCCACGTATCTTTTTTGTTCTTATTGCTTATTACTCAGTTTCTCTTTTTTCCCTGGGTGGAGGTTGGTTTGTCCTGGGGGCTATTCTGCTCTGGCCCAGGGTTGTCTGTGGGAGTACTGTGGTACCACGAAGCTCACCTTGTCCGCATCTTCCCTAGCCATCTGGGCGTGGGTGTCTGGCGGCCCAGGGGCCCTCCTTGTTTCTCAGTTTAACATGAAGTGGAGTTCTCTGCGCCAGCTGGAAGACTTTTCCATTTGAGACTATGTCACCCAATAGTTAAATTTAATTAATAGGGTTCAGTTGAACTACAGCAATACTTCTACATTATATTACTTACAATGAAAGTCAAGATTTGAAGGAAAATACTCTTCTTTAGTTAACTATAAGAAATCAGTGAAAGAAACTGAAGGATAAAGTGTGGATGACATGAGAATAGATTAACAGTAAAAATAAAGGCTAATGTTAACTTCCCTAAAGTGTTACTACTTAATGGCCAAACGAAAGGACTATAATGTCCAGGACTAATTACAAATGCATTGCTTCTGAGAAAGTGATTTTCAGGTAAGTATTTTCTCTAACCTGTGATGTGCCTTTGCATGAAAAATTATTAGAAATTTTTAAAACATCAGTTTGTTAGAATTAAAGAGGCATGAAAGAGGCAGAGAGATTGTTCAAACACCAGCGCAGGGTCTATCATTCTAGAAGGAACTCTGAAGAGGAAGGTATCCAACTAAAGCCAGAAGCCCACTGCCACTTAAAGACTTATAGTAGCTATAAGGAGGGGTCAGGATAGGAAATTCTTCTGGGTGGAAGATTTTCCCAGATTGGAGTTAAGGATTGCCAGGGAAAGCTAGAGAATATAAGTGGTAATTAGGTAAATAAGTTGGTTATGGAAGCTAGAGATGATAACTGGGAATTACATAGAAAAGTTGGTCAGCTCCAGACACTGGCCAAAGACAGTTTGTCATTTCCATAAGGCTAGTGTTTCTAGTAAGCTGCCTGCAAAGGAGGGGGTCCAGTCCTTACATGGCATCTTTTTGTGTACCCTAATATTCCTGCCTTTTCATATTTATATGTGGAATGGGACACCAATGTTCCTTTACCAATGTTCCTCTGTCTGCTTCCTGCTAAATGGCGGCATCGAGGTCTCTTAAAGAGTATTGGCAGGGTCTTCTTGCCTTAGGTGACTGAAGAGGGTCTGTAGGAGGAAAAAAAACTGAGTTGAGTTGATCTGTTTATAAGTAGTGTCCTGGAAAAAATCCTGGAGCCTCTGGAAAACAAAAAAGAAAGTGTTTGAAGAAGGCAAGGTCACAATGGAAAAAAATAAGATGTCCCAACACAGGGATGACCCATATCATCCACTTAGCCCACGAAAACCACTGTTCCCAGATGTACATTGTTCATTGTTGGAAGTTGGCAGCATGTTCCTTAAGTCTTTTAGTAGACATCATGAACAATCCTGGACTAGTTGACATAAAAGCAGCATTTTTCCTGTAGAAGTGATATGGTTTTGAGTGGTAACCTGTGTAAAGGAATGTAGCCTTTGGGAAATAAAGTGAGACATGTGGCTAAAAACACATGGGTCAATGGTTAGCAGAATAAGAAGGAAAGCCAAGGGATCTTGGCCTGCAGACATTGGCTATAATTTTAGGTAGATAAAAGAACTGGGGACAGGAGCAAAGGTGTGTATAATAAATGGTCCCAATCACAGGTGAGACTGAGTTTGTCATTATCTAGTTCCAGTTTTGGGAGAGGTTCTGGAGTTGTTATCTGGAGGGTATTCCATCCTGAGTAGTCTGTTTTGGGGTTGTTTTATTCCCTTGTCATAAAGATGTTATCAATAATTCCTGTCCTTTCTTCTTTTTCCTGTCCTTTCTTGATTCTAAGGTGGCTGCATGAAGAATAGCTTGGAGCAAAGAACAATAGGCAAAATGGAGAGATGCCATTTTTTTTTCTGTTTTTATTTAATGTGTGGGCTCAAGTAGGGAGTCACTGCTTTTCAACAAAAGCAGTTTAAGTACCTGGGTAATTAGGAAATTAAGGTTTTTGGCCGCTGACAAATACGGGAGAAGAAGACAGAACTGAGCTAAATCAAAAGTACTTGTTATGTAACTGTAAAACTACAAACACCTTTATCAAGTAGAATTCAGGGTAAAAGTCAGCATACTCCTGATTAAATACACTGTGTACGTGGAAATAAATTCACGAGCATAGATTACTAAAATATAAGTTTGGAGCCAGCACAAATAATTTGTCTTTGCTTATATAGAAATGCACAAGTTCACCCTATCATTTTACACTGAAAGTTTGTTTTTAAATTACAAATAGATTACATCTCCATTGAAATGTGATAGCAAGCTCAGAAAAGTTTGAATGAATTAGCCCCTCAAGCATTAATTTTAACAGAACACAGTAGGGCTGCCCATTTGCCCTTTAGCTGATGCCATAATCTAGAAAAGTGAGATTTTAATTTTTTAATACATGGGGAATTTTTAGACAGAGAATTAAAATTCTATCTTTGGTCCCTCCATTCTCTGTGCATATGAAGCTGAGGGCATGGGTCCATAACCCTGACTGCATAGTTCCTTGGCCAGAAGAGTGAAGAGGCCAGCCCAGTGTCACCATCACTCCCTACAGCAACTCAATCTCCCTCTTGGTCTTGACATGTCTGCAATGGGACAATGGCCCATCACAAAAGCAAAACTTAAATGAGAAAACTGTTAGTAGAGTGTAATTTTAGTTTTAGGTAGGGAAACCAGGAGGGCAGGACAGAAAAGTACCTCTGTTCATTAGCCACATGTCATTTAGATTTCCAATTGATTTTATATTTGTATTCCTGGGAATATGTGAGTAACTCAGGATGCTGAGACACTGACTATGTGATTTGTGCTGGACTTTCCTTTCCTTTCTCCTTGTCCTTTTGTGTCTCTGTTGTTCTTACCTGTATGGCCAGTCCAGGAAAGGAGACAAGAGCTCTATATGGAGTAGGAGGGGTGAAAGTAACCTCCATCATGGGTGAGACAGATTTAAAGAGAAGAGTTTCAAAGTTACAGACCATTTATACTTGTGAGATTAGAAAAAAGGAAAGGATGATGTACAGTTGAGTTAAAGTCAGAGGATGTTTTCAATGTTAATGCAGCTTTGGAGGGTAAGGAAGACAATTTTTGGAGGTTTTTTTTTTATTTAGAAGGAGAATCTGGAAGGAATTATAAGACTGACAGATAGAAGGTTTTGAATGGAGAAAAGTGAAAGCCTGGATGTAAGTGAGTCAGACCATCTGCCATAGCACTAGAGAAAATTTTCACACTGACTATGGAAATCAAAAGTGCCCTATTTGGGCCAAAAGTTATCACTGTGTAATTTATATGGGATCAAATTGTGTTATAATAAAAAATTAACCACATGGATTTAGTGGTCTTTGTGAGCCTCAGAATCTGAAGATTTTGAAAGAGACACTCCAACTGACAGTCCTTTGGAGATTTGAATGATTTTGACCCATTTTGTGGATTGGAAACTGAGGGTCTGAAATAGAAATTGTTCCACTGGGACAATTCCATTAGGAACTAAGGTCTAAAACTGAGATGATTCCCATGGGACCTAGACTGAGGTGAAGGGTCTGAAATTGAGAAGGTTCCAGTGGAACAATTCCAGTGGGACCTAAGGTGCAAAATCAAGACAATTCCCATGAGACTTAGACTAAGATTGAGAGGTGATGAGTAATCTCCACAGTGACCCTACCTGGTAGGACAGGTGTATGACAAAGCAGGAGCAGCCCCACTGCCAACTGGTAGCCTACATGTGCATACATCTGGACATTTTTCAAGCATCCCCAGAAATTAGCAGATGAATCCACCCAGTTGGTGGACACAGGGAGTCTCTTACCCAGCTAGGGTTTCCAAGGTCCACAGTAGGACATCCACAGTAGGACTCAGAGAAACCTGGATGAAGGAGAAAAGTCACTGAAATTTGAAAGCCAGTGTTGGGTGAAAGTTCAGCAATGGGAGATGGTCTCTGGCAGAATTGGCAAAGTAAGGAAAGCAAGGAAAAGTTGGGAGAGTAGTGAAAAAAAAGGGAGAGACAGTAGGAACAGGGGAGGTAGATTCCAGCCTCAGCTTAGTATCAGACAGCGAACCTGGGAAAAGATGTTTCTGTACACTTATTTCCAGGTTGTGACAGTGGAGAGCTGGAGTCAACCTTGCATGCATATCCTGGGTTTCAGCACCATCTGTTGAATGAAAGCAGCATGGAAGAGTCAGAGATGGTTCAAACACCAGCAGAGGGTTTATTGTTTGGGAAGGAACCCTGCAGAAGGTGATATCTAGCCAAAGCCAGAAGTCCACTATCACTTACAGAGTTGGAGTAGATAAAGGGAGGGGTCCGGATGGGAAATTATGCTGGGTGGAAGATTTTCAAAGAGCAAAGTTAAGGATTACTAGGGGGAGCAAGAAGAGATAAGTGGCAACTTGGAGGATAAATTGGTTTACCCCGGACACTCTGGTAGGTAATAGTTTGTCATTTCCTTGAGTCAAGTTGTTTCCAGTATGGTGCATGCAAGAGAGGGTGTCCAGTCCTGATTTAGCTTCTTTTTGTTCACCACAACAATGTGCTTACTAACAAATACAATTTTATTAATAAAACTGAGAACCCACTGAAGAGAAGAATTTATTCTTTAAGTTGCCCTCCCATGAAATGTTAAATTGATCCTGTTGCATTAATTCACTTCATTATGACATCTCTGTGCATGGATGGCCTTTTTTCTGTGTCAAAGATGATAGATATGGATCTGAGTAAATATAAATAGATATAAAGGCATATAAAAATTGAAAATAATTCAAGATACTTATATGCCACACCTTGCCTGCAGTTCTTTGGCTGTGTGTGGATTAATATTAGATTGTCTCAGTCCATTTTGTGCTGCTATAACATCAGACTGGGAAATTTATAATAGTTGTAAATTTATTGTCTCACAACTCTGGAAGCTAGTAAATCCACAGTTGATGACCGTCTCTGACAAGGGCCTTCTTTCAGTCATTTCATTGCAGAAGGACAAAGAGAGGGAGAGGAAAAGAGAAAAAGAGAGAGAGAAGAAGAAGAAGAAGAAGAAGAAGAAGAAGAAGAAGAAGAAAGAAAGAAAGAAAGAAAGAAAGAAAGAAAGAGAATGAGAGATGGAGCACAGAGAAAATCAGTTTCCAGGGGTAAAAGTCAGAATTCAAGACAATAATTAATGTGTTTAATCCCAATAATTGTTCCTTTATCTGCTAATACATTTTGATTAAAATATTTCCCTTAAAAATATAAAACAATGCTGCAAAAAATAGAGTGACTGTCTCCCAAGGATGAAACCTTGATTTCAAACCACAGTATTGTGAAAACAACATTGGAAATTCCAAAGTTATAAGCATTGAAATAGTGTTGTCTACATTGACATAGTAATGCATGACATAGTAATCTAATTGGTGGGTTGCTCTCAGAATAATTTTGCAGACTGGTGGAATGGCTCAAGTGCTAAAGTGCTTTCATGAGGCACTCAGTTCAAACCTCAATCCCTCCAAATAAAGAGGTATTTCTCCCATCACTGGCTTAAAATATTCTCACATATTTCTCTTCTACCTTCTTTTGTGGTAACTTGAGTATATTCCATAACTTTCAGATTGTTTGCAAATATTAGAAAATGTAATCAATTTAATCCCTTTCACACCAACTTAGCCCTTCCCTCCAGGAGCATGCTATGCCAAAAACATAGTTCGACACACTTCTGCCTTTCCATAATGACAGAACTTATTGAATAACAAATTAACCAGGTAGGTTAATTTTGTTGGCATTAATTTGTCAAGTACTACTGACTTTGCATAATAATCCTTCTGCCTCAGCTTTGGCACTCAAAGTAAAGAAAACTGCAGTTTTATAATTTGGAGTCATTCAGGGCATGGCACAGATGTTCTATACAATAAGAGTAGCTTTAGAGCAGGGCACATCCTGAACTGCAAACTTATTTTGATACACTTCCTTTTCAAGGCCAGAGTCTCATGTCAGTTCAAAGTATTAGGGATCAGAGTAAAGTCCTTATCAGGTGCTGATAGTAATGCTACACAAGCAGCAAAAACATTCAGTTATTGTAAGTACATTAGTAATTTGATGGTGATTCCCCGCAATAACTTTCCCTGTTGGAGATTGTGTACTCTCAGCTAATATCCTCCAAATTCCCATTATAACTATTGGGGAAGTATATTTCTGCCCTTTTTGGCTGGTGCACCTGATGATGTAGACATATACATCGCAAAATTATTTCTAAATACCTGTAGCCTAGCTACTTTCCCTACCATCATTTGGATATCAGACAATTTGGGGCATCATTATCTTTCCAACTAGAAGTGAGAACACACCCATGTACGAATCCTCTCTTTTTGCACTAACTTTGCAGGCTTCTCTAATGCTCATGCTCCAGTGACTTTCAGGATTCTTCTAGCAAAAGGGAGCCCTCACTTTCCATTTTCTTCCTCCCAACTCCAAACACAGCCAGACACTAGTTAAAATGAAGAAAACATGTTTTATTCAGTAACAACTGGCAGTAGAGCAAAAGAGCTTACCTCCATTGTGATTTGTGGAGGTGAATATGATTTGATTGACATTTCAAAGAGAAAATGAGAGAAAGTGACTCAAATAGGGTCATAGAAGTTAAAATTTACCAAGGTTTGGAAGTGTAAATGATATTACACAGCAGTGTCTGCTAGCTGGGGATTAAGGCACTCAGGATTCTGTCCCCCCACAGAGACTGGGAGACAAAGGCCCTGTCCTTCTAGATTACATTTCAAAAGAAAGACTCAGGATTCTGAGAAAGAAATTTTGAGTTACAGGAAGTACAAACATATCTCAAAGGGACAAAAGAAGGATTAATGATTGGAAGCCCTTTGAGGTAAATGATCAAAGCAAGAGAGGTCAGGGGCCTATCTTCGGGTGTTGGCTAGAACAAATTTGCCTGGATGCCTTGAGCTTTCTCCAGCATGTATTTATTGAGAGGCATGTTAGGAAAGCTGGGGTCAACCTAGAGACACAACCTTATGCTCTTAGAGGCTTTGGCAGAGGTTAGGATGGAGTTTTGTGCTTAGAGTTCTATAGTTCTCAATGAACACATGCCATGTTCCTTCAAGAACTCCTCTCTCAAAACAGAAAGCAAAAGAGAGTTCTACAAATTGGGTCAATTCAGCTAGCATGGGTCCTGATATTCACACTTTCTGAGTGATAATTCTGGAGGTATCTCAGTTCTTGAGGTGTGGACAGGATATGTCACCAAGCTTTCAAGTCTTCTAAATTACTCTGAAGAATTTCCTTCTACACTAAATCTCTACAACAACTCTTGGGGAGATAGTAGCTGCATCAATTAGCATATGGTAACTAAGTAAGTGTAATAACTATATTTCACAATGAGTTAGTTGTCACTCACTGTTTTCAGTTTGAAAACTTTAATAAGAATTTTGAGAAAGCAGGGTAAGTCCTCTTATAGATGCTATCATGTTAACACATGTGTTAATATAATATTTTAAATCCACATTTTAATGTTTTATATCCACACAGAAATGAATGTTTCCTAGTAATAATAGCTTTTACTACTGTAGGCTTTTTCAAAGAGTCATCCTAACTTAACTTATCCATAGTGGTAGAGGAGATTCAACAATACTCAAAGGGTCTCTAAAGACATAGCTGAATTTCAAAGATCTTTAATCTCTTACGTTTTTCTTCCTTTAATCTTTAAAGTCATGTCTTCTACAATATACAAGTTGTGACATAGATGGAAACAAATTGTTATCTATGGTTTTTCATGTTTCTTTTGTGACCACTAGCAGATCTAAATGATGCAGATTTCTTAGGGCATAAGCTTACTGGAAAAGGCTGGGAGAAGGATGTAGAGTTCAGATGTAGCCCAGGCTTTAATTAGTTATGTAGCTTTTGGGAAATCTTGTCTTTTCTTGTCTTTGACCTTCAGTTTCACTAACTTTCATGTGTCATAGTTAGAATCAATTTGAGGGCCTTTCTTAGCTCTAAAATTTATTAACACCAGGTGGGATCTTTAACATCATGCCCATTGGGTTCTATTCAGCCATTGCTCTGGGCTTTGGACTAAGGGCAGCCAATAAAGTGCTACCCAGAAGAAGTCATGTCTCTCTTTGAGGCAGGCTAGAAGTAGGACAACTTTGGAGCTCATGAAGATTGCCTGATGATGATCTAGACCACCTTCACCTGCCCTGGAATTGCCCATGCCCCTCCCTACTCATTCATTATTAAGTGGGAACCTCCTGGGCCTGCCCTCCTATTGTGGGGTAAAGGGGTCCCACTCTAGGGGTTCTTGTTTTCACCCTGTTTAGGAATGAGCTCACGAGATGTGGATAGTTAACATACAGGTAGATTTATTAGAAAAGAAAAGGCTGCAGCTAGAGAAGTGCAGTGGAGCCCAGAAACCAGTAACTCCCTGCTGAGGTGAAGACAGGCTTATTATGGATGCTTTAACTCTGGGTTGGGGTAAGGCTTAGGTGGGTTCTTTACATTGGTTGTGGGTTCAAATGCATGGGCTCTTTTTGATGAGCTAGTCTGTTTGTTCCTTATCATAGGGAAACAACTTTGGGGGAATACTGTCTATCAGCCCTGAGGCACATTTATGAGACCATGTATCTTCTCCTCAGGGTGCAGGAATGCAGATTTATGAGGTCATATATCACCTTCTTAGGGTGCAGGACTCATAGTGCTTTCCATGGGTATGGGATATTGACTCACTCATCTGTCCCTTAAGTTCCTAGATCCAACAAGTCTCCCCTCTGAGACAAGTACCCAACTGCTCTTGGGGAGAGGGGCAATGACTCATCTAGCTGCTTCC
This sequence comes from Castor canadensis, assembly GCF_047511655.1. NCBI lineage: Eukaryota > Metazoa > Chordata > Mammalia > Rodentia > Castoridae > Castor > Castor canadensis. Next base: position 104,008,247 of record NC_133386.1, read on the forward strand.
TCCTGACAATTGGGTGACAGGGGGTAGGTGTGGTGGTTCTTGTCTCAAGGGTTTACCCATGTAATCTCCAGAGGCCCCCAATTGAACTGGACAGAAGGCTTATACATAAACAGAAGTCAGTATTCCTTCACTAAGAGATGGAATTTGATCCACTGGAACTGCTGAGATATGAACCTGGAGAAAGCATTTATTAAACAAGGCCCAAATAGAAGTATTAGAAGGAGCATAAGAAAGGGGCCAGCCAGAGGTAGTGCCCAAGAAACCCAGTTCCATATGTTGTTTCAGAAGGAACACGAATTGGCTAGCTCTTATCTCCTTTTAGCAACTCATTCTATTAACTACCTCACCATTTCTCTGACCACCCCAGATTTGTTAATATTAAAGCAACATTCCTGGTTTTAGAAAAGGAATGTTCCATGCTTTTCAGCAGTTAATAGGTCAAGTGTTCATAATCATTGCTGACACAAATAAATCTGCCTGGTCTTGTAAAACTGCTAAGGACTGTGTGATCTGTTCTATGTCATTAGAAAATTGTATTGACAGCTTTTGATAACCATGGACTGATAAGGAGATGCCCCCAATGCCAGTACCTATTCCAGCAGTGATTCCAATGGCTATTATAGCAGGAGAATGATTTGGATGGTTCTATCTGATTGAGTGTAGGCTGCTAGAAGAGTAGAAAGAGACTGGTTACCAGGGATAATGTCAATTTCTGGGATTAGGAGAGCCTTAATACAGATTCCCTTTCAGCCAGGAGGTAGGCAAGTGTAAGCAACATTCCACAAACAAAATAATTTCCAGGAGAAAACAAGCACTGAGTGTGGTTTTTTGACTGTGTAATATTGCTGCAAAAGCTCTTGGAGACTTCCCCCAGTGGAACTGACCCATGTAAACTTTGGAGGCATTGGGGAGCAGGATAGGTTAGTTTTATATTGGTAATATTGGATATTGCCAGGGGAGGATCTAATTTATTAGCTGGTGAGGCCTCAAGTTTGTCCATGGGGGTTGCCAATACCTGTGGGGGGCTTGGAGAAAGACAAAGCCAGCAATCCTCAGCCAAAGTGGGGTTTGCAGTGTTTAAAATATGATGAGCAGTGTTGAATAATCTGTACAGTTAGGGATCTAGATCCATTACTGGCTGAAGCCACAGGGGTCTTATCTTTTTTGGGGATGGGGAATGGGAAGTGGGAGTTTCTGTCATACATAGTTTACATGATTCTCATATGACATGTCAGCCAGTATTTCACCTTCTGTTTTTATACACTATTTTTAAAAATTTTCTCCCTTTGTCCCCTCCTGTGGCCAACAGACCCATTGGCCTGTTCTCCCAAGGCATCAAATAGACCATACATGCTGATAAACACTGTACCTAAGACCTCTTCATATAGTAGGACATTTCTTAAACATCAAAAGTTGCAGTTGGGTCAACCAGGTGCAGTGTTATAGTAATGGCAATCATGGGGGCTATGAGGGAGATTGGCTGTAAAGGCACAGACTATAAGAAGGAGGAGAGCCCACCCTTTAGGGCTATTTACAGGGGCCATATACACTCAGGGGGAGAAGTTGCTCACAGTTTGACATGCAAGATAAAGGGGACAAGAAAATAAATAGCTCACAAAAAAGGGGAAACTGAAGACATAAGTTATGTGTTTCAGGTGTTCCTCTTGAAAATATATTTGAATCCTTTCACTGGCTCACAGCAGTAGGCTGGTAGATCAGGATGTGGCTCTGGGGTAAGTGTATTAGGCTCTGATTTCCAATGTTTGACTCGGAAGATGTGAATCCAGGTCTAGCCCCCTGACCTTAATTCCTGTGGCCATAGATACCAAGACAAGGTATGGCCCCTCCCATGGGGTTTCAGAGAGACACCAGGATTGTAGGGAAATTTGATAAGGATGAGATCTCCAGGACAAAAGGCACCCAGGGAAAGACTTTGGGGCTCCTCTCTCCCTATTTCAGAGAGGACTTGCTGAAACTTGGCTAATTGAGTGATATGGGAGACTAGGTTTGTTACTTTGGGGTCAAAAATTAAATCTTTTTGAAGAAAGGGTCTCCCATATTAGGCTTCAATGGGAATAAGACCCATTTTATTTGGGGTAGTTGTAAATTGAATTAAGGTTAGATGTAGTAATTTTTGCCAGAGAAGGTGAGTTTCTTGAGCCAATTTAGAGAGTTGTCTCTTGAGCAGTCCTTTGGCCCATTTAACCTTACCCAAGGATTGGGGTCTCCAGGCACAGTGGAGGTGGTATTTGATTTCCAAAACCTTAGAGACTTCCTGAGTGACCTTGGCTCAGAATTCCTGCCCATTGTCAATTTGGAGAGTCTGGGGGAATCCAAATCTAGGGATAATCTCATTAATTAAAACCTTCTCAGAGGAGCAAGGGAACCCTTCAACCCACTCAGTAAAGATATCTACCAGAACCAGGAGCATTCTAGAGGTTAGGCCCCCTGGAAGGTTGTTGAAGTCAAGCTGCCAGTCTTCCCATGGATACATTCCCCCACTTCTGAGTTCCAGGGACAGGCAGGGCAGTGTTGTGGGGGTTGTTATGTGACAGATTTGACATAATCTAATAATATCCTGCAGAGTGTCTCTGAGTTTTAACCCCTCAAATAATGGTTCTGCCAAAGAGAATGTCTTATGGAACCCTAGGTGACCGGTCTGATGTAAAGTTTTAAGGACTTTTCATTGGCTACTATGTAGGAGAAATAATTTGCTCTCAGAAGTTATCCGCCATCCTCTATGATCTAAGCAATACCCTTGCTCTGAAGCCTGTAAATGTTTGGTAGGCAAGTATTGGGGGAGTTCTGAAGGAAGGTGGGGTTGTTCCCATAAAAGAGGGACTTGAACAGAAGACCTCCCACTGAGCGCCCTCCTTTGCTGCCATATCAGCTCTCTGGTTTCCCTTAGCAACCTGATACTCTAACCTCTGATGCATGGGGCAGTGGATTACTGCTGTTTTCTTTGTAAGTAAAAATGCTTTTAAGAGGTTTAAGATTTCCCAGGAATGTTTTATAGGACATCATTCAGTTAACAATCCTCTCTCTTTCTAAAGAGCCACATGGGCATGTAGGACCAGGAATGTTTACTTAAATTCTATATAAATGTTGGCAGTTTTTCCCTCAGACAGTTGTAATGCCTTAGTAAGAACTATTAGCTCAGCCACTGGGCACTAGTGGAAGGAGGCAGAGGTTCAGCCCATAGGGTCTCAGTGAGAGTCCCTGCTCATTTACATCCCTCACAGAGAAATAAACTTCCATCCATGAAGAAAATAAGATCTGGGTCAGGGAGTTGCTGGTCAAGGAGTTCAGGGCTAGCAGAATAATACTTGGCTAGTACCTCCTCACAGGAATGCATTAGTGGGTCTCCTTCAGTGGGGAGGAGTGATGCTGGATTTAAGGCAAAGCACACCCAAAGGATCACATCTGGACATTCTAGTAATTGGGCCTGATATTTAAGTAGCCTGTTATCTGATAATCATAGTCCTCTTTTAGCTGTTAGAAGCCTCTGAGATCATGGGGAGTATATATTGTTAAGAGACAACCAAGAATCCATTTTTGGGCCTCTGGGATCAAGAGGCAGGTCACCACTAGGACCCTTAGGCATCCAGGCCATCCTTTAGCCATATTGTCTAATTCTCTGCTCAACTATGCCACTGGTTGTGGAGTGGGCCTTGAGAGCTCCCAAGGCTTCTCTCCACTTCTCATAAACATATAGCTGGAAGCAGTTTTGGATAGGTAAGGCCACTGCTGGGGCTGTTTGAAGTGATGATTTGAGGGTCTGAAAGGTTTTTGAGTTTTCAGGGTTCCATTCCAAAAGGGATTGAGAGCCACACTGATCATCTTTGAGGAGCTGGTATAGGGACCTGGCAAGGGCTGCAAATCTGGGGATGCCGATGCTGCAATATCCTGTAACTCCCAAGAAAGTGCTAAGCTTCTTTATGGTCAGGCATAGTAGGTAATGGAGGATCAGTTCAATCCACTCATTACTCGGGGAGTAAGTCTGTCCCTTTAAGGCCATACCTGGATAGGTGACCTGAGTAATCTATCATAATTTGGCCATTTCCTTGGAAACATTGTATCCCCAGGAGGCCAGAAAGTTTAACAGGGACTCAGTCACCCTAGAGATGAGGGACTCTGTGGCTCTGAACAGAAGTAGGTCATCAACGTATTAAAGAAGGGTGGCTCCTGCATACTGCCAACCTAATAAATCTCTGGTTAGGGCCTGTACAAAAAGATGAGGGCTGTCTCTAGAACCTTGTGGCAAAACTGTCCAAGTTAATTGTTTTGAGGAGTTACTAGGGTCTTCAAAGGTGAACAGAGGCTGACTGTCAGGATGTAGAGGAATGCAAAAGAAAGTACCTTTTAAATCTAGTACAGAGTAATATTGGGCTTTTGAGGGTATTTGAGCCAATAGCATATAAGGATTAGGAACAATTGGGTACAGGATAATGACTGCTTCATTGATGAGCTGGAGATCTTGAACAAGTCTCCATTTATCTGATCCTTTTCAGAAAGCAAGAATAGGAGAAGTATAGGGGCTCAAGCAACTGACTAGTAGGCCTGGTTTTTTTTTAAGGAATTCATGATAGGTAAGACTCCTCATCATCCATTAGGCTTTAGGAGATACTGTTTTTGATGTGGAAACTATGAAGGATCTTTAAGTCTTATTTGAATTGGGAGGGCCATTTTAGCTGGCCATACAGTCATTCCATCAGTCCACACAGTGGAATCTAATTGTTTCTTAAGAAGGGAGAAGCAGAGATAGTCCCCTGTGGGGGCATAGAATTTGAACCTCTAATTGAGATAATAAATCCTATCCCAGCAGGGGCCCTGGAGTCTCAGGGAGTATAAGAAAAGAGTGACAGAGGTGGAACTTTCCCCAAGAGCCAGCCAGAGGATGAGTGCTATTTTTACCACTCTAGGGGCTGGCCAGATATGTGCCCAAATGATAACCTTGTTATTGGACCAGGGACCAGGAAAGAATGAGAAACAGACTACACAGTCTAGGAGGAAGAGTACCTTTCACTTTACTTCTATGGTTACCTGGGGTTCCTTAACATTGATGTCAAGAAGTGGAGCCTGGACAGCAGGCCCTTGGACCCATCAATTTATAGGAGGTGGCACTCCGCCTTCTGCCTGGAGATGGGGGCACTTAGACCTCCAGTGGTAACCTTTGCAGAGGGGGCAAGTTCTTGCTGGGGGCTGGGGTTGTCTCCCTGGATGTCCCTCTTTTGGACATTCCCTGTGCAACGTCCACAATGTTAGCAAGCTTGAGATGTAGGCCCCCCATAAGGTAGGATACTCCCTGAGAGCTGCAATTAGGTCAGGAAGTTGCTTATCTTTTTCTCTCTTTTTAGTGAGGTCCCAGTTATAGTATACAGACATGGCTAGTTGCATTAGTTGGTCCAATGACTTTTCTACTTCAGCCATGGACTTTCAGAGTTTTCCACAGATATTGTCAAGAGAAGATTATGAGAAGCCTATGAGAACTTGACATAAGCACAGCCATGTCTGCAGGCTGTGTTGGCACAGCCTCCAGTTGCAGAATGGAGTGAGCACAGGTACATCCAATAATATGCAGGCTGGGATGTCACAGACCCCAGCTACAGAAGGGGGCAAGGGCAAAATGCAGCACAGCTACTTTTCCTAAGATGTTTATGTTCAGAGAGTAGTGATCACAGGTTCCTCTTGCTCCTGCTAAATACAATGTCACACTCGCTGAGAACTGCTGCTCTACTTCCTTGTTTGCTATGTAATAAACTCATGGGAGGTGGATAAGGCTGTTGTCTGTCTCCATCAGAGAACTCAACCCACCTGACCCCAGCTTTCTGCATGTTTGTCTTTTGTCTTTTCTTAAAAGACAGTAAGTTTTCTAGGATGAGCTGGTACAGGCCATGAGAGGATATCTGGGGCTGACTGAGTTAGAAATTTATTTTTGAGGAGAACCTCTCCCACCTACGACTGGGTCTACTGTGTTATGCTTTCAGATAGCATCCTTAAGACACTGTAGAAAGGTAAAGGGATTTTCACCAGGCTTTGCTGTACTAGTCACCTGGGAATAGTTTAGAGGTTTAACTTTGACCCTTTTTAGCCCTTACACTATAAGATGGATGAAGTGGTATTGATGCCACTCATCCCCCTCATCATTTTGATCCCAATGTGGATCTGCCAAGGGGACTGCATGTGTCCCCAAGGGCATGGGAAAATTCATTTTCTCACTCCAACTAATCATCTCCAACTTGAGTGGCCTGGACCAGGACTTGTTGCTTTTCTAATGAGGAAAGACTCTGGTCTAAGAGAAGCATGATATATTTCCATGCCAATTCAAAGGTTTGGATCAAAGAAATAATGGTCTGGATATACTGGTCTGGGGCATCAGTGTATCTGTCCAGAACCTTTAAAATCTCCCTTAGATCTGATAACTAGAAGTGTACATAGACTAGCCCTCTTCCTACCACTGCCTGTTGAAGGAGGAAACATTCATTAGGAGGTCCCAAATATTGGAGTGGCTCAGAAGGTGGGGCAGAGGGTGCAGCAGTAGAGAGAGCAGTAAGGGACTAGGGTCTTGTCACTGACAAGGGGCTTTTGTGATCTACCTTCCCCACTTTTATCCTGTGACTTACAAAGAACAGACAGTGTCTGAGTATCTAGACAACGATTATGGAGCCATTCTGGGCGATCCTGGAGATAAAAGCTGGACATAGGTGACCTTAGTCCATTTTTCCTTCTTTTTACAGATAAGGTCTAATTGGAGTTGGTATTATAATTTAAGGAGCACTCTGAAGGCCACCTCTCTTGGTCACCAATTTCTCCTCCTCCTGAGCATGCCTGAATGCATGTATTTATTTATCCCCTCATCCCATTTTGGGGGAGTGGCAGCAGGTAATGATTTGTTGTCATGTGCTGCTGGCAGCAGCAGTGACCCTGATTGTAAGTTTGGCCCTTCCCATGGCTTGATTTAGCTATGGTTGCATTGTGGCCATGCCTGAGGAGCCCAGCAGGACAAACCAGTATCCCTGGGTGCTCACATGCTATCTCCTCCTCCTCTCATGGAGGAGTGGGGTTAGGGTGCATGTGTGGTGCATAAGGCCCATGTTGGTCCTCACCCCTCTGGGTTTGCCCCTGGGCCATGGTTCCATGTGGTGTTTTAGCCTTGGCTGGCCCCCAGCAGCTGATTCAGAACTGGTGTGCAACCAGGGGCATAACAAACCAGGTTTGTGAGTAACTGAGGAAGCCATTCTAACATTGGACATTTATTGAGTAGCACTTCATCACACATTTATCCATTTCTGCCTTTGTAAAAAATAGAAAAAAGTTGGAGTTCAGTATTTATAAATATGCTTTTATAGAAAGGCTAGAAAAGATTTTCTGTGATGCTTCCCTGTGGCCATCAAAATATTTAAAATTTTCAGTGTCATGCATTGGTAAAAGAATTTATCAAGATGAGAAAGAAGGAGAAGTTTAGTAGAACACAGAGAAGCAGTGAGCAGCTAAGCACAAGGTATTGCTGCTGCTCTTATGTGAAAGTTGGACAGGTTTACTTATTTATGTAAAGCAAAGCAATGGTGCACCCCCAACAGGAGGGTTGGAAGACACAAGGAGTGCTGCACTGAATGTCCCAAGACCTCATGTTTGTATTGGGGTATGAAAAGATGAGGATGGTCAGTCCTAGAGAACTGGGTTATGTTTCCTTAATTCTCATAGACTGGGTTTCTTGCCATCAACTTCTCCCATATGGCAGACCCAGTCATTCCTTGGACTTGGATTGTCAGTCTGAAGCTGTTGTTTTTGTGGGCTCCAAAGCTGCAGTTCCTCAAGATCTTGATGTATATCATAAGCCATTCTGCTAACATCAACAATCGAGGTTGTGATTGCTCATCAACATGCAAGCCATCATCTCAGCCATCAGGTATCCTAACTCCCTGTTTAGTCCTAACCAGGAACCCAACAGCTAAACAATGTGAGACAGGAAATTCAAGGAAAGTACCCAAACCAGAACATCATATGGAACAGATGGACTCCTCACAGATTGTCTTGCTGGGAATAGTTGTTCTAACTCTATCCAGAAACATCCCAAATGACCCTTTTAAAACATTATTTTCATCTGGACCCAAACTGGGGCATTGACCAAAGGCCCGATTATAGTCTAATGAATATAAATTGCTGCATCTCATTATAACTGTGAATTCACATGCACATTCAATGGGTCAGTCACTAAAAACAACTCCTATCTCCCAAGTCCCTGGCTTACCCCTTGTTTTATATAAATACCATGTAAGGCACTGCACTAGAGTGTGTTTCCCTCCCCTTCCACTTTCCTTGAGGCATTTACTTTTCTTCTTTTACTCTGCTCAATATAAACTTGAGACTGTTCTACAGTGTGTCTCTTCCCTCAATTCTTTGGAATGCTAACAACCTGAGATATTCTTGTCTGGGATTTTCTGAGAGTTTTTCGTATATTTCTGAATCTTTGATAGAATATTTTGTCCTGTGTAAGGAGCAGTTAGCTATGATCAGTGGGGATATGCAAAGGCAACTTAAAATAGAGAATTCTTCAAGGTCTTGAATCCTTGTGAGGAGAAAAATGTTAGGTAGCAGGTAAACCTAAGCAGTGATCATAAGAGGAGGTGATCACAAGGTCTCAGAGAAAAAGGAAAAATTATAATTTAACTTTCCAAATCATGCTTGATGAGCCTCTGTTAAGATTAAAATAGCTCAGCATGTCACAATATATTTTTGAGTACCCACACACCTAAAGATTAACGAGGACTTTATTCAAGCATAAGGTGGGTTACAACAAACATTTCTTAGAAAACAGATCTTTAGCTTAACAAAATAAAAACCTAAGCCCTAAGTTTCAGGTGGACCCAATAATCATTTCTACATTGTAATCCTCAAAAACCTCCCTAGCCTGGATACCCTTGACCTCAGCTCTGTAAGATGGATCTACTGACAGGAATTTCTCACAGACAAGGTCAATAAATACTCAGGCCCCAAAGACTAACATTGTTATTCACAACCTGGAAACCACCCAATTTAATTCTGGTGAAAGTGTATTCCTTTCCTCATAACTTTTGATATCTCTGTCACTATGTTTCTCCTCTTTCCTGAATTATTCTTTCTGGAAGCAATAATGAAATGGCTGTTCTTACCTTTGATAACAGTTCTGAATAAATTGGACATTCTGAATTGTTGATATATTTTACAAACATTCATAACTTAAATTTACACAACAAAAATTTGACTTCAATTTTATGTCATAAACAAGTGAAGATCATCTTCAAGAGCTGTTACTGATAGTTTGGGGAGTTACAGATGTTCCTCAGTCTTCGTTAGGTGAGCTAAAATTAGGGAAAGTTTAGGACACATAGAATAATTCTGCATCTCAGACTAACTATGTTCTGGCTCAGGGACACCCTCATCTTGCCCAGGAAACATTCATTCTTCTCCCCACTCAGTGATTATTGGATGGGAATCATCTGGCTTTTCCCTTACCTTGGGTGAGTATAGGTTTTTAAATCACCTAAAGAAGAAAAGCACCCTCTCTTTGCCTCTGGAGTCCACCTGAGCCCCATAATACTCTGTTTTGTATTTCCCTTCCCTTACTTTTAATAAACTCCATTTACACCCACATGTCCTGCCATGGATTCTTCTATGAGAGACAAAGTATTTGGAAGTGTTCTGGTCACAAATTGCACCATTAACATATGGATATCATGTCTAAGATTAGGATGCTGCCCAAGGAATGGGAAAAGAACAGAAAAATTGTAAAGAGTAATTTATTATCATAGCGGAAGTACACCTAGAGGCAAAGGAGAAATGAGCATGCAGTCTATCAGGGATTGAGAATTTATCCCAATGGGAAGAGAGGGTGTTATCAAATGTCATGAAACTGAGGGCCTTCCCAAATTGTTTGGTGATTGTGTGGGGGCCATTCAAGTGTGAGAAGGTATAAACCTGCAGATTATATTTAACTGTTGTGCTGCTTGGGGGTACATTGACATTTGCAAATGTTCTTACAATATATCAAATATACCATATTTGAATTAACCCCATTCACCTTTCTCCTTTATATCTCCCTTCCCTCCATTCCTGGAATAGTTTCAACAGGTATCATCTTTACATTTACATATGTTTATGCAGTATATGCACTGTATTCACCCTCCCACACCTTTTCCCAAGCTGCTCCACCCTCCCTCTAGAACTCAATGTAGGATATGCTTGAGCCTCCTGTTCTGATTTTGTAAGTGTATAAAAAATGATATTATTGTTTAAGATAGCTATAAGGGGAGTATCTTTGTGATGTTTCCATATATATATATGTATTGTAACCCAAATTGGTTAATCTCCTATTTTCTTCTTTCTACCTCAGTTGTTTTCTTATGGTAAGTCTGCACATTTGATTCTCTTTAACTTTGCCATTTGACCCTGTTTGTCCATCTTGTTTTGACCCCAATTTTGGGAGTGGGTACTACAGCGAGGCCCGTGGCAATTGTCTTAATAATTGACCCCAGATTTGGAGCTTTATGTTAATCATTGTTCAAGAGTGAAAAATTATTGGGCCAGGTATGAGCTGTTAGTGCTGTATTGTTTTGCCATTTGAAAAGGAAGTAGCTTTGCTCACTATTTTCACCCTACCTTCACACTGGTATAGCTTATCATAATTGAATTCAGAATAAAGAAAATGAAATTACTTGCAATTATTTGAACTGGAGAGGTAATTTGAAAGCAATTACATACATTTGCTGAAAGTTCTTTGAGAAATTTTACCTACTACTTGCATTTGATTGGCAAAATTACACAAACAAAACACATGCATATAAAATAGCACTTACCTGCAGAGTACAGGAGTTACTAGTTACTTTCTGCTTAATACCCTTCCATTAACTAAATAATCTATTCCTTGACAATACTGTGAGCCCTATTAATAAGCTCTAACCACATGAACTTCATTGTGTAATGTTAATTGTTAATTATATTTACAGGAGCTCTATTATCATATTTAATTACATGATTCGGTGATATTTCTGTCATAATGATTTCCAATAGTATTTTAATACATGTATTTAGCCACATTTATTCTGCTTAGATATTAGTGTCTATATCTATCTATCATATGAACTCTGGGGTATGGGGAACTATTTCCTGTGGAGAATCTTCATAGATACTATGCAATTACCTTTATTTCAACTGCTATAAAAGAAAAATGGAAAATGGTGTCTATAACAAGGAGAACATTAATGATTCCATAGAACAACTACTGAAATTTTCCATGGTTTTTGTTTTTTAGTAACAATATTGTTTGATTTTTCACAAACTTTTAACAACTGTTTTAAGAAAGTATTTAAAAGCCCTGTCTATTAGGGATTCCTGTGTTCAGTACATCTGATATATCTTGGCATAAAATACAAAACAGCCACTTAAGACTAGTTCCCTTACTCAAATTAGTAAGATCAGTGTGAAAACTGTCTTCTAAAAAGAACCTGTGAGAGGGAATAATCAGATAGCATGAAATCCACAAATCAAAAATCTTGTTGAGATGCTGGATCCACAGTTGGCAGGAAAAACCACCAAGAAGAAGCAAAACTCTGACACCCCGAACTCCCAACCCACACAAAGCTTCTCTATGCCCCATTATACTGAGAAACAAGGAGGGCTCCTGCACTGCCAGATGCCAGCTCCAAACCTGTTTGGGAGATGCAGACCAACAGGTGAACAAATAAACAGCATGCTGTTCTCCCACTGCCACCACTGGGATAAAGTCAGCATAGCCTCCTGGATAGTCTGATCCCCGCCCTGGAAAAAAAACTGAATAATAAACAAGGAACTGAAAAGGACACATAGCAAGGAGGGTGGGGTGCCTTGAGCGCACCAGAAGAGGGGGGAGGGGCAGTCCTCCTGCTGAGCTTTAAATAAATAAAGCCTGCAAAAGTAGCCAGCATGCAGGTGTCTCCACCAGAGAAGAGGGGAAGAGCAGTCCCCCACACAAACTTTAAATAAATAAAGCCTGAAAGAGTAGCCAGTTTGCAAGACTCCCCACCAGAGAAGAGGGGAGTGCCAGGCTCCCATGCAAAATTTAAATAAACAAAGCCTGCCAGAGAAGGTGGGAGTGGCAGCTCCCTCCACCCCAAGAACTTTAAATAAATAAAGCATGCAACAGTAGCCAACATGCAGGACTCTCCACTGGAGAAGAGGGGAATGGTAGTCCCCAACATGAAATTTAAAGAAACAAAGCCTGCAACAGTAGTTGTCTTGCAGGACTCACCACTGGAGAAAAGGGGAGTGCCAGGCTTCCAGGCAAACTTTAAATAAGCAAAGCCTGGTGGAGAAGGTGGGTGTGGTGGCTCCCCCTGGTGAACTTTAAATAAACAAAGCCACTGGCCATGGTAGCTCTCCCAGCAAACTTTAAATAAATAAAGCCTGCAAGAATAGCCAGGAGTAGGTGGCAGATGAGACACAGCCTAGAACAGGACAGATACCGTTTTACAAGGCTTTCTCCAGATCCAAACACCTGGTGAGAAAACAGCAGTGCTACTGCTTAAATACCAACACAAGAACTGGATGCTGAAGGAGCAACACCAGAACTACTAAGACTGAAACTTCATTGTTTCTGGACCTGAAATTTTTATTTTTATACAGTTTTATATATCTTTTCTATTCTTTTTATTATTTATTTATTTTCATTATTATTATTTTTTAATTTTTAAAATTTTCAAAAATTTTATTCCCTTTTGTGAGAAAATGAAAGAGCTACTACTCAAATACCAACATCAGGACTGGATGCTGAAGGAGTAACATCAGAACTACTAAGACTGAAACTTCATTGCACCTGAAATTGGGATTTATTTTTCTTTCTTTTTCTCTCTTCTTCTATCTTTTTTCTTTTTCTCTCTAAATGCTTGCTTAGTTCTCTGTTGATTAGTACACATCTCTTTGTGATAATAACTTTGATTTCTATATTTTTTCTTTCTTTTTCTTCTTACTCTACCATTCTAGATATCATTACTTTTACTGTTCCAAGCTAGATAAACTAAATTACACACAGTACAGGGGCACTAAATAGCAACAAGTGGAAGGATGGGAGGATGGAAAAAGGATAGAAACTATTTTTCCCCCAATAATAAATTAGTACAGCAACAGAGAGAAATGAATAGAGATACCCATATTCAGACTCCAAAAAAACAGAGAAACTATAGCAAGGAACCCAACAAAGCCCACAACAAAACCCTGAAAGAAGAAAGCCTGCAGGAAAATAAAGAGAATTTCATAGAGATGATAATAGATATGGTCAACCAAAATGTACAGGAGACAATCGAGAAATTCCAAGACAACAAAAATAAAGAATATGAGAAAGCACAGGAACAAATAAAAGAAACCACAGAAGCCCTGAATAAACACCAAAGTGAAACAAGAACACCATATAGAGAGAGATGAATGAACTCAGGATGAAAATTGACAATATCAAAGAGGAAGTGACCCAAGATGTGGAAAACCTCAGAAAAAAAAGAATGAAACAAAAACACAAAACAAAATGGAGGGCCATCCCAGCAGACTAGAACAAGCAGAGGAAATAATCTCAGACCTCAAAGATGAAGTGATAACTAACTGATGTCTAAAGGAAAAGCTGAAGAACTATTAGTCAGACAACAGAAGACCTGTGAAAGGAATATGCAAGAATTTACTGACTCCATCAAAAGACCAAGCCTGAGAATCATGGGCATTGAAAAAGAAGAAGAGGTGCAAGCAAAAGGAATTGAGTATATTATTCAATATAATAATAACAGAAAATTTCTCAAATCTAGAGAAAACTATGCCCATTCAGGTACAGGAAGCCTCCAAGACACCAACTAGCCTTGACTAAAATAGAACTTCCCACAACATATTATAATGAAAACAACAAGCACAGAGAATAGAGAAAAAATATTGAAGGTTATAAGAGAGAAAAAACAAATAATATACAAAGGTAAACCCATCAAAATCACAGGAGATTTCTCAACGGAAACCTTAAAATCAAGAAGAGCATGGAGTGAGGTCTTCTGGTCACTAAATGAAAACAGCTTCAACTCTAGGATACTCTACCCACCATCATTAAAAATAGATGGAGCAATAAAATTCTCCCATGATAAGCAGAAACTAAAACAACATATGACCCCCAAACCAACACTAAAAAAGATTCTTCAAAGAATTCTGCACACAGAAAGTGAAAGCAAACAAAGCCATGAAAGAGCAGGCAGTACCAAATCACAGGAGAAGAAATGGCATGAAAGTAGAGAGTAACATCAATTTACCTGCACACAATCAAACCCTTAAACAACTAAGACAACCAAATGAAAGGAATCACTACATATTTATCAATACTAACACTGAATGTTAACAGACTTAATTGGCATTCAAAAGACACCATTTGACCAACTGGATTAAAAATGAAGATCCAACAATTTGTGGCTAACAGGAGACCCATCTCATCAACAGAAACAAACACAGGGTTAGGCTTAAAGAATGGAATAAGCTTACCAAGCTAATGGTTAAAACAGAAAACAGGTTTTACCAGGTAGGAGTAGCATTACTTACCTTGGACAATGTAGAGTTCAAACCTAAATTGATCAAATGAGATAAAGAAGGATATTACATGGTAGTAAAAGAGGAAATACACCAAAAGGAAATAACAATTATCAACCTATATGCAACCAATGTCAATGTACACAATTTCATCAACCATACTCTGAAGGACCTAAAAACATATATAAACTCCAACACAGTTGTAGTGAGAGAGTTTAATACCCCTCTATCATCAGTAGATAGGTCATCCAAACAAACAATTAATAAAGAAATCCTAGATCTATATCATACCATCAATCACATGGACCTAGTCAATGTCTACAGAATATTTCATCCATCTTCTGCACAATATACATTCTTCTGAGCAGCCCAGGGACCATTCTCCAAAACTGATCATATCTTAGAGCCCAAAAAAGCCTCAGCAAATATAAGAAAAGAGAAATAATCCTATGCATTCTATCTGATCACAATGAATTAAAAGTAGAATTCAACAACAAAAACAATAGCAAAAGTCATTCAAACCATTGAAATCTGAACAACACATTGCTCAATTATCAATGGGTCATTGGTGAAACAAAAGAGGAAATTAAAAGGTTCCTGGAAGTTAGTGAAAGTGAAAATACAACCTACTGGGGCCTATGTGACACAGTAAAGGCAGTACTGAGAGGAAAGTTTATAGCCATGAGTGCATATGTTAGAAGGACAGAATGATCTCAAATCAATGACCTTATGCTACATCTCAAACTTCTAGAAAAACAAAAACAAGCAAATCCCAAAACAAACAGAAGGAGAGAAATAATAAAAATAAGAGCTGAAATCAATGAAATAGAAACAAAAAAATACAAAGAATTAATGAAACAAAAGCTTGGTTCCTTGAAAAAATAAACAAGGTTGACAGACCCCTGGCAAACCTGACTAAAAGGAGGAAAGAAAACACTCAAATCAGTAAAATCAGAAGTGCAAAAGGGGAGATAACAACAAACACCACAGAAATCCAAGAAATCATCAGAGACTACTTTGAAAACCTATATTTTAATAAATTTGAAAATTATGAAGAAAGGGGGAGATTTCTAGATACTTAAGATCATCTAAAATTGAACCAAGAGGACATTATTCACCTGAATATATCTATAACACAAAATGAAATTGAAGTAGCAACAAAACGTCTCCCATAAAAGGAAAGTCCAGAACCTGATGGATTCTCTGCTAAATTCTTTCAGACATTTAAGAAGAACTAATACCAACCCTCCTTAAACTGTTCCATGAAATAGAAAGGAGAGGAAAACTGCCTAAGTCATTCTTTTTTTTCCTCTAACATCCATGGTTTTCTTTTTTTAAAATTTATTTTATTTATATGTGCATACAATGTTTGGGTCATTTCTTCCTCCTTCCCCCTGCCTCCTCCCTGCCCTCTCCCTCTCCCCACTACCCCCTCACTACCATGGAGAAACTATTTTGCCTTTATCTCTAATTTTGTTGAAGAGGGAGTATGAGCAATAATAGGAAGAACCAAGGGTTTTTGCTAGTTAAGATAAGGATAGCTATACAGGGATTTTACCCATATTGCTTTCCTGTACATATGTGTTACATTCTAAATTAATTATTCACAAACTAACCTTTTCTCTAGTTCCTGATCCCCTTCTCCTATTATGCCTAAGTCATTCTATGAAGCCAGTATTACACTCATCCCAAAACCAGGCAAAGACACCTCCAAAAAGGAGAACAATAGGCAGGTCTCCTTAATGAACATTGATGCAAAAATACTCAATAAAATAGTGGCAAACCAAATTCAACAACACATCAGAAAGATCATCCACCATGACAAAGTTGGCTTTATCCCAGGAATGTAGAGGTGGTTCAACATACTCAAATCAATAAATGTACTAAAGCACATTAAAAGAAGAAAAGAAAAAAAACACATGATCATCTCAATAGATGCAGACAAAGCCTTGACAAGATCTAACACCATTTCATGATAAAAGCTCTAAGAAGACTAGGAATAGAAGGAAAGTACCTCAACATTATAAAAGCTATATATGACAAACTTACAGCCAACATAAAACTTAACTGTGAAAAACTGAAATCATTTTCCCTAAAAACAGGAATGAGACAAGGATTCCTACTATCCCCATTCCTATTCAACATAGTACTAAAATTCCTAGCCAGAGCAATTAGGTAAGAAGAAGAAATAAAAGGAATACAAATAGGTAAAGAAACTGTCAAAATGTCCCTATTTTCAGATGATATGATCCTATACCTTAAAGACCCAAAAAGCTTTATCTAGAATCTCCTAGAAACCAACAATAGCTACAGCAAAGTGGCAGGATATAAAATCAACTTAAAAATTTATTATCTTTTTTATGCACTAATAATGAACAAACTGAGAAAGAATATATGAAAACAATTCCATTTACAATATCCTCAAAAAAAATCAAATAACTAGGGGTAAACTTAACAAAGGATGTGAATGACCTCTACAAAGAGAAATACAAACCCTTCAGAAAGAGATGGATGAAGACTTCAGAAGGTGGAGTGATCTCTCATGTTCATGGATTGGTAGAACCAACATACTAAAAATGGCTATGCTACCAAAACCAATCTACATGTTTAATGCAATTCCCATCATATTTCCAAAGACATTCATCAAAGAGATTGAAAAATCTACCCTAAAATTCGTTTGGAAACACAAGAGACTGCAAATAGCCAAATCAATACTCAGCAAAATGAACAATGCTAGAGGTATCACAATACTCGACTTCACACTATAGTACAAAGCAATAGCAATAGAAATAGCATGGTACTGGCCCAAAAACAAACATGAAGACCAGTGGAACAGAAGAGTGGACCCAGATATGAATCCACACAACTATACCCAACTTATTTTTTACAAAGGTGCTAAAAATATACGATGGAGAAAAGATAGCCTCTTCAATAAATGTTGTTTCAAAAAGTGGTTAGCCATCTGTAAAACACTGCAACTAAATCCATGTTTATCACCCTTTAGTAGTATCAATTCAAAATGGATCAAGGACCTTAATATCAGACCCCAAAGTCTAAATTTGGTACAGGAAAGAGTAGGAAACACTTTGGAAATAATAGATATAGTCAAGACTTCCTCAATAGAACTCCAGCAGATCAGCAACTAAGAGAAAGTATAGACAAATGGGACTTCATAAAACTAAAAAGCTTCTGCACAACAAAAGAAATGTTCTCCAAACTAAAGAGACCACCCACAGATTGGGAGAAAATATTTTTCAGCTACACATCAGACAAAGGACTAATAAGTAGAATATATAGGCATTTCAAAAAACTATAGTCTCCCAAAATTAATGAGCCAATAAGGAAATGGGCAACTAAACTAAACAGAACTTTCCCAAAAGAAGAAATTCAAATGGCCAATAAACACATGAAAAAATGCTCACCATCTCTACTCATAAAAGAAATGCAAATCAAAACCACACTAAGATTACACCTCACCCCTGTTAGAATAGCCATCAATAGAAACACCACCAACAACAGGTGTTTGTGAGGATATGGGGAAATAGGAATCCTCGTACACTACTGGTGGGAATGCAAACTAGGGCAACCACTGTGGACAAAAATTTGGAGGGTTCTTAAGAATCTAAACATAGAACTTCCATATGATCCAGCAATCCCAGTCCTGGAGATATACCCAAAGAATGTGACACAGGCTACTCCAGAGACACTTGCACTGCCATGTTTATTGCAGTGTTATTCACAATAGCCAAGTTATGGAAACAGCCAAGATGCCCCACTACTGACCAATGGAATAAGAAAACGTGGTATTTATTTACAATGGAAATCTACTCAGCCATGAAGAAGAACAAAATCTTATCATTCGCAAGTAAATGGATGGAACTGGAGAAAATCTTTCTGAGTGAGGTTAGTCAGGCTCAGAAAACCAGTAATTGTATGTTCTCTCTCATATGCGGACTTTAGATCAAGGGCAAATACAGCAATGCCATTGGACTTTGGTCACATGATAAGGCAAGAGCACGCAAGGGAGGTTGAGGACAGGTAAGTAACCCTAAAATCATGGTAGCATTTGATGTCCTTAATGCAAAGGAACTCATGCAGAAATTTTAAAGTGACAGAAACCATAGGAAGGGGATCAGAAACTAGAGAAAAGGTCAGTTTGGGAAAAATCAACTTAGACTGTAACACATTCGTACCTGGAAGCAATGGTAGGAAACTCCCTGTATAGCTATCCTTATCTCAACTAGCAAAACTGCTTTGTCCTTTTTATTATTGTTTGTATTATCTCTTCAACAAAATTAGAGATAAGGGCAGAATATTTTCTGCCCAGAAATGAGCCGATGGCAGGGAGAGGAAGTAAGCCAGTGTGGGAGAGGTGGTGTTGGGGTTCGAAAGAGGAGGATGGGGATAGGGGGGAGAAATGACCCAAACATTGTATGGACATGTGAATAAATGAAAAAATAAATAAATAAAATCAACCAACAATGTTAAAAAATATAATAAAAGAACCTGTGAACATTTTTTTAAATCCAATGAAGAATTAGACATAAAGAAAAAAAAAGGAGTCAAAAAGCCAATGTTAGTTTTCTTTCTTACACAATGAGTTTATATTGTATTTCTCTTTCCTTTTTAGGTTGAAATTTGATGACTATACACTGATAAGGTGAACAAAAGGAGGGTATGTTAGAACTGGACCTTCTCCCCTCAACGGTGATTTATGGAAAACTCTCTACCTGCCCCTAAGCAAAAACAGACACCCACCCTTAGCCATTTCCTAGGAACTCTCCACCTGGTCCAGAATGAATGATCCATCCTTAAGCCATTATCTCTGGAGGGTCAGAGGGCCATTGAGGATTATCCTGCTGAGTGACCTTCCTGAGACTTCTCCACCCATCTCACAAATATTCCCAGTCTGTAAGTGGCAGTGGCTGTGGGCTCTAGCTCTCTTGCTGGTGTCCCCCTTTGCGAGTAGACTTCTTTCATCTCTAACATACACATTTTTATGTTGAGCTTATTTATAGTTCCCTTTTGTAGTGGTGATAAAAAGGGAATCATGTATGAATATTCAAAAAGATTGCCGTGTAATCATTTGAAAATAGTCAACATTGAGAATTGCTAAAAGTGACGATTGTGTTACTCTGGACACAATTAGAGTTTGTGAAACCAACCATACAGTTGTTCAGATGTTTGAATATATGCTTGAAATCCGAAAGCATATCTGTATAGATTTGTTACCAATTGCAAAGCTGTGCTCCCATCATTGCAAATCCATTTGTAGTATAAAAAAGTAATTCAGATTAGTTTACATTTTAGATCATTTGAAATGCTGTATTTTAGAATGACCTGTAATATTTCTACTTTTTAACTTAAAGTTAGAAATGTTTGTGGTAATTGTGTCACTTGTGCAACCTCTATTCACTTTGTATCAATGGAGGTTTTTTAAATCACATTGAATACATATAAACATGGTTTATGTTCATTTACAAGAATACTCCCTTCTTGCACACATTATTCTGATCCATTTTTTATTCTTATCCATACTGTTCCACATCAAACTATTTACTTTGTTTTGATATATGTATGTATATCAGGAGCTACTCACAGTCTTTGCTGAAGAGCACTTTTTTTAATGTAATTTTTATTGGGATATATTTGTTATTTAGAGGGGGATTCATAATAACAATTCTGGTTAGGCTTATTGTACATTGTTTACATCATCCCCAGCATCTCTCCCTCTCTGTTCCCTCCCCACTCACTTAGAAGAAGGAAACCTTTTCCAAGTGCTTTATTTCATATAGGTATATGAAGTCCGTCAACCATATTCTCTCACCTTAATTTCCTTCATGCATGCTCCACTTTCCCACTAGTATCCTCCCCCCACACTCTCTACCTATTTTACAGTCCTATCTTTCATTATTAATATTTAAGTTGATGTTCAAGGGGGTTTCTCATTGTATCCCCACTGAAAAATATTTTATTTTGGTCTGTTCAACCCCTGCCATTACTCTCCCTTATCACTTTACCTCCCACTTTCCATTTTTTAAAAGTTTTCAATACATATCTTTGTATCCTCTACCATCACAGATGTCATGTTTTACAATATTACTGATTCTCTATCATTTTCTTTTCCTTTCCCCTTTTTCCTGAGTTCCATAGAGCAGTTCCACTATTACAAACATATTCTACATATATTTGTAATATGTATATAGATACCAAATTTTCTTGATCCACTCATCAGTTGTAGTGTACCTGGGTTGCCTCCAAAGCTTGGCTATTGTGAACAGTGCTGCAATGAACATCAGTGTACAGGTGTCTCTATTGTATCCTGAATTAAGTTCCTTTGGGTAGATGCCCAGGAGCAGTATCCCTGCACTGTATACCACTTCTATCTTTAACTTTTTGAGGAATCTCCACACTGCTTTCCATAATGGGTGTTCTAGTTTTCATTCCTATCAACAGTGTATAAGAGTTATGTTCACTGCAATCTCAGCAGCAATTTTGTTACTGCCTTTGAATATGGTCATTCTAACTGGGGTGAAGTGAAATCTAAGTGTTGTTTTGATTTGCATCTCTTTTGTAACCAGCCACCTACCTTTAAAGCAGAGATTTCTCAGTCAAGTTCATAATGGCTCAGCTAAATGAATTCTTACTGATTCTTCCACTCTTCCATGTCTTTAGAAGATATTCCTGTTCTATGTCATGCACATTCTGTCAATGACATTCCACAAAAATAATTACTTTCTATGGAGGAGAAAAAGGCAGTGATCTCCAAGACCAGATGTACCTCGTTAATTACTAATTCTTCTCTCTGTGGTCATTACCTTCTTTTGCTAACAACTGCTACACAGATTGGAATACCTGAAGTTTAAAATGATCCTGTTACTGTTTCTTCAGAGACTTATGCTCCTATTCATGTGGCTCATACACACACACACACACACATATATACATGAATGTATAATGTGCATATTTTAACATACACATTTAAATTCTCCCCATTAAAAATTAGCATTTTATCACTTATTTTGGACATTTACCTTCTGGAAATCGTATTTCTGAGTTTCTAGTTTTTAATATTGATCTTGAATATATATCTTACTATCCATCTTCCATGTATGACTTTTTAGAAATCTGAGTGAAGTAAGGTATTGGGGTAGTACAGCATATAAATTTATACACTCCCAGATTTTTTCTTTAGATAAGATTATTTGAGGGTACACAGTGTGATTGAGACATCAAAATCTGACACTAAATTAAAAAACTTCTGTTGGTGACATGAGAAATTATTTTTGGCATTATTTGAATGGTCATTACCAGATATATGAATATCTGATGACAGTGTTTTTTGATTTTTCTGATTACCAAAAGTTTCAGTCTGATGCTACTATATCTTTAACATGTCTACATTTGATACTATTTTTTTGTGGTATTGGGGTTTGAATTCAGGGCCTCATGCTTGCTAGTCAGGTGCTTTACCACTTATCCAGTCTTGACATTTCTGGGTTTTTTAGTTTGTTTGTTTGTTTTAAAATCTAAGTGCAGTTGTCATATGTAGAACCTTGGGGGAAAATAAAATAGCAATTTAACATTGTGAATTTTTTAATATCTTTTATGGACTGATATTTTTGTCTCTTCTCAAAATTCACAT
The DNA here is from genome assembly GCF_047511655.1 of Castor canadensis. NCBI lineage: Eukaryota > Metazoa > Chordata > Mammalia > Rodentia > Castoridae > Castor > Castor canadensis. The sequence continues at coordinate 104,030,451 of NC_133386.1, forward strand.
ATAAAATCACTAAGCCAAGTTTTTCTGATTGTAACTATCCTTTAAGATAGAGCACTTAAAGAAATGATTACGTCAAAATAGGTTAATGACTGTGTTTCAATTCCACCTGACTGGTGTCTTTGTAAAATGAGAAACTTGGACAAAAAAGAACCCATACTCCAGGAATGCATGCTCACAAAGAGAAAGTTGAGAATGTGGTCAGAACTAAAGAGGGGAGGTTCAGAAGAAACCAGACCTGCTGACACCTCCACTTGGACTTCTGGGCCCCAAAAGAACTGTGACAAAATTAATATACATTGGCTAAGTCACACAGTCTGTTATGGCAGTCTCAACGAACTGATACAGTTAGTAGCCACTTTTGGAAAGTGCTAATATAGTCACTGTAATATAAAGCTACTTTATAATAATAAATACTATCATTGATTACAAACATATAATTTTTTATCTGAAAAAGTCAGAATTGAATATATGTTATGATATAAAGAATTGAGTTTATGGTTAGATGAGACAATGACAAAATGTTTTAGGTTATGCAATTCTCTGAATAAATAAGAAGGAAGGAAATTAATAAGATGCATGAAAAAGAAGTTAAGAATTTCAAGAAATCACTCATATTATATTACATTTATTATGCTGTATTTAAAATAACAATGTTTTGTTATTTCTATAGCATATATACTACTAGGAATATGTATTTATAGGTAAAGGATATTGCTCATATTAAATTGCACCTTCAGTCTCATTTATCATTGAATCTTTGAAGAAATATGACCTTAGGAGGTGACTTTTGAAGTGAAAGTTGATATGGCTGTTGTTAAGCAAAATTTGAGTTACTTGATATTTCCATAATTAATTTCTCTTACACAGTAAAAATATTCCCTTTATGACAAAATTACAATGGAAAGTTGAGGCCATATATTGAAGGAGCAATGAGTTAGCAAAAGAAAAGAAGAAGACACTGAAGAGGATTAGCCATTTCCCTGGAAGTGTTCACTAATATCTATTGTTCAATGTATTCATGTTCCCACTTTCCAAAGCCACTTAGGGAATAATTAATACAATGGGATAGGCACATAAAAAGATAATTAGAAGCTGGGTGCAGGTGGCTCATCCCTATAATCCTAATGACCTGGGGGCCGAGATCAGAAGATTGGTAATTCAAAGCCAGCCTGAGCAAGTATTTTGAAAGACCCTATTTCAAAATCATTCAACACAAAGCAAGGCTGGTGTAGTTGCTCAAGTGATAGATTGCCTGACTAGCAAGCATGAGGCCCTGAGTTCAAGCCCTCATATCACAAAATAGCTAGAATCTTTCACTATTCATAGTATAATTTTTACATATTTATTCCTATTATCCTTGCTTTTTTCTCATAATTTGGTTCACAAATACCTTAACTAACTTAACAGCATATTTGTCTTTAAAAGTTCATTAAGTCACAAAGTACCATTAAATTACTTTAAGAGAAACTAGGTATAAATATACTTACAGCCAAGAGTATTATCACAAACTGTAATCACTGATAATAAGTTACATTTTATATTTACATCTTACATCTTTGTAACTTTGTCCTTAAACTTACAGCTTTTTTTTGATTAGCCAATTAAAGTCACAGTTAAATGCCATCTTTTGCTCCTTTTTTTGTTGGCTAAGTTTCCCTAAGGATAATTAGGGAAAGTGATATTCTAATGATAAGGGAAGAGATTGTAGAGGCAGTTTGAATTCATGTATGAATTTTTGCTGCCTCTAAATCAAAATGTGTTCTTTCAGCTGTATGATAATATAATAAAATTACACATATTTAATATTCTGCAAATGGATTTAAGATAATCCAAGATATGTAAATGGCTTTTAAAGTCAGCATAATGTGGTAACCAATAGTAGAAAAAATCAGAGAAATTGCCTGCCATGAATACTGGTTACATAATCACACACAAGAATGGTAGAGGATTCTCACAGAACTACGATTTCAGAAATGCAAGAACAATAACGACGAGGCATAACTGGCATTTTTGAATCACAAATGAGCTAGTTGATAAGAAGTCATTTTAATAATGTATCTTTACCCCACAATGTTCAGAGTTGACATATGTTTTTATATCAGAGTGACAGAAAAATCTCAAAGTCTCAACATGCTTTCCTAAGCTATGCAAAAATATTTGAAAATTGGCATAAACTTAACATGTGAAGAAAATTTTGAGGAATTCCTCCAACCCTCTAAAACTAAGCCTTATTCTTCCCTTTATCTTCTACTACTTTTCACTTCAAAACTTCAGTTTCTGACACATAATCAGGAATGTGGTGATTAGGAACCTAGTATGTAAATTCTCCCTATTGTAACCATCTACTAACAGAGACATTAATTATACTTAATCATAATTGACATAATTCATGTGCATACAAAATTAATAATATAATTAATAAGCATCAAATTAATACATATCAACCACACATTTTGTCTAAATTTTCATTGTTTAAGAACTGTATTAAGTTACTATAGTCAATATAGCATAAGACATTTAAGTTGACAATAATATGAAATTATTCACTAATACAATAACAAGTGTCTATAAAGACCAATCCTTGATCCACTTTTGGATCTCTTATTATAATTTAAAAATATCATAAAATTGATCACAAGCAAACAAGTTCTGAAGTGAAGCCACAAAACACAGCAAGTAAAAAAACTCCATGAAGTCATTCATTATAGTAGAAACCATCATTCAATAATGAACTGGCAAATTAATTTGACATCAACATATCTTTTAATTTTAATTTTTATTTAAATTTATTTCAACTGATGTATAAATATGTACAAATTTTATACATTAAATGTAATTCTGAATTTTAGCTGACCTTTCATAGTATTTCATAAAATGAAATTCAGACTATAGACTGAATTAATAAAATTAGCAATCGAGATATACATTATATCTGATCAGAAGGAATTTTCATTTCAATTGGAATTATGTCATCCATAAAGCAAACCCCATCATATAGGTCATATACATTGCCTGAGAAGCAATTTCTTTAAAAACCAATAACCAAAGGTAGCTATAATAAAATATGTATGAGAAACACAGGTTGAGAAAGACATGTCAAGGAAGACTCTACAATGAAAGTTACAAAGTGTTTAGATTAAACAATAAAGTTTCTGTATATAATAAAGTGTTTGAAGCCAAGCATGGTGGTATACACCTGTAATCCCACCACTAAGGATGCTGGTTCAATAGGATTGTGAGTTTCAGATCAGCCTAGGTTTCCTAATAAGACCTTCTTTCATCAATTAATCAATAAATAACTTGTTTGGTATTAAAAAAGTAACTACAGGATAAAAAATATCCTTAAATGCTTATTTTAGTAGAGATAAATGCATTAAATAATGAACTAAGCATTCCTCTTAAGAAAGTAGAAAAATAGACTCGAACCCAGAGACCTTAAAAGCAATAATAACTTTAACAATAGTCCAGACTTCTTGAAGATAAAAAGCAAAACATATTTGTTGGACAAGGGGAACTCTGCCAAGTACTAAGTTTTTGTTATAAAGCTATAATAATTAATTCTACATAAGGTACCTAATTTAATAAGCAGAGATAGATCTATGATCATGAACTCTGTATCATAAAATGTCAATTCTACCCCCCAATTGAGATAGGTCATTAATTCAATTCCAATTGCAATTGCTTCAGTTTATTTTATAATTCTTGACAAGGTGATTCAAAAATTTTCTTCAACATCACAAAACACTTCTAAATAAGTAAAGCAAGGTAAGATGACTATCTGTCCTAGAAATGAAGAATTATAAATCTATAGTAATTAGGACAATATTGCATTTGAAAGTTGATTGAAAAAAATCAGTGGAACAGGCTGCATGGATTACAAACAAACCCACACACGGAGAGAAACAAGATTTCTTGCCAACTTGCATTGATGATCAATGAGAAAGGAGGAAATGTGCAACACATTTTGGAAGAAGAAAGAATTTGTTATCCATATGAGAAAACTAATATTGTACCTCTCCATCATGTTGTGCATGAAATCCAATCCCACTTGGAGCAAAGACTTAAGTATGAAAGAGGAAAAAAACAATTTTAGAAGAGCATGTAAGAAAATTTGTCAGAAAAAAACTTAAGGCACCAAAATTGTTTAACATTAATACAAAAGATGAATGTAACAACATAGGGAAAGTACCTAATTTTAGACTAATGGCCTGCACTCAGGCCACTCACTCTTGCTATGGAATCACTCAAGGACAACTAATTACGTAACTAGTGACTGGGTTCACATGCCCAGTAGATGTAATAACTTCACAGAATGCCACTTTTGTCTGCATCTGTATAAAAGTCACTTCACAGAATGGCTTGGGCTGGCTCTCTGCAGATGCATAAAGCATGTAAAACTTCTTCTGGTTCTTGTTGATACTCTAGACTGCTGGAACCAAACTCATCTGATTGGAACAGAAAATTTTATCTACAAATAACAATGAATTAAGAACTTCCATCCATCAAAAGACATTGAGACTGGAATTTTGGACCCCAGGCCCAAACTCCTGGCCTTCCACTTATCAGGTATAGTCGGTCACTCATCCCTATGCACCAAATAAAGTGACATAATGAAGAGTAGATGAAGACGATGTAGATAACACTGTGGGAAAAGGGAAAATAAGCACTCAGCCCATCTTTGGAGTACAGACATGAACTTTAGCTTTAAACAAATAAAGAATTAGGGCATGGGGGAAAAGATATGATAGTTAAACAGTCCCAGTTGCAGGTGTGGTCCAGGGTCCTGGAGAAGTTGTTATCATTGTCAACATTGAGGTAAGCAATCTGGTTCTCATGTGATGATTACTCCTGCTCCAGGGTGTAGCCTCATCATTATAGGTAATTGTCCTCATTTGGGGAGTCATCTGTCCTGTAAGTCTCTACTGTTTTTTTAAGGGAAGTTTCAGTCCCTTGTCGTAAAGATGATTTAGATCATTCCTGTCCTCCTTTGATTGAAAGATGGGTTTGTTAGGCAGAAGTTAGCCATGAGTGATAGTGATATACAAAGAAAATGTAAAATGGAGAATTCTTCAAGGTCTATGAAACAGAAACACTGAACAACCTCTGGTAAAGACTGAAATAGCTCACCAAGGTCATGAGATGTCAAAGGATGTTTCTGAGTCTCACACCTACTGTAAAGTGCAAAGATATCAAATAGTCCTTGGAACAAAATGTCTTTATTTTAATAGAATGAAGATCCAAGTCTTAAAAATCTTACCCTAAAGGCAGGTGAACCTAATAATTTTCATTCATAAATCTGTACGCCCAACTAACCTCCTGATCCACCTTTGTGAGCTGGACTAAGAGAGAGATTTAGGGCTCCAAGCCCATTCCACTTCAATAAAAACTCATCCCAGGATAAAAATAATTGCTCTTCCAGTTCTCACTGTAGAGATGACCCATTTTCAGTTTGTTGAAAGAATAATATCATTGTCACTATATTTCTGCATCTTGCTTGAATTTTTCTCTCATTGGATACAAGAACCTAGGTAGAAACCTGTGCTGACTTTCTTGTAAAAACTGCAGGAGGAATGGCTCCTGAGGGCAAAGGACAACAGATATAAAATGTTTTTAATTTATTTGTGGGCCCAAGTAAGCAGTCACTGCTTTATGTCGAAAGAGATTTAAATGCCTCTTGAAACACAAGGAAGAAAATGGAAAGAAACCAAAACTAGAAAAAAATCTCATAAAAACAATACATTCCAAAGATTAATACAAGGGATTAATATGGAGAATATTTTTACTCCTGAGAATCAGTAAGAAACAAAAAGCAAAATAACTTTTAGAGAACTTGGCAAAATACACAGATATTTCTCAAAGCAGAAATAACAAGTAAGTATATGAAAAGGTATTTACTATTAGGAAACAGGAAAATAAAGCCACAATGAAATAATGTTTTTCATCAACTTATTTCAAATGTCAAGGCAACTAGACAATTATAGTTGGCAACATCATCAGTAGCTAAATATGTATATATTTCTCAGACATAAATCCTCTCTCTCTCTCTCTCTCTCTCTCTCTCTCTCTCTCTCTCTCTCTTTCTCACTCCTTCTCATGCTCCTTCTAATGGTAATGGGTTTAAAACTTATTGCTTCATGCCCACTATGCAAGTGGCAGTTCTCTACCACTTGAGCCATAGCCATACCTACAGTCCTATAAACTCTTTCTAAAAGGTAAGACTCTCCATCCTAATTTTGACTTCCATTTTCTTCTCTTACACTCCTATCACAACACATCCTTGGAGTTCCTCCACAGAAAGAGAGAAGAAATTGCAGTGGGAGATATGAATCCTGAATTCCTACTTCAAAAAGTGGAAGAGATTTAGTCAAGTTACTTGAGGTCTTTGGGTCCTAATCATAATGTATGAAGTGTGAAAGACAGATTTTGCATGATGTTTTTCAAACTGACAGCACTTAAATCCCAAAGGTACACTTGTTTGGCTTGTAATTGCCTTTGAAATTTTAAAATTTGAATATTAGTATGCAAAGATTGACTGTTCCAATACATCATACTCTATGATTCCATATTATGTTCTATCCTAATTGCTCAAATGATTTAATTACCTACCTCACTGAAAGCAATGAGTGTGACCTGTGCATGACAATATCTATACTTCCTTTATGAAGCTTAAAAAATATGTAAAGCACACCCATACTCAAAAACCTACCTTCTTAATATGACACACAGTAGCACATTCAGTTCATGTATGCATGTTATACCTGCAACAGCTTCAGTTTTATACTTTATTGTTCAGATATAATAGGATTGTCCAACATGCTCATTTAGTACACATGCTCACTACTCACAGCCTCACTTTAAAGATCTCTCTCCCTGTTACATTCACTAGGATAGAAAGTCTACTTATTTATGCTACTGGTAATTTTCTGCACAATTCATATACATAGGAATCAATAAATATGAACTGAATACAAAATTATATGGATGAATGAAGAAAACTGATTTATTTTCAGTTTCATATGTGTGTATTACAGGGGACTGAAAATTTTTCTGTATGTTCCAAAAAGTAAATTATTTTGGCCTTATGGATGTACAGTCTCATTGCACTGCTTATCTCTGCTATTGTAGTGTGTAAGGAATTGGCTCATACAAGTACAGAGGTCACAAATCTGAAATCAATTGTGAGTGCCAAGAGTCTGAAAGTTCAGGTAGTTAACTGCACATTTCAGGCAGAATTTTTATTTTTTTCGGGAAATATCTTTTTTCTTAAGATTTTTCAATTAATTGAATTATGCACACCCACAAAAATGGAAATAACCTCCTTCGCTTAAATCAAATGATTGTTGATATTAACAACATCTATAAAACACTTTCATGTCAAAAGCTGCATGTTTTCTCTCATACGTGGAATGTAGATCTAATACAAATACAGCAATATTATGAAAAACATGTCACACAAATGACAGGGGGAGGTAAAAGAAGGAAGTTAAGAAGGTGAATATGGTTGATGTATTCTCTACACAAGAATGAATATAGAATCTTTAAAGAGGTTGAATCCATCATAAGAAAGAGACTAAGGGAGAAAGGAGGAAAATGGAGGTGATGAATCAAATCAGATTGTAATAAATATATACATGGAAGTGCCACAGGGAAACTCCTTTTTTAGCTATATTAAATAAGCAGAAATGTCATTTTTTTCCTTTTACAGAATCAGGGAACAGGAGGGCCGAACAGGTCTTGCCTGGGGATGCTGGTCCCTGTGGGAGCAGGGAGGAGGTAGGGAAATGGTGTAGTAAGGTGAACATAGTTCAAATATAGTGTACACATGTATGTAAATGGAAAAATGATACCTGTGGAACCTATTCCAGAAATGGGGAAAGAGGCAATAAAGGAGAATGCTGGAGGGATTGAATTGAAGTATGATATATTTAATATATTGTTATAAATTTTGTAAATGACACAATGTACCCCCACCCAGCCCACTAATAAAAATTCATCATATAAAAATATCCAAGGAAGGGAAAAAAGTAAAACAGCTTCAAAGCAACAGCAAGATTCTAGATTAGTCTTCCCTTAAATAACTAAGTACCAGAGCCTAGCAATGTTGGCAAATAAATTTAACCATGACAGAGTACTAAGGCAGCCATAAGCAATATGTAAATGAATGGACATGGCTGTCATCTTATAAAATATTTTTTCCTTTGAATTTCATATACTCCTCACATCACAAATTATTCTTTCTTTGATATTTTTCCAAACATTCCAAAATGTGAAAATCATTTTTAACTTATGAGTGGACCATACAGAACCATGTGCTATTTGTTATATTTACACATAATTACAAGCATACAAATAAAGTACTTTAGAAGAGGTCCTAATATATATATATTATTTTGACAAGGTTTATTATGTTTCTGAGAGTGTGAAAATGAAAAGGGAAACTGTAAATCTTCAGTTTCTGGGGTATATAACAATATTAAAGGTTATTATCATCCAGTATTATTTATGTGGGATATTTTGTATGGAAAGATGTATGATTAAGTGTCATGAGCTTCATGAGTTTCTGTCCTACTTACCTAACTGGGGGTGATTGGAGATGCAGAAAGGAAAAGGATAGAAGACAAACATTTACAAAATTGGGCCAGGTGTGCTGGGTACTCAGATGGAGACACACAGCAACCTCATTACTTCCTTTTTACTTTTCTTCTCTTCTTTTACTTTGCTTCTTTTATTTACTCTTTGAAACCTTACTTTTTTTCTATTCTTTAAAGTCTTGGTCTTTAGACTCACACTGTCCCATGTCTTCTTTAGTGTGTTTTATTTATTTATTTATTCATATGTGTATACATTATTTGAGCCATTTCTCCCCCATACCCTCTGCCCACTCTATCTCCCCCCTCCACCCCCACCCTTGCTTCCCGGCAGAACCTGTTCTGCCCTTTTCTGCAATTTTGTTGAAAAGAAGACATAAGCAACAATAAGAAAGACAAAGCATTTTTGCTAGTTGAGATAAGGATAGCTATACAGACCGAGGAAAGAGTAAACTAGTTATGGGCACAGCTACCACGAAATCTTGGGAGCAGTAAGTTAGAAGAACTGAATTCAGAGTGGTAGGAACTTAAGAGTAGAATACCTGTGGTTTAAGAATTTGGCCATTAACCAGTTGAGGAGTTTGTAGTTTATGCTAAAATGAAGGGAAGCCTTTGGTGCTGTAAGAGAAAGAATAGAATCACTGATGGTGATGATGGACTGAGGTATAAGGACAATGAAAAGATTTTTCCTTTTTTCTGTTACAATGAGCAAACTAAAAATATGCTTAAATGATGATTGGAATGCTACAATAGGAATAAACAGACCAAAAAATGTACATATATGAGTAAGAAAAGAATGGAGGAGTGATTTCCCTGAGATTGTTAGGGATAATGGACCAGTCCCAGTGTGCGTCCTTTAGAAAGAAGCACAAAACCTTCATCCCCAGTAGTTTGTAGAATAATTTCTGGGAAATTTCTTCAAAGCCAGTCTTTAATAACTGATGTAATTTTGAGGAAAGATAAAGCATGACTAGACATCATAGGGTGTGGGAGTGAGTGGATTCAAGAAACATAATGTTGATTTCAGAATTTACTTCACATGATGATTTCACATAGAAATAAAATTTTAAAAGCTTCAACAGTATAACACAGCGTTAGAAACATTTTTAAGAAAAGAGAATTTATATTTTATGTGACAATTCTTCATTATTATCTATATAAGAATTATATGTATCGTTAAGATGCATAATTCTTAAGGAAATGTTAAGTCTTCCTCAGTTAGAGAAAGAATGCTTACATGGCATGTGTAATACAATTGTAAATAGAAATTGGTCTGCCCAAGATAAATTTTGACAGATCAGAGTTAAGTCACAGATAGTAATCCTGTGGCTTTTTCCCCTAATTTAGAATATTGAAAACAAAAATGGAGTGCTTTCAAAAGCTGTGACCTATTTAGAAGCTAATTTTCTAACACTTACAAAAGTCAGTCATTTAAAGTAAGTTGGATATTACAACCTTTGCACTAGAAGTGACAAGCTATTGCTTAAAATGTTGCATTTTAGAGATAAAAACACATGTCTTCAAGTGGAAATAAACTGTTACAATTTATATTGCTTTTGGTAATTTTCTGAAAATTAGATTATCTAGTGAACATGTTATGTGTATTCTTAGGCTCTGTGAAAATGCAGTTTCAATCTTGTTTACAAAGGTCATTCATATCTACTACAAATAAAGTAAGCAAAGTTAATAAGGATTCATTATTTGCTTACACATAGAAATTGAGGTTTGTCTAGATTTCAAAAGCAAAAAAAAAAAGACCAAAATTTGGCTTTTATCTCCTTTCAGGTAATTTTTATTGGCATCAGTTAATACATACAGGACAAAATCTTTTGAAAAACGCATCAGTATATAGTACATCATTTCCTTTTATTTATTAAAAAATATATTGAAAACACTTTTACCTAAGAAATTTATTGCAACCTAGTGATTTAATAAAATTTATGCAAACAGACTATTGCTTTTAATCAAAAATCTTTAATTTTCAGTGAAATGTATTGCTTGTGCCATGAAGAACAGTTTTGTTTTTTATAGTCTATTTGCCATTTTATAAGACATTATTAAGTATTTTGGCAATGTTTTATTTTTTCCTCTCCACTTGCTTTACATGTTCTACCTTTTCTTCTTCAAAAGAATTCTTAATCTACTGGGGCAAATATCTGTCTTGGAAACTTTTCTGATACCTACAATGTGTATCTCAATTTTAAGTTTGTAGTAAAAGCTGTTTGAGTTAATTTATTGCTAAAATGATGCTTAAATCTAATTCCATTGGCCATTTTTTGTCAATATAATTCTTGTTAGAAATATAACAATTTGAGAATAAAGTAATAGTTTCCTTTTGAGATAATTTCAAGATAGAATGACAATCTGTGTGAGGAATATACACATTATTGACATATTGCCCACAAAATATAATACTAATGTGCCGATTTTAATTTTTTTCCCAAAATGGCATTAATCTGGTTATTTTCCAAATGGATAGCATGTTGAGTACTTTGATAAAGCATTGGTGTTACAATGGGAAACCTTCAAACTACTTTTTTTTTGTTTTAAATGATATTTTATTAACACATATTAATTGTATATATTAATGAGATCAGCTTGATGTTTCCATACATGATTATAATGTCTTGATTTGCTTTAAATCTATACAAACCCATTTCCTTTCTCCTCAGTATTTTATCACTTCTGTAGACTCAAGATTTTTCTGTACTTTTTTTTATCTCAAACCTAAGATTTTGTAACATATTCCTAATGAAATGAGTTACCTTTTCACTATTTGGAAAATTGTTTTCCTCTGCCCACTTTTCACCTAATTATATGTTTTTCAACTTAAAATTAAGTTTCCCTTTGAATATGTTCAATGCATTGTGTGCTGTGCAATTGACAAAGTAGACAAAAAACTTGCTACATAAACCTTTATTTTTCTACTCTTTTCCCAGTGTTTTACAAATCAGTGTCTAAACTCCAGAACAAATTTCTGCCTGAAAAACAGGTCAAAGTGTTAGGTGAAGACAATGGGAGTGAGAAATAGGTTGCCAGCAATTGTCAGCATCCTTTAAGCTTTGGATTCCAAATCTTGCTAGGAGTCACTTAGCACTAAGAAGACTTTATGAACTCTTAATGAACCTTTGGAGACACTCTTTTAATCACTATTTCAACATTTGTGCCATACTTGATTACTAATAGACCTTTTACTAGTGTTTAATATATTTGGTATTGAAGTCCTGTGTGTATATTAATATAGGATTTAATGGGAAATAACAAGTTCATAGTTTTATATCTTAAGTTTCATCACACAATTGATATTTTGCCTATTTCAAAACTATGAAATTTGTTTTGATGGTTTATACTATGATTTAAAATTGGCATTTTTAGATCTTGTTAAAAATGTAATTTCTTGGATTTCATGCTCTAGCAGTATTAGTGCAGAATTTACCCAAGATAGGATTAGGGTAATAAGGGATATCTTACCAAAGAAGCCTGTGAGTACTTCACCTCTTATTCTTTTATTTCATACTCTGAAACAATTAGAAAATTAGAAAAAAAAAAAGCTATACCCAAGGGAACTAGCTCTCAGTTATGATCTGAAAATATTGGGATATACATTCTTATTTTTTAAATAAAATAATATTCCTTTCATGGGTTGGTTTAAAATAAATTAAGTTGTACTGAAAGTTTTGGATTGCTTTTTAATGTCAAGAAATTCTAAAAGATAACTATCACAAGCTTACTGTTATACTATGAATACAATTCTAAATTACAAGGTAAGCTGAAAACTCAGGAAAAAAATAAACATTCTTGCCTAGCAAGGCAATTGCAAAACTTGCTTAGAGGCCAAAGTTTATTTATAAATTTAGGTCTCTTGGTAATAATGTTTTTATATTATTAGAATATCATGAACAAAGAACTACCTTTGCCAAAAGTAATGAGTTATACATTATTTATATGACTTTTTTTTTATTATTGCTGCTTTTCTTCTATTATGTGTAAAGTGTTTTTTAAAAAACCTTCTGGCAATGCTAAACACTCCTTAATTTCCAACATGAGTTGTTTCTTTCAGATAGGGATAGTGAGTTAACAGTTTGTTATTTGCCAAAAATTACACTCCTCTGATGTGAAGAGATGGTTGAATGATGGATAATGTAAACTGCATGTTGATGAAGCAGAGGACAAAAGATAATTGTACCACCTCATTTTTACCTATAGAATTAAACATGCAACTCTAGCCAAGATATTTGCAAATACACTGATATGATTTGCTATGTAACAATGGGTTGACATGTATTTAAGCAATCTAAACTAACTACAACCACATAGAAAATTATCAAAACAAGAAAGATTAGATAAGGTAAGGACTGCACTGCCTCGTGTAATGAAATAAAGGAAATGTGCTGGTAGAGTTGGACCCAAGATGATTAGCACCATAGCTGGAAACTGTCAAAGTGTTGTTTTGCTGAGTATCTCAAGTTATGTTTCAGGTATCATTTTGATAAATATCTTAATCTATGTTTCTATCAGCTGGCTACCTTCCTTTCAACTGAGTAGATAGCAATACAAACAGCAAACTAAATTAAATTAGGTGACATACATAAAATACATAGATCCATATTCACACCAAATTACTAACTCAGAAAAATTTGACAACCAGGCTACCAGTAACCTGTAATTCTTTTATGAGTTCACTGATTTTTATTCCAAGAAAGAAAAAGCAAACCTAAGGAAGAATGCCTTGGCTAAGTTTGGGTCACATGCTCACCAACACTGGCTGATAATTCTGCTCCTAAAATTATCCAGCCAAACAACCATCACTTGCATCTGATGGATAGATGGCAAAAAGAGACTTCATTAATCTCCTAAATTTCCAGAGATAGATATCTTACAAGAGGGGTTGAGAATTTCTGGATAGATTTAAGCAATCTAAACTAACTCCAACCACATAGAAAATTATCAAATTTTCAAATTATTATGTGAGACTTCTGACCACTAAAAACCATTTAGCTGGATCCAAAATATCAGAAATCAAGTATGGCCAAGAAAAAAAAATGAAGTGTAGGAAATGAAATGGACTTAGGAAGTGTGAATTGTAGAAGATAAACTTACAGAGGCTCTCATAGCACCTGCATTGTAGTATTTCATAAACATAAACTTCAGCAAACATTATTTGAATAGGATAACCAAAAATTATTTAGGTGATTAGTAGTGCAATCAGCAAACTAAATTAGATGGACTTACCAGAAAATATGTCATGCATATTCATACAGAAGAAAGTTTAATTCTAAGGATTAATAACATTTAAAAATGGGGGAACTAATTAGAAGAATAATTTAAAATATCTCATTAATGCTGAATAGCTTTACAGTAGTTTATAGAACAAGACTAAAGCAAGGAAATGAGAATTAGAAAAACCTATGAAGAAAATCAGCTAACAAAATAGAGAAACGTATGTGAAATTGTCTTCTTTAAAAAAATCTTTTTTTCTTAAAGGTGAGTAGAAACTAAAGCAAAAAGAAAGGTTATAAGGAGAATAATATGTTTCAAAGATGTTAATAATATCTATAAACTGTTAATAACCTTCATAAGTATGAAAAAATATAAATTATTTCTTTCCTTTCAAAGAGGTAAAATTACAAAATGATATAAATTTCTAGTAAATTTCACCTTAAATATCTATTATGGTTTTAGTTATAATACCATTAATGATTTGTGTTACTTCAGCAATAAATAATAAGAGAGGAGGAATTTTCAAATAGTATACCTTTTATTTATAGCACATTATAAGGAATTTCATTTTTAAATTACCATTGTAGTAAATAAAAATAAAAATGATCAAATTATATTCCAGCTGGTGTAGTGTGTTCTTGGTTATCAAAATATTCATGTAGCTTTGGGATTTTGAGTTGGTGAGCATTCACAATGTGTGGAAAAGCATGACACAGACCTTACAATCTCAGTTACCTAAGGTGGATCATGGTATATACATCGGATTTAGGATATTCCAACTCTACTGCTTATGCTATGGATGATTTTGTTCTTTGCTTCATGTGTTTGTTTCCTGTATTGCAAATATTAACCTTAAAAAGGTTATTTTATAAACCTGTAAAAATCATATTCCAAATTTCTAAACAAAAATTATATGATGTGAATTGTTAAATTTTATTCCTCTGCTATTATGAATAGCATTGTGATATCAAAAAGTTTTTCAAGATATTTTTCCATAATATGGAACCATGCAATTACATAAAAGTTAATTGAAATACTCTATTTGCTTTCTATCCGGTCCTCCTGATTCCACACTACTTTTTGTCTATTCTCAACATAGAAGATAAAACTAAGTATATCCAATTCATGTAATGCTTTTTGCTTACAGTCTTCCTAAGGATCTCCTTTTCCCTCAGAGTGAAAGCTGAAATCTTTGCTCAGTCCACGGCTGCACTGCACATTCCCCCTCAAACTCCCTTCCTCCTGCACCAATGGATCACATAACTCTGCCTCCTTACTGTTTCTCCAATATTGAGGAACTTTGTGAGCAGTGCCTTTACTCAAATATGAACTTTCCAGTAAGATCAATCCTCAACATCATAATTAAAATTGAATACCATCACCTCGGAATTCATTTTTTGTTTGTTTTTTCTTTGTTTTTTGGCTATACTGGAGTTTGAACTCAGGGCTTTGAGGCAGGCACTCTAAGGCTTGAGTCATGCCTCCATCCCTTTTTGCTTTGGTTATTTTAGAGTTAGGGCTTCCCTTTTTACCTAGGACTGATTCTACTATCTAGGCAAAATTTTTTATGACATTTTGGGTTTAAAAGAAATAACACATTATTGTGTCCAGGAAACATGTCAGGAAATTAAGGTAAAATTTTGTACTACTATGAGATTTTAAGATACATTAGAAGGCTATTTTTGCAGAAAAACAAGGAAATTGGGGAATGTAACCATAAACAATATGATTCCTTCCCAATTATTTTTGTGTAATTCACTCTGAATGAATGAAAAAGCAGAAACATTTTCTTTGCTTCAGTGATATTGATCATGTCTTCCCAGATGCTTCATTAGCTCCTGATATGCCCTGATCCTGCACACAGCTGCTTTGGAGAGGTTACTGCCTTCAGGATGACAGAACACAAAATCTACACTTGGACAATCTCCAGCTACATTCTGCTTATATTTTCCCAAATTCTTTCCAAATAATTTTACTACAGATTAAAAAACACCACATTCATTGAATGTGAGGGTTGTAAATGTAATTTATGAGCTGTATTTGATTAAATGTGTGACTGCTGAAGGGACATAGGCATTTTATCCTGTTAGTGGAAATCTGTACAAATCACTTCACTTAATCCTACAGCATGGGAGCACCTCCTTTAAAAACTTGATTCAAGCAAGCTCTAGGAATACTATTTAAGACAACATAAGTAGCAGACAAATCATCAAAGGACTTTTGAGTGGATAATTATTTCATCATTACATGTCAATAATTTATATTTGTCACCTGATGAAACCTGTGCCATCTTAGCATTTTAGTATGAATATCCAAGGGCAATGTTTCTCTGAGGAAAGGAGTAACTCAATACATGATTAGCAGCAGTTGCTTTTCAACACTAAGATGTGATGACAGATTTAGCATTAGATCTCTTATAGTAAAAATAATGCAGATATTAAGTAGGGCTCACTGAACAGGTAAGGGTAGAGGAAGAAGCCATGTCCTATTTGATAGAAAGAAGTGTAATAAACTAACTAGTGTAGCTTAATATTTGTCACCACTATCTTTTCTTTCCAGATTTTAGTCATAGTTAAATGCCATGACAGTATGTTATTACATTTGTATTTTAAATTCCAGTAAAATCTTGGGAGAGTCTTCTAAAATTTGTATATCTCAAGTAATGATATCCATCAAAATCCTTATAGGGAGTTCATGCTACTTGATCAGATGTAGCCATTCCACGGGAAATCATATTTAACACATTAACAACTTGAAACAGAGTTTAAGCCCCTTGCCAACACATGTGAAAGCTCCAGAGGACTGCTTATTAACATCAAAAACTCACCATGAAAAAGATGAAGAAAGCAGAATTCATAACTAGAGAAATAATCTATGCTTTGATTTCATAATTATATAATACTCAAATCCTTACGTGACTATTTTTCATATTCTGAAATAGGGGTTTTTCCAAGATGGCAACTAGAGGGAAGAAGCAGATAGTATGTGTTCCTTAAAGTAAAAATTTTCCTGAGATGCTGGAGACACACCAGAGAGGAAAAACCACCAAGAAGAGGCAAAACTTCAACACTTCCACACCCCCCAGCCTGCACATAGCTCCCCCACATCAGGGTGCACAGAGAAAACTAGAGGGCTCCTGTGCTGCCAGGCCCTGGCTCCTAACCTGCTTGGCAGACCCACAGGTGAGCAAACAAGTGGCACATGGTTCTCCCACAGCCATCCCTGGGAAAAGTTAGCATAGTCCCCTGGACAGACCAATAACCACCCCAGAAATAAAAATGAATAATAAACAAGCAACTGATAAAACGGCATGTAGTAAAGAGGGCAGAGAACCCTGAGCTCCACAGTAAGGGGGAGGGACACTTCCAGTGTGGCAAACTCTTCCAGAGAGTGGGGGGGTGCACTTTCCCAAGTAAATTGTAAATAAATAAGCCTGCAGGAGAAGGAGGGTGTAGCACCACCCCCATCAGCATGCTTGGAGAGTGAAGACTTCCAACAATGACTGACGCTCTGCTGGAGAGTGGGGTAGGGGCACTTCCCCACACAAACTGTAAATAAACAAGGACTGCAATTGCAACAGGCTAGTAGGGTCACACACTGGAGAAAAGAAAAGGGCCATGCATCCAGAAGAACCTTAAATAAACAAAACCAAATGAGCTAGGTGAGTGTTATGACTCATCCCTGAGAACTGTAAAAAATAAAGCCTGCACCAGCAGCAGCTGGCAGACAGTAGGTGCCAAGTGAGACACACCACCAAACAGAGCAGATAAAGGTTCACTAAGGTGTCTCCAGATCCAATCACCTGGCGAGATAACTACAGGGCTACTTATTAAATACCAACATCAACACTGGATGCTGAAGGAACAGCACCACAACTTCTAGAAGGGAAACAGTATTGTTTCTGGACCTGAAACTTTTATTCTTTATAGTTTTAAATAACTTTTTGATTTTTTTCTTCTTTGATATGACAATGACAGAACTACTACTTAAACACCAACTGGATGATGAAGAAATAACACCAGAAACAGAACTATTAAGGCTGAAACTTTATTGCACTTTACCCTGGGTTATTTTTTTGCTTTTATTGCCTCTTTCTCTGTCTGTTTAATGCCTGCTTAGCTCACTATTGATTAGTACACTACTTCTTTGGCTCTGTATCTTTTTTCCTTCTCCTGTCTTTTTTCTTTACTTTCTTTGCTTTCTTTCTCCTCTTATCCTTCCACTCTAGATACCATCATTTTTTACTATTACTAGCTAGACAACACCAAATAGCATACAGTGAAAGGACAGTAACAGTAGCATGTGAAATGATGGGAGACAGAAAAAAGATGGAAACTATTTTCTCCCCAATGATAAATTACTACAGGGACCAGAGGGAAACGAAGAAAACAGATGCTCAGATACAGACTCCAACGAAACAAAGATAAACTATGACAAAGAACTCAACAAAGCCCACAAGAACAACTGAAAGAAGAAATTCTGCAAGTAATCAATGAGAACTGAATATGGTCACCCAAAATGTACAGGAGATACTCAAGAAATACCACGACAACAAAAATAAAGAATTTGAGAAAGCAGAAGAATAAATAAAAGAAACTATAGAAGAACTATATGAACACCAAAATGAAACAAAGAACACCATAAATAGGGAGATAAATGAACACTGGATGAAAATAGACAATATTAAAGAGGAAGTGACCCAGGATATTGAAAACCTCAGAAAAAAGAATGAAACAGAAATGCAAAACAAAATGGGTGGCCAATCCAGCAGACTAGAACAAGCAGAAGATCAAATCTCAGAACTCAAAGATGAAATGGTAATTAAAGGAAAAACTGAAGAAATACTAGACAATTCAAGACCTGTGAAAGGAACAGCAAGAATTAAATAAGTCCATCAAAAGACCAAACCTGGGAATCATGGGCATTGAAGAAGGAGAAGAGGTGCAAACAAAAGAAATGTGTAATATATTTAACATAATAATAACAGAAATCTTCCTAAATCTAGAGAAAACTATGCCCATTCCAGTACAGGAAACTTCCATGACACCAAATACTTGACCAAAATAGAACTACCCCACAACATATTATCATTAAAGAAACAAGCACAGAGTATAGAAAAAGAATATTGAAGGCTGTAAGAGAAAAAAAAAGAAGTAACTTACAAAGGTAAACACATCAAAATCACAGCAGGTTTCTGAACAGACACATTAAAAGCAAGAAGAGCATGGGGTGAGGTCTTCCAGGTACTGAATGAATATAACTTCAACCCTAGCATACTCTACCCAGCCAAATTATCATTCAAAATACGTGGAGCAATGAAAGTCTTCCACTATAAGCAGAAACTAAAACAATATATGACCACAAAGCCACCTCTACAAAAGATTCTTCAAGGAATGCGACACAGAGAAAGTGAAAGTCAACATAACCATGAAAGGACAGGAAGCGCCAAACCACAGGGGAAGAAAAAGCAAGAGAGTAGAAAGTAACATAAATTTAACTACACACAATCAAACCCTTAAACACCTAAGACAACTATATGACAGGAATCACCACATACCTATCAATATTAACACTGAATATTAAAGGTCTTAATTCCTCCATCAAAAGACAGCATTTGACAAACTGGATTAAAAAGAAAGATCCAACAATTTGTTGCTTTCAGTAGACCTATCTCATCTGTAAAAATAAGCATAGACTTAGGGTGAAAGACTGGAAGAAGGTTTACCAAGACAATGGTCCCCGAAAACAGGCAGCAGCAGCAATACTTATCTCAGACAAAGTAGATTTCAAACCTACACTGATAAAATGAGACAAAGAAGAACATTCCATACCAAAAAAGGGGAAATACATCAAAAGGAAATAATAATTATCAACCTATATGCACCCAATGATGACCCAACTTCATCAAACATCCTGAAGGACCTAAAAACATACATAAACTCCAATACAGTGGTAATAGGAGACTTTAATACTTAGCTATCTCCAATATATAGGTCATTAAAACAAAAAATAAATAAAGAAAACCTAGGTCCATAGAGCAAATGGACTTAGTTGATGTCTTCAGAACATTTCATCCAACTTCTACATAATATACATTTTTCTCTGTAACCCATGGAATCTTTTCCAAAATTGATCATATTCTAGGGCAGAAAGCAAGCCTCAGCAAACATAAGAAAATGAAAATAATACCATGCATTCTATCTGATCATAATGCAATAAAACTAGAAATCAACACTAAAAATAATGACAAAAAACATGCAAGCAGCTGGAAACTGAACAACACATTGCTCAATGACCAATGGGTCATCAATGAAATAAAATAGGAAATTAAAAGGTTCCTGGAAGATAATAAAAATGAAAACATGACCTGCCAGAACCTATGGGACATGGCAAAGACTGGCAATGTGAAATGTTTATAGTCATGAGTGCATATATTAAAAGGACAGAAAGATCTCAAATCAATGATCTAACACTACAGCTCAAACTCCTAGAAAAACAAGAACAAGCAAATCCCATAACAAGCAGAAGGAAAGAAATAATTAAGATAAGGGCTGAAATCAATGAAATAGAAACCAAAAAAAAAGAAGAAAAAATACAAAGAATCAATGAAACAAAAAGCTGGTTCTTTGAAAAAATAAATAAGATTGACAGACCCTTGGCAAACCTGACTAAATTGAGGAGAGAAAAAACCCAAATCAGTAAAATCAGAAATGTATAAGAAGAGATATCAACAAATACCATGGGTATACAGAAAACCATCAGAGACTACTTTGAGAGCCTATACCCAAATAAATTTGAAAATCTCGAAGAAATGGACAGATTTCTAAAACTTACAACCACCCAAAACTGAACCAAGAGGATATTAATCACTTGAACAGATTTATAATACAAAAAGAAATTGAAGCTGCTATCAAGAGCCTCCTAAAAAAGAAAAGTCTAGTACCTGATGGATTCTCTGCTGAACTCTATCAGACATTTAAAGAAGAAAGAACACCAACCCTCCATAAGTTGT
Organism: Castor canadensis; assembly: GCF_047511655.1. Classification (NCBI taxonomy): domain Eukaryota; kingdom Metazoa; phylum Chordata; class Mammalia; order Rodentia; family Castoridae; genus Castor; species Castor canadensis. The sequence goes on from NC_133386.1 coordinate 104,051,271, forward strand.
TCCACAAAATAGAAAGGGGAGGATAGGATAACTGCCTAATACTTTTCATTAAGCCAGTATCACACTCATCCCAAAACCAGGCAAAGACACCTACTAAAAGGAGAACTATAGGCCAATCTCCTTATCAAACATTGATGCAAATATGTGCAATAAAATAATGGCAAGCCAAATACAACAATATACAACAATACATCAAAAAGATCATTCACCATGACCAAGTTGGCTTCTCCCAGGAATGCAAGGGCAGTTCAATACACACAAATCAATAAATGTAATACAAACCATTAACAGAAGAAAAGGCAAAAACCACTTGATCATCTCAATAGATGCAGAAAAAGCCTTTGATAAAATCCAACACCATTTCATGATAAAAGCTCTAAGAAAACCAGGAACATTATAAAAGGTATATATGACAAACCTAGAGCCAACATTATACTCAATGGGGAAAAACTGAAACCATTCTCTCTAAAATCCAGAATGACACAAGGATGCCCACTATCCCCACTCCTATTCAACATAGTACTGGAATTCCAAGCCAGAGCAATAAGGCAAGAGGAAGAAATAAAAGGAATACAAATAGGTAAAGAAACTATCAAAATATCCCTATTTGCAGACAATATCATCTTACACATTAAAGACCCAAAAAATTCTACCCCAAAACTCCTACACAACATCAACAGCTATAGCAAGGTAGCAGGATACAAAATCAACTTACAAAAATCACTAGCTTTTCTATACACTAATAATGAACAAAATGAGAAAGAATATATGAAGCAATTCCATGTACAATAGCTTCAAAAAATCAAACACCTAGAAATATACTTAACAAAAAATTTAAATGACCTCTTCAAGGAAAACTATAAATCCTGAAAGAAAGAGAATGAGGAAGACTATAGAAGGTGGAGAGATCTCCCATGTTGATGGATAGGTAGAATTAAGATAGTAAAAATGGCTATACTACCAAAAGCAATCTACATGTTTAATGCAATTCCCATCAAAATCCCAATGACATTCATCAAAGAGATTGAAAAATCTACCTCCAAATTCATTTGGAAACACAAGAGACCATGAATAGCCAAGGCAATATTCAGCAAAAAGAACAATGCTGGAAGTATCACAATACCTGACTTCAAATTATATTACAAAGAAATAGCAATAAAAACAGCATGGTATTGCACAAAACATACATGAAGACCAGTGGAACAGAATAGAGGAGCCAGATATAAATTCATAGAACTATACCCAACTTATATTTGACAAAGGTGCTAAAAATATACGATGGAGAAAAGACAGCCTCTTCAACAAAAACTGTTGGGAAAACTAGTTATCAGTCTGCAAAAAAACCTGAAATTAGATCTATGTTTATCACCCTGTACTAGTATTAATTCAAAATGGATCAAAGACCTTAATATCAGACCCCAAACTCTAAAGTTGATACAGGAAAGAATAGGAAATTCTTTGGAAGTAATACGTATAGGCAAGGACTTCCTCAATGGAACTGTAGAACACAGCAACTAAGAGAAAGCATAGACAAATGGGAACTTATAAAAGTAAAAAGCCTCTGCTCAATGAAAGAAATGGTCTCTAAACTGAAGAGACCACCCACTGAGTGAGAGAAAATATTTGCCAGCTACACATCAGAAAAAAGACTGATAATCAGAATATAAAGTGAACTTAAAAACCTAGATTCTTCCAAAATTAACAAACCAATAAAGAAATGGGCAAGTGAATTTAACAGAAATTTCTCAAAAGAAGAAATTCAAATGGCCACAAACACATGAAAAAATTCTCACCATCGCTAGCCAAAAAGGAAACACAAATCAAACTAAACTAAGATTCCATCTCACACCTGTTAGGATAGCCATCATTAGAAACACCACCAACAACAGGTGTTGGCAAGGATGTGGACGAAAAGGAACCCTTATACACTGCTGGTGTGAATGTAAACTAGTACAACCACCTTGGAAAAAAATTTGGAGGATTCTTAAAAATCTCAACGTAGAACTGCCATTTGATCCAGCAGAACCACTCTTGGGTATATACCCAAAGGAATGGGACACAGATTACTCCAGAGATACTTGTACACCCAGTTTATTTCAGCACTATTCACATTAGCCAAGTTATGGAAACAGCCAAGATGCCCCACCAATAATGAATGGATTAAGAAAATATGGTATTTATACACAATGGAATTTTACGCAGCCATGAAGAAGAATGAAATCTTATCATTGGCAAGCAAATGAATGAAACTGGAGAGCATCATTCTGCGCAAGGTTATCCAGTCACAGAAGACCAAAAATCATATGTACTCCCTCATATGCAGACTTTAGATCAAGGGTAAACACAACAAGGTGATTGGAATTTGATTACATGATAAGGCAAGTGCACACAAGGGGGGTATGAGGATAGGTAGGTAACGCCCCCCCAAAAAGATAGCATTTGATGTCTTCAATGCAAAAGAACTAATGCAGAAACCTTAAAGCAACAGAGGTCAATAGGAGTAGGGGACTAGGAACTAGAGAAAAGGTTAGTTCAAGAAGAAACAATTTAGAAAGTAACACATATGTACATGGAAGAAAAACTAGGAATCTCCCTACATAGCTATCCTTACCTCAACTAGCAAAAACCTGTGGTCCTCCTTATTAACGTTTATACTCTCTCTTTAACAAACTTAGAGATAAGGGCAAAACATTATCTGCTTGGAAGCGAGGGGGTTGGGGTGAGAGGGAGGGACTTTGGGGAAAGGGAATGGGCAGGGGAATTGGGAGTAATGACCCAA